>NC_044324.1:64323194-64948194 GCF_007399415.2 Gopherus evgoodei | reverse complement strand
CAATTTCAAGGTGCTGGTTCTAATATTTAAATTGTTGCGTGGGCTAGGTACTAGCTATTGCAGAGTCTCTCCTCTCCTCTTGCCATAGCAGTTATGAAAGACTGCCCATAAATATCTCTAACTCAACCCACTCCCTCCTCGACAGTTTTCCGGGGAAAAGGGGAAATAAAGGTTTTGCAGCCCGTCTGAAAGATTCACAAATACAGGCTTTGGCAGACCAAGTAAAAGAGCAAGTTCTAAACAGGGAACTCCTAACATAAAACATCCTGCCAGCAATTTTCTCTCGTTTTATGTAGAGTGAGTTCCAAACTGAATGTCTTTCCTGATTTCAACTATGCCACTTAACTCAGACTTTGAGTGTGATTTTCAGAAAGATGAGGCCCAAGAGCTTCATGAATTTTATGTACATGTAGTTGCATACCAACTCTGGTGCAATGATCACCATTATACATCCAAATCCTCCATTTGCACAAGCAAATTTCACAAGCAATTGTTATAGTTGTGTGCACAAAGGCCAGTCTTTAACTTTCTGAAAATCAAGCCTTGTATGTAAAGTTTCAATATTTTGAAAACAGAAACACGATATTACATCACAACAGTATACAGCAACAGTATCATAGCCTCAACTAAATAATAAATGCTTAATAAACGAGCTAGCTGATAGAATAATCACATTATCTTTAGATAACAAATTTCATTTGCATTCTAAGCTTTTACTGAAAATCAGCAGTTTAGTTCTTTCACTGGTAACATGCATGTTACAAGCCAGCAGGTTAAAAAAGGACATTCTCATTGAAGTTGTGTGGGAAATACCTTCAGGATGTTTTAAATATTGCTGTTTTCGTTTTTATATTTATACATTTCTATTTACCTATTCAGTGTCAACTAAGAAGTGAGAGCCCCATCTTACAATGAATTACCTACTGATAAATATGACATTTAGAAAATGCACAGACATCTGGAAAGAAGGATGTGGCTTTTTTTTTTTAAACAGGAAAGAGGTTTGGATTGCAAATAAAAAAAACCCCACTTCTTGAATGTTTCCCTTCCCCCCACTGCTTTTTATTGTTTGTTCCTTTGTTTTCTAGAGTACATACCTGTAAAGCAGCTTGTCCTGGAGGCCCTTCATCTCCCTAGGAGAATCAGCGGGAGAGGGGAGTCAGCAGTTCATTCAGTTACACATTTTTTACTTTTAAGCATAGTTAGAGGATATCAGAAAGAAACATAAATAAGTTTGATACCATGTTGATCAGCAACATGCTCTCACTTCACAAAAGCTTATGTAAAATATAAAATAGCTTTATTAGACCTGAAGATGAGATCTGTATAGCTTGAAAGCTTGTCTCTTTCTCCAACAGACGTTGGTCCACTAAAGGATATTACCTCACCCACCTCGTCTATGTAAAATGCTATTTCTGTAGTGCCATATATGTGCATGATATTTTACAGTTATACAAAAAGACAAGCCTCTGACCCAAAGAGGTACAATTTCAGAAACCAATCCTGCAGATACTTTGCACAAGATTAATTTAATGCATACCACTTAGCCCACTGAACTGAATGAGACTGCTCATATATGTAAAGTCACTTGTATGTTTAGCGTTTGCAGAGTTACATCCCCAGGGCCTGAGCATACCATGAGGATCACGCCCTAACCTAGAAAAAGGACAGCAAGGGATGACAAAAAAAATGCCGAGAGGGGCTTGGGGAAGATTGAGGAATATATTAAATACTACATAAAAATATCTCACGATCCTTAATGTACAGATCTTGTTGATTCCTTTATTAAGATAATTTGTATTTTATATTTAGAATTATAAAATACATTGATATCTCATATTTAACATTTGAGAGATCAAGAGAAGACAAGAGGATGTATGCTATTGACTGGAGGCTAGCAATGGAAGATAGTCACAAATCATGGCTATGTTTATGAAGATGAAAAGTATGGGGGATAAGAACTCATTCTTGGTAACAATATACATACAGAAATTAATATTTCTGTATACAGAACTGGCACTGAATAGTGTAAATAAATAAATTAGCCCTGAGGCTACACATTGAACAAAGTAGATAAAATCAAGGATTGAGTAACTGCTCATTCGGTGGGCACCTTCTATCCTGCACACTGAGGCAGGATCCTGAGGAAAAAACAGTATGTGATCATGTAACTAAATACTGTATCATAATACACACAAGGGGGCCCAACTTAATTTGCACAGGCAAACTTAATTCTATTATTTCTTAATTTTTAAGTGCTCATCTTTGCAACCATAATGCGTTTAACAGTTTTCTGTGTGTAATACGTTTCCCTCTGTGTGTATTTTTATATATATAGATTAATGGCTAAATATTAATGAATTTACACACACACAAATACCTTTTCTCCCTTAGGACCAGCCAGACCAGGATCACCAGGATCACCTTTTAAGCCCTGTACAAATAAAAGAAATGCATATAATGTATATTAATTTTAATCCACAAAAGGTCTTGGGCAAAATTCTCTGTTTGTGTGAATTAGCATCTGCTAATCAAATCACTGTTAAATCATTAATAATATTAGTATTGAAATAAAGTAAATATTTATTTTGATTTGTTCAAAAACCAAGAGACACCTACTAGAAGTTTTAGGTGCCCTTAACAGATATTTAAATATACAGGGCCAGATTATCTAGACAGCTGTGCTCCATTTGCTCAAGTGATGCAAAGGGAGCAGGGACATCCTCTAGGGCTGGTCTACGCTGTGAGGTTAGGTTGAATTTAGCTGCATTACGTCGATTTTATAAGCAATGAAGCTACACAACCAACCCCATTCCATCGACCTAAAGGGTTCTTAAAATTGACTGCTGTACTCCTCCCTGACAAGGGGAATAGCACTAAAATTGACCTTCTCGGGTCGAATTTGGAGTAATGCAGACGCAGTGTTGTGCAAGTCGATGGTATTGGCCTCCGGGAGCTATCCCAGCATGCTCCAATGTGACCACTCTGGACAGCACTTTCAACTCCGATGCACTAGCCAGGTACACAGAAAAAGCCCCGGGAACTTTTGAATTTCATTTCCTGTTTGGTCAGCATGGTGAGCTCAGCAGTAAAGGTGCCCGTGGAGTCCCAGAATCGCAAACAAGCTCCAGCATGGAGTGAACAGGAGACACTGGATCTGATTGTTGTATGCAGAGAAGAATCTGTGCAGGCAGAACTCTGATCAAAAAGAAGAAATACTAATATATATGCAAAAATCACACCGAGCATGGTGGAGAGAGGCTACACCAGGGACACACAGCAGTGTCGCTTTAAAGTTAAGGAGCTCAGGCAAGCCTACTACAAGACAAAGGAGGCAAATGGTAGTTGTGGGTCAGACCCCCATATATGCTGCTTCTATGATCAGCTGCATGCCATTCTAGGGTTGGACCCTACCAGTACCCCACCACTGTCCGTGGACACCTGCGAGGGGGGAGTCTCACGCAACACAGAAGAGGATTTTGTGGATGAGGAAGAGGAGGAGGATGAGGAGAATGATCTCCCTGGCAGCCAATACCCTCCCAAGGTGGGTTCCCGGACCCTGAAGGCAGAGAAGGCACCTCTGGTGAGTGCACATTTGTAACTAAACTACAGGGGTTTAAAGCAATTGTGTTTAATGTTTGATTTGCCCTGAAGAATTAGGATGCATTCACAGCCAGTACAGCTACTGGAAAAGTCTGTTAACGTGTCTGGGGATGAAGCGGAAATCCTCCAGGGACAGCTCCATGAAGCTCTGAGGTACTCTGAAAGCCTTTGCAGAAGGTTTCTGGGGAGGGCTGCCTTAGTTCGTTCTCCACGGCAGGACACTTTACCATGCCAAGCCAGTAGCAAGTAGTCTGGAATCATTGCAGCATAAAGCATGGCAGTGAATGGTCCTGGGTTTGGATCGCTTTCATGCAACATTCGGTCTTTATCTTTCTGTGTCAGCCTCAGGAGAGTGATATCATTCACGGTCACCTGGTTGAAATAGGGGAAGCTTTGTAAGAGAACATTTATCCCCTGTATGCTGATTCCCAAAGCTTTAGACCCTGGGCATGCTTGGCTGTTTGCACTTGGCTAAAAGGAATCATCCTGGAGAATAGCCACATGGTGGTGGCAGGGGTATACTGTACATCCACCCAAAAAAACGCAGCCCCTCCTTCTAAATGGCAAACCCAATGGCAAATTCCATTGTTTGCTTGGGAAAGCAGGGTGCTGCAGTTTGAAACGTTCCCATGTGTTATGAAGATAAAAGAAGCCAACCCCACATACCCTTTGGCTTACCATGGCTCCATGGAAACTGAATTCTGTTGCCCAGCTGTATTTGATGTGTCACCATACTGGCAGGTGCTCAATATAAAAGGTAAAATGCGACCTTGTACCTAAAGCACATGCTGTCTGCTGTGAATTGCTTGATTTTCTGTGAAAGAGTCTCCCTTTTGTTCTCAGAAATGTATCTTCTTAAATTTTACTCTCCCTTTTTATCTCCCTTGCAGGAGCAAATGTTTCTATGCCCTCCATATCAACTCTGTCCCTGAGGTTATCGCAGATCAGAAGGTGAAAAAAACGTATTCGTGATGATGTTTTCCAAGTTAATGAAGTCCTTCTGCACTGATAGGGCACAGCTGAATGCATGGAGGCATTCGGAGGCAGAGGCCAGGAAAACAATCAGTGAGCATGATCAGAACATGAAGAAGGAGATGCTGAGGCTAATGGGGGAGAAAACTGACATGTCAGGCATCTGGTGGAGCTGCAGCAAAGGCAACTAGAGCACAGACCCCCGCTGCATCCATTGTATAACCGCCTGTCCTCCTTGCCAAGTTCCATATCCTCCTCTCCCAGACCCCCAAGTATATGGGGGAGGGCACCTCCGGGCACCTAGCCACTCCGCTCCACAGGATGACCCAAGCAACAGAAGGCTGCCACTCAAAGTGTTTTGATTTGTAGTGGGCTACAATAAGCAATGTGGCCTTGTCCTTTCCTCCTCCCCCACTCCACCCAGGCTACCTTGTCAGTGATCTCATTTTTTTAAATAAATAAAGAATGCATGGATTCAAAACAATAGGGACTTTATTTCCTCAACCAGTTGTGGTCAAAGGGAGGAGGGGGATTGACTTACAAGGAAGTAAATTCAACAAAGGGGGTGGTTTTGCGTCAAGGAGAAACACACACAATTGTCACACCGTAGCCTTGCCAGTCACGAAACTGTGTTTCAAAGCCTCTCTGATATGCAGCACACCAAGCTGTGCTCTTTCAATCGCCTTGATGTCTGGCTGTTCAAAATTGGCCGCCAGGTGACTTGCCTCAACCTCCTACCCCACCACAAATGTCTCCTCCTTACTGTCACAGATATTATAGAGCACACAGCAAGCAGCAATAACAATGGGAATATTGGTTGTGCAAAGGTCTAATCTAGTCAGCAAACAGTGCCAGCAGGCTTTTAAACATCCAAAGGCACATTCTACCACCATTCAGTACTTGCTTAGCCTATAGTTGAACTGCTCCTTATTACTGTCCAGACTGCATGTGTACAACTTCATGAGCCCTGGGAGCAAGGGGTAGGCTGGGTCCCCAAGGATAACTATTGGCATTTCAACATCCCCAACAGTAATTTTCTGGTCCAGGAGGAAAGTCCCTTCTTGCAGCTTTCTGAACAGCCTGGAGTTCCTAAAGATGCAAGCATCATACACCTTTCCCGAACATCCCACGCTGATGTCGGTGAAACATCCCTTGTGATCCACCAGTGCTTGCAGCACCATTGAGAAGTACCCCTTGCAGTTTTGTACTGGTTGGCACCAGTCTATCGTCTCACCACAGTTAGGGAACCCCACTGCAGCAAAGCCATCCACTATGACCTGCATATTTCCCAGAGTCACTACTCCTGTTAGCAGAAGATCACTGATTGCCTTGGCTACTTGGATCATAGCAGCCCTCATGGTAGATTTGCCCATCCCAAATTGATTCCCAACTGACTGGTAGCTGTCTGGCGTTGCAAGCTTCCACAGGGCTATCACCACTTGCTTCTCAACTGTCAGGGCAGGTCTCATCTTGGTATTCCTGTGCTTCAGGGCGGGGGAAAGCAACTCACAAAGTTCCATGAAAGTGGCCTTATGCATGCAAAAGTTTTGCAGCCACTCAGAATTATCCCATACCTGCAACGCTATGCGGTCCCACTAGTCTGTACTTGTTTGTCGGGCCCAGAATTGGCATTCCACTGTATCAACCTGCCCCACTGCTGCTATGATGTCCCAATTGCCACATTCCATGCTTTCAAGAACATCTGTGTCCATGTCCTCCTCACAATCATCCTCGTGCTGGCAGCTCCTAGCCAGGTTCTGCACATACTGCAGGATAATGCGCGAGGTGTTTACTATGCTCACAACAGCAGTGCTGAGCTGAGCAGGCTCCATGCTTGCCATGCTATGGTGTCTGCGTGCGTAACCCAGGAAAAAAAAGGAGGAAATGATTGTTTGCCGTTGCTTTCAAGAAGGGAGGGAGGAGAGACTGACGACATGTACCCAAAACTGCCCACAACAATGTTTTTGCCCCATCAGGCATTGGGAGCCTAACACAGAATTCCAATGGGCAGTGGGGACTGTGGGATAGCTACCTACAATGCACCACTCCGTGAGTTGATGCTAGCCACAGCATTGAGGACGCACTCCGCCGAACTACTGCGCTTAGTGGGGACATGCACAATCGACTGTATAAAATCGCTTTCTAAAGATCGACTTCTATAAAATCAACCTAATTTCATAGTGTAGACATACCCCGAGACTCCGTCTGGGGATCTCTTTGACGTGGCCTAGCAGAGATAAAGCCAATGGAGCCAGCTCATACACCACTCACTCGACAGTATCTGATAGGAAAGATATGTGGAGGATGAGAGGCAGGAGGAGTGGGTTGGATTGTAAATGACAGGGAGTGAATCCCCAGCTGACATATTGTTCCAAGATCACCAAGTCAGAAAGTGTAGTTCAGAGCAACTCTCAGGCTGTTCTAACCTTCATCTGGAGCAAGGAATAGAATAAGAGAGAAATAGTCAATTTTTTAACAGTCCCCCTCTATGTTGCAACCAGTGAAAGCGAGAGAAGCAGAGAATATGGACTTCCATTCTTAGATACTACAAATTCAGCAATTTTGCCTACTCACATCACCAGAAATGTTCATTCAAGAGAAGATAAAGAAAGTACTCAGCACTGCCACTCTACAACCTTCATTGTTCTCTCTACTTCTCAAAAGCCTGGGGAATAGATGGGCTTTGCAATGTGCCCCTAAACTCAACCAATTCAAGCTATTCTGGAACAAGGCAGGGACTGAATTCTGAAGCTGGGGCCCATCACAGAGAACTACCAATCAGAAGCTCCCTTTCCTTCAAACCAAGGTCATCCCCAGCTCAACACCTCCACTGATCTCAGTTTCAGAAGTATGCCATGGGGAGAGAGAACAGAGGTCCTAAGGCATTTAGGGCTTTATAGGCCAAAATCAGATCCTTAAACTCTGCCTGGAAGCCAACTAGCAGATGATACAGGCCATGAAGGACTGATGTAATATGGTCACACTTAACAAGCAGGCCATCGCCTTCAGCATTAAGTGTGTTGGATGAGATGGTGACATAAAAACTGGATGTCATCTAGACATGAATTAAGATTTACTGCCCTGAAGTCTTCCCCACCCTCTTCCATGCCTTACAAACTTCATTCCTCAGATTGCAATAATTGGAAAGATAGAGATAACTGACACTAAAATGATAAGCAACATCTGTGCCTTGGTGGGTACAGAAACATTAAATCAGCCAGTGTTCTAAATACTGCATATTTGTGCAACTTCACTTCCTGCTAAAATTACATTAATTCACCATCTGGCAGGAACATCATTTAGAACTATACGAGCATTTAAGTACCCACTTCGGATTAAATTTGTGGTTGTTGTAAATACCCCTGATTTAGCTTTGATTTGTCCTTTATTCAGCTTGCAAAATATGTAAGAGTTAAATCAAAAGTAGTTTTGCTGGTTGATCTTAATTTTTTTTTAAAGGCAAACAGATCCAAAAAGCAAGCCAAAAAACAGCTTTTCTTTCTAATTCTCATGTTTACAGCCCCCACACCTCTATGTCCACCTACTGCACTAGTTATCACCTAGAAGAGTATAAAATGCAATATTTTATATATTAAAAAAAAGATATTTGATGGATATGTCAGGTATCTGGAGAGTTTGTGTTATTTTCTATTTTGTGGATCTGGTTCAGAACTGACAGCATTAGAGAATCAGTGGTGTAACAACAGGTTTCACTAGAGGAATTAGTTCTTGGCTGTGTATTTATAGAACCGACAAAACAAGAGAGAGAAAAAGACACAGAGAATTTTTCAGCTACCAGAATGAAAAATATATTGAATGTGTCAGTATTAGGCAGGAAGGTCAACAATGGAGGAATAAAAACCAGCGAAATCAAACCATGCACTGTCAATCTATGAGCTTCTTTTTTCTAACTGGTATGTTTATGGCTATTAATGCTGAGCCTTGTGGGTACCAAGCAGAGGTATACAGCCTGGCTGCTATTGCAGGGACACAATGAAGACAGAAGTCAATGTTTAATTGAGACGAATGGGGGAATTGGACAACATTTACATTTACATTTGCAGTTAGTGCATTAAAATGAGCACATTTGAAAACAACCCTTTACAGACTAAATTGAGTAAAACCAGGAATCAAACTGGCCAGCAGGGCTTTTAAATCATGCATTTATTTCAATATACCTGAACAGGCTAGGAGTAACTAGCCACATGTCTGTCCTTTACGGTTACGCGACAGTAAAAGGACAAAAAAGCAAGTAGGAGAAATCCTTAAGATGCTTTCCTACTATAAATATTGTTTATTTTTCCATTGTAAAGTTTTAATTAAACTTGATTTAATTTTAAATATGTTAATATGTTACAGACATAGCTGATGTCACGAAACAAAGAGCTGGCATTGTATCAGCCTTGTTCCTCTCTGTAGCCCCCGCTTTTAAATTGACCAGAGTTCTAGCTGCTGCTGGCTGTCTCTGAAATGACGTAAGAGCAGAGTAATTGCGATGCTGGATCAGACCAATGGTCCATCTAATGCAGTATCCTGTCTCTGACAGCAGCCAGAACCAGATGCTTCAGAGGAATGTGTGCGGTAACTCAGATCTCATCAGAAATAATTTAGGTGATTTTAAATTAACTACTTCATTAAAAGGCTGTTTTTCAGCAGTTTTAAGAAAACAGTTGATTCTGAAAACAAACTAATTTCCCCTGACCCAAACAGTCTATTAGGATGTTTCACTAGTGTCCAAGAATAGTATAAAAATTCCAACTGATCTCATCACAAAGAATAAATAATTCAATGAATTCTTACTTGTTCTAACTCTAAACTTCTCTGGGGAGCACAACAATACACTTTTGTGAATTAAGGAATTCATGACACCTTCACACCCTACATACAGCCTTCAACTAGATGTCTTTCCTTTCTCAGAAAAACGCATAAAGTAGGTCCTGCAGCCAACTGTGCAATAAGATGCGTGTCCCAGGCTCTGAAGTACGCCTGCCTTGTGAAGCATTTTGGTCTCTTTTTGTTTGCATGATTGGTGAACAAGTCAGTTGAAGGGAGGATGAATGTCCAAATGATGAGATCGAAAACCTCTTGATTCAGGCATCACTCAGAACTGTTAATCCTGCATCTTAGATGCCTATATACAAATGCGAGAAGTATGGGTAATAAGCAGGAAGAACTGGAAGTGCTAATAAATAAATACAACTATGACATTGTTAGCATCACTGAAACTTGGTGGGATAATACACATGATTGGAATGTTGGTGTGAATGGGTACAGCTTGCTGAGGAAGGATAGACAGGGGAAAAAGGGAGAAGGTGTTGCCTTATATATTAAAAATATACACACTTGGACTGAGGTGGAGATGGGCATAGGAGACGGAACTGTTGAGAGTCTCTGGGTTAGGCTAAAAGGGGTAAAAAAAGAAGGGTGATGTCATGCTAGGAGTCTACTACAGGCCACCTAACCAGGTGAAAGAGGTGGATGAGGCTTTTTTTTTCAACAACTAACAAAATCATCCAAAGCCCGAGATTTGGTGGTAATGGGGGACTTCAGCTATCCAGATATATGTTGGGAAAATAACACCATGGGGCACAGACTATCCAATAAGTTCTTGGACTGCATTGCAGACAACTTTTTATTTCAGAAGGTTGCAAAAGCTACTGGGGGGAAGCTGTTCTAGACTTGATTTTAACAAATTGGGAGGAACTCATAGAGAATTTGAAAGTAGAAGGCAGCTTGGGTGAAAGTGATCATGAAATCATAAAGTTTGCAATTCTAAGGAAGGGTAGAAGGGAGTACAGCAAAATAGAGACAATGGATTTCAGGAAGGCGGATTTTGGTAAGCTCAGAGAGCTGATAGGTAAGGTCCCATGGGAATCAAGACTGAGGGGAAAAACAACTGAGGAGAGTTGGCAGTTTTTCAAAGGGACACTATTAAGGGCCCAAAAGCAAGCTATTCCGCTGGTAGGAAAGATAGAAAATGGGGCAAAAGACCACCTTGGCTTAACCACGAGATCTTGCATGATCTAAAAAATAAAAAGGAGTCATATAAAAAATGGAAACTAGGTCAGATTACAAAGGATGAATATGGGCAAACAACACGGGAATGCAGGGGCAAGATTAGAAAGGCAAAGGCACAACATGAGCTCAAACTAGCTATGGGAATAAAGGGAAACAAGAAGACGTTTTATCAATACATTAGAAGCAAAAGGATGATCAAGGACAGGTTAGGCCCACTGCTCAGTGAGGAGGGAGAAACTGTAACAGGAAACTTGGAAATGGCAGAGATGCTTAATGACTTCTTTGTTTCAGTCTTCACTGAGAAGTCTGAAGGAATGCCTAATATAGTGAATGCTTATGGGAAGGGGGTACGTTTAGAACATACAATAAAAAAAAGAACAAGTTAAAAATCACTTAACAAAGTTAGATGTCTGCAAGTCACCAGGGCCTGATGAAATGCATCCTAGAATACTCAAGGAGCTAATAGAGGAGGTATCTGAGCCTCTAGCTATTATCTTTGGAAAATCATGGGAGACGGGAGAGATTCCAGAAGACAGGGAAAAGTGCAAATATAGTGCCCATTTATAAAAAGGGAAATAAAAACAACCCAGGAAACTACAGACCAGTTAGTTTAACTTCTGTGCCAGGGAAGATAATGGAGTAAGTAATTAAGGAAATCATCTGCAAACACTTGGAAGGTGGTAAGGTGATAGGGAATAGCCAGCATGGATTTGTAAAGAACAAATTGTGTCAAAACCAATCTGATAGCTTTCTTTGATAAGATAACGAGTCTTGTGGATAAGGGAGAAGTGGTGGATGTGGTATACCTAGTCTTTAGTAAGGCATTTGATAAGGTCTTGCATGATATTCTTATAGATAAACTAGGCAAATACAATTTAGATGGGGCTACTATAAAGTGGGTGCATAACTGGCCGGATAACTGTACTCAGAAAGTAGTTATTAATGGTTCCCAATCTTGCTGGAAAGGTATAACAATTGGGGTTCCGCAGGGGTCTGTTTCGGGACCGGCTCTGTTCAATATCTTCATCAACGCTTAGATGATGGCATAGAAAGTACGCTTATTAAGTTTACAGATGATACCAAACTGGGAGGGATTGCAATTGCTTTGGAGCACAGGGTCATAATTCAAAATGATCTGGACAAATTGGAGAAATGGTCTGAGGTAAACCGGATGAAGTTTAATAAAGACAAATGCAAAGTGCTCCACTTAGGAAGGAACAATCAGTTTCACACATACAGAATGGGAAAAGACTGTCTAGGAAGGAGTACAGCAGAAAGGGATCTAGGGGTTATAGCGGACCACAAGCTAAATATGAGTCAACAGCGTGATGCTGTTGAAAAAAAAAAAAGCAAACGTGATTCTGGGATGCATTAACAGATGTGTTGTGAGCAAGACACAAGAAGTCATTCTTCCACTCTACTCTGCGCTGGTTAGGCCTCAACTGGAGTATTGTGTCCAGTTCTGGGCACTGCATTTCAAGAAAGATGTGGAGATACTGGAGAGGGTCCAGAGAAGAGCAAACAAGAATGATTAAAGGTCTTGAGAACATGACCTACAAAGAAAAGCTGAAAGAATTGGGTTGTTTAGTTTGGAAAAGAGAAGACTGAGAGGGGACATGATAGCAGTTTCAGGTATCTAAAAGGGTGTCATCAGGTGGAGGGAGAAAACTTGTTCACCGTAGCCTCTAATGATAGAACAAGAAGCAATGGGCTTAAACTGCAGCAAGGGAGATTTAGGTTGGACATTAGGAAAAAGTTCCTAACTGTCAGGGTAGTTAAACACTGGAATAGATTGCCTCGGGAGATTGTGGAATCTTCATCTCTGGAGATATTTAAGAGTAGGTTGATAAATGTCTCTTAGGGATGGTCTAGACATTATTTGGTCCTGCCATGAGGGCAGGGGACTGGACTCGATGACCTCTCGAGGTCCCTTGCAGTCCTAGAGTCTATGAATCTATGAATCTGCTGCCTTTGATGAGGATTGCTCTGAAAAAAATGAGGAACTCTTCCACCCATCTACTTCTTCCCACTGCTTCTGCATGTAGTGTTGTTTCCCCTCAGTTGTTTAAATTATGTGACCATTGTCAAACTGTGTGACTGACCCATAATGTGGTTCCCTCTTAGGGTGGGCTGGGACCTTTACAGCGCTAACTTTACCAAATGCTCTCAGCTGTAGGCGGTTTACGCTGTGATCCTTTTCCTCCAGGCTCCAGAGATGCTGGGTTATTTGGATAACCAAGTTAGCTCTTCCGACTGGTATTGATTGTGAGGACTAAAGAATCCGTATTGTAGATGTCCATGCCTTTGGTGAACTCTGCTGTGGACTGATCACCATTGTAAGTAATTGAACTCTTGTGTTGGAACCCATACTTGATCTTTCATGTGTTCTGGGGTGTGGTCCCACACCTTCAGAATGAAGGCCTGAAGGTGTCTAATATGTGACTGCACCCAGGGAGTGATCCCAATGCACAACACCAAAAGTCATAGCAGTAGGAGCCATAATACTATGGTAGGTCTCTGGCAGCTCAGAGCAAGAAGATACATTCCTGGATTTTCTGAAACCTTTCTAATGATGGGTAGACACTTGCTACTCAGGATTTTTGCCCCCTGGTGGGTTATTTTGGTGGATGGAACCAGGAAACTTTTCTTGGAATTAATGATGAAGCCATGCACCCGAGAAGACCTCAATGTCTGAGACGTGGTCCTGTGCACTGCTTAACATGATGGACTTCTCTTACTGTGACAGGCTAAGGCCTTCAGCTAAGATGTAGTTAGGCAGTCATAAGCTGGGACGTGTATGGTCACATCCTCACATTCCAAACTAGTCACATTGAAATAAGGTGCTATTAGGCTATTAGGAATACAAGGCTGTCCTGATATTCCTATCACCTCCAGAGAAAGGGAAGAGCCTAGAAGATGTAAAAGGAAACTTAGTTTGATCGCATCCTGTCTGGCAAGAACTCACTTATCAATAGACACAGCTGGAGAACCCTTATGTCCGTATAGATGTAGTTGTGAAATCCTCACTTCTGTATTGTTTTGTATGTTTATTTGCATGGTCTCTCTCTGGTTCTGTAATTGTTTTTGTCTACTGTATAATTAATTTTGTTGGATGTAAGCCAATTAAGGTGGTGGGGTATAATTGGTTAAATAATCATGTTACAATGTGTTAGGATTGGTTAGTTATATTTCAGTAAAATGATTGGTTAAGGAATAGCCAAGCAAAACTCAGGTTTTGCTATATAGTCTGAAGTCAATCAGGAAGTGGGGGGGGAATGGGAACAGGGACTGGGGATGGGGGAATTAAAATCATGTCTTGCTAAAGGAGAAAATGGGAACGGGATGGGAACAGGAACAGGGCACAGCAAGGCTCTGTTGTGACAGAGCTGGAAGGGGGACACTAAGGAAAGGAAACTGGAATCATGCTTGCTGGAAGTTCACCCTAATAAACATTGAATTGTTTGCGCCTTTGGACTTTGGGTATTGTTGCTCTCTGTTCATGCGAGAAGGACCAGGGAAGTAAGAGAGTGAAGGAATAAGCCCCTTAACATCTCTAATAAGAATGCCATTCAGAAAAGGATGGAAAGGTGGGTTTCCCGCAACCTGAGTCAGGCTATTATCCCTATCAACCTCATTGTAAAAACCCCGGGAGCCAAGGACAGGCAGAAGTACTGCTTGATACTGATAATATTTCCTGTCTTCAGTGAGTCTCAGAAGTCTGTTGTGGCACAATTTGAGGATATAAAGAGATATTCATGGGCTAGATCTACTGAAATCAAGAAGTCCCCCCGAGTCAGAGATGACACTGTAGAGGCCAGGATCTCCATCCACAACTTTCATTTTACTTCATCCACTTGTTGAGTCCACAAACTCCCTTCCTCAGTGGAGGAGGGGGGAAGAAGAAGAGGAGTCAGAGAATTCGTATCTCCTAGATTTGTTGAGCTTTTCCTCACTTTTTTTATTGTTTAAAACTTTTTGTGCGCATTGGAGGGTAGATGGTCTGCTACAGCTTTGGTGATGCCTTTTTGCGGCTTGTCTTCTTTAAGGCCTGAAGCCCTCCTGAGAAGTCTGTCTCAGAATCCTGCCCACTGAGTCCCATTCCTCCTGGAGTGGAGAGAGGGAAACATTGTTGGAGCCCTCCTGGTTGTCTTGGGAGAGAGGAGGGCTGATTGAAAGCCCTGCTTCTTTCCCCTGGATACTTAGGACAGAGACTGGGTGGGGGTGGGGGTTGTGGCCTTGCAAGTTTCCCTTCTGTGTTCTGTAGGGGACTTATCACCTGAGTTGAATGGTCAGGGCTCTCCTTAGTTTTAGAGCCTGCATCTGCTTTTGCACAGGGGGCTCCTGGGTTTATTTCCCCCCCACTGGAGACCTGCTGCCTTGGTAGTAGAGAACCCCACCTTCCTGTTCAACTCATAGCCCCAGGACATAATGGAGTTAGGGATGGAAGGCTGGGCACAGTGTGGGGATAACTCATTATCTGCCGAGCCTGGGATGGCAGTCTCACAAACAGAGCACTGCTTTGATTTAACCATGGGCTGTCTTGGACGCTCTGCCAAGCCTGGAAGAGGCAGAGGAGCTGGCAGGGAGATGCCATAGAGGAGGGTCAGAGAGGGTTAATCCCCCCCCCTGAGTTAACTGGCCCCAGGGAGGCAAGAGAATGTCAGAAAAGGGGAAAACACTGCTCCCCCGCCCAAAAAACTTGGCAGAAACAGCTCAAAATGCAGAAGAAAAGGGTGGGAGGAAACAAAAACGGCTTGCATCTGCTGCCACAGAGGGCAAGAGATCTGGTATGCAAGCGGACGCATAGGGTGGACATAGCCAGAGCATGGGGGAAGCTAAAATGCTGATCTGCCTCTAAACGCTGCAGAGTGCAGAAAGCAGCCAACATGTCCAGAACTGTGGGAAAACGCTGGCTTGTGGAAAATCACATTTTCCTTTACCCTTCAAAGAGGGCCTTTATTTCCTGTATACCTTCAAAACTGTCCTGTTCACTTCATGTACACACATACATTAACATTAAACAAAACCTATCACTTACTGGACATACAAGGCAGCAGCCCATTTGTAATTTGTTTTAAATTTAAGAAAAGCAAAAAAACACCTGAACAGTTACATAGGGGACAGCCTGCATAGAAATCGTCCCATTTCAGGGATGCTTTGATACCAAATCAGGAAAGACTAACTTGATTTAGTGTTCTGAGAAATAATGCTGCAGCTCCTCTTAGTGAAAAGTTTTGGTAACAGTTTTGAGAACAATTTACTCAGCAAGGTTGGTTTGTTATCTGGAACTGAAAATAAACAGTTCCACAAGTCCTTGGGATCAAACCAGAGAAGAGGCTGAGTAGAGAAAAAGCCAAAGGACCACAGTAGAGACCAAGACAGAAAAGAGGCTTGAACAAATTTTTCCCTTGAGCCACCTGAGCTTCATTACAGGTCTTTAACATCCCAATGATCTGCCAGCCAGCAAACTTCTCTACAGGTAAGGGACAGTTGAGAAGGTAAAAAGAATAAACAATTGTACAGCTTGCTAAATACCTGTCTACGTATGTGACAAACTGTACTGGGCAGCTTATCCAGCATTCCAGTTTATAGAAACGTTATCTGACTTGTCAAAGAGAGAAGATCACCTTGAGCTGGGTGCTGTTTGAAAGTATGCTGGGGGCTATCCTACAATGATATTTGCATTTGGTTACGTTCAAAGAGAAGCCTTCCTGTTGGGCCTTTATACAGAACGAGGACAATGCCATGGGACCTGCAATTTCAGCATGTGGTGTTTTAGCAAGATCTCCTGCTGCTCATAACCTATCATATGGATTTCTATTGTTTGAGATTCTTATCCTACATTAACCATTAACCTGGCCACAAAAGTCTGAAGAAAAGTACAGTGCCCAGAACTGTTAATTCTGTAAGAATGTACCTGTAAAAATCAATAGGTCACATTCTGAAGCCTAGTGAACATTAGGAAAATAAACTTTTTGTTCCCAAATGCTTTGCACTCTGAATTCTTATTATATAAAATCTACCTGTGCTCTTTCACTCCGTTAAGCACTATGTGAACTATACTATATATTAAAAATGTTCTGAGATGCCAAGTGGCAACCAGTGCGTACATGCCTCATAAAAATTAGAAAGACACCACTAACTGACATCACATTATGTTGCCAGTGCACAAATAATGCCACAAATAAGTTCAATGGGCTCCAACCAAAGCACCCAGTCACCTCATACACAATTCATGTGCCTCTTACTGAAACTTGGAATACAATATAACAAGCACTACATTGCACAAACATCTCACTGAAAAATACTACAAGACTGGCATAACTGTTTGAGGATGGCTGATCTCTCATCTAAAGGAATGTTACTGGGGAAGAAAAAAAGCCTATGATTTATTATTAAGTACACTTATTGATGCATGTAGAAAATGTTCTTACATCTCTTTCACACATATTCCTTGACATGAATTCCACGTCTTGCATTTGAATAAATGGACTCGATCTTACCTTGTGCCAAAATCTCCCATGCTGGTGCCGATCCCCTTTATGTACTGAAAACAGGGCAAACAGCCCACCTTACTGCTGCCTACAGTACGGATCAAAATGACTACAGGGCAGATCATTGATCCCTTACTGAGTTACACAACTCCATAGACAACCAACCCACAACTTACTATATAGCACACTCAGGAAACCTAAACTGAAATATCAATTGTGGAGTCACAGAGATTGATACCATCAGGATGTAACAGATTGGGGCGAACAGTATCATGCTTCAACATAAACAACTGACTACCTGACTGTGCGCCTGTCATGAAGTTCTAATACAATAACACCTCACTTAACATTGTAGTTATGTTCCTGAAAAATGCAACTTTAAGTTTAAATGATGTTAAATGAATCCAATTTCCCCATAAGAATTAATGTAAATGAGGAGGTTAGGTTCCAGGAAATTTTTTTTCACCAGACAAAAGACTACACACACACACACACACACACTTTAAATAAACAATGGTACACAGTGATGATGATTGTGAAGCTTGGTTGAGGTGGAGGAGTCAGAGGGTGGGATGTTTCCAGGGAATGCCTTAATGCTAAATGATGAACTAGCAATTGACTGAGCCCTCAAGGGTTAACTCTCACACTCTACTGTACAAGGCAGCAGGAAAGGAGGGAGAGCAGACAGAGACAGAGACACACACCCTGTGTGTGTGTGAGAGAGAGAGATGCGCATTTCCCCTTTAAGTATGAAGAGTGGGGTCAGAAGTACACTGCCTTGTTAAGTAGATCAGCAAGCTGAGACGGGACAGCAGCTGCCTGGAAGCTCCCTCTGTTGCGTGTCACCCATGCTCTATGGAAGATGGGGTAAGCGGGGTGCAGGAGCAGGGGAGAGGGGGACACCCTGACATTAGCTTCCCTCTTCCACCTCCCCACATAGCAAGCAGGTGTCTCGGGGAGCCACTCCAAGGCAGATGGCAGGAGCAGCACATGGCAGTGGGTGGAGGGACATCTGCAATTGCTAGCCTGCTGGGCAGCTGCTGCACAGGGAACTTAGGGGAGCAGGGAGCTGATATGGGGGTTGTCGGTCCACCCTGGTTCCAACCGCCCACCAGCTAGCTCCATCAGGCTGCTCTTCCTGCAAGCAATGGACAAAGCAGGCAGCTGCCAAACGATGTTAGAAGGGAGCATTGCACAACTTTAAACAAGCATGTTCCCTAACTGATCAGCAACGAAACAACATTAACCGGGACGACTTTAAGTGAGTTACTGTATAAGCATTGATCTTTCTCTTGCTCCTCTCCACTAAACATAGACTTCAAACACTGCACTTTATTTGGACTTTCTGGGTTTCAAAGCAAGGGCTAGCACCCCATTCTGCTTTGCTCCTAGCAAAGTTCTCAAGCACCAAATATAATGTAGTAACATAGCTGATTTTTACCTTAAAAAACAATCTGAATTTCTCATCTATGTTCTCCTATAAATTCCTCAGAGCATTACAATGGACCCGTAAAATGCTGCTGTAAAATAAGTTTGCATTTTTTTGTAGAACACCTCTGTAAGAGACACCAGTAAGGCATTTACATCTAAAAACAAAATACCGTGCTTATGTACCTTGACACTGGAACTGTCTAAAAATTCGTATGTTTCTGTACATCTGTTTTTCTTCTCTACCCAACCTCAAACTGACTTCTGCCACCTCGGCAAGCATAGAAATAAAAACACATGGCTGGTATAATTGGAAACAAAATGGTGCACATTTTTTACCTAACATTATTTCTTCTCTGCATAGAATTTAATTGCTTTAATTTGACAGCCCAATTATTTTCACAGGTCTGTCCTCTGAACTTTTAGTTTCCAAGTGAGGGAATCTAACAAGAGTGCCAATATTTTAACAGAAAAGGTTTCTTCAATTACCCTTTTTCATTGGAGAAGAAAATTCTTCATTTAATCAATTGGTCTAGCTATACATGGAGTATGTACTATATATTTTTTCATTTCAGATACGTGTTACCATTTCCACTCCGTATTTTGCTAGTTGTGCTTAAACCCAATTGTAGACATGATACACCAACATTGTGCATTTAATGATTTTTCCAGGGTTTTTGTTTAATTTGTCAAACAATTACCAGTAGTGTCCTGTGGACTCCTCTCCTGCCTGCCTAAGGAGTCTGGAGTTTCATGGATTAGAATTTCCGTTTCAAACCCAATTCAACTGGCAGTAATCTGAATAGCACATAGATCTTAATGTTTCTCCACAGCTACATTAATGAGTATTTACATTGCAAATCTGTTCTTATTTCATGTGGGATGTAGGATTTAAGCATGACTGAGAAGTAATTATATGTATCAGGGTATATTTCAGGATTAGTACTGACTCTTCACACTGCTATCAGAGAATGTGACTATGCAGAGCCTACAATGATTAAGAACTGATGGTATTATTAATGTTAGGAGGCTCTAAGTGGCTTGTAGGGATAAAGTTTTGATATAATGCTCAAGTTAACATTACTCTTTATGTTATATAGTTAAATAATTACTTACAGGTGTAATGGAAACATATACTTTAGGACTTAAAGGGTAACATGTAAACTATTTATACTTTTAGGAAGCCAAAACCAATCGTATCAGCTGTACTACTGGCACACACAGTATCTCTGCTGTCAGATGAGTTTAGAATAATGGCTCAAACTGGGATATTGTGTTGTATAACTTGGGTTTACTCAGTAATAAATGGACTTGTGCAATGTAACTCAATATATTTAGAGTTTTGCTCCCAAACCTTGCTGTGAATGAGACTAATGAAATGAAATAAAATGGCAAGTATAATTAAGTTGGGACCAGGGAAGTAAACTTTGAGGTCACATCTCAGTACTTCATACTACTGATCTAAAAAGAAGACCTGGCATCCCTGTGCCATTCTGTCTGGACGAAAAGTTCTCACAAGGGGAGAACAGAAAGAAGAAAAGAAATGTTGTAATCTAAAGGAAATATTACTCACCCTGTACAGCAACTGTAGTTCTTCAAGATACATGTACCTATATGGGTGTTCCACTCCATATGCTTCTTGACCCCTTAATCAGAGACTTCTAACTAGCAGTGCCCACACGGCCCACCTTCTCGTGGCAGACACTGAGTGTATATAGGGGTGCATGGGCAAACTGCCCTCGGTTCCTTCTCTATCTGCTTATCCTCTTAAGGAGCAATTCAAGTAGAGGGGAAGGAGGGCGGATAGTTGAGCATCATAGGGACATGTATCTTGAAGAACCACAGTTACTGGACAGAGTGAGTAACCATTTCTTCTTCTTAGAAGAGTATCTTTATGGTTGCTCCACTTTAACTGATTACCGAGCAGGTGGGGGCTTCACCAAATGCAGAATTAGACCTCATGACATGGAGCAAGGCACAATGCTGTGAAAACGTATGCAGTGAAGTGCAGGAAGCAGCTCTGTGTAGCTCACAAACTGGGATATTCTTCAGAAATGTCACTTGGTTGAATAAGCTCTCAACCTCTAGGGAGGTGGAGCACCTGCCAATTGATAACAGGTGTAGATACAACCTAATGTCCATTTGGAAAGTCTTTGAGAAGAAATGAGCACCCCCTTAGACCTATCTGTGAAGGACAGATAGAGTCTAGGTGGTCTCCTAAACTGCTTAGTCCTATCCAAGCAGAAAGCTAAGGCCCTTCGAACATCCATGGTACGGAAGTAGGATTCCTGCTGAGAACTGTGAGGTTTCAGAAAACATATTGGTAGATACATCTATTAGTTAAAAAAATCCAAAGTAACCTTGGGTAGAAACCTAGGATGTGAACATAAAGAGACTTTATCATGAAAGAATGTGGTAAAGGGGTATAGGCCATCAAAGACCCAATCTCCCTACCTTATGGACCAACATGATGGCAAGTAGGAAGGCCGTCTTCATAGATAATGAAGAAAGGAGCAGGTAGTCACTGGTTCAGTGAAGGTCTCACAAGGTAGTTAAGAACTAGATTGAGGCCCCAAGAAGAGGTGGTGTACCTAATGTAGGAAAAGAGATTACTCAGATTCTTGATAAATCTGGACGACACTGGGTGAGCAAAATGGAAAATACCTTGACCAGAGATGAAAGACTGATATGACAGCCAAGTGTACCTTGACCAAGTTGATGGATAACCCAGATGTTTTCAGATCCAGCAAGTAATTCAGGATGAGGGCCAGAGGAACCAGCTCAGGCTGAAGGTAACAATGACTGCACCAGTGGGTGAATCTCTTCCATTTCTGCAGGTAAGTAGCGCAGGTGGATGTCTTTCTAATGTGCACTAAGACCTGCAGTACATCTGTAGAGCAGGAAAACTGTATTCCCTCGGGCTATCCAGGAGCCAGGCCCTAAGAGACAGAACCACCAAATTGGGGTGAAGTACATGATCTGAGTCCTGAGATAGGAGATGGAGAATGGTTGATAGCTTTGTAGTTAGATTGGTGGCTGGATACAGAGCTGAAGCAGGTAAGCTTATCTTGACCAGGAAGGTACTATGAGACTAACTCTGGCCTTTGTCCTACCTGACCTTATTCATCACTCTTAGAATTAGGAGTGTTGGGGAAAAGGCATAGAAAGATTCCTCTTCCATGTTAGAAGGAAGGCAGACCCCAGGGAGTGGTAACCCAGATGCTCCCTTTAATAGGAGAGAGGACACTTCCTCTTCTCATAGGTGGCAAAACGACCTACCCCTTCTCTAGAATATGTCCCAGAGGACTTGAGAATCCAGCTCCAATATATAGTCATAGGAGAGGTGTCTCCTGAGGACATCAGCAGTGGTGTTTTGGATGTCTAGAAGGTAAGCTACTGAAATCTGGATGTGGTTGGCTATGCATCAATTCCTGAGCTTTATAACTTTGGCACACAAAGAGGGTGATGTTGCTCTGTCCTGCTTGTTGATGTAAAACATGTAGGACATGTTGTCTGTCACGGTCCTGAACACTCTGCTCCTGATGAAGGGCAGGAAATGGAGACAAGTATTCCTGACTTCTCTGAGTTCCAGCAGGTTTATATGGAGCCCTATCTCATGGGCAAATCATCTGCCCTGAACTGCGAGGGCATTGAAGTGGGCTCCCCAACCCAATATAGATACATCGGTTGTTAGTCATTAATGGGGTTGGGTGGCAGAAAGAGATGCCTGCACAGACGTGCAGTTTACCTTTCCACCAGTTCAGGGAGTTCTTGACATGCAAAGCATCTGCCCCCTGACTGACTGAGGTGTGTCTACTGAGAGAATAAGCTGTTCTCCCACCTCCACTGTTTCCAAGGTTAGTTAACATTGCATGACTGGTCACAAAGGTGATGCTGTCATATGGCCAAAGAGCTGAAAATAGTTTCCTACTGATATCCTTGAATTGTACTTATTAGTACCGACAGAGTCATAAATCTGTCTAAAGAAAGGTACGTGCTGGCTGCCTCCGACTCTGAGTACACTCCTATGAACTGAATTCCTTGCACCGGTACTAATGTCAACTTCTTTATGTTTAGTTTTAGGCCCAACTCTCAGAACAGAGAAAGGGCCTTTCAGTGGATAACTTCACTGCCTAGAAAGAGCAGCCTTTGAGAAGCTACTCGTTAAAACACAGGAAGATGAGAACCGCTTCCTGTTAAAGGTAAGATATCATGACTGCTAGAACCTTCAAGAACACGCTTGGGGCTGAAGATAGGCCAAAGGGAAGCACTTGGTACTGGAAGTGATTTTTGCCCACAGCAAAGCCTAGGTATTTCCCTCGTGATGGATGAATAGCTATATAGAAGAAGGTATCTTGCAGGTCAAGGAAATAAAACCAATCCTCTTCCTCTAATGCAGAAATTATAGTTACGAGTTACTATAATTCCTGCTCTAGAGGAAGGAGATCTTACCTTCAATATTTGGGGCTTCACAAACTTGTTCAGCTATCTAAGATCATCCTCCAACTTCTGTTCTTTTTTGGTAAGCGGAGTTGCTGCAAAGGGACGGGGAAGAGGTTAGAAGGGAGTGTCTGTGACCGGGATTCCAAGAGGGCCACACTGAGGTTACTCAATTATGGCAAACTGCAAAGAATGGAGCAGACAATCCCCAAAGTTGGTGGATATTCCAATACTTAGATTTACCAAGCAAGCACAAAATAGCTTCTATAATACTTTACTGCTTACCCAGAAACCAAAACACAGTTCCCTTAAAAGTAACTCAGCCTTTGGGCTCCCTCCCCGACAGCCAAGTCAAATATGGAAGTTCTATCAATCCCAAAGGATCGAATGCATTACCTCCCAAGTTAGTGAATATTCCAGATCCTACCCAAATACATGCTTACAGCCAATTCTTATTAACTAAACTAAATTTTATTAAAAAAGAAAAGAGAGAATATTGGTTAAAAGATCAGTATACATACAGACATGAGTTTAGATCAGTTTCACAGTAGAGAGAGTGAGCTGTCGAGTTGCAAATAGTTATTTGAATTAGTCCATAGATTCAGTCCAATGTTCATATCCAGGGTGACCAGGAGATCTCAGTCTTACGACTCAAGCTTCCACTGCATAAAGCATCAAGCAGATCTGAGATGAAAGGATCAGGTCCCAAGAAATTTTATACAGTTCCAGGTCTTCTCTTGACAGCACAGAGTCCTTAGGTGAGCAACAGGCAATCATTGAGACTTTGAAGTAAACCTATTTCCTAAGCATCACCGGTAATTAGCTACATGGGTTAACATAAGGCAATTGCCTGTTTTTCACCATTCACAGGTGATTGGCTATACATTTCAAAGAGTGATATCACTATATTTACAGTTCATTTAAATGTTAAATTCTCCTTTTGATCTCTGAATTAGCAGAATACAGAACAGACAGCAACTGTTTGATTACATTGTCAACATCTAACAATAGATATGTAAACACACAAAAAACACAAACAGCATCTACTAATATCTTCCTAAAGGTGGAATTTGGGTCATTTATCCTGCAGGATGCTTAAGCCTTTCTGGCCATGTGTCCCAGTGTTAAAAACTGGATGGTGTAGCCCGATGTTATGATCTCCAAGACCCACTGGTCTGTAGAGATCTGCTCCCAAGCCAGGCGGAAATGGACAAGGCAGTCCCCAAAGGGAGGGACCTGAGTGGTCATGGATGGCAGCTGGGCAGCCCTCCTCCTCTAAGACTTCTGCATCTTTCTGGAAGGTTCCATGGGTCTTTGGTAACCCATAAATTGAGCAGGACATGATCTCGAGGCAGTCTGTAACTTACTGAAATGTTTCCTGTTCATAGGTACATAGATGCCCAAGAAACATAGGGTCACACTGGAGTCCTTAAGCACATGCCGAGGATCATTTGTGGTCTACAAAAAGAGCCTGTGACCATCAAAGGGGAGGACCTCTGACCTATTTTGGACTGCTCTTGGAAACCCCCAAAACTGAAGCCAGGATGTCCTGTACACAACTACCACCATGGAGAGGGACTTGGCAGCAGTATCTGCAGTGTTCAAGGACGCTTGAAGAGCCATTTTGGCCAACAGCCGACCCTCAGCAACAATAGATTGGAATAGTTTCCTGCAGTCCTGTGGCAGATGTTCAACAAAGGCCACAAGCTCGCTGTAATTTGTGAAGTTATATTTAGCAATGACCACCTGATGGATCCAGTCGCTTTTGGTCCTTGTCATAGGAGGTAGCCTGGGAAAGTGCCATCTACCCTGTTCAGTCACAACATCCACCACAAGGGAGGTTGGTGGGGAATGGGAAAACAAGAAGTCACAGTCCTTAGGAGCACCTAATACTTCTTGTCTGCTCTTCTGCATGTTGGTGGAATAGTGGGCAGTGTCTGCTATACTATCTTAGCTGGATCCAGGAGAGCCTCATTAATGGGTGGTGCCACTCTGGAGGATGTCGCTGACTACAAAATTTCAAGCAGCATGTGCTGCTGGTCTCTGACTTCCTCAAGAGGGATCCACAGAGCATCCGCTACCCTTCTAATGAGGTCTTGGAATTGCCTAAAGTCATCAGCAATGGAAGGAGGGGGAGGCATAAGCGCCTCAGTTGGCAATGACAAAATGGGAGTTTCAGGGGTGACTTCCTCATCAGCTATGGCTTCCAACTCCTCAAATGTCTCCTCCTGCCTTGGAGGGGTAGAGGGTGGATGTGGAACCTAGGTCTGCTACTGGGGTGGTACCGGTGGTTTATTGACCTAATTGCCAATAGGCAGCTCACAGATCCCAAAATGGCCATTGTAGAGGTCCATAATGGAGAGGGGGTGGCATACAGGGCTGGGCCCACCATGCTTGATGTGCCGCAAAGTCCTCCCATTCATGAGGGCAGATTCCCAAAGTAGTATGTAGGACAACCCCGGACAGAAATTGAGGAGATCGACTGGGAGTTCCTCTTCTTCCTCCACATCATACCATGGGGGAAGGGCACGTCAATGAGGATGGATAGAGTCCTGTGTCAGGGAATGGCCACTCAGAAACTGAGGTCTCAGTACCATGAAGTGCTTGCTACCTGACAACAGTGAGGACTCTTGTTCATTCGACACCAAGAGATCCCTTGAATACCAGAACTCTTGATGGATCAGAAAAGAGTCCCAGGACTGACACCGTAGCCAAAGTTGCTGTGGCTGGAGATGACAGTACCAGTAATCCTAAGTGGTCTGCAGGCTTTGTCAGGTTTCCTCATTACCAAGAGTAAAGCTTGTACAGGCACCCTCGGCTGAGCAATTTGCATCAGTACCAGTCGCTGGGTTAAGGTACTGGAACTGCACCAATGGCTGAGTGGAATGCTTCTGATGCTGACAACAGGCTGAGCTCAATGGTAACCTGTGGAGACTTGACAGTAATGGAGACACAAGGACATACAGCCCTTTAAGTTTAAGCTCAATGACTGGTATCCTCTAAGCATGCTGATAATTGAATCCAAAGCATCTTATTTAAGTGTTAAAAATAGTCATGGATGTTTCCAAGTGTCTTGTGTAATATGACTTCAAAAGTATATTTTTCTGAGATAGTTTCTGAAGTTCCTGTGTTGATAATCTATCATATTTTGACACAATATAGCAAGGCTCACTTGATTGAAATATCAAAATGTAAAGAGTTAATACTGAATGCATTCATACTATCCCAGTGCAAACCTGTACTTAGAGTTCACCAGATATACTTACTCATCCTAAAAGATTGTGGACAAGATCCTGTGTAGTAATAGAGATCATGTAAGAACCAACACAGAAATGTCTCCAGTGCTATGGAAAGAAACACAGATGTGTTTTTCCATGCTGTAAGCATATACGTATGCATGGCAAAAGTATACAGTTCACCTTTCTAGATACGCAGGCTACAAGAGATTACATCTTTGAATCCCTAAATGTAGGTTCAGCTGAATGTACAGTATACATTTTCAAGTAGATGATATGCCTATTAGCCAAAAATCATAACATTTCTTCTTGTTAAATTTTCTTTCTGATTGCAGCATCTCCCACAATTCTGGATGTCTCGGTTGCTCTCCTCCTCTCGCAGCTCACCGAGGTGGATCTGAGTCTGACAAAGTCCCCTCAGGGTCCTGCCTGCTTCCAGAGGAGGTTACTTCAAGCTATAAAACTTGCATAACACCATTAAACACTCCAGAGATAACGCAGTAACTGTGTACGTTAGACCAAGGAAGATGAACCGCATGGGTGATGATTTCACTTAACTTTTACCCTTAACTCATGAGCCATCCATGGTAATTAGAACTGTGGGAGCCACTGCTACCAAAAAGGAAATTATCAGTAAGAAATTTCCCATTCTGCAGCCCAGTGTCTCCCACAATTCTTGATGTCTGGGAAGTAGCAAGCAGTGAACAGATGGAGAAAGCGTTATAGAAAAGGTCAGAAAAGGGAAAAATGGTATCCCTCCTCATCTATAATATCTGTTCAAAGGGCAAAATCATTTTTGGGTCACTGCCTGCAGCAGTTTCCTGCCAAAAGAAGCCTCTACAGAGGTGAGGAAGTCACCTTGTACTGCTTGAATAAAGGTGGCAGCACTCGACCAAGTGGCCACCTTACCAATTGGCCACTTTGGATGCATTAGCTCTTTTTGCCCATGAGGTCACCATGGATAGTGTGGAGTGTGCCCTAACCCCTTCTGAAACTGGAATCTCCGATGCCTTGTACTCTTTCACAATGCATAGTCTAATCCACCTAGCAATAGAGGAGTTGAAAGCTCTGAGTCCTTGGCACTTCAGATGGAAGGATACAATCAGAGCAACTGACCTCATGGATTCTATGTCTGAGGTAAATTTTCCAAGATATTCTGACATCTAAGTCATGCCACCTCTACTCAATGGGATGCTGTGGGGCCTTGAGCAGAATGAAGATAGAGCTACCTCTTGGGAAGCATGGGAAGAAGAGTCCACCTTCAAGATAAAAGGTGGAGTGTATTCTGAGCACCACCTTGTCCTCATGAAACATGCAGTAAGGTTCTGCATAAAGAAATCCACCACTTCTGACGTTAGCCTGGTGGATGAGATAGTTCTCAGAAGGCAAGTATTGATCGATAAATAAAATGCTGACATTGATGTCAATGGTTCAAAGGGATGGTTTCTCATGGCTCTTGGTATAAGTGGAGTCCCACTTGGAAAAAGAAGTCTAATCACCAGCTTGGCTAACTAGACTGTCCTAAGGAATTTGGCTACCTGGGGGTTCTCTGCCAGAGTATCTGCAGATCTTGTGAATATCACATTAATAAGGGCAGACACATGATGCGCAATGGTGTCTGAAGACTCTTGGAAAAAAATCCAAGACAGCTGGAATTCCTGGATTTCTAGGGTTTGCTTTTTAACCCATAGCCCCAGCATGAAACAGAGTTAGAGATGGAAGGCTGGGTACAGGCAGGGCATAACTCACTCAAGCCTAGGAAGGCAGTCTCATGATGGAGCACCATTTGGATTTCATTTGGTGCTTTTTAGGCTGCTCTATTATACCTGGGAAGGTGCAGAGGAGCCAGCAAGGAAGCTTTGAGGGATGTAACAGCTGGCTAAAAAATTGACCTGAGGCAGGAGAGAGATCACTGCTCACCACTGTTCCCAATTAAAAAAAAAGCCCCCTTTAGGCAGATGTGAAGGCGGGAGCTGTAAAAACCAGCATCCACATGCTACCATGGAGGCAGAGAAACTGGAAGCAAGCAAGCACTGAGGGGGGTTGTCATAAACAGATAGTTAAGGGTTAATGTCTCTTTTACCTGTAAAGGGTTAACAAGCTCAGTGAACCTGGCTGACACCTGACCAAAGGACCAATCGGGGGACAAGATAATTTCAAATCTTGGTGGAGGGAAGTCTTTGTTTGTGCTTTTTGGGTTGTTCTTTGTTCTCACCTGGGATTAAGAGGAGCTAGTTGTGCAACCAGTTTTCTCCAATTTTTCTGAAACAGTCTCTCATGTTCATAATAGTAAGTACTAACTAGATAGAAGGCGGAGTAGTCTTTATGTTGTTTTCTTTATTTGCAAATGGGTATTTTGCTGGAAGGATATTTTACCTCTGTTTGCTGTAACTTATACTTAGGCTAAGAGGGAGGGAGTCCCTCTGGTCTATGTAAAGCTGAGACCCTGTAAACATTTTCCATCTTGATTTTACAGAGATAATTTTTACTTTTTCTTTCTTTAATTAAAAGCTTTTCTTTTTAAGAACCTGATTGATTTTTTCCTTGTGTAAGACCCAAGGGGACTGGGTCTGAACTCACCAGGGCTAGGTGGGGGGGAAAGGAGGAGGGGGTAAGGTGAATTCCTCTCTGTGTTAAGATTCAAGGAGTTTGAATCACACTATCTCTCAGGGTAACCCAGGGAGGGGAAAATCTGGGAGGGGGAAGGAGGGGGAATAGTTGATTCCTCTTTGTTTTAAGACTCATGAGATTTGGGTCTTGGGTTCCCCAGGGAAGGTTTTTGGGGGACAGAAAGTGTACCAAACACTATATTTTGGTTGGTGGCAGCGTTATCAGATCTAAGCTAGGAATTAAGTGTAGAGGGGTACATGCAGGTCCCCACTTTCTGGACGTTAAAGTTCAAAGTGGAAATAAGACCTTGACAGGGGTGTTCTGCCTCCATGATTTTCAGAGAGACAAGAGCAGCCCAGACATCAAGAATTGTGGGAGATGCTGGGCTGCAGAAAAACTGGATATCTGGTGTAAAAATATAGCTCCCTAATATAAGAAAAAAAACTTTTCCGCAAAGAATATACACTATATAAAAAGCCAATTGAAATAAAGAATGTCATAAATGGGAAGCATATTTAAAAAGCTATAAACTGCATGTCAGGCTTCAATGCAATTAATGATACTCATTGTTCACAGTTATTAGTAAACACGGCAGACACCACTGGCGAAGTGGTTTCACTGACTAATTCTCCTGCCTTCCAGATCTGATCCTGATAATGTTTCTAGTTTTCAACAGAATCTATACGTTCAGGTTCAGCTCCTCAACGTACTTGACAGCTTTCTGTGAGGTGCTGAGTGCCATCAACACCCAATTACAAGCTCTCTACATTTGCAGAATTGATACCTTGCAGAACCAGGACCTAACCAAGGCGACCCTAGCCTAGAAGGTCACAAAAGGGACCTAAGAGGGCAAAATAAAAAATAATTTGTGGTAGTCTTGCTGTTAAAAACTTCTGAGTTGTCATTTTGGGACTGAGCTGGGGAGGAAAAATAAATTAAGATTTTCTGCCTGCTCCCCTTTTCCTTTCTTTTCAGACAGAAGTAGGACTCACTAAGGGGAAAGGGTGCCAATATTATGCCCTTCACCTGAGCTGCTTCTCAAGGCGTATCACAGTCAAAGGAGAAGGGGGTGCAGGGAAGAAGTGAGGAAGGTTCAGGTGACAGATACTGGTTTTCTGCAAGAGCTCCCATGCTGAAGGAATTTTCCTCCCTTTACCTGAACATGTCTGAAAGCTTTGTGATATGATGCAGACTGGCAATGATGGTTTAAAGCAGCCCTGCTGCTTTCCCCATGGAGATCCCAGACTTCCAGCAAAACACAGACCTGGCTTGTACAAGAGACATGATGATACCCCTGAAGGGGATGCATGGGGATGGGAGTAGGTCCTAAAACCATCTTGCTGAATTCTCCAGCATATGCGCAATACTTTGTGCAGCAATGTGGGAGACAGCTTAGAGGATGCCCACATAATCAGGTGCCTTGGCATGTCCCTATGAAGTGTTAAGTGCTGGGGGAAGCCTCTGGTGCAACAGAAATCTGGATTAACTGCTGCATGCTATTCCAAATATAAAACTCCTTTGCCCTTTAGTCACCTAAACCTTTTTCCTTCTCAGAAATCAGGGATTCAGCATTAGCTTCTCCTTGGCTCCAAAAGATCCCTCTCCCCCACAAAAAGTCCAAAACAAATGAACAGTAAACACACACACATCCCCAGGGCTCATTTCCAACCTACAAACTTGTTCCATTTTCCTTCATGGCACCTGAGCAGTAATTCTTAGGTGCTCCCTGACCTCTGACTTCCCCATTCAATTATCTCAACCCTCACACAAAATGTTTCCTAGTCCTGCTCCTGAAATGTTCTTCCCCAATTTAGCTCCCAAGCTCTACAGGCTTTCAAAACCCCTTTCTCTCTCTTTTCCTAAGGTATAGTAGTTATTTTTACTGCTTTACCAGACACTCATTGTTTCTGTGTAAGTAATGTTTTCTATTGTTACATTATGTTATACTGTTTCATTTTATGTTTAACCTCATTCAAATCAGTCTGATTAAAACCTAACAGAAATGACGACTCTTTTGGGCATTTTAGACAATAATCTCTCTCTCTCTTCTTTTTTAACAGTTAATCAAGAAAGTTTTAGAACAGAAAACAGTCAAAGAGTTATAGAGGAAATCCATTGTTACTTTTCAACGCAGCATGTGTATTCTCTGACCTAGCAATTTTGTCTTCTGCTTTCTATTGGAGGATATACAGTAATTTATAATGAAAGCTATTTATATGTAAGAATTAAAAGGTTATAAATTATAGACTGCTGTTATCAATCAACTTTCATCTTTTCCATGCATGCCTTCAGGTCCTGGTTCTCCTGTTCTCCATTCTCACCCTAGGAGGAGGAGTATATATTTTTAGTTTTATGAACAAAAATTATTTTCAGCTGGAAAACTGCATTATGGGGAAAACATCATCATATTCATTACTGTGTTCTATATACAGTACAATATATTTATTGCTGACAGCATAGGAAAACTATTCCTGACACTTACAGAGGTGTTTCATCCAAATTAAGAGCTTGACCACACAAGGTGCCAAGTATCTAATGCTCAGTTCTTCGCAAGAAACATTGAACACTATGGAAATATTCATGTTTGCAATGTTGCACTCAAAAAATGTGGATGGATGGATGTTTAATAGAAACAGACAAAATTATTCAATTAGAGAATCATCTGTTAGAGATCTAGGGACTGTCACCCTCTCACTCTGCCAGCTGAAACAGTGTATTCTGATACTGAGTTTGACTAAGAAATGTGTAAGAAAGTTCCTATATGACTGAAATAATTTACTTTTCCCTCCACCACAGGTGAAAACTCTGATTTATTATTTCAATTTAATATTTGTTAACTGTGTGCAAAGAAAATTTTAAAAGTAGAAAGTTACATTCAGATGGAGAATAAGTATTTACAATCACTCCCTCAGGGGGCTGGATCAACGGCTGCAGCTCCCCTGTCGACTTTGCTTCCGCTTCTCACACTGCTGGAGTTCAGCAGTCGACAGGAGAGTGATCGGGGATCGATTTATCGTGTCTACATGTGATAAATCGATCCCCAGTAGATTGATCACTACCCACTGAGCCAGTGGGTAGTGTAGATGTACCCTTAGTTATACAATGCTTGGCACAATAGTGGCACTACCCTGATAGAGGCATCTGGATGTTACCATAATATAATTATTAAACAAGAATTATAAGAACAGGAATGCTCCCACTTTCCTTAGAATACTTCCCAGTGAGAGTAATGTCCACAATGTTGTTAATGTAACTCTTTGCAGTAACACAATTAACCTGCAAGTAACAACATAAAATTTTCCTATAATTCAACATATTGGGAAAGAAAATGGTTCTTAGGAATGACTATTCTGAGTTCATGTTTCATATCATTTTGTGAGAGAAATGTCCTACAAATTACTAGATGCTTTTAGGGTTTCTTTGCCTTTAATCTGTAATGCTGTATGGTTCTTCGATTTCACCTAAAAAAAACAGTTCACATCTTTAAAATATTTATTTTAAGTACAATGCTCACAGAAATACCTTTATCTTGAGAATGAAAAGGAAAATGCAGCATGAAGGATTTTATAGACTAGAAGGATATAGGCTAGTTCACATATTCCCATATGAACTCTTAATTACACAATAAAATATTATTTTAAAGTTCTATTAAAGAGATTCAGTTCTTTACAAACTCTTGTCTACCACTCCACTCTCCTTAATTCAGGTTCCATCAGGAGTGACTGAAATTTCTGCTTACGCAGCCTAATTAATGGGAGATCGGTTTCCAGAACCAACAAAGCTAAACTGCTCAGTAAATGCAGCTAGACTGAGTTTTGCAAGTAATAAGAATAATTCTCACAAAACCATGGGAACAGGCTGTACTGAAGATCAAATCCTTCATGTCAACCAAAGAAAGAGAACAGCAGTGCACTGAATTTCAGTCATCTCAAGGGGACTACACTGGTCTAAGCAAAGCCTATTAATTATGTCAGTATAATCTTCATAATTCTGTTAGCTAAATGCTATAGAACTGAGATCAACTAATTCCATTTGTGAAACAACCCTGATTCAAAGCTATTTCTCCAGTGGCAATAACAGAAGGCATTTAATCTAATAATAGAACACCATTTTTCTAAAATGAGTTTATATGAGCCTTCTTAAACAACTGAAGCCTACCAATAAATTAGCATCAACAGGGCTGTATATTTAATGGACCCCCCACATTAAAGGCCTCTAGGTAGTTCTTTGTTTTAACTCTTGTCCATCTAGTTCATAACAAACAATATTATATATTACCCTAAAATATCCACTGAAGGCTTTTCCTTAAGCATCCCTATACTTTTATATTTGGTCAAAGCTGCAGTTCAAACCAGACTTTCATGGATTCATATTTATTTATTTATTGGGGGGAAGGGAGATGGTGGAAGGGAGGGAAACTAATGCCAGCAGGCCACTCTAGAAATTTAAAAAATCCTTGTTTAAAATGTTGATAGTACATTTTAGCTATCAGCTAAGCTCTGTTTTGTCTCTGGACTTATGTTCAAGAGCATAATATTCCTTGACAGACAGCTTAAAATGTAAGCAAAGCCCCAAAATGAATATTGTTTTTAAGTATCTTAAGTAAGACTTCAGAAGAAACTGAATTAAATAAGAACAAATCTTTTAGATTTCTATTTGTCTGTATCATTCTGACAGCTTGGAAGTGTAATGCTGGTTTCCCCTTTTTCAACTCACAATAGTCAAATTATTGTTACAGTTTGCCAGAATTTCCAAAAGTACAATAATATATTTACAATAACATCTCATTACTGTAGTTGAATTATTTTAAGATTTCATTTTCTAATATATTTCTAGGAGATTAAAAAATATCACTTGAATATCAGGAAATACTTTTCCTTTTGTGGTTTATCTTTATTTGTTTACATATTTTATATACATTGAAAATGAGATGAACATGTGCAGTGCTGCTTCAACAGCACTCTGTGAACCCAATGAAGTCTATACAAGCCTGAGTACAGAGTACAGTATACCTTTCCATATTTCATTCTGCAATGGCAGAAATAACATACATCCTCAGATTGTCTAATCCAAATTAAGACCACCCATATAACATGGATGAAAAAGCTGGGTCACAAGCCAAGATGATCTTCTATACCAGGGATCGACAACCTTTGGCAAGCAGCCCACCAGCGTAAGCCCCCTGGCGGGTGAGGCCGGGCCGGGCCAGCTTGTTTACCTGCCGCATCTGCAGGTTCGGCCAATTGTGGCTCCCACTGGTTGTGGTTCACCGCTCTAGGCCAATGGGGACTGCAGGAAGTGGTGGCCAGCACATCCCCATGCTGCTTCACGCAGCCCTCATTGGCCTGGACTGGCGAACCACAGCCAGTGGGAGCTGTGATCAGCCGAACTTGCAGACATGGCTGGTAAACAAACTGGCCCGGCTGCCAGGGTGCTTACCTTGGTGAGCCATATGCCAAAGGTTGCTGATCCCTGTGCTATGCCTTAGAAAACACTCGTCCTCCCTACTGCAGGCAGGCAATCACTTAAAATGCTGATGAGTGGTGCAGGCCACAAAGGGCTGGTAGTGTGGTGATTGTGGTTGCTGGGTGCAGGTGAGAGATACAAATATTCCAGTTTCCATGATTCAGAAGATGTCAGACTTCAAAATGCTCATTGGTTGTTTAGACAAAAGCAAAGATCATTTAGCAGACAGGCCAGGATCCCTTAGCATCTAAAGAACCTAGGTCAGCCTGCTGCACTGTATGATTTTGATGTGAATTTACATTGAATTTTCAGTAGATTAAATTAATTTCATTCACAAACATTATTCTGTAGATTGTTTCTCTCTTCTTTCTGCAATGCAAGAATTTCTATAAAACAGAGTTCTGATTCTCATCACTTACTTCTATGTAAATTAATCCAAGTTATCTTGCTCATTCCTGACTTTATTATATACATTATTTACTTCATGACTTATCTTAAAATGTAGCCAATCTGCAGAATTTAACATTCAGTAAAGTGTGGTAAGAGGTCTAAATAGTCAACATTGCTAGATATATCTTAGGTTTGCACAAAAAAAAGTGTTAATAGCTATTTTAAGTCCAATGTTCCTGCCTGCTCAAAACATCTTCAGATGGGACAATTAAAGTTAATTTGTGAATACTTGCAAAATAGTATTATAATGCTGGAAGTACCGTGTGCCTTATTTGTTAATTAAAACTAATCCAACATTACAATATTGAATTATGTGCAGATATTATATTTCCTGGATTGAATTCTGCTTTCAATTACACAACTAGGCAGTGGAGTTGCTTCAATATAGCTGAAGATACTTGTGTGAATCCTGCCCTACTGAAGTCTGTGGGAATACTCCCATAGGGGCCAGGAGTTTGCTCTCTGCCTACAAAAGTTGTTGTCAAAAAGAGAGTATCAACTACCAAGTCCAATTTTCCATTGCATTTAAAATATTATTGAAGTTTCCCATAGCAACTGCTATAGTTAAGGCTCAGTTCTAACTTTTATTCTAAACTCCACTTAATCAGTTAGCCATTACTGTCGCAGATCCTTTTATGGTCTTTTCCAACTTTGGTCCCAACCCAAATAGATGTTTAAAGAAAAAAAAAAAGGAGAGAGAGAGAAAGAGAGAGAGACAGGTTTGAGCAAAAATGAGCTAGCTGGTTTTTGAGTGTGTTAGCATGAACAGATCCACATTTCCTCATAAGTTCAAGTGAGAATTTTCTGCTTACATGAAGCTGAAAATATGAACCTTGGCTTGTTTTTACAGTCTTTCCTGAGGCAGGGAAAATAACCCAAAACTAAACAAATTGTTTAAAGTATTTTTTATTATTTAAGCATTTAAAGTTGGTAGTTTCACGTGGGCCTGTTAAAAAAAACTTTTTTTTCTGCTACATTTTAGGGACTGTTCATTAAGGATGGTTCAGTTAAGGACAGCAATAAGGATTCCTTAAAGTAAAGATATATTTGTTAAGGATGATTCACTTAAAAGAAGTTTATGTCAACGTGTTCACCAAAGACTCCATCAGTTAAGGAGGTGTTTGTTATGGAAGCCTCAGGTAAGGCTGCCTGAGTTTAAGATGAACCAGTTATGGTGATGTTTCAATTTAGAAGCATATTTTCCTGCCTTTCCCTCCTCCCTCCAATTTTTTTTCCCCTACTCTTTAAATTACACACAAAATCTATAATTAATACAAAATTAAGAGATCAAAAAACATGTCAGGAAACTCCACAAAATAAGGTTTCTTCTGCAGCGTTACCTTGTCAACATTACTTATTTTCTATTTCTGATTTCCTTGTTAAATAAAAATCTTAACATATTTCTCTTTATTCCAATCTATTCTTTAAAATATGCAGGCTATGCAACATTACTTAGTGCTGAGGCAGAAACCCTGACTTCTGGAAATTCCTGATTTTAGAGTGCATTATTCTACCTCTTTAAAAAGATAGTTAATGCCAGTTTTGCATATAATAATCTTGTATGTTTTTTTACGGATGCCTTTGTGGGGTGCTGTATCTGAAGATTAATTTCTCTTCCTTGTGACTCTTTCTTCATAACTCATAATAAATTGAATCCAGCTATAGCAAATATTCACTAATTTTCCCTGCAGATGGTATGAATTTACCAATTGAAACATTGGGCTGATGACAGCCCTTAGGGCTCTCTTCTGGCTTTTACAGTCAGAATCATGCAGGGGTGGGGCTGTGAAGGCCCTCCATCCCAATGACATTCTCGCTGACTGAGCCAGAATGCCTCTGGCAGTGCTGGGACAGTGGTATCCCAGAAAAGAAGCAGCAGCTGATACACCTTTAAAACGGTGCAAGACATGCTTCCCCCTATGCCACTGGCCAGGAAGAAAGGAAAGTGGTGACACAACCTCATCCCTTGAGCTGTTTACATTGCTTTTGGCTATAGATGCTCTCCATACTTGAGTACAAGGAGACAATGACCAAGACTAAGAATACCTTCTGCTCCTGACAAAACTACACTGGGCTAGCCCCAGCTAACAATTTGCTTTCTTGTCAGTAAACCATATATTTTAAATAGCCCCATTTTAACTTTTTTTTGCAAATCTCTATAGTAATATTTTTGTTGCATTCACTTTTCTAAACAATACTTCTATTTATGTTGACACAGATAAGAGTCAACTCACTTTTTTTTAACCTTTCCGTAAAAGAAAGATTTATATGGGTTTATTACTAAGCCATAACAATTCCAAGGTTAAAATTTGACAAATAAGTTATCAGCGATTAATTTTTTTAATCACTTAACAGCCCTAGTCGTAAAACCTCTAAATGTTTTTCATGGTGATATCTATTTTTAAAATGTCCATTGATACATATTTATACAGACTACCCTGAACTCTGTTGAATTAGTAATATTCATTCTAAAATACTCTGAACTTTCAAAAAACTTTAATGTGGTATTTATTTTAACTACATCTAAATACAAAAGGAAATTCACACAAAAATATAGCCCAGAACAGAAAATGAAGTAGGAGTAATGGCTGAAATGCTGTTCTTAGCTTTCCCCATTAGGGCAAATTCTGCACTGCCTTAAATCCCATGGAACACCACTGTTGTTGAAAAATTTGGCCTAGTATGCAATTGTGGTGTACACCATCTGATGTACTAACAAGCATTTAGCTCCAACTCGTGTGAATTCCTGTATCATATGAATTACAATACTCAAATTCAAAAGGGATGAGTTAAAGATACAGACTTTGGAGCTTCAGGCCTTAATTGTGTTATCACTGATGCAAATTCTGCCCTCAGATAAGTGGGTTCATTTTCCATTGGCTTTAAAGGAACTTGCATATGTTTACCTGATGGCTGAATTTGGCCCCAAGGCTATGGTACCAAAATCTGTAATAGTATTTTAACATTCTTTTGTGTATGTGAATAAATCTCATGTTCAATAGCAATGCCTGTGCTGATGAGCATTAGTTGTACTTCAAATAAATATTACAAGTAAATGCATTTCATGTACAATTGCAATTGTTTCAAATTTTATATTGGGCATGCCTCATTCTGAGAGAATTTGCTTGAACAAACAAACAAAAATCTACTATTTAATGGGGCTAGATATTTTTCAAGGCAACTATCAAGGTTTTTTCCCCACTTTGAACTGTAGCATCCAAAAAGTGGGGACCTGCATGGACCCTTCTAAGCTTAATTCCTAGCTTAGATCTGATAACGCTGCCATCAGCCAAAAATATAGTGTTTGGCACACTTTCTGTTCCCCCAAAACTTTCCCTGGGGAACCCAAGACCCAAACCCCTTGGTTCTTAAAACCAGGAGAAATAAAACATCCCCCCTTCTCCCCCCCCCCCCGTGTTGCCTGAGAGGCTACACTGATCCAAACTCCTTGGATCTTAAAACAAAGAGGAATTAACCTTTCTCCCTGTTTCCCCCCCACCAATCCCTGATGAGTTCAGACCCAATCCCTTTGGGTCTTAAACAGGGGGGGAAATCAAGCAGGTTCTTAAAAAAGAAAGCTTTTAATTAAAGAAAGAAAAAGTAAAAATTATCTCTGTAAAATCAGGATGGTAAATGCTTACAGGGTATTCAGATTCATATAGACTAGAGGGACGTCCTCACCCCAGCCTGAGATTCAAAGTTACAGCAAACAGAGATAAAAATCCTTCCAGCAAATTACACATTTACAAGTTAAGAAAACAAACATAAGACTAATCCACCTTTCCTGGCTATACTTACTATTTTGAAACATAGACTCATAGACTCCAGGACTGGAAGGGACCTCGAGAGGTCATCGAGTCCAGTCCCCTGCCCTCATGGCAGGACCAAATATTGTCTAGACCATCCCTAATAGACATTTATCTAACCTACTCTTAAACATCTCCAGAGATGGAGATTCCACAACTTCCCTAGGCAATCTATTCCAGTGTTTAATTACCCTGACAGTTAGGAACTTTTTCCTACTGTCCAACCTAAATCTCCCTTGCTGCAGTTTAAGCCCATTGCTTCTTGTTCTATCATTGGAGGCTAAGGTGAACAAGTTTTCTCCCTCCTCCTGATGACACCCTTTTAGATACCTGAAAACTGCTATCATGTCCCCTCTCAGTCTTCTCTTTTCCAAATAAACAAACCCAATTCCTTCAGCCTTCCTTCATAAGTCATGTTCTCAAGACCTTTAATCATTCTTGTTGCTCTTCTCTGGACCCTCTCCAATTTCTCCACATCTTTCTTGAAATGCGGTGCACAGAACTGGACACAATACTCCAGCTGAGGCCTGACCAGCGCAGAGTATAGCGGAAGAATGACTTCTCGTGTCTTGTTTACAACACACTTATTAATGCATCCCAGAATCACGTTTGCTTTTTTTGCAACAGTATCACACTGTTGACTCATATTAAGCTTGTGGTCTACTATGACCCCTAGATCTCTTTCTGCCATACTCCTTCCTAGACAGTCTCTTCCCATTCTGTATGTGTGAAACTGATTGTTCCTTCCTAAGTGAAGCACTTTGCATTTATCTTTATTGAACTTCATCCTGTTTACCTCAGAGAGAGACTGATTCAGAAAGAGTGGAGACAACCTGGGTGTACGTCTGGTCCCTCTTAGCCCCAAGAGCGAACAACCCCCCAAAACAAAAAGCACAAACAAAGACTTCCCTCCACCAAGATTTGAAAGTATCTTGTCCCTCCATTGGGCCTCTGGTCAGGTGTCAGCCAGGTTCACTGAGCTTTTTAACCTTTTACAGGTAAAAGAGACATTAACCCTTAACCATCTGTTTATGACACAACCATCTGTTTATCACATGCCCCCCAAATCTTAGACAGTGTGGAAACACACTGGCAGTGATTTCTTCCTAGAATTTTAGAATAAACAGATTAATAAAACACATGCACCTTTACATATACTACTAATTATGTAAACTACAAGACTTTTCACATTTTAAGGACAATTTTTAACCAGCTGAATCTGGGAAACTTTCACGAGAGAGTGCATCAGCTACTTTGTTAGAAGCCCCTGAAATGTGTTGAATTTCAAATCAAAATCTTGGAGAGCTAAACTCCACTGAAGCAGTTTTTTGTTGTTTCCCTTGGCAATATGAAGCCACTTTAGCGCAGCATGGTCGTTTTGTAGCTGGAAACACCGTCCCCAAACGTATGGGTGTAGCTTTTCCAGGGCATACATAATGGCGTAGCATTCTTTTTCACTGGTTGACCAGTGGCTTTTCCTCTCAGACAGTTTTTTGCTGAGAAACACGACAGGATGGAAGTTTTGATTCAGTTTTTTCTGCATTAAAACTGCTCCCACACCACGCTTAGATGCATCTGTGATTACTAGAAATGGTTTGTCAAAGTCTGGGGCCCTTAGCACAGGGTCAGACATGAGTGTCACCTTAAGCTGGGTAAAGGCCTTCTCACACTCATCAGTCCACTTAACTGCATTCGGTTGGGTCTTTTTGGTCAGGTCTGTTAGCGGGGCAGTGATTTGGCTGTAGTGTGGTACAAATCCCCTGTAATACCCGGCCAAGTCTAAGAAGGATTGGACCTGTTTCTTTGACTTTGGGACAGGCCACTTTTGGACAGCATCCACCTTGGCCTGTAGGGGGTTTATTGTTCCTTGACCCACCTGGTGTCCCAGCTAAGTCACCCTGTTTTGGCCTATTTGACACTTTTTAGCCTGAACAGTTAGTCCTACCTGCCTGATGTGCTCAAAGACTTTTTCCAGGTATTCTAGGTGTTCGGGCCATGAATCAGAAAAAATGGCCACATCATCGAGGTAGGCAACTGCATATTCTCCCAATCCTGCTAGGAGACCATCTACAAGTCTTTGGAAGGTGGTGGGTGCATTTCGCAGCCCGAAAGGAAGCACATTAAATTCATACACCCCTGCATGGGTGATGAAGGCTGACCTTTTTTTGGTGGGTTCATCTAGCGGTACTTGCCAGCACCCCTTGGTTAAGTCTATTGTAGAGATGAACTGGGCACATCACAACTTCTCCAATAGCTCATCGGTGCAGGGCATTGGATAGTTGTTGGGATGAGTTACAGCATTTAGCTTACGGTAGCCCACGCAAAAGCGCATTTCCCCATCTGGTTTGGGTACCAGAACTACTGGAGATGCCCATGCACTGGTAGATGAGCATATTATACCCATCTGTAGCATGTTTTGGATCTCCCGTTCTATAGCAGCTTGGACATGAGGAGACACCTGGTAGAGTGGGGTTCTAATTAGGTGAGCATTACCTGTGTTTGTTAATGGAGTGATATACCCGTTCAGTCCATCCTGGGGTGGCTGAGAACAATGGGGCGAAGCTAGCGCACAGCTTCTTGTTCTGTTGCTGCTGCAGACGTCTCAAGATTGTGGAGAGGGTCACCTCTTCCACGCCACTGTTACTTTTTCATTCGTAGTAGACACCTTCAGGCCATTCAGCGTCATCTTCTCTCTGGGCTGTAAACTGACAAACCTTTAAGTCTCTGTAATAAAAGGGCTTGAGAGAATTAAGATGGTACACTTTAGGCTTTAGAGTGGAGGTGAGAAATGCTATGAGATAGATAACAGCTCCCAGGCGCTCTTGGACTGTGAATGGCCCTTCCCATGACGCTTCCATCTTATGGGCCTGTTGTGCCTTCAACACCATAACCTGGTCTCCTACCTTGAAGGAACGCTCTCTGGTATGTTTATCATATCAGGCCTTTTGCTCTTTCTGAGCATCCTTTAGGTTTTCTTTAGTAAGGGCTAAAGAGTGTCGGAGGGTGCTTTGTAAGTTGCTTACAAAGTCCAGAATGTTAGTTCCTGGAGAAGGCATAAACCCCTCCCATTGCTGCTTCACCAACTGTAATGGCCCCTTAACCTCGTGGCCATACACAAGTTCGAATGGTGAAAACCCTAAACTGGGATGTGGTACAGCCCTGTAGGCAAAAGGCAACTGCTGCAACACTAGATCCCAATCATTGGAGTGTTCATTGACGAATTTACGTATCATGGCCCCCAAAGTTCCATTAAACCTCTCCACAAGGCCATTGGTTTGATGGTGGTAAGGGGTGGCAACCAAGTGATTCACCCCATGAGCTTTCCACAGATCTTTCATGGTCCCTGCCAGGAAATTAGTTCCTGAATCTGTAAGGATGTCGGAGGGCCAACCTACCCTGGAAAAATGTCTGTTAAGGCCTGGCACACAGTTTTAGCCCTGGTGTTGCTTAGAGCTACTGCTTCTGGCCATCGGGTGGCAAAGTCCAAGAAAGTCAGTATGTACTGCTTTCCTCTGGGGTGTCTTTTTTGGGAAAGGACCCAGAATATCCACAGCTACTTGCTGAAATGGGACCTCAATTATGGGGAGTGGCTGGAGAGGGGCCTTGACTTGGTCTTGGGGCTTTCCCACTCTTTGGCACACTTCACAAGACCGGACATACTTGGTAACATCCTTGCCCATCCCCTCCCAGTGGAAGGACTTCCCCAACCTGTCTTTGGTTCTGTCCACCCCAGCATGGCCACTGGGATGATCATGGGCCAAGCTTAAGAGCTTTACCCGGTATTTAGTTGGAACTACCAACTGTTTTCGAGGATGCCAGTCTTTCTGGTGTCCACCAGAAAGAGTCTCCTTGTATAAGAGTCCTTGTTCTAAAACAAACTGGGATCGGTTAGAAGAGCTGAGAGGCGGTGGGGTGCTCCGTGCCGCCACCCAAGCTTTTTGAAGGCTGTCATCTGCTTTCTGCTCAGTCTGGAACTGTTCCCTTGAGGTTGGAGACACCAGTTCCTCCTTAGACTGTGGACTTGGGCTTTGTCCCTCTGGAAGTGATGTAGGTGATGGGGTTGTTTTCGTTGATGGTGAACCACTTTCCGCTGGTGCGCAATGCGATATTTCAGGCTGTGGCTGAGCCTCTTGGGTATGGTTGTCTGCAGCTTCTGCCAGTTCAGGCCCACTGGCGCCCTCTGGCGTTGGGGTTGGAGATGGGTTTGCAAGTGCTGGTGTCAGTGCCGGCAACGGTTCTGGTGCTGGCTGCTTTTCCAGTTCCGGTTCTGGGACTGGATGCACTGTGGGTGTTTCAATCGTTGGCAGGGGATCCGGGTCCATCACCTTTGTCTGGGTCTCTGGTGACACAGATGGGCGTCTGTCGACGGCTCAGGAACAGGGATGGGTCTGGAAGCTTGCCTGGTTTGGCTGCAGGTAACCGTTCCCACCCTCTTGGCCCACTTTACCTGGCTGGCCAAGTCTTCCCCCAGTAGCATGGGGATGGGATAATTGTCTTAGACTGCAAAAGTCCACATTTCTGACCAGCCTTTGTATTGGACAGGCAGTTCAGCTGTAGGCAAGTCTACAGATTTTAACATGAATGGGTAAATTGTCACTTGGGCCTCTGGGTTGATGAATTTGGGGTCCACTAAGGATTGGTGGATAGCTGACACTTGTGCCTCCGTGTCTCTCCACGCGATAACCTTCTTGCAGCCCACTCTCAAGGTTTCCCTTCGCTCCGAGGGTATTTGAGAGGCATCTGGGCCTGGGCATCTTTGGTGTGATGGTGGCGTAATGAACTGTACTCGGTTGGGTTCTTGGGGCAGCTGGCCTTTATATGTCCTAGTTCATTACATTTAAAGCATCGCCTCGCTGACTGGTCACTGGGCCAAGGTGGGTTGCTGGAGACTGGGGAGGTGGGACAATAGGGAGTCTGAGGCTTTCCTTGGGTTGTAGGTGGGGTCTTGGGTTGCCCTCGGTGACAGGGTTTATTTTCTGTTTGCCGCCTGTGATATTCGCTCCCCTTGCTAGTAGCTTTTTTTTTTCCTGCCACTTCCACCCATCTGGTTTCAATCTCCCTCGCCTTGGTTACAGTTTTGGGCTTCCTATTTAGGATGTACCTTTCTATTTCCTCAGGAACACCCTCTAAGAACTGCTCCAGTTGTATTAGGAGGGACAGCTCATCCAGAGATTTAACATTTGCTCCTGATATCCAGGCATCCCAATTCTTTCCAATCTGGTAGGCGTGTCAGGTAAATGAGACATCTGGTTTCCACCTTAGGGCTCTGAAGTGCCGAAGGGCATGGTCAGGTGTTAGCCCCATTCTGATTCTGGTCTTGGTTTGAAACAGTTTATAATCGTTCATGTGTTCATTAGGAGTTTCAGCCGCCACCTCTGCTAAGGGTCCACTGAGCATTAACCCTTAACCATCTGTTTATGACAGCAACCAACAGACATTACCTTCCAGGTAAATTACTGCAACATCAGCTGATGAGATAAAAGGAACTTTTCAGAATTGTGTTCAGAAGTTACTGTAAATAGAAGTTGCGCACTCCTGCTCGAAATTTACTTCTTCTTAAGAAGAAATTGTTAGTTCAGAAAAAGATAATGGAATATAGAATCTTTTACCTCTACCAAATTCAGCCCTAGTTGGTAGTAACCAAAACTTGTTACCATCCATTAAATGAACTGTCAGGTGATCTCAGTCTAGACCCTATTGGACAAATACCCCATACACAGAAATTACCATTACAAATGACACTATTTGGCAGAACACTTTTGTTGGAGGTCTAAGCAGAATCAATATCAACTATCCGCTCAAGAATAGGGTTGAAGCACAACAGTGGGGAATGTGGGGAAGCCTATACTACTGCTATACATGACACATCTGTTCCATTGACAAACGAAGGATGTTAGTTTCCTTGGTTGTCAATCAACACTTTTAATAAGCACAATAGTAATTTCAAAAACAAAACAACTAAATACAATAATGTAAGTCATTGGGCATTTTTGAAAGTTGAGATAACAGCTACTTCCAGTAAGTCATTATCCATCAAAAGAATGCTAACAAAGGAAGACATTATTATAGTGATTTAATAACTTATGGAAACAAGATGTGGCTCCATAAAGTGATCAAGGAATGTAGAACTCCAACATTTCTGCTGACCATGAGAAAAAGAGAACTAGCTGTTTGTCTCTTGTTACCAGAAGTGAGACTGAATGAAAAGTACAATACACTCTGATCAGTGTGGATATTAATATTAATACCATATTTATAGTTTAAGGTAAACAGGGAAAAAAAGAAGGTATCACTGTGGTTTCTCCTCTTTTCTAGACTATGTACTATATGCAAAAGGTGGTAAGGTGCTTCATATTCACATTAATATACAGGGCCAGATCCTGATTCAGGTTTCTTCTCAGAGCCCTAAATATGTTCACAATCCAGTCAAGCGCTGAAGCTCCAGAGGAAAAATGAATCCTACGACAAGGAAACACCGACTCAGAAACAGCTACATACAACTGCTGAGCCCGACTAGGTGGTGATCTCAAAGACACCTTACAGTACTGCCATACATAGCGATTGGAATACTGGGAAGTGTAACTGGGAGATAAAGTGCCTCCGCTTATGTCCCAGAGGGGGTGGCAGCGTGACAGTTGTGGAGAAAGCAAAGGGAGCAATGGGCTAACATTCCCCTTGCTTCCATGTAGCAGAGTCAAGATGTGGCCCACATTTTTTAATTTGAAGTTTGATTTCTGTTTATAACACCTGTGTGTTATTGTTGAGTTAGGATTTTTCTGTAAAAGGAACTGACTTGGGGTTTTTTCCCCTCAAGGCTGATCTAAGGAAAACTAAATACCAATTTATTTCTGTCAGCTGTTGCCAAAGAGCATTGGTTTCACAGAATCTGTTGGGCTATATTTTTTTAGGCACCAATACTTTCCATGGCTTTGGCAGGCTATTGCTATTGTTTAGTCACTAAAAATGTTTTGCAGATGGTTAAAGCAATGTCTAATATTTGCATCACTGAATGGACGGCAGTGCCTTTTCTGCAAAGGCTGAAACTTGCTGTATATAGTTCTATAGTACTTCTACAGAAACACTGTCACATTCTATATTTGTACTATGTGATGTGGTTATCAGGCCTTAATTATGTTAGTATCTGTTGCCTCTGTGTTTTTAGACTAAAAAACATTACTTTATCAATGTTATTGAACCATATGTGCAAGTCCAGTGACACTTTTTGGCTATACAAAACTGCTGAAATATCCTGGGGTGTGATGTTTAGTCCTTTGTGGTGAGCGTGTACTGTATGAATGCTTTTTATTTTTGTATTGAGAAGATTTGTGCAAAAGTCTGTTGTGTTGTTTTGCTTTTCAGGAGTTCATGTGAATGTTTTTCCATGATTCGATCTATGAAGGTTGTATCCCAAGTTTCATTATAAATTGGAAACCTAATTGCAAATCAGCGAAAATACTGGACTTCACCTTGTTTCTGCTTAACCAACACGAAATCACAAATTTTGTCCAATTTTTAATGCAAAACCATGAATTGTTCCAAACTTATTTGTAACTTTCATGAACTATAACAAATATTTCAATGAACCAGATCTGAGTTTAAACTTTGTTACAAAACCCTTCACTAAATGCTTAAAATAGTTTCACTACAAGCATTTGCAAACCTTAGAAATTAAGCAAGTGTATAGTGGTAATAGTTTTATGTGTTCATTATGCAGTAATGTAAGACACCGCTCCATTTGATAAGTTATCTCCTTAAGAAATAGAAGTGCATGGAGGTCAGAGGTCAAGAATGAAAAGTGAAATAAGAATGAAGACATAGGAATGTATATGCAGCAAAAATGCTTTGGAAAAGAGGCATTTCTTTGATTTTATTTCACTTGTTCATTCTAGAGTGCGATGAGGTTTTCCTTTGGAACATTGTGCTGAGAGCATGAAGATAGTGAAACGGTTTCAGCAAGTTAGTTACCTGTGAAAGGAAAAGTTATGAGGGAAGATCTGGGAAAGGCAAAGATTAACTTGTCTTGGACTCAGAAAAAAGGGTGCATAGGCAGTAGTAGGGATATATATAAAGGATGCCAACTTTTATGTATTTGTTGTCTATATCTTTTTTCTTCATCTTTTACACTGAATACCTTGCATATATTGCAAAGGAATACTTATTTTTATTGTAAATACAGAATGAAAAAAAATGTCAGATCCATGCACCAGTCTCCCATATTAGGCATTCACATTTGAAAGTTTGGGGACAATATACCCACACATAAATTATCACTTTTTCTGCTAAATAAATCTGAAATGGTGAAATTAAATTAAATTGAATCTTCCTTTCTTTTAGTGAAGATATAGCAGAACTTGGCTGAGACGAGTAGAAAAAGTAACTAGAAATAGGCAGAATAGCAGATCAACATGGATTTTCTTTGAATTTCATTTTTCTTGTACTAAAAGATCCTTTATAATGAAATTTCTGCCAAAGAAAACATACTTATGCAATGCCATTTTTAATGGGTGAAATATCTGTTTTTAAGATAATTCAGTTATTCACCAGGTAGACACTAATATGCCAAAAAAGAAAAAGCGGCACCACTACTTTACTTCTATGCTTTGTTCCTGTCAAAGAGACTGCAACCCTGATTGTGACAGAAAGCCAGAGACAAAGTTCAAGTTCTCTCTAAATGTGTTCACCATATTTTTTCTGCTAAAAATAATCTGATCTCTGCTTGAGAAAGCTGACTATGTCAAGTCAAAAAGAGCCTTTAATTTGTAAATGTTATTTACACATGACTGAAAGACGTTGAAAAACATGAAGGAGATGGAAGCCAGGGCTGAAAACCAGGCACTCTGTGGAGTGTATGTACTAGCATTTAAAGAGAAAAGGCTGGCTTCAGGAAGCATCTCCTGTACATTATTGGGTTGAATACAGCCCCATTCAACACTCACAAAAGGTTATTACCATCTGCTACCTTTTCAGCAGACTACATGAAATAAGTTCCACTGAACACCTGCCCATATCACAAAAACAACTATCTCCATTAGAACTCATTGGTAATCTTGTTCACTATTTTAGCAGAGAACAGAAAAAATGATAGATGGTCTGAAATCACTACCAGAGTAAGGTTCAGAGATAATATGGAGGAATCATGTAAGTATTTCAAACAAAGGTTCTTGCTGTATATGACTGCAATGGATGCAGACACATCCTCAGCAGTTCCAGGGAAGTGACCTTATTAGCTGGTGCTAAGACTAGATATTTAGAATTTCCAGCTCTCATTCACAAACGGAATTTATTTTGATAGGGTCCTAGCACAGTTTGAAGCTTACTATATGCCTAAAAGGTGCACCTAAGAAAGATTTCTCTTCCACACAAAATTATAGGAGGAACCTGCTACAGACTTGAAGCTAAAAAGACAGTCTTACAGTTTTGGTCTCTTCAGAGATTCCCTGATTATAGAGAAGCTGGTAGTGGGCTGCAGAGATAGGAAGGTATGCGAAGATTCGCTGAGAGACTAGGAGTTGACTTTAGAAAAAGCCTTTCAAATTTGCAAAGGAGTGGAACATGCAAAATTGCAGGCTTTAAGTAAGGAGGAGAGTCAAGGAAGCATACATGAGGTACCCCACTGCAGCATACAGAGGACTGAAGAATATGAAAGTCTTAAAGTGCAATCATTCTGCCAAACAACACCAGGCAAAAGAAAACTGTAAATGCAGTGAGGGAATACACTGATGAGGCATTGTACATTGGTTTCACAGAACCTTATCACAGACCCACGTAGCTGAATTATCATCTCACCATCTCTTCTTTAGATACCTTGCAACTTTTATTTCTCATACAGAATAATTCTCTGCAACAGTGCCTATAGCAACATCCACTGGTGGTAGCAGCTGCAATACATTGCTGGTTTCCTTGCAATGGAACCCTGCCAGTCCAATCTAACAGCATACCCTGGCTCAGCAATTCCCACTCAGACCACACTGCTTCCAGCTTGAATGAGAAAGGAGACTCCCACATGTCAGTAGCTTTATTCAGGTTGCTATGTTAAATAAATATATTGTACCTGCCAACTAGGGTTCAATTATGTTTGATTCAAGTTGCTGTAACACCAGATCCCCTGAAAAGCCTCTTGCATTTAAAATTCCTGGTGACACATGTCAAAGGGAAAGCTCTAAAATTAGTTAGAAATGGCATAATTTCTTAGACATCCATTACTTGGTATGTAAAAGATTTTATTGTTTATATTTTACTATTCTGCAGATGGAAATTGTTACATAGAAAAGGACATTTCTGCCTTATTCATTGTAATTTTATATGCGTTACACACACACACACACACACACACACACACACACACACACACACAGATAGTACACTGAAAATCACAGTCCTGTCAAAATTAGTTTCATTCACAGTCACAGTTAATTGCAGAAGCACGTTAATTAGGTCATTTAAAATCACCTGGATCCCATGAGATCTGTTTAAAACAGACTAGATCTGAACAGGAGAACCTGGTATTCTTTCTTATCTTATGGATGTACTGCAAGAAGAGAGATTCCCATGACATTTTTGGTTAAAAAGATATTTCCCACAAAATTCCCAGTGAAACCAGCCAATGAGGTTAGCTTCCAGAAGAATATTTTATCTATAAGAATGAATTAGAGGATTTGAAGAATTTAGAAATTCATAGAGTCATTAGAATAAAATCTCTCTCCACTTAGAGCCTGCAATAGCTGTTATGCACCTTTATGCCATACCAGCACTTCTGTGATCCTGCCAGCATCTCATCCCACACCTGTCAGTTCCAATGGCCAATACAAGCTTGACCACAGGTACTCTAGCTTGGGAGCAGCTAGTGCTCCTTCTTGAAACAATAGGGCTGGAATATGCCTGCTCAGAGCAGGTTAAAGAGTAGCAGCAGAATCAACTGGTCTGCATTTTCAGTGGTGGCTGGGCTTCTGCGAGTATTACTGCTTTTAAAAAAATAAAAATAAAATAAAAAATAAAAAGCTGATCCTGTCTGTACTTATACTCCATGTCTGTTTGTTCACTATAACAAAGCAATTAATTGATTTTATGACTGGATTTCTAAGTGTTTGGGGATATTTGTTTTTATATTAGCAAAGAACAAAAGTGTCAGAACACAAAAGGCTCATTTGTCAAGGCTGTGCACTCACATTCTTGATGTCCCTGAAGTGAAAGGATTTAGAAGGTAGTTCAACATTTTAACCTACATCAACAATAGTTTGGAAAACTTGTATCTAAGACACTATGTATTAAATTGGCAAGAATTACCAACTATTTATAAATCTAAGTGAATGACACTGGAAAAGTCTGTGTCAGATCTAAAACCTTCATTACAATTATTCAAAACAGAACTATGCACAATAGCTTATTAATAATTTGAGTACATGCAATACAGAGTGTACCTATGCACGTGTCCTGTGCAGTGAATCTGTAAGTGAAATAAATACTTCTGAACTTGTAGTAATTTCTGTCATATAAATTCTTAAACAGACAAATGCAACTAGTATCAGGTGACAGACGTCTATCATCATATAGCCTTTTCTCAAGTTTGGTCTTTGCTTTAGGGTTTCTAGTAATACTGAGGTCACTTGAATTCCATCCATTAGTAGGCCTTTCAATATCATTCAGTGATTGACAGAAATATGAACATAGACATTACAGAATGCTTGTGCAAGGATATCCGAGACCTCAAACTATTTTGGAGTGATTAGGGAACAGCAGCCTTAAAGGGACATTCCAATCGAGGTTAAATGTTTCAGTTTTGTGAAAAGGAAAAAAAAAAGTTATTACAATCACCAGAAATGTGCTAATTTTTATATTCAACTGAAACATTTTATTCAGATTTATAAATTCCTTAAAAGTGTCTCAACCCAAAAATTGCAGTATTGTGCTAGTTCATGACAGAATATCTAAAAATAGGTTCTTTCCAAAATTGTTTTATTGTTAATTATCTTCATCCTTCCAATTCTGTTTGTTTCGTCTAGCTGTTGTGTTCTGCCTGTCAAGTCGAATTTAAGCTCTCTGAGGTAGGGATTGTCTTCTTTGTTACTTGTCTGTACAATGTCCAAACATGAGGATCATGATCTATGATTGTATAATACAACTACCTATGAACCCCAAATAGTAGAAGGTGAAACTGATTAATCTATTTCATTGACAAAGATGAATTGCCCTAGAAATGGGTGGGATGTCTTTTAAATAGGCTATGTCAATATAGCTGTATTTTGCTACTGCCTTGAGATCCACTAGTATATAAAATTGTGCAAGTGCAGAGTAGCATTGAGGACAACAGATCTCTCTACAAGTGCTCTGGAGTCTGCATTAGCACATCATGATGCAGGACCAGGGCCATGGCTTGCATTAGGAAGATGGAATTAGAGGTTTGAGAACCTTGCAAACTATTTGATGGTTTCCTCAAACCTAATTAGAGTTCATTAGCTTTTCTTCCTGAATTTTAAACCCATGCTTTTGTCCCAAGTGTTAATTCACCATTCAAAAATGTTTTCCTAGCTAAAGGGAAGCTGATGCTAGGTAATGTGGATAGAAGAACCTCCCGCAGCCTCTGAGAGCCAGGCTGGCAAAAATGCATGACTTGTACCCTGTATATACACACCTTATCTATTTTTCCTGATTCATTTCTCTCTCCCTCATCCTTGCTCCTTTTACTACTAGTGTCTCTGCATTTATTTTTCACTTTACCTATTCTCAACTCCTTTTTTCATCCTCCCCACCATCTGTTTTTCACACTTTCTCCACATTACTGGATTCATATACTAATGCTCTCTTTTGAAAGGTGTGCAATTAAGAAAAAGGAGGTTTTCCTAGTTCTAGTTCCTATCTCTTTACTTGGACATAACAGAATAGCATGTTACAGAAAACTAGAGGCCAACATATGAAATGAGTGGTCTTCCAGTTACAGGTAGTAACAGGTAGTTCTGTTCTACTCAGTCTGACAAACTGCAATGTAATATACTGTACTCTGTTCAATATATTCCATAAGAGTAAAATATCAGGGTGCGGCTGTGGTCCTGAGTGAGCAGGTTGGGATGCAGAGGAAGAGATATGGGAGGAAGAGCCAACAGAGCAAGGAGCAACATAGAACCAACACTGTCTTGGCCACACTGGAGCAATGAGAATGAGCTTGGCCCAATCCACCTAGAGCTTGAGGATTACCTGCCGAATGATCAGAATGGGGACGTAGGCATACAGAAGGGCTGACTTCCAGCTGCAGTGGAAGGTGTTGGAGATGGAGCCTACGCCGAGATCCCCTGGAGAGCAGAATAGTTGACACTTCCCGTTTTCTCTCCTTGCACACTGGTGAATCACAGGGATGCCCTGGGTTGTGAAGACAACCTAGAGAACACTCTCCTTCAGTGACCATTCATGGCTTATGGAGAAAACCCTGCAGAGGTGGTCAGCAAGGTGATTTTGCGCCCCCAAAAATGGACTGCTACCGAGTGAGTGATGTCTTCTTCGGTGCAAAATTGCCATAGGTTGATTGCCTCCAGCAGAGTAACTTAGAATGTGCCCCTCCTCCGAACTTGTTCACACAGTACTTCACAGTGGAATTCTTAGTGCGTATGTGAAATACTGCATGCCTGATGAGGTCTGAGAACGCATAATATGTATTGTGCATGTCCCGAAGTTAATGTTAATGTCCCCTTTTGATCGCTGAATCAATAGAATATAGTAATGCAACATTATAGATAGGAACAGGAGTTTAGCATCTACAAGCTAGTTAGATCATATTGTTAAACTTCTAAAAAGATAGAGGTAAACGCAAATACAATTGGTATATATTCTTAATTCTCTAACAATACAGGCCTACATTGCCCACTAACTCCAAGGCCACTGATAACTTCCCGTATCAGTGACCTTGTACTCAGTGGGAAACTATTCGGTCGTGGAGATCCTGCTCTTTGTTCTACTCAAAGCCAAAATCACCTGCCAGGTTGCCGGTTGTGGCTTTGAGTCAGCCACAGCCCAGCCATTGGTGGTCTTCCTCCTCACAGAACTGCTTGAGATTGTTGGGGTACATGCTCTCGGGGCAAAGATGCCACTATGGGGTGCAGCAACAATATTTCCCTCCACATTCCTTCATGTAACCTTTTCCTCCCAAACAATGGGACTATCCTAGAAAGAGGGATAGATCCCACAAGAGGAAGCAGTTGGGCTCAGGCTTCAGACAGTCCTCATGCCTTCCCTCAACACAGGCCAAGTGCTTGTTTTGACACCTTTGTCCAGAACATTGGTCCTGTCGTTCCTCCATCCCCTTGGGGACAGGCTGGCCCACTTTTACAGAGTCACTATCAGATGGGGCTACACAATCCAGTTCCTCGCCATGCCTCATTCTCATCTTCCATCCCTGTCTTTCTCCAAGGACCCCCCTCATGAGACACTGCTCATTGAGCAGGTCAGCTCTTTGTTGAAGTTGGGAGTGGTGGAGGAGTTTCTGCCAGAACACTGTTTCCACAGTTTTTACTCCAGGTACTTCCTCATACTGAAATCCAAGGCTGGGATGAGACCTGTTCTCAACCTTCATGGCCTCAACAAATTCATCAGGTTCATGAGATTCCACATGGTCGCTCTATTGCTATCCTCCACCCATGCTGTCTCAAAAAGACTGTTGCGCTGCTCTTGACCTCAAGGATGCTTACTTTCATGTGGCGACTCTGCCATGTCACAGGAAATTTTTGCGTTTTGCAGTATGAGATTACTTTCAGTATATGATTCTCCTGTTCAGCCTGTTTTATGTCCCTTGAGTCTTCACCAAATACATGGTAGTGGTCATGGAATGTCTGAGGAGGAAGGTGTGATGGGTTGGATCACAGAAACCCCCTTGGGGCTGCCAACTGATGTGCAAGATTACTTCTGCCTGTTTTCCTGCCCTGGCAGTTTAGGACTTCAGTGTCCTGTCTGGTTTGAGCCAGACTCACTAGCCTGCTGCAAAGCCAGACCCAGGGTCTGAACCATGTCCCCTAACAGCTGTAGGCTTAACTGAAAGCAACTTACCAAAGTGTGCCTGTCTTTAACAATCAAATGTACAACTCCTAATGAGGTCCAAACCTCAGATAAACCAATTTATCCATTTTAAAGCTTATACAGGGTAAACTCATAAATTGTTCATCCTCTTTAACACTGATAGAGAGATATGTACAGCTGTTTGCCCCCCTCCCCCTAAGGTATTAATATATGTTCTGGGTTAATTAATAAGTAAAAATGATTTTATTAAATACAGAAAGTAGGATTTAAGTGGTTCCAAGTAGAAACAGAGAACAAAGTGAATTACCAAGCAAAATAAAATAGAACACGCAAGTCTATAACTAAGAAACCGAATACAGATAAAAAACCTCACCCAGTAAGCTTCCTTTTACAGACTAGTCTCCTTGTAGTCTGGGTCCAGCAATCACTCACACCCCCTGTAGTTACTGTCCTTTGGTCCAGTTCCTTTTAGGTATCCTTGCGGGTGGAGAGGCTCTCTCTTTAGCCAGCTGAAGACAAAATGGAGGGGTCTCCCAGGGGTTTAAATAGACTCTCTCTGGTGGGTGGAGACCCCCTCCTCACTCCTATGCAAAGTCCAGCTCCAAGATGGAGTTTTGGAGTCACATAGGCAAGCCACATGTCCATGCATTACTCAGTTTTTACCAGCCAAGCCACATATATGGGAAGGCTTGGATGTGGATTGGAATCTTCAAGTTCATTGTTGGCTTAAGTGGTTTTTGACTGGGCACTTAATTTGCACTTTTCTCAAGAAAGTGACCAAATGCTCTACTAGGCTAGTTAAAATCAAGCCAGTACACAGCCAATATTCATAACTTTGAATACAAAAATGTTACATGCATATAAGTATGACAAATACATTCAGTAGATCATAACCTTTACATAGATATGTTACATAGCATATGTAGCCTAAAACATATTCCAGTTATGTCACATATACATTCATAAGCCTATTCCATAAAGCCTTACGGGGGGCACTGTCACAGAAGGGAATCCACATTTTCCCTTATCTCAATGACTGACTGGTTCCTGAAGGCAGCTGTGGAGAGGAGGTTCTCACCCACATTGATAATGTATTGCATTTGCTTGACTGTCTGTAATCCTCTCAAACACTGCAAAGTCAGTCTTGGCTCCCACTCAAAAAATTTAGTTGATTTAGACTCCACGAGATTGAGAGCGTTGGAGAGGAGGTTCTCACCCACATTGATAATGTATTGCATTTGCTTGACTGTCTGTAATCCTCTCAAACACTGCAAAGTCAGTCTTGGCTCCCACTCAAAAAATTTAGTTGATTTAGACTCCACGAGATTGAGAGCGTTCCTGCCAACCAACCGCTTCCAGGCAATTCAACAGCTCCACCTCAGTCTGCAATCCCAGCCATCCACAAGTCTGTGTGTGTCTGGGCCACATGTCCGTTTGCCCTTAGTTGGTTCAGTTCACCAGGTGTGCCTTCACCCCCTTCAGATGTAGTTCAGAATGGTTTACTGCCCTGCATTCTCTGGACAGGTTGGTTCACCTTCCTCCACCAGTCCTAGATTCCCCACTCTGGTGGAAGTCCCCACACAATGTGTGCCAAGAATTCCCTTCACTTGGCTCTCTCCAACCAGTCAGTGGTTACTGACACTTCCCTTCTGGGCTGGAGGGATGCATTGAGGTTGAAGAGCCTGCGGTTGGAACAGGAAGCCTCACTACACATCAATGTATTGGAACTTCAGGACACGCACTATACATATTATGCATTCTGAGACCTCATCAGGCATGCAGTATTTCACATACGCACTAAGAATTCCACTGCAAAGTACTGTGTGAACAAGTTCGGAGGAGGGGTACATTCTAAGTTACTCTGCTGGAGGCAATCAACCTATGGCAATTTTGCACCGAAGAAGACATCACTCACTCAGTAGCAGTCCATTTTTGGGGGTGCAAAATCACCTTGCTGACCACCTCTGCAGGGTTTTCTCCATAAGCCATGAATGGTCACTGAAGGAGAGTGTTCTCCAGGTTGTCTTCACAACCCAGGGCATCCCTGTGATTCACCAGTGTGCAAGGAGAGAAAACGGGAAGTGTCAACTATTCTGCTCTCCAGGGGATCTCGGCATAGGCTCCATCTCCAACACCTTCCACTGCAGCTGGAAGTCAGCCCTTCTATATGCCTACATCCCCATTCTGATCATTCGGCAGGTAATCCTCAAGCTCTAGGTGGATTGGGCCAAGCTCATTCTCATTGCTCCAGTGTGGCCAAGACAGTGTTGGTTCTCAGTGTTGCTCCTTGCTCTGTTGGCTCTTCCTCCCATATCTCTTCCTCTGCATCCCAACCTGCTCACTCAGGACCACGGCCACACCCTGATATTTTACTCATATGGAATATATTGAACAGAGTACAGTATATTTATTGCAGTTTGTCAGACTGAGTGGAACAGAACTACCTGTTACTACCTGTAACTGGAAGACCACTCATTTCATATGTTGGCCTCTAGTTTTCTGTAACATGCTATTCTGTTATGTCCAAGTAAAGAGATAGGAACTAGAACTAGGAAAATCTCATTTTTCTTAATTGCGCATCTTTCAAAAGTTTGAGAAACACTGACGTACATGCCCTTTTCCATACAGAGACCCATTTAGCTAAATCAATTCCTTTGTCCAAATCCGTCTCCCACCTTTCATCTGGGTTGTTTTCCTACCCACTTTTTTCAATCAATCAAAATATCTTAGAAATAAAACATTTTGGTCCAAATCACTTCTGGGTGAAATCTTCAATTGTGCTTAAAGGTCCAAATAGAGCTATTATGTATCCAAATTTGACAATAAAATGTTTGACTTCTACATATTGAAAATACGGGATCTTTATATTATTTACATTATTACATGTCTCTTGGTATGATTTCAAATCAGGACCCAGGAACAGCTGTACAAATTGAATAACCTTAGCTCTCACAGTGAATAGTTACTTTGATATTTCCTGGGGATAAATTCCTGATCAATAATTAAAGTAACTAAGGGAGAAGTCCTTTGCAGCAGGAATTTAAAAAAAATTGTCCAAAGCTGCTAAGGAGGTCTAGAATAGATGAATTTTTTGTTAAAATTTTTTTGTGACAAATTTCTTTGAAACCCAACAACTGCTACAAGTAGCTATATATGGGCTCCAGCCTTGTTTGAGTTTTACCAACCATGTGTATGATTTATAGTTAACACAACTGATCACATTTTTTAATTGTGATGCATAAAAATAAACTATATGAGGGAAAGCCAGCCCACCCCTCATTGTAGGTCTGTGCAGACCTTTAGAATGCACACTTTGACTTTCAAGTTTCCATATGAATTTTAATAGTGCATCCTGCCATGTTTTTAACATCATGTGTTTGACCAGTAAAGCCAGTTAAAGGGTACATTGGTAGAGAAGAGGAATGGCAATCACCAAATACTGAATTGCATTGTGACAAATGCCTAACCAGAAAGAGGCTTCATCTTCTGTTTATTCACCTTGTTATTTCTTTATGTATACAGTCTCTCTCACATTTGTGCAAGTCTCAGTGACTAAAAACAGAATCTAACTTGGGGCAAATGGATTTTTAACCAAAGAAACACAATGAATTCTTTCCAGCAAGGAATATTTTTAAGTTAGGATACTGACTGGAAGAAAAGGTTCAAGGTGAGGGATATTTCATTTTTAAAGCTTTTGATGTAAGAAGATTTTCCTCATAGAAAAATAGGCATCTTTAAGACAGAGGGGCAGTGTCATAAACAGATAGTTAAGGGTTAATGTCTCTTGAACCTGTAAAGGGTTAACAAACAGGGAACCAAACACCTGACCAGGGGACCAATCAGGAGACAAGATACTTTCAAATCTCAGTGGAGGGAAGCCTTTGTTTGTGTTTTTTGGGTTTGGCTTTGTTCTCTCTGGGTTCTGAGAGTAACCACATGTACTTACAGGCTCTAATTTTCTATTCAAGTAGTAAGCGCAAGTAGAAAGGCGGTTTAGTCTTTTTTAATTGGTTTTCTTTATTTGCAAATGTGTATCTGGCTGGTAGCGGTCTAATGTGTATTTGGCTGGAAGTATTTTAAATTGTATTTCTGCTGGAGGAGGCTTTTTCTCCAGTTTCTATAAGCTGACAGACCCTGTAACTTTTACCATCTAAAGTACAGAGACACCTTTTACTTTTTTCTTTCTTTTTATTAAAAGTTTTGCTTTTAAGACCTGTCTGATTTTTCCCCCTTGTTGAGGCTTAAGGGAATCGAGTCTGTACTTAACAGGGAAGGAGAAGGGAGGGGAAGGGTGGAATCCCTTTGTTTTAGATTCACGGAGCATGAATCTATCTCTCCAGGAGACCTAATTTCTCTGTGTTGTGATTCAAGGAGTTTGACTCACAATAATCTTCCAGGGTAACCCAGGGAGGGGAAAGCTGGGAAAGGCAACGGTGAGGAAAAGGATTTACTTTCCCTGTGTTAAGATCCAGGGGGTCTGGGTCTTGGGGGTCCCCAGGTTTTGGGGGGACCAGAGTGTATCAGGCACTGGAATTCCTGATTGGTGGCAGCTTATCAGATCTAAGTTGGTAATTAAGCTTAGAGGAATTCATGCTGGTACCCCAACTTTTGGACTCTAAGGTTCAGAGTGGGGAAAGATACCATGACAGGCAGATCCTCAGATTGTCCAGTTATGATAGCTCTATTGAAGTCAGTAGAGCAATGACACTTTCCAAACGGTGAGGATCTGCCCCTATTTTTTCTTTTATTTCTAATTTTCATGTACATTAGAAAAAATGTTAACTTATAGAATATAAAAATGGAAGATTTGGGGAAAGATATTTGCATTTCACTCCTCTGTCTTAGTTTATTCTACAAAAATAACTAGAAAATAAACTTTTTTGATGTAGTTACAGTCTAATTAAGTTCAAATTGCCCCATATCCTTTCCCAGGCAGGAGGGAGTACTGCCAAGTAGCCATTATAAAACTATGGCTTGAGAAAGAGAGCATGGTTTGGAAGATAATCTAGGGATGGCACTAAGGGAGTAGTTAGCTAAAATTTTGGTCAGTGAAAAAGGTACCATAGGAACTATTAATGTGCAGCATTTTAAAAAAAATCTGTACAGGATCTTTTATTATAGGATTAATTTCTAGGCCAAGAAATCAATATTTCCCCAGTTTTTAAATCAGAAATTGCAAAGATTTTATGAAAAATTTCCCACAGACGAGTTTAGAATTTGTTTTCTAGTACTTACTTTGATCCTACATATTAAGAACCTTAAAATATTTTAAAAAACTATTTTGAAACTTTTTAAAAGCCTTCTTGTATGATGGTTTTACAAGGTGAATGAGACCGAACTTCTTGTCATTTATGCTTTAAAGTAGGATTATATCAAGTAGATGTTAAAATAAAGTATCTTGAAAGAACAAAATTGTCTCACTCTTCTTCAGACTAATCCTATAAGAAATAAACTGAAGTGATAATGTAACTTTTACACACTATTTGGCTCAATGGCATGACAACAAAGTGAGTTTACAGGCTGATCTACGGCTTCATTGTGGTGCTGACAGGTTCACTGTATGTTAAAGAATAATACTTGCACTGCTCATAAAGCCAACAATCTCCAGTACTGATAACGATGCCCATAGCAATAGTATTAGAGGAATTGAAATGACAGCTCTGACCTTCTAGTTTCATGAAATGTGTCTTTCTTTGGATTACACTGTTTGCACAGAAGGGAACAAACAGCGCAGAATATTGAAGAACAACTTACTTCCATACATGGTATCCTTGTACATGAGATCAGTCCATTCCTCTTAGATGTACAGTTTATGTGGCTGCCACAGGCTGGATTCTGCAGCCTGCCAAGTTCACTTTGCACCATTTACACAACATGAAGTAAATTTAAAATAACCAGACATTTGCACTTCTCTGCATCTTCCTGGCCCAGCTCTCTCTTGGCTCCACTCTACAGTGTAAAGGGGAGCAGGGGCTGGGAACAGGAGGAGAAGGAGCATGACAGAATAAGGCTTTACTATACTTGATCCATTTCTGATGGATCTTCTACTAAGTGTAAATTAAAGCTGCCCCTTTCCACCCCATATCTTTAATTTGAGCAGGATCACGCCACTGAGAATAGTAGGAGTGTATTGGGCTTCCTGTTAGCTCCCACTCTCATTGTGCCCAAGCAGAGATTGGACCAACAAAGAATCAAGGCCAACAAGTTCATGCCTGATAAATTTAGAGATTGAAGACTGGGTCAGTTTTAAATGTTCATCTTTACAGACTTGCGTAGTCAGCATAAATGAAGTGTAAAATTTAGTTAATTCTCACACTGTAATATAAAGAATAGTGGTGTCATATTTGCTAAAAGTCACAGGTGCAGTTTTAAACAGTATAAAAACACACGCCATATTGTCTGAATTGACATTTAATTTTATGTGATAAATCCAGATGTGACAGTGATTTCTGCAGTAGTAAAATTAATTTTTCAGCATTACCATTATTTTAATTTAGCAACACTGCAATTTCAAACCTACTTGCTACTTACAAGTATTTAATAAAAAACACCCTCAACCTAATGTTGTGTAGCAAGTAAGCCATTACACGTATTACCATGGCATTTACACCTCATGACTATAAGCCATGAGTCACAGGTGTTAATACATTTATAAAGCTGCAGAATAGCAGCACTGGAGTAATGGGAAATTAATTCAGCTTTACTGTGCTTAATATTCATTTGCTTTGAAAAGAAAATGATTAATGATAGAACATCTCAGTTTTTGTTTTAGAAAGCCACTTTGTCCCTTATCCCCACAAATCACCAGATGTAGCTCTGAAGAGACTGAACCAGTTCAGTACATAAGGTTTGGGCAGGCACTGGGAAGGAAAGAAACTCTTCTCTTTACATTTTTCATTGTCATGTAAATAAAAAAAAAGAGAATCAAACAACACGTGACTGTTACAATAGGAGATGAAACCCCAAAAAACTGGGTAGTTGCTTCTATCCACAACAATGAAATGATATTTACTGTTTGCTGCCCACTTGATATTTTTGGATTTTCAAGACCTGAAAGTCAATAAGTTTGCTATGAAAGTCAAAGTTCAATAGATCATAAATTTGGGAGAAAAGTCCAATTTTTAGAAGAATACAGAAAACACTACTATTTACAAATACAAATAATTCCGGATGGAGGTTCAATAATTTACTATTCATTGTTCTTAAAGCAGGACTCATATGTTAAGGGATAAGTTTCTAGAAAATAAAATAAATAAAGAAAATAGGATATGCTAGTTACAAATTGTTCTTGTCCTTCTCACCTTCATATTTTCTTACATACTATCAAGAGGCCCTGAAATTACATTCTTTTCCAGTGTACTAACCACTTATCTTTCTTCATTTCAAATCCACTGGAAATCCCATTTCTTCTTTTCAGCCCTCAAATTCTAACTACATTAATATAATACTATTACAATTCACCCCCATTTGTTTATGAGCAAGAAAGCTCTAAGTTATCACCACACTCTGGTCTCACAGTGTGTGCTGTCCTTTATTGAGATTGTGAGCTTCTTTGGGTAAGGACTGTGTCTTTATTTGTGTTGTATATGGCATATACATAATACAAATTGTTTAAAAATCAGTGGTCCATAAACCATAATGTTACCTTTTGGGTAGCTAGACCTACGATAAATGCAGGATGTTTAACCTGCTCTGACTACTTGGCACTTGGCGTCTGTTAGAAATCAGATCCAACGCAATCAGAGCAGTGTTGTGTGATATACAAAAACACCACACCCCACAGGTTCAGGAATCTTTTGCCTACCAGTGATTGATCTCAGGTGAATTGCAAGTCATGTACTGAGGCTTAGGATACTGGAAGGAGACAATGTCCATTTGCCCTGTTAGCCAGAGAAAGAGCACTATGTCAGTAGCCCTCAGAAGAATAATAGAAATTGAAGGTGGAAAAAATAACCCAATCCACCTCAATCAGTATAAATTATTGCTTACACTCACTCTCTGTGCTTTGCCCAATCTAGTTTTAAATTGCTCAAGGTAAGAGTTCTTTATTTCCTTTGGAAAACTTCTCCATAGTCAAACAAACATTCTCCAACTACCATCTACGTATGCTGTAACTTCCCTTAAGTACAAAACATGCCTTCTGCATTTTGTTTAGAGCCAAGCACACCGTCAGCATTTAAACAGGGAATAAATTGAACAACTACTGGTTCTTATTAATTAATGTCTAAAGTGGCAAATTTAGACTTGCTGACTCAGTTTTCACAACAAAGAACTGTTACTATCAGGGAGTCCATGTTTTTAAAATGGTCACCTTAAAATAAAGGGAAGCTGAATAAAGAGTGGCAGCAGCAGCTGGAATCATGTCTCTATATCCAAAAGACTCAAGGAGATCATGGCACAGCTGCAAGGGAAATACTTATAAGTCAATAAGCACTTCAGAGCAGAAGAATGGGAAACATAATGAAATAACTGAGAACTCTCTGTAGAGTTAGAAAAAAATCTTAACGTCAACAAATCATATTTCAGAAAACAGATTGAATCATCTTAAACAACAATTTTTAATGATTACAGATGTTGATTGTAACTTCTGTTATTTATTACCATTACTGGACAATACAACATCCCTCTCTCTCTCTCTGTTCCTAAACAAACAACTTTAAATGTGACTAAAAATTTTCCTAATCTATAACACATTTTCTTTTAAAGCATTAACAGGGGAAAATTGACTGGTACTTTTGAAGAGGTATGGTAGCTGGTTACACCCCAGCCCTTAAAAAGAGCATAGCTCATAAGTAGTTTGTACTTTCCATAGCTCAGGAGCTATATCCTCCATTGTCTTCCTCCAACATGATTTTAAATTGGGCCATGTTAGGTACTTATATGTCCCTCATAACCACAGTACCAGAGCCCCACACAATCTTCAATGCATTTATTCCCACAAACATACTTGTGAGTTAGGGAAGTACTATTATCCCCCTTTTGCAGATGAGGAAGGAGGCAGAGAGAGACTAAGGCCTAGACCCACAAAAGGGACTTAGCCTTTGCCACGTTGAGCATCACAACACCTAACTTTCATGTGCCTAGAAAAAACACAGTAACACCACTACAATCCAAAAAGCCTGAGTTAGGCACCTACACTCCCTATACCATGAATGGAGTGAGATAGGTAGCTTAGAATGTCATCCACAAAGCCAGCATGACAGGAAGCTGCCTAAGTTAGCCAATGGGAAACCACAACAACTAGGGTGTGTACTAAGCCCTGCTCCTCTTTCAGAGGTAGATCCTGAAGTCTGGGCTGCAGGGAGGCACCTATCTCTGCTTGTGATTCACAAATCAGGGAAAGATAGGCATTTGTCTGCCTAAATCACGTGCAGGGCCAGATCCAATAGGCACATTCCCCACAAAATGGCTAGGGGGTGGGAGGAGGAAGGGAGAGGAGAAAGATATCACTTAAACCTTGTGCTCGCAGTACTCCCCTGAGATGTGGGAGAGTCCTAGTTTTCAAGTCCCGTCTCTGCCTGATGAGGAGAAGAGACTGAACAGGAATCTGCCACCACTCAGGTGAATGTTCTAACCACCAGGCTATAGAGTCATGCTAATTTTTTCTCTGACCCAAATAATATTCAATTATCCAATCATTTAATTAAAGCAGAACTACCTAAATAGGAGAGATTGAGGGAGCCCCACATCAAAATATCCCATAAGCAATGGGTAAAGCACTCACTTGAGAGATGGCCGATCTCTATTCAAATCCCTTCTCCTCAGACAGCAGGTGGGACTCCCCAGGTGAGTACCCTAACCACAAGGCTGAAGGTTATAAGGAAGGTCTGCCTCGAGCTTCCCACCCTTCACCCTCCCTAGCTCTTTTCTGTGGAGTTAGGTGGCCTCTGACAACCATCTTTCTCCTGGTTCATGAATTGCTCTGGGGCTCAAGTGGGAGATAGGTGCCTGGTGGTCTAGGGTGAGGTAGCAGTGTACATGCTCAGAGGTAGAAACATAAGCACTGAGGGAACTTTTACAGCAAAAACTTAAGCACTAAGCAAGGCGCCTATGGGTTCAATGGCAGCTAAGCAGAAGTTCTGTGGATAGCAGTGGTGCCTAAAAACAGGAGTCAGGTACTTAAGAACTTTTGTAGGTCCCACTCTAAGTAACTTGCCAAAGGCAACATAAGATGTCCATGACAGAACAAGACTTCCATCCAGGTTTTCAGTGGCCCAGGTAGTGTTCCAACCATTGGACCATCTTTCCACAGGATGTTAAGGAGTTTAGTTCCTTGGGTTAACATAGGTGTTGCTGCACTGTTTCTGACCACAGGTTATCTAAGATGGGAACATAACCATCTTCTGAAAGTTTTGCTCATGTTGTCTCCTGGTGCAGGGCATGTGGTTCTTTGTCAGGGAATCCACATTCCTTGGGAGTTTTTTGTGCCAGTTGTATGTCTAAGTAGATCCACAGGAGAATTTTCAAGGGGCTACACTTTGAGGAACAAGCTACTGTACTTGTGTTCTATTATGGGTTTCTGGTGTTGGGATTTGAATATGATAGTATACTTTGGTTAAGAGTGACTGATGTAACAAATATATTATTAATAGGAAAAAATGTAGCCTATAACCACACGTTCAGTACTTCTCTCACACAGTGAGTCAAATTCTGCAGTGGAAGAGCAAGAGAGGTGTAAATCAAATCCACATATGTAAGTAAACCCAAGCTGGGATTCTGCAATGGGAATTCAAAAAAGGCAGGCAGGTTTAAGTCTTGGATATAGTGGACTAAATTTTTACCTCAGTTACACTGGTAAGACTTCAGAAAGTCAATTCTGCCATTGGTTGTCCCCCAATGATTTCAGTATCAGTTGGATATAAAAGAGTAAAATTTGTCACCTGCTAAATGTTATGTAACTACATACAGTGATCTCCATTAAAAAGTCAGTTTACATCAATAGACGTCACATAGAAGAGATAATATAGTAAATGTTGATTTTTGCACACTCCTCCATAGTAATTACATAATTTTACACATTTGCAAATAGATTTGTAATTAAAATATATCTCCAAACTAATTATTTGTATTCTCACCAAGTAGGACATGCTATGTAAATAAAAAGCTGCAGTTACCATGGAAGTAAGGAATACAATCATGTTAGCACCCTGTAACTTGAAGCTTTACCAAGTATTTTTGTCATGCTAGACACTGTAGGATTAACATAAAATCTTATCTACATATACACATCCTAACACAACAGGCTGGGAACACTGAAAATATTTTATTATGTCTAATTAATATGAACCATATTGTTAAGTACTTATTCTACCATAGCAGAAAATAGACCTTTGTCTGTGAAAGAGCTAAGGACTTCAGAACTAGGCCCTATGTGAGGACAGAAGTTCTCTCAAGTATCATAGGTTGAAAACATTTAGCCACAAAAAACTGCACTAATGAAGTGATTTACCTTTTCACCTTCTTCACCTTTATTACCCTCAAAGCCACGTTCTCCCCGTTATGGGGGGAAAAAAAATCACAAGATTGATTTTTAAGCAAATGTCATATACATAAACCATCTACACTATTTCTATTGCATTTAGTTGTATTTCAGGTTAAAAATAAGGCTTGACAAGACTACACAGCTTGGATACTGAATATCTTGTCAGCACCTCAAAAGATCTGAAACTTATGTGAAAAACTGGAATGGTTTTCTATGGTTTTGACAGCTAACTCTGTTTATAGTCCATTGAGGTTAGTCCAGTCATCCCTGTCCAAGATACCAACCCTCTCATTCTGAAAATCAATGTTTTATTTATTTAATTTAAATTTATAAGTGTGACTTGCCAGGTGTCAAGATGCTGTTCAATCACTGTGTACACAAAGCTTATTCAACCAAGAAGACCTCTCTATGAAAAACATACAGAATGATTTGAGCTTTGTAGTATGTGCTGAAGGTCACTATATCCAAGCTCAGATGGATCCAAAGAGTATTGAATTCCTTATTTGAGTATCTTTCACCAAAAAAGACCAGTTACCATTTTCCTCCTATTTAAATTATGGAATTCTTATATCAAGCGCTGTACCTGAACATAACAGCTCTGGTCTCTAATATAGCCAAGATACAAACTAACATCTTTAATTTACCCAGATATTAATGTATATGTGACGGGTTCCCCCCAGGTTGCTGCCTAGAACTGAAGCGTGAAGGGTTTGGGCCATTTGGGGTGTTACCTTATGTGCTGGGATGCCACTGAGTCAGCCTATTCTGTCATCCTGGGTCCCTTTTACCTAGCCTTGCTGGGTTAGGTTCACAAGCCTCTTCCAGCCAAGCACACAGGCAGGGCCACACCCAGCTGTACAGAAAGACAGATCTGGAAAGATTCGGACTTCAGGGCTCACCTCAACACTGTTTCCCTTGAAGGGAGTGGGCACAAAACCCAAAAGGTTTTATGAAATTCGCCCCCTCCCTCAATGTGGAGGAAGATATGCACAACTTCTTCCCCCCACCCCACCCAGAAATTACTTAAGCTGGGTTATATTATAAACAAGAAATAAGTTTATTAACTACAAAAGGTGAATTAAGAGAATGTAAGAGATAACAGACAGAACAAAGAAGATTACTGACCAAATAAAGCAAAATACATAAGCTAAACTCAATATACTTAAGAAGAGATAGCTCAGTGGTTTGAGCATTGGCCTGCTAAACCCAGGGTTGTGAGTTCAATCCTTAAGGGGGCCATTTGGGGATTAATCCTGCTTTAAGCAGGGGGCCATTTGGGGACTGATCCTGCTTTAAGCAGGGGGCTGGACTAGATGATCTCCTGAGGTCCCTTCCAACCCTAATAAACTATGATTCTATGAAACAAGCTACAACATGTAAATTCTCACCCTAAATGCCATTTTAGGCAGGTTGCAAAGTTTCTGTGGTTCAGAGTTCTAGTTATATTCCTTTTGAGACTGGATTTCTGTCTCAATCTGGACTCCCCCCTTGTCTTCCCTTCAGGTGGCTTTAGCAGTCTTTTTTCTTGGGCAGACTGGCCATGTAGAGGAGGAGTCCCGTTTGTTTTCCTCTCCACCCTTAAATAGGATTTACATAAGGTGGGAATCCCTTGTTCCCAAACTTTACCCGCTCCCCTTCCCTTCTTGTGAAAAGTTACAAGAAGTCCCAGGTAAGTTTAGTATCAGGTGACAAGACCACCTGACTCTGTAGTACAGGGATCGGCAACTTTTGGCACGCAGCCTGCCAGGGCGGACTGGTTTGGTGGGCTGGGCTGGTTTGTTTACCTGCCACGTCCGCAGGTTCGGCTGATCGCAGCTCCCACTGGCCGCAGTTCGCTGCTCCACGCCAATGGGGGTGGTGGGAAGTGGCACCTAGCACATCCCACTGCCCACACCACTTACCGCAGCCCTCATTGGCCTGGGACGGCGAACTATGGCCAATGGGAGCCACGATTAGCTGAGCATGAGGATGCGGCAGGTAAACAAACCGGCCCAGCCCGCCAGGGTGTTTACCCTGGCAAGTCGTGTGCCAAAAGTTGCCAATCCCCTGCTGTAGTATTACAGCATTAATGAGTTAGTGGCATAATTGAGCATCTGCAGGAAGGCCAAGCCTTTTCACAGTTCATTGTCCTTGCCGATGGGCCATCATCCCTGTCTGGCTTTTCCACTGTTGTACCTGAAGTGTTAGCAGTGGGTGTCACCCAAAGTAGCATAGATTCATAGACTCTAGGACTGGAAGGGACCTCGAGAGGTCATCGAGTCCAGTCCCCTGCCCTCATGGCAGGTCCAAATACGTTTAGAGCATCCCTGATAGACATTTATCTAACCTACTCTTAATATCTCCAGAGATGGAGATTCCACAACCTCCCTAGGCAATTTATTCCAGTGTTTAACTACCCTGACAGTTGGGAACTTTTTCCTAATGTCCAACCTAAATCTCCCTGTCATAAACAGATAGTTAAGGGTTAACGTCTCTTTCACCTGAAAATAAGTATCTGAAGCGCCTGACCAGAGGACCAATCAGGAAACAGGATTTTTTCAACTCTGGGTGGAGGGAAGTTGTGTGTGAGTCCTTTGTTCTTTGTCTTCTGCCTGTATGCTCTCTCGGAGGAGAAGTGATTTCTGTTTCCTGCTTTCTAATCTTCTGTTTCCTAGTTGTAAGTACCAAAGATCAGATAGGGATTTATATGTTCTTTTGTATTTACATGTCTATAGTTGCTGGAGTGCTTTAAATTGTATTCTTTTTTGAATAAGGCTGTTTATTCATATTTCTTTTAAGCAATTGACCCTGTATTTGTCACCTTAATACAGAGAGACCATTTGTATGTATTTTTCTTTCTTTTTATATAAAGCTCTCTTTTAAGACCTGTTGGAGTTTTTCTTTAGTGGGGAACTCCAGGGAATTGAGTCTGCAGCACCAGGGAACTGGTGGGAGGAAGAAGTCAGGGGGAAATCTGTGTGTGTTAGATTTACTAGCCTGACTTTGCATTCCCTCTGGGTGAAGAGGGAAGCACTTCTGTTTTGCAGGACTGGAAATAGAGAGGGTGGACTCCCTCTGTTTAGATTCACGGAGTTTGCTTCTGTGTATCTCTCCAGGAACACCTGGAGGGGGGAAGGGAAAAGGTTTATTTCCCTTTGTTGTGAGACTCAAGGGATTTGGGTCTTGGGGTCCCCAGGGAAGGTTTTTGGGGGGACCAGAGTGCCCCAACACACACTAATTTTTTGGGTGGTGGCAGCAGTACCAGGTCCAAACTGGTACCTAAGCTTGGAGGTTTTCATGCTAACCCCCATATTTTGGACGCTAAGGTCCAAATCTGGGACTAGGTTGATGACATGAGTGGCAGTGGTGAGACAGAATCCAGAAGCCAGTAGGAATATTATATTTTTCTTTTCTCTGCTAGGGGCTTTTTAGCAGAGAGAAACAGTTTGGTTTTAAAAAGGAACCAGAGAGAATTTTTTTTTCTGCTCTCTCTGGCAGCTGTGGCTTGCATATTAAGCAAGCAACCATTAAGAGACTGTTAAGGGTCTTTTGTCACACAATAGCACTCCCATTAGGAGGCAAATACCAGCACTATATACATGCAAATAAAGTGGTTTTTCTGGTTTACTTTACATTGAAAAAATTAGCTAGGAAGAAAGGGAAAAAGGCACTGTTGCTAGGCAGACTCCAGGAGGCAACAGAGCCTTCAGTTCAGAAAATAAACACCAGAGGGCACCCCAACACAAGAAAACAGGAACCATGCCTAACAAGACAGAAATGGAGGCCGAAGAACAAATCAAAGACGCCAAGCACAGGCGAGAGATTGGAAAAAAACAAACAGGAACTAGAAATAAAACAAAAAAAAATGGAAATGAAAGAAAGAGAAACACAGATCGAACAGGCAGCCCTTAAAAGAGAACAAGAAGCCAAAAATGCAGCCCACCACAGAAAACTAGAAAAAGAAGAGGTGGCCCACCGCCAACACTCCCTTGCTGCAGTTTAAGCCCATTGCTTCTTGTTCTATCATTAGAGGCTAAGGTGAACAAGTTTTCTCACTCCTTCTGATGACACCCTTTTAGATACCTGAAAACTGCTATCATGTCCCCTCTCAGTCTTCTCTTTTCAAAACTAAACAAACCCAATTCTTTCAGCCTTCCTTCATAGGTCATGTTCTCAAGACCTTTAATCATTCTTGTTGCTCTTCTCTGGACCCTCTCCAATTTCTCCACATCTTTCTTGAAATGCGGTGCCCAGAACTAGACACAATACTCCAGTTCAGGCCTAACCAGCGCAGAGTAGAGCAGAAGAATGACTTCTCGTGTCTTGTTTACAACACACCTGTTAATTCATCCCAGAATCACGTTTGCTTTTTTTGCAACAGTATCACACTGTTGACTCATATTTAGCTTGTGGTCCACTATGACTCCTAGATCTCTTTCTGCCATCCTCCTTCCTAGATAGTCTCTTCCCATTCTGTATGTGTGAAACTGATTGTTCCTTCCTAAGTGGAGCATTTTGCATTTGTCTTTATTGAACTTCATCCGGTTTACTTCAGACAATTTCTCCAATTTGTCCAGATCATTTTTAATTTTGACCCTGAAGCAGTTGCAATCCCTCCCAGTTTGGTGTCGTCTGCAAACTTAATAAGCGTACTTTCTATGCCAACATCTAAGTCGTTGATGAAGATATTGAACAGAGCCGGTCCCAGAACAGACCCCTGTGGAACCCCACTTGTTATATCTTTCCAGCAGGATTGGAAGCCATTAATAACTACTCATTGAGTACGGTTATCCAGCCAGTTATGCACCCACCTTATAGTAGCCCCATCTAAATTGTATTTGCCTAGTTTATCGATAAGGATATCATGCGAGACCGTATCAAATGCCTTACTAAAGTCTAGGTATACCACACCTACCGCTTCTCCCTTATCCACAAGACTTGTTATCCTATCAAAGAAAGCTATCAGATTGGTTTGACATGATTTGTTCTTTACAAATGCATGCTGGCTATTCCCTATCACCTTACCACCTTCCAAGCATAGTTGAAATACAGATGCATAGTTAATATTCCTAACTTCAGAAATATAAATGATACAGGTATAGAAACTGGATAATCACATTCAGTAAATTATAACCTTTCCAATGATATCTTACAAGACCTATCTTGCATAAAGTACATCTTGGTTATGTCATATTCATATCAAAGATATTTTCATGAAGAATATGAAGTGAAATGTCACATGGGCTCCCACTGAGCCCCCTGACCCACCAGCCTGGGCTCCCACTCACCCTGTAATGCTGTGACAAGTTGCAGACACACTCCTGGTCTCTCACTTTCCCCAGCACACAGGTAGAGATACACCCAGCTGTCACAACATGCAGACTGCTTTCTGACCAGCCTCTGCATAGGAAGGCTATACAACTAGGGCACTTACCAGATTCTCAGGTGCACACCACCGCACACCTCTTTCAGACACACACCTCTGTGCTCTCTAGAGTGGGATCGATCCCCTGTTGAGCTGTGGCTCATAGCTAACAGCCAGAACAGTCCTTTTGCTAGTAGGCACTATGCCCTCCCTCTCTGAATTGGGCATGCCTCCAGTTGCAGAGTTCATGGAACCCTCACCCACCTCAGTGGTCTCTAGGATTCCACCCCACACCTCTGGGCTTCCCTTTAGGACATATCTTCCTATGTATTCTAGAGTGAGGTCTGTCCCTTGCTCAACTGCAATCTGCTGGTAGCCACCAAGCTGGACAGTCTTCTCACTGACAGGCAATACATTTTTCTCCCCCTCTGAGGAAAAGCTGCTTTTAGCCACTGGGCACTAGGAGCTGGTCTCAATCACACCCACCCCTGTTAGCAGACTGTTTTCCACTGCTTCAGAGGAATTAATGAAATACTCTCCTATTCCCATAGCAGTTCCTGAGACTTCACCCTTTCCCTCTGGGGTTTCAGCACAATATTGCTCCTTGCTACTGACAGACCCCTTGACAGCCTGAGTGATATTGAAAAAGTCATTGCCAAGTAACAGTTGTGTTGGGTTACCACGTACTACAGCCACAGTTAATTCAGCTTCCAAACCCCAGTTTCTATGTGCACTTCAGCCAATGGCACAAGGATTTTGTGACCTCCTACTAACAAAGTCTCTGCCATCTGCCCTGGCAGTCTTTCTCCTGAACAAGTTCTCTTCTGACCACAGAAATGTCTGCACCTGTATCCCTCCACCCAAGTTGTTCCTTACCATTAATTCTGACAGTTTTTATGGTGTTTCCTGCCTGGCTGTGCAGAGGCTACTTTTACAAACCTAGTATGATAAGTGGCAATTGCCTGAGGTGCCTCTGTGCTCTTGGTAGCAGCGTTCCCATGAGTTGCTTGCCCTGTGCTGAGTGGGAACAGGTAGCATTTATTCCTAAGGTGCTCAGTGGAATTAAAATAATAATAGCACCTTCCAGGCTCTTCTGTTTTTACAGGGGACTTGGGGCAACGACAAGAGGAATGGACTTGGGGAGATGAACATCCATCCTCCCTTCCACCCTCCCTTTCCCCAGGAGGGAAACAGAACCCTATTTCCCTGAAACCTAAACCCCTCTGCCTGTGATTTATTTCTAATAGATACTTGGATTTGTTCAAATTGATCAGCTAGAGTAGCATATTCATCAACAGTCTTTACCTTTTTATCCCACAAACACTGTTTTACATCATCATTACATAAATTCAGGAAATGTTCCTGAGAAACAAGATCACACATTTCTTCAAAGCCTGTAATACCTTTTCCCCTTACCCATTTATTCATCAAATCCCTTATCTGGATTACATATGACACGTTTCTCATTCCAGCACCTCTCTTAAGGCTTCTAAATTTTACTCTATTACACCTGAAACAATCTTAAATGGTTTTAAAACCATTTCTTTAAATTTACCATATTCTGAAGCATCTCCAATTGGCATCTTATTGAATATATCCAGAGCTCTCCCAGACAACTTGGCAACCAAAGTGGTCATCTTTTGGTCTTCAGGAATCTCATGGAGTACACACAGCCTCTCAAAAGGTGATGAAATATTCAGCAATGTCCCCCGTCTTGTTGTACGCAGGACACGATCGTTCCCATTTGTGAATTTTTGGAGAACTGTGGGGCGGGTGCTGGTTCGGCTTCTTTATCAAATCCAGTTTACGCTTCCTCTCTTTTTCCCTCTCCTCCAGGCCTCCATTTCTTTGTCTTGCAGTTCCAAGGCTCTCTGGTGTGCAGCTTTTTGCTTGGCCTCTTCTGCTTGTGTGGTTCTCTGCTGTGCAGCTTCTTGTTCATTAATCTTCATTTGTTTTAATTCCATTTGTCTTCTGTGCTCCTTCTCCCTCTCTTCTGCCTGCAATCTGCCATGCTCCAGCTTCTTGCTAGGTTCACTTATTTTCCTGTTTTTTGTCCATACTTCCCTTGCTCAAAATAAGCAAACACAAAATAACAAAACTGATAATTACTTTGACTGAGCTCTAGCCACCACACTTAAAACTCATTTAAAATCACCACCAGTGTTTCAGGAGCAACAAGCTGTGCATATGACCCTGCACCACTGTGAGGGTTTCCCCCCAGGATGCTACCTGCAACTGGGGTACCACTGAGCCACCTGACGTACCAGCCTGGGCTGCCACTCACACCGCAATGCTGTGACTAGCTGCAGACATGCTCCTGACTCACACTTTCAACAGTCCACGGATAGGGACACACTGAGCTGTAATAACATGCAGACAGGCTTTCTGACAAGCCCCAGCATCAGAAGACTACTCAGCTAGGGCACTTACCAGCTTTCCATGTGCACACCCCCCATTCCCAAAATTATACTGTCTTGCACTGCACAGAGAACTGCATAGCCTAAGTTCACAGAATTTACCCTCTCCCTCAATGTGGAGAAAGACATGCAACAGCTTTCTGCCCCAAACATGATTTCCACACACTGGTTTTAGACAAAAGAAAACCAAGTTTATTAACTACAAAAAAAATAGGTTTTAAGTGATTATAAGAGATAGCAAACAGATCAAAGCAGAATACTTCGCAAATAAACAAAACCACAATCTAAGTTTAATATACTAAAGAGATTGGATACGAGTAGCAAATTCTCATCCTAAATGATGATTTAAACCATCTGCAGAGATTCTTAAAGAGCAAGCTGCATTGCTTGCAGATTAAAACCCCAGGTACTCCTTTCACAAGCTGGAAATCCCTCTAGCCTGGGTTCAGCCCTTCCCCCAGTTCAGTCCTTCTTCCTCTGGTATTTTCAGGAGTTTCCTTGGGTGACGCATCAGTGAAGAACCACGATGTCACTTCCCTGCTTTAAATAGTTTTTGCATATGGCAGGAACCCTTTGTCTCCAGGCTTGGTTCCCACACCTTTTAGTGGAAAAACACTGGTATTCCAAGATGGAGTCCAGTACCAGGTGACTTGGTCACATGACCCTGTAGGGTCACAGTAGACATAACTCCTGTTTTTAGCGTCCTCAGGAAGGCTCCTCATTGGGAGATTAGTTTCTTCTAGAACCTATTATTCTTCCTAATGGCCCTTCCCAGCCAGCCATCTAGACTGATTGCATTCTGCCTAATGGGTGTTCCCCAGGTGTAAACACATTTTAATAGATGTATAGACAATATTCCTAACTTCAGATACCAAAATGATACTTGTATACAAATATGATAATCAGATTCAGTGAATCATAACCTTTTCAAGGATATTGGACATGATCTATCTTGCACAAAATACATCATACTTATGAAATAATCATATCATAATGATATTACTATAGAATATGGGATGCAATGCCACAACATACACCCTGTTTAATGAGAAATGCAATCAAAGTTCTATTCCTTCAAGTATAGGAACAGGCAAACTACCTAATCCAAACACAGATTCCATACTCCACATCCCTCAAAACCATCTAGCAGGAGGTGGTTCTCATTTCATCTTTCTTTCTTAGCACCCACATCCAAAGCATTGATATGGCATATATGAAGTCTATAGGTCTGGAGATCAAGAAAATGGAAAATCTCCCAAATCCCAGAATATAGTATTTCTCTCACTTAACTGCAAAAATTCTCCATTATGATTTTGTAATCCTCTCTCCCCTTCTAACTTCACCTTTTGAAGAATTCCATTCCCTTATATAGCAGCCTAAAATTTAAATAAGGGTAGGTGAAACAGTATGCTACAACATGCAAGCTTCCTATTTATAGTATGTTGCCAAATAATTCAGTTGACACAGCATCATGAGCTTCATCTGAGAATCAAGCTCAAAGTTTTGAGATGCACAGATTCATATACTAGCAAATAGTTCAGGGCTTTCCAGCAGCTGTTTGTGGTGGCTGCATTATGCTTACTGTTTTGGCTGATGTGGTTGGTGAAGTCAACAGCTTATATGTCAGTTTTAGTAGTATGCCTAAGATAAAGTATGTAGAACTTAGTCCAGCTATGATAGCAGCCCGTGCTTTTCTGTTGGAAAATGTGCATGTGGTGTTTGTTAAAAAATTTAGAAATGTTTCTTCACTTTTATTTCTCTGAAATAAATTCTGATATATATGTCCCATTATGCATCTTTGATATATTCCTACAAAAAAGGCATTTCCTCCATTTAGCTTCATCAGATGTAAGGTTGCAAATCTTTTGTGACTGTGAAAACAAGATGTCAAATTAGTCATATAAGTTCCCAAAACAAACTAGATACTTGTGCAAATAAAGTGTGGGTAGGTGTTCTGCTGGAAGAGCAGCTCTTCCAGTAGAAATTGAACTAATTCTCAGTTTTCCCTACGGCTAGAATCTGAGCTCTTAGATTTTAATCAAACATCTATGATGCTACTATTGTTATTTATTTCCAATATCATCTCTGGTGCACTATGTGTTTTCCAAACATTTGTGAAAACAATCTCCATCCACAGGAGCCTACAGTTAAACAAACAAAGACAACAGGTAAGGGAAAAGTGGATTAAAAAATATAAATAAATAGGATAGGAAAGTTATGCCCAATTTACTCAAGCATGAAAGCATCCAACAGCAATTTTCTTGAAGGCAAAAAAGCTGAGTATCATGAAATGTGTAGACAGACAATGATAAGTGGAAGTAAACCACATAACAGTTCTGGGTTCATCATGCATTTATTCCCCACTGTGATTATTAACTGCCTACAATGTGTTTTTCTTAGCAACAGTAGATGTAGAGATGTTCATGCAAATGAACATTTGCAGGAAATCTAAAAGACTCTCTCCTTTCTTTCCACACTCAGACTCCTTTAAATATGTAGCCCTGTTCTTTCAACGGGAGTTTTAATAGTGCTATGTTAGTGGAATAATTTGCTATTTCTAGTTTTTAAAGCTTGGTCTATACACAGAGTTGAACTGAAATAACTAAAGGAGTGATTTTATATCATTTTAGTAAAACCAATGCAATTTTCTGCATACACACTCTGATATCCATTTAAGCCAGGCTTATTGCAGGCGCAAGATAAACAAATATAAACAAGCCCACATACAAAGTTGCACTGGTTTAACCAAACCAGTTTAGTTTACCCCTAAAGCACATGTTCCAAAATGGTAGCCTACACAGGAGCACACCTACCACAGGACCGGAAGAAGCCATTTCTGAACTGGTTTGGACTACATCTGTCAGTAAAAGATACTACAAAATATATACATATTGCACACAAAAAGCAACATGAAGAGAATTATTAAGGCTGGGAGGTCTGCTGCCACCACTGATAATAAGAAACGTAGGGTAGTGGTGGTTGGAGACTCTTTGCTGAGGGGGACGGAGACACCCATCTGTCGCCCTGACCGTTCATCCCGGGAGGTATGCTGCCTGCCAGGGGCCCGTATCCGAGATGTTATAGAGGCATTGCCTAGGATTATCCAGCCTTCTGACTACTACCCCATGCTACTCATCCATGTGGGCACAAATGATACTGTGAGGTGTGACACTGAGCAGATCAAGAGTGACTACAGGGCTCTGGGAGTACGGGTTAAGAAGTCTGGAGCGCAGGTGGTATTCTCTTCGATTCTTCCTGTCGAAGGTAGGGGCCCGGGCAGAGACAGATGCATCGTGGAGGTGAATGCCTGGCTCTGCGAAGATGGTGTCGCAGGGAGGGCTTTGGCTTCCTCGACCACGGGATGCGCTATTCAAGGAAGGACTGCTAGGCACAGATGGCGTTCACCTTTCGAGGGAGGGAAAGGCCTATTTGCGCACAGACTGGCTAACCTAGTAAGGAGAGCTCTTTAAACTAGGTTTGATGGGGACAGGTGATCAAACCCCACAGGTAAGTGGGGAACAAGACCTGGGAGATGAGTCAGAAACAGGAGGGAGCATGCGCTATAATAGCAGAGAGAAAGGAGGGTCAGGGCAAAGCTGGGAGGCAAGATCAAACCAGTATCTTAGATGCCTATATACAAATGCCAGAAGTAGTGGTATAAGCAGGAAGAACTGGAAGTGCTAATAAATAAATACAACTATGACATTATTGGCATTACTGAAACTTGGTGGGATAATACACACGACTGGAATGTTGGTGTGGATGGGTATAGTTTGCTCAGGAAGGATAGACAGGGGAAAAGGGAGAAGGTGTTGCTTTATATATTAAAAATGTACACACTTGGACTGAGGTGGAGATGGACATAGGAGATGGAAGTGTTGAGAGTCTCTGGGTTAGGCTAAAAGGGGTAAAAAACACGGGTGATGTCATGCTGGGAGTCTACAACAGGCCACTTAATCAGGTGGAAGAGGTGGATGAGGCTTTTTTCAAACAACTAACAAAATCATCCAAAGCCCAAGATTTGGTGGTGATGGGGGACTTCAACTATCCAGATATATGTTGGGAAAATAACACCGCGGGGCACAGACTATCCAATAAGTTCCTGGACTGCATTGCAGACAACTTTTTATTTCAGAAAGCTGAAAAAGCTACTAGGTGGGAAGCTGTTCTAGACTTGATTTTAACAAATAGGAGGAACTCGTGAGAATTTGAAAGGAGAAGGAAGCTTGGGTGAAAGTGATCATGAAATCAAGAGTTTGCAATTCTAAGAAGGGTGTAGAAGGAGTACAGCAAAATAGAGACAATGGATTTCAGGAAGGCGGATTTTGGTAAGCTCAGAGAGCTGATAGGTAAGATCCCATGGGAATCAAGACTGAGGGGAAAAACAACTGAGGAGAGTGGCAGTTTTCAAAGGGACCTATTAAGGGCCCAAAGCAAGCTATTCCGATGGTTAGGAAAGATAGAAAATGTGGCAAAAGACCACCTTGGCTTAACCACGAGATCTTGCTGGACCTACAAAATAAAAAGGCGTCATATAAAAAATGGAAACTAGTCAGATTACAAAGGCGAATATAGGCAAAAAACACAGGAATGCAAGGCAAGATTAGAAAGGCAAAGGCACAAAATGAGCTCAAATCAGCTTATGGGAATAAAGGGAAACAAGAAGACTTTTTATCATACATTAGAAGCAAGAGGAAGACCAAGGACAGGGTAGGCCCACTGCTCAGTGAGGAGGGGAAACAGTAACGGGAGACTTGGAAATGGCAGAGATGCTTAATGACTTCTTTGTTTCGGTCTTCACTGAGAAGTCTGAAGGAATGTCTAATATAGTGAATGCTTATGGGAAGAGGGTAGGTTAGAAGATAAAATAAAAAAAGAGCAAGTAAAAAATCACTTAGAAAAGTTAGATGCCTGCAAGTCACCAGGGGCCTGATGAAATGCATCCTAGAATACTCAAGGAGTTAATAGAGGAGGTATCTGAGCCTCTAGCTATTATCTTTGGGAAATCATGGGGAGCGGGGGAGATTCCAGAAGGACTGGAAGGGGCAAATATAGTGCCCATCTATAAAAAGGGAAATAAAAACAACCCAGGAAACTACAGACCAATTAGTTTAACTTCTGTGCCAGGGAAGATAATGGAGCAAGGTAATTCAAAGAAATCCTCTGCAAACACTTGGAAGGTGGTAAGGTGATAGGGAATAGCCAGCATGGATTTGTAAAGAACAAATCGTGTCAAACTAATCTGATAGCATTCTTTGATAGGATAACGAGCCTTGTGGATAAGGGAGAAGCGGTGGATGTGATATACCTAGACTTTAGTAAGGCATTTGATACGGTCTCACATGATATTCTTATAGATAAACTAGGAAAGTACAATTTAGATGGGGCTACTATAAGGTGGGTGCATAACTGGCTGGATAATCGTACTCAGAGAGTAGTTATTAATGGTTCCCAATCCTGCTGGAAAGGTATAACATGTGGGGTACCGCAGGGGTCTGTTTTGGGACCGGCTCTGTTCAATATCTTCATCAACGATTTAGATGTTGGCATAGAAAGTACGCTTATTAAGTTTGCAGATGATACCAAACTGGGAGGGATTGCAACTGCTTTGGAGGACAGGGTCAAAATTAAAAATGATCTGGACAAATTGGAGAAATGGTCTGAGGTAAACAGGATGAAGTTCAATAAAGATAAATGCAAAGTGCTCCACTTAGGTAGGAACAATCAGTTTCACACAGACAGAATGGGAAAAGACTGTCTAGGAAGGAGGATGGCAGAAAGAGATTTAGGGGTCATAGTGGACCACAAGCTTAATATGAGTCAACAGTGTGATACTGTTGCAAAAAAAAAAAAAAAACGTGATTCTGGGATGCATTAACAGGTGTGTTGTAAACAAGACACGAGAAGTCATTCTGCCGCTTTACTCTGCGCTGGTTAGGCCTCAACTGGAGTATTGTGTCCAGTTCTGGGCACCGCAATTCAAGAAAGATGTGGAGAAATTGGAGAGGGTCCAGAGAAGAGCAACAAGAATGATTAAAGGTCTTGAGAACATGACCTATGAAGGATGGCTGAAAGAATTGGGTTTGTTTAGTTTTGAAAAGAGAAGACTGAGAGGGGACATGATAGCAATTTTCAGGTATCTAAAAGGGTGTCATCAGGAGGAGGGAGAAAACTTGTTCACCTTAGCCTCCAATGATAGAAGAAGCAGCGATGGGCTTAAACTGCAGCAAGGGAGATTTAGGTTGGACATCAGGAAAAAGTTCCTAACTGTCAGGGTAGTTAAACACTAGAATAGATTGCCTCGGGAAGTTGTGGAATCTCCATCTCTGGAGATATTTAAGAGTAGGTTAGATAAATGTCTCTTAGGGATGGTCTGGACAGTATTTGGTCCTGCCATGAGGGCAAGAGACTGGACTCGATGACCTCTCGAGGTCCCTTCCAGTCCTACAGTCTATGAGTCTGAGTCTATGAGTCTATAAGGTTGCAAAGTAAAGCACTTAGGAAATCTTAATTTAGCCTTAATGTAGCATACACCTTTAATTACATAATTATATACCATTTTTATCCACAGAATAAAATGTCTTGTTTCATTCAATGCTCAGGAAGGACAGTGCCCACTCAGTGAGCAATTATTCAATATTTTATTTTATCACCACTAGTCAGTAGTGCCCTATATCTTATTCGCCGCACAATTTTCAAACCCTGCATTGAAGAATTTGTTTCCTTGTGAGCTTTCCTAAAGCATTCATCACTATTGTAACAGTGCTTCACACACAAATAATTATCATCACAATACCGCCGTGGCATGACAGGGTTGCATTATCCCCAATTTACAGCTGGACAGTTGAGACGCAGAGAGAGTAAGGTCAAAAGTTGCCACTAATTTTGGGTGCCCAATGTGAGACAACTAGAGCCTGATTTTTCAGAGTATTTAGGATTATATCGTACTTTATGTATTTGAAGCAAAGCTCCCATTAATTTCAGTTGCAGCCTTGAGTGCTCAGCCAATCTGCGAATTATCCCAGGGTCGCAAGTCAGGCACTCAGACAATGAGGAACACACAACTACTGACCATCTGTGGAAAGTTTAAATGAGGTGTCTAGCATCACATAGGAACTCTTTGGCAGAGGCAAGTACAGAATCCAATGTTCTGTGCCCATGCGACTTCCCATACAAGTCAGAACACCCTCAGGAGATAACTAGCCTAAACTGGGGGCTGAACCGGTCCTGTCCTTACACTGCCCCAGCTTGAGCTGTCCCTTGGGTAGGGCAAATCAGGGAAACCTTCCCAGACCCCGTGCTTTGGGGGTCCCCACACTTCGATCAAATTGGGACTGTCCTGATATTTAGCCCTTTGTCCCATTTCCCGACCAATGTATGATCCGGACACCATTTGTCCCAATAATCAAATGAGGAGGCAGGGGGAAAAGTGAGATGGGACGTGGGTGGGCGAGCAGGGTGAGGAACTGAACAGCAGGCGGGAGGGAGGTGAGGAAGCAGGCTGGTGGGCAGATGGTGAGGAGGAGAGTGGCAGTTGGGTTGACGGAGGGGGCATGCCAAACGGATGGCAAGGAGACTAGCAAGTAGGCAAGTGGTAGGCATATGGCAAGGAAGAGAGTAGCAGGCGGGTGGTGGTGGGAGGTGAGGAAGTGAGCAGTGGCCGGGCGGGCAGAACCCACCATCAGCATGGATGCATATCTTCTGGAATGGTGGTTGAAGCACTAAAGATTCATATGTCTTTTCATGCATCTGGCACGTAAATATCTAGCGATGACGGCTACAACAATGCCATGTGAACGCCTGTTCTCACTTTCAGGTGACATTGTAAACAAGAAACGGGCAGCATTATCTCCTGCAAATTGTAACCAAACATGTTTGTCTGAGTGATTGGCTGAAGTAGGACTGAGTAGACTTGTAGCTTCTAAAGTTTTATATTGTTTTAATTTTGAATGCAGTTATTTTTTGTACATAATTCTACATTTGTAAACTCAACTTTCATGATAAAGAGATTGAACTACAGTACTTGTATTAGGTGAATTGAAATATACTATTTATTTTGTTTTTTACAGTGCAAATATTTGTAATCAAAAATATAAAATGAGCACTGTACCTTTGAATTCTGTATTGTATTTGAAATCAATTTGAAAATGTAGATAACATCCAAAAATATTTAAATAAATGCTATTCTATTCTTGTTTAAAAGTGCGATTAATCGTGATTAATTTTTTTACTCGCTTGACAGCGTTACATTTTACACTTATTTATTTAAAAATATGGTACACGTGAAATGAGCATGTGCTAGGAAATAAATCCTATTTGTCTGATCTGACAGTGGCTCTCAACCTTTCCAGACTACTGATTTATCTTGCATACCCCCACTTTTTACCTCACTTAAAAACTACTTGCTTACAAAATCAAAAATAAACACACACACACACACACACACACACACACTAGAGTCACAGCACACTATGACTGAAAAATTGCTTAGCTTCTCATTTTTACCATATCAAATAAATCAATTGGAATATAAATATTGTACTTATGTTTCAGTGTATAGTACAGTATATAAGAAGTATAAACAAGTCAGTGCCTGTATGAAATTTTAGTTTGTACTGACTTCCCTAGTGTTTTATGCAGTCTGTTGTAAAACTAGGCAAATATCTAGATGAGCTGGTGAGACCTCTGCGAAGCCCTAGGGATACATGTACCCTGGTTGAGAATCACTTATCTATGATATTCTATTGAAAACAAAGACAGTGCAAATGAAAAACATGAAAACACTTGCTACTGAGTATTGAGAATAAAACAAGCAGGCCTTTCTGTTTACAAATTATTCTAAAAGATTCATAATCTTGTATAGAAAATTAAGTCTAGGCAGATGGATATTTCTATCATCTGTATTAATAAAATGGACAAGATTTTCTAGTGATATTAAACTCTGGACAAATTGATAGAGTTTTGTAACTGTACTTTTTTCCTTAATCTGTCCAAAGAGAAATTCTTTAAGTCTTATACAACATTGCTTGATTTACACAGCTTTAGAACAAATCTAAACCCCACTAAAGTTCACAGAACTGGAAGTCATTTAAAAACTTATTGAAATAACATCTGAAATGCAGAAATTGTAAATGTTAGTTTAAAATGTGTTCTATAACTGTAAAGGATTATTTAGGTTGAAAAAAATGGCCACACTTATTTAATATAATATATGATGACTACTATATTAACGATAACATTTGGGGCCTTGAGTAAAGAACACTAAAAGAAACACTCTTGGTCAATAATGAAGGCCTGAAGGCCAAATGCCTTATCTGAAGGAATTATTTTTGTCCAGAACGGTTTCATCTATTCATCAGTTCCCTCTGCTCAAGATTCAGTGGGCCAGATCCTTAGCTGGTGTAAACTGGTATATGTCCAATGATTTCAGCTACCGTGTACTCGCAAGGAAAATGTCAAATAGCTACACCAATGCAAACATTCTGGGTGTCTAGCCTAAGGTGGTGATCTTCATCAATCAGAGCAATATTTGTTCTGATAACATCATGGTGGTTATACTAGCTAGCTGAGAAACATGTACCAACTACAGATTCAATTCAAGTAGTTCAGAGATACAGTTTTTATTTGCCTAGTGCCATTTGGAAGTAAAGATTGTTCTCATGGCTGTATTCCTTATTTGGAAGTCCCTCGATATATTCTAGACATGCGTTAATAGGCTATTTGGATTAGGGAGGATATATACACAGTGTATTTAGAATTCGAATAGTTGGATAATTTCAGATCTCTAAACCCAAATATCGTTGAGTCTAAATATCAAGCATGAGATTCCCATGGGATTAGCCCCACATCAGCATTACTAATCTTGAGGGGTCTTTCAAATAGAGGGAGGAGTGTAGCAGCTCAGTAGCCTTCTAATCTTTTCCCCTGCCCCCTTTCTTACAATGTATTTGGGAGTGGCTGGTTCTTCTCCAGTCTTTTTTATGGGGCAACTGAGGGCATTGCACAGCCACATCTCCAGGGGGAATTGGCTATCTGCATGCCCACCAGCCCTATTCTGCTGCAGCTAGGTGGGAATGGCTCAAATTGCTGTCATCCTTACTGCACTAGGGTTGAAAGCTGTGATACCCTCAGACAGCACTGAACATATTATGCCACCAGATTTTCAAGGTGCTCAGCACCTATTGAGAACAAATGCCCAAAAAAGGAGCTGAGATCCTTTGAATATCTGGTCCGTAGTAAATAGGGAACACTGACCTCAGTCTTAGTGAGTTATATCTCCATTACAGTATTCTCTACACCTGCAAGAATCAGGAGCAAGGAGCCAGGATCAGCACACTGATAACTGAGACAGCATCTCCCACAGGACAGTTCTGAGAACTACCACAAAGTGTTTTGGATGAGATTTATCATTTTTTCTAAAAAGTGTTGATTGCTTGGGGAGAAATCAGCTGTGGATAATAGATGTAATTATACATTTTTCTGGCTGTGCCCCTTTCTTTCTCTTGTACGGCTCAACATAAATGCCACTAGCACACAACTTAAAAGAATCTCTATTGTCTAGGTAGGAAGCTCCTCCAGCCACTTTGTGGCATTACCAACATGACCTTGTCATTGCAAAATAGCTACACATTTTTTGTTAAAGTTCTTGTAGCCTAATCCTAGTCAAGCTCACTGGCTTGCATTACTACTCTGGAAAAATACCCAATCTAAAATATAATGAAAAACTGAAAAAATTAGTCACAGCCACTATTACACTATAGAACTACGGTCTAAGGCTCTATGGGTTGACATTAATCAAAGGTGAGACAGGGCTACAGTGCAATATTATCTCTACTGCTGTTGCTGTTTTGCATATAGTCACCCTAAAGGCAATAGATTACTGAACAACACACACATCAACTTTTCATAGAATCATAGAAGATTAGGTTTGGAAGAGACCTCAGGATGTCATCTAGTCCAACCCCCTGCTCAAAGCAGGACCAACACCAACTAAATCATCCCTGCCACTGCTTCACCACCCTCCTAATGAAACAATTTTTCCTAATATCCAATATAGACTTCTCCCACTGCAACTTGAGACCATTGCTCCTTGTTCTGTCATCTGCCACTACTGAGAACAGCCTAGCTCCATCCTCTTTGGAACCCCCCTTCAGTTAGGGGAAGGTTGCTATCAAATCCCCCCTCGTTCATCTCTTCTGCAGATTACATAAGACCAGTTCCCTCATAAGTCACGTGCCCCAGTGTCATTTTCGTTGCCCTCTGCTGGACTCCCTCCAATTTTGTCCACATCCTTTCTGTAGTGGGGGGCTCAAAACTGGATGCAATACTCCAGATGTGGCCTCACCAGTGCCAAATGGAAGGGAATAATCACTTCCCTTGATCTGCTGGCAATGCTCCTATTAATGCAGCCCAATATACAGTTCCTTCTTGGCAGCAAGGGCACACTGGTGACTCATATCCAGCTTCTCATCCACTGTAATCCCCAGGTCCTTTCCTGCAGAACTGCAGTTTAGCCCCAGCCTATAGTGGTGCATGGGATTCTTCCATCCTAAGTGCAGTACTCTGCACTTGTCCTTGTTGAACCTCAGATTTCTTTTAACCTAACCCTCCAATTCATCTAGGTCACTCTGGACCCTATCCCAACCCTCCAGCATATCTACCTCTCCCCCCAACGTAGTGTCATCCACGAACTTGCTGAGGGTGCAATCTATCCCATCATCCAGATCATTAATGAAGATGTTGAACAAAACCGGCCTCAGGACAGACCCCTGGGGCACTCCACTTGATACTGGCTGCCAACTAGACATTGAGCCATTGATCACTACCTGTTGAGCCTGATGATCTAGCCAGCTTTCTATCCATCTTATAGTCATTCATCCAATCGATATTTTTTTAACTTGCTGGCAAGAATACTGTGGGAGCCCATATCAAATCTTTGCTAAAGCTTTTCTCCTTCTTTTCCTCCATTCACTATTGTTAAAAGACCAAACAGGAATACTGAGTAAACAAATAGTTTCCTGTAGAGACAATTGTGAAATCCTTTCTTTAGTAATCAGAGTGTTATTTTGAATCTTATAGCATAACTAATAAGCATTTACACTCTACACAAATATATTCTAATCTGTTAATCTAAACCTAGTCTACACTACAAATTTATGTCAGTATAAACTATATCGTTCAGGGTTGTTATAATGTAGTTATACCAGCCTAACCCCTGGTGTAGACAGGAGAGCTTCTCCCATTGACTACTGCCTCTCAGAGAGGTGGAGCACCTGTGCTGATGGGAGACGCTCTCGTCACCATAGGCAGTGTCTTCACTAGGTGCTAGAGCTGCATCCCTCTAAGAATAGACAAGCCCTTATCTCTTCTCTACCTCCTGTAACGTGTGATCTGTATCTAGATCATAAACTCTTTGGGACAGAGATTTCCTTTTCTTTTATGTTTATGCAGCACCCAGAATAATGGAGCTTAGGGCCTCTGTTTGTTAACAAAGTCTAAATAATTAGAAGGTGTTTGCCCCAATGAGTTTTGCATACTTCTTACATGTCTGCAGCTCTTCGACGCAGCTGTCACTTAAAGATATAGACAGTTAAATGAAAACCTATCACTGAAAATTGCAGTTAATGAAAATACTTAAGCATTACTGGCAATAAAGAAAATATATAACTTACACTAAAAGGAAATATGTAAAATTAATCCCCAATGTAACTTATTTAGCAAGTCACACCAGGGATACATTTGTCCCAATTAGTGTTCAAGTGTGCTCTCCTGTTCCAAGTTAAAGCAATTCCCCTCTCATTTGTGGAACATTGCAAGGGATTTGACAGTAATTCACAGAAGGAACAACAGTGGAAAAAAACCATTGAGTTTGTGAACTAAAAAATATCAGCTGACTGGGCTCTCTGTACCACAACTGAAAAAATCTGGCTTCTGTTAACTATTTTATGATTACAAATCAAACACCTGTGTTACCAGCTATACTACATGTGTGTGACTGCTGAACCATCTGCAGTACACACCTTTTGCCAGTTGCTTTACTTAGTGTGGGTTACAAATGAGTTCATTCGAGAGAAAGTCAACAGGAGAGTTATCAAACACTTTTTCTATTTTAGGAAGCTCTATACAACGGCAACAATTATGACTGATGATTATTCAAGACTTGGCCCAGTCTCAGACAGTTGTGTTGGGCTATTCAGTTCAGGTTTCAAACATGCAACCTGAGTGGTGTGTGTTCAGGAGTATTGGCTTGCAATGAACATTTTGACTAGCTCCCATTGTGAAAATAAATCACATTTTCAGTCCCTATTATTGATTTTACTATATGAAGAATCTAAATATAGACAGCCTTTATGTCTGACAACTGGATATTTGCCAGTTAACAAATACTATCTGTGTTTGAATAATGTAGCTCTATGTACAGCTTTGTGGGGAATAAAAACAACAAATAAAACAAAAAAACCCACCCACATTGTTATAACAAAAAAGTCATGTTTGAGCTGGTTTCACTGAAAGCAAATAAAGTTTGGCTGTGAAAAACTGTAGATCCAACCGCCGAGGGACCAAAGATTATTATAAAAGTCTTCCCCTGGGTTCTCCTTTGCACATTTACAGATCTTCCAAAGTTTAAAGTCTGGCAATGGTGGAGTTATAGTTCAATTCATTACAACTCACAGCAGCGAACAAAATCACCTGCAGCCTCAACATAATTCATTAAATATAAAAGACTACTTTCTGGGGCTTGTAGAAAGCTTTTAAAATTTCTTCCAGGTAAATAACTTGACTACAAGGTATAAGCCACATAGGATAATTCCTGCGTTACCTTCCTAATTTAAAAAGTAGTTTATTCTATTGCCTGTAGCAAAATTTTCTATCAGAACCAATCAATGACCCATCAAGCTGCAATCTTGCCTTTGGCAAAGTCCAACAGACAATCCTTCAAAGAAAAAAAAAACATGAAACAAAACTAGGCATAATGTGCTTGACAATTTCTGGAAATGCTACTGCATGGGGAGAAAAATTCCTCCCTGACATACTTGGGGACTAACTCTGATTAGCCTGTGGCACTGATGGCAACCGGGAGAGGAGCAAGACTAGAAACAAGGTGGGCTTTTCTTCACATACGGCACTACAAAAGCACAGCTGCACTGGTACCAGTGTAGTGCTTTAGTGAAGACGCTACTCCTGTCAGCATAATTAATGCACTTCCCCCAAGATGTGGTAGCTGTGTCAATGGGAAAAGTTCTCCCATCGACATAGCACTGTCTACATGGGTGGGGGGTTAGGTTGGTATAGAATCATAGAATATCAGGGTTGGAAGGGACCTCAGGAGGTCATCTAGTTCAACCCCCTGCTCAAAGCAGGACCAATTCCCAACTAAATCATCCCAGCCAGGGCTTTGTCAAGCCTGACCTTAAAAACCTCTAAAGAAGGAGATTCCACCACCTCCCTAGGTAACCCATTCCAGTGCTTCACCACTCTCTGAGTGAAAAAGTTTTTCCTAATATCCAACTTAAACCTCTCCCACTGCAACTTGAGACCATTACTCCTTGTTCTGCCATCAGGTACCACTGAGAACAGTCTAGATCCATCCTCTTTGGAACCCCCTTTCAGGTAGTTGAAAGCAGCTATCAAATCCCCCCTCATTCTTTTTTTCTGCAGACTAAACAATTCCATATCCCTCAGCCTCTCCTCATAGGTCATGTGCTCCAGCCCTCTAATCATTTTTGTTGCCTTCCGCTGGACTCTTTCCAATTTTTCCACATCCTTCTCGTAGTGTGGGGCCCAAAACTGGACACAGTACTCCAGATGAGGCCTTACCAATGCCAAATGGAGGGGAATGATCACATCCCTCGATCCGCTGGCAATACCCTACTTATACAGCCTAAAATGCCATTAGTCTTCTTGGCAACAAGGGAACACTGTTGACTCATATCCAGCTTCTCGTTCACTGTAACTCCTAGGTCCTTTTCTGCAGAACTGCTTCCTAGCCATTCGGTCCCTAGTCTGTAACAGTGAATGGGATTCTTCCGTACTAAGTGCAGGACTCTACACTCATCCTTATTGAACCTGATCAGGTTTCTTTTGGCCCAGTCCTCTAACTACATTGCTCAGGGGTGAGGATTTTTCACACCTATGAGTGACAGTTACACTGATATAGGTCTTTAGTGTAGACCTGACCAATTACAGAAGCTTTAAAAAAATGTGGGTATAATATATGGCCACTGTGCGGAATGGTAGTTGTTGTCAGGGCCGGCTCCAGGCACCAGCATTCCAAGCAGGTGCTTGGGACGGCAATCTGCAAGGGGCAGCAGTCTGCGCGTTTTTGCCCCCAAGCAGTGCGCCGAATTGCTGCTGCGGACAGTGGGGGCAGTTGTGTGTCGTTAGGGTGGCACGCGCATTTCCGTGGTGGTGGCAATTCAGTGGCAGCTTCTGTCTTCAGCCAGAAGACAGAAGCTGCGCCGCTGCAGACAGCTGAACATAGAAGCTGCCACTGAATTGCCGCTGCCTTGGAAATGCACATGCCACCCTAATGGCACACGGACTGCCGTCCACAGCGGCAATTCGGCGTGCTGCTTGGGGCAGCAAAAACAGTATTGCCGGCCCTGGTGGTTGTTATGCAAGGATGTAGAGGGTAGCTACATTCTCCATTCTGGGGATGCTGCTGGGACGTACCCTGAACAGACTAGTGTAGGCTGCTGCTTGTTGGCAGCTCTCATTACTGTATTACATAACATTTAAATACAAAACAATCTAGTTGGTAAATATAAGCTCTCTGTGCCTTAATAAGAGACCCATGAACACTACAATTTGAGTTCTGGATTAAATACACCTCTACCCTGGTATAACGCAGTCCTTGGGGGCCAAACAATCTCACCGTGTTATAGGTGAGGTCGCGTTCTATCAGGGTAAGGAGAGGAACCACTCCCTGCTGCAACTCACCTCCGCTCTGCCTCCACCTCCTCCCATGAGCATGCCACAGCTTTGCTTCTCCCCCCTCCCTCCAAGACTTGCCGCATCAATTAGCTGTTTGGCGCAGAAAGCTTGGGAGGGAGGGAGAAGTGCAGCTGTGGCGCTCATGGGAGGAGGCAGAGTGGAAGTGAGCTGGAATGGGGGCCCCAGGGAGGGCTGCAGCAAGTAACGGCCGGGCGCAGAGGAACTGCTTGCGGTAGCACGAATTCAGATATAACAGGGTAAAGCGGCCCCCTCCCCCAAAGCGCTGCTTTACTGTGTTATATCGATATTCGCATTATATCAGACCGCATTATATCGGGGTAGAGGTGTAGTTGTAAGCACTGTATAAATATTTCCAGTATTGCTAACCCCGAACATTAAAAAAAATAATCATGAGTCTGGTCCCCAAAAATCATGAGAATGGCTTAAAAACCATGAGATTTTAAAGAAGTTATACTTTTGACTTCTCTTTATGAGCATTTAGGGTCCACTCAGGTTACATTTTCATGATTTTTCTCTGTAGCTGTGAAGGCTAAAACTTACTTTAAAAATAGTAATAATGAAGCTGAGATTCTCATCTATTCACATGACTCCAGAAGCTGGGGTTTTAAGAAAAATACCGGCTGTTGGACTCTCAATAATATTATAAGATTTGGCAACGCTGTACAGTGGTGCCAAATTCAAGCTGTGGCTGAGGCATGAAGATAAAGCTAGTCCTAATCTACAAAGGGAAACAGAGGCAAGGAGCAGGCGAGACTGCCACATTTGCTTGCACAAGGGGCTTGGAGGGTGCCCTCGAGGGTGGATGTGAATGGCTACTCCCCAGGGAGAAGTGTGTGAACTGCCCCTGAGGAAGAGAACTTGGCAACCAGCCAGAAACAACAACTGCTGCTGCTGCCTGCATCAAAAAGGTAGATGCCCAGGCGTGGCTCCTTGCAAACCAGCAGAAGATCAGCTGCAGCCTCAGCAATAGCCCAGCCACAAATTTAGAGAAGGAGGAATCCTTCTAGGGTTAACTAGGGTTAACACTGTCCAGTTTTTAACAGGACAAACTTGTTTTTGTACTTACTGGCCAGTTAAAAGATTTGACATGCCAGACTAGGGACATGTTAGAGGGCTCTACAATTCACACTCCTGTACTACGGCTGCGGCCCTGTGTTAGGATAAGGTAAGAAAAATGATAGCACATAAAAATACAGTGTGTATGACAGTGTGTGTAAAATCATTTTCTAGAACACTCTAGTGAGAATTAGCTACAGCAGCACTAAAAGCATTTTTGTTGGGGAGGGACGCTGGTGTAACACTGACAGACCCTAGTCATCAGCAGGCAGGATCCAACCTAGGACCTCTGGAGCTAAATGCATGAGCTAAAAGCCATACGGCTGTTACCTAAGGCTGCAGAGCAGACTCATTAATCTCTCTCTCTAAGTGATCTCAGTGCTACTAGAAGGGATAGAACATCACACCCAGAAGGTGTGCTGGTTACACTAGCAGTAGCTAGTTTTTCTGCATCTCAGAGGTGACAACCCTAAAGAGCACATTCCAGCTACAAGACCTTAGACAGAGACCCCAGACCTCAGATCAAGATCCTGGAGCATACCCTAGCAGAAAGGACTCCAGACAGGACCAGCTAGCATACCTTAGATTACAAAGTCTACCAATGAGCAGTAGTTGTTTTGTTTAAATCACATCCTTACAGGAGGTACATCAGCACAGTCCAAAAGCATCTACCACAGAGCTGCTGAGCAGTACCTATAAGTATTGGTATTAGACTTCTGTGTTCAACTTGCATTTTTCCCTTACTGTCATTTTTCTACTTCTTTGATTTTTAGGGAGATAAGAGGAGCAGAGAAGCCTCAGCAATGAGCTTCCTTAAGTGCATGAAGCATGTTCTAGATGCTGGGTCAGATACACAGGCCTGCAGTTGAAGTAAAAGAAGATAAAGGATGCCCACAACAAAGAAAATGGAAGCCCCTGTGTACTAACACTAGCCAGCAGAAAAGCAATCACCAGCACCATTCTTTCCAGCAACATCACTTCTGACTACAGAACTCCCTTAGCCAGTGCCCACAGAAGTAATCCAGCTACACGAGGCTCTTTGTCAAGAAAAGAAGCTGCACTGTTGCAGGTGTCTGAAGCTTAAGAGACTGGGAACTGAAAAATCATAAGTTGTTCAGCTATACACAAAATCTGAACTACAAAAAAAACACCCAATATGGCAAAAATAAGTCCAAGTAGCAGATAGTTCTCTGGAATCACATTTGTGATCAAAGGCTATTCAAAACACAACTTGCAGTTAAAAATATACAATGCTCCCTGAAACAACCAAATAAGTCTTGGAAAATGCAGTGGTCAAGAATGAGTCTGCCTATCAAGATTTTTCACACAACATACAAACTCAAAGTATCAGAGTTTTTATGGACTTCGCTCTTTTCAGGTAAATCCACGTCTTCAATGGATTCAACATAAGAAGAGCTCTTCAGTCAAATTACGTGCAGGCATCACTGAACATACATTAGTAGAAATAGAAATATCTCAGATATACAGGAGACTCAGAGCAACCCAGCTGTGATGGCAGATGAGTGCATGACATTAAACAGCTACTTGGTCTTGATCATGTGCCTTCATTTAGTGGTAAAATGAATAGTCTACAGAAGCTAATCCATCCAAATCACTGCACTGGTAAAAGTAGCATAGCAACCCTTCAGGACCATAATCTAAGACATTCTCTGAAGACTTCTTGCAGAGAAACTGAATTTGTTTTGCATCTAACTGAGTCCTTACCATACTGGGAGAAATGAACATTTACAAATCAGGCAGAGACTGTAAATTGCTCACCAGCTGCATGATTTCTGCTACAGTCTCATCAAGAGTGGTGGCTATTAAAGTCACTCAAGTACACACCTGGGTGAAGAAAAGAAGGTAATGTGGGCTTCACCCATTCAATATTTGGAGGTTTGTAGATGTTCGTTAGGGTCAGTTGTCAGATTCTTATTGCAGTAATAGAAATTTCCATGGCCTTCGATTCTTCAAGGACTGAGACATCTTTAAGACTATGCCCATTGCATACAGCAAGGCCACACTTCGCAATGTTCAAGGTGACATGTATTTTATATCTTACAGCTTGCCATAGTCTGCATCTTGAGTTTCTTGTACAGCAACAGTGTAATTCTCCTTAAACACTCTTGAAAGATAGTCACACTTAGTATATGACAAAAAATTTCCACATTAACTTTGTACACGAGTATAGCTATCCTTATGGCTCTTTGACGCTAGACATGGACTCTTAAATTTCACATTGCTAATTATACTGAGACAGTAAAAAACCAACATCCCGTAGCCTTCTGACGACATTCATTGTGTTAATCAATAATGTGCAACAGAAGCACCACATTCATGTCAAATTCCTTAAGAATTTGGGGCCAAAGGGACAAGCATAGTTGTCACTGCTGTACATTCAACAGGGAAGATCCCAAAAAGCTGGTATGAGATGATAGTCATTTCCCTTCTCAAACATGGGATACTACCATATGACGCCAGCAACTGTCCCCCAATATTACTACTCTCTGCAACTCATAAGGTAACAGAGAGGGTTTTGCCAGCTCATCTCATCCCTATTTTAGAGGCCATCCTGCCAAATGAAAAGGCTGGTTTTAGACCAGGAGGAAGTTGCTGAAACCATGTTCTTGCCATGACTAGTTACATCAAGGCTGGCTTCTAGTGGAATCTAAAAACTGGAACAGCATTGATAAATTTATTGGCCACTTATGATATGGTATCGTGATATGAGCTATCAGGGGTCATCAAATGCTATAGCACTATGTCAATCCTGGCCATAAAGCCCCATCTTTTTGAATGGGCAGATCAGCAAAATATTCACCCTCAATGATATTTAACCTCAAGGATTCATGCTGGCTCCTTCACTATTCACACTCTACAAGGCAGCATGAATGGAGGGAGGGGAGACAACATGGCAGACAGACACACACACCCTGTGTGAGAGAGAGAGAGAGAGAGAGAGAGATGCATATTGCCCCTTTAAGTACGCTGACCTCACTCTAAGTAAACTGCCTGTTAAGTAGATCAGCAAGTTGAGACAGCAGCTGTTCCCAGGAAGCTCCCTCCATCCTGAGTCGTGTCTGGTCATTCCTTCCACCATGGAGATGAGGTAAGTGAGGTGCAGGAGCAGGAGGAGGAGAAGAAGGGGGACACCCTGACATTAGCCCCCTCTCTCTTTCCCCTGCACAGCAAGCAGGAGGCTTCCGGGAGCAGCTCCCAGGCAGAGGGCAGGAGCAGGACATGGCAGTTGGAGGAGGAACAGCTGAACTACCGGCAATTGCTAGCCTGCTGGGCAGCTGCCGCACAGGGAATTTAGGGGAACGGGGAACTGATAGGGGGCTGCCAGTCCACCCTGGTTCCAAGCCTTCACCAGCTAGCTCCAGCGGGCTGCTCTTCCTGCTAGTAGTGGAAAAAAGCAGGTGGCTGCCAAACAACATTATAAGAGAGCATTTTAAGGGAGCAATTTTAAATAAGCATGTTCCCTAATTGATCAGCAACGTAACAACAAAACAACGTTAACCAGGACAACTTTAAGTGAGGAGCTACTGTAATATCGGGCTATTAAGAAGGCAATCCTGTCCTAATAACACCCACCATCACCAGATACAGAAACAGATCTTAAGATGATTAAAGAACTTTGTTTGATGGCATTCTGTCTGGCAAGAAATCACTTATCAATAGTTCTGGTTCTGAAATCCCCATTTCTTTATTGTTCTGTCTTTATGGTCCCCACTTCTCTATTGTTTGTCTGTGTGATCTCTGTCTGGGTCTTTGATTTTTTCTGTCTGTTACAAAATTAGTTTTTCTAGGTGCAAATTAATTAAGGTGGTGACGTATGATTGGTTAGAGAATTTTGTTACAGCATGCTAGGATTGGTTAGTAAAATTTTAGAAAAATGATTGGTTAAGGTATGGCTAAGCAGGATTCAAGTTTCACTATATAAATCGGGGTCCAAGTAGGAGACTATCTGAAGGACCAGAAGAAAAAGAAAAAAGGAAAGACCTGGAAGAAGAACTCACTTCTAAGAAACAGCCTAAGATCAAAGCTGCAAAGAATCCCCTGCATAACCATAACGTGCAGCAACCAGAATCCAGACAAGACTGACCTTACCTGGTCAACAGGGAGAGTCTGCCTGCCTGATCAGGATTGGTGAGCATAGCATTGTATGCTTAGCATATGTATTCTGCTTGGTAATTGTTAATAAATAGAGGATAAGAATATTAGTATGTAAGGCTCTTTCACTGGTAAAAGGTCCTGCAAACCTGCAAAGAGTATGTCCTGAGTCCTAGGAACTTGGTAAAGACGGGTGTGAGTAGAAGAGAATTTTGTGCGGGTAACACCCTGAGACCCTCCCCTTTCTTGGGATCTCAGCCTGGTCTCCAGCCACAGCCAAATGTCTACACTGTAATTTTATAGCCACACAGCCGAAGCCCAAGCCACCTGACCTGAGCCAGCTGTGCATGTTTCATTCCAGTATAGACCTACCTTGGATGACTAAGGCTTGTCAGTAGCACTGTTTGAGTGGATTTTCCTTGAGCAGAGCGGTGTCAGGGCACCTTTGCCTCAAGCGGGAGACTAATAAGGCCTGTAAAACACTGTCACAGTCACATTTGATACTAAGGTTCCATTTACACGTTTTCCAAATGGTTAATAAAGAATTCATAGATGTTTATAAGCAAGTTACAGACAAACAGTAAATATTATAGATGGTTATAAGCAACCTATTGAGCTGTTGGAATCTATAAATATTAACTATTAAACCATCTACTAATCATTTATTAACCCTTAATAAAATATAAATGGAACCTTGACACATCTATAAGTGTGACAGAATTTAACGTGAATAAAACCATCAGTCCCTACAAAGACTGAAGAGGCATGATAGTGTCCTTGGACTTGAGAGAACCAAAGTTTGCACAGACAGAAATTCCCATTTCCATAGCTCAGAGAGAATTCAATACCATAAACAAAAGAATCAGAATTGTAGGACTGGAAGGAATCTTGAGAGGTCATCTAGTTCAGTCCCCTGCATTCAAGGCAAGACTAAGTATTATCTAGACCGGAAGTGGGCAAACTACGGCCCGTGGGCCACATCCAGCCTGCGGGACCCTCCTGCCCCGGGAGGCTAGCCCCCAAGCTCCTTGCTGCTGTTCACCCTCCCCTGGAGCCTCAGCTCGCTCCACCGCCATGCTCTGGGCAGTGGGGCTGCGAGCTCCTGGGGCAGCGCAGCTGCAGAGCCTGGCCTGATCTGTTGCTCTGTGCTGTGCGGTGGCCTGGCTGGCTCCATCTGGGCGGTGCAGCTGTAGTGCCACCAGTGCTCCAGGCAGCGCAGTAAGGGGGCAGGGAGCGGGGGTGGGGTGGGAGTTGGATAGAGGGCAGGGGAGTTTGGGGTGGTGGTCAGGAGGCAGAGGTGTGGACAGGGGTCAGGGCAGTCAGAGGGTGGGGAACAGGGGGGTTGAATGGGGGCAGAGGTTCCAGGGGGGCAATCGGGAATGAGAAGAGGGGTTGGATGGGGCGGTGGAGGGCAGTCAGGGGCGAGGGGTCTGGAGGCAGTCAAGGGACAGGGAGAAGGCGTGGTTGAATAGGACAATGGGGGCAGTCAGTTGTGGGGGTTCTGGGGGCGGATAGAGGATGGGAGTCAGGCCACAACCCCCTCCCGAAACCAGCCCTGCATACAATTTCTGAAACTGGATGCGGCCCTCAGGCCAAAAAAAGTTTGCCCACCCCTGATCTAGACCATGCGTGACAGATGTTTGTCTAACCTGTTTTCAAAATTCCATAATGACTGAGATTCCACAGCCTTAATTTATAAGGGGCAGGGGATATCGCAGTCAGAGGCTTGCTATGCGAAAGAGGTCACCAGTGCAAAAGTTTGAGAACCACTGTTTTATGTACTTGAAAACTTATGTCCCTCCTCAGGCTTCTCTTCTCCAGACTAAACAACCCCCCGTCCCCTAATCTTCCCTCATGGGTCATGTTTTCTAGACCTTTAATCATTGTTCTTGCTCCTCCCTGGACTTTCTCCAATTTGTCCATATCTTTCTCGAAATGTCGCATCCAGAACTGGACACAATGCTCCAGTTGAAGCCTAATCAGCCTGGAGAAAAGCAGAATCATTACTTCTCGTGTCTTGCTTACAACACTCCTGTTAATACATCCCAGAATGTTTGCTTTTTTTGTTTGCAAGGATGTTACACTATAGACTCATATTTAGCTGCTGATCCAGTATGATTCCCAGGTCCCTTTCTGCAGTACTCCTTCCTAGGCAGTCATTTCCCATTTTGTATGTGTGCAACTGATTGTTCCTTCCTAAGTGGAATACTTTAGATTTGTCCTAGTTACTTCAGACCATTTCTCCACTTTGTCCTGATCATTTTGAATTTTAAGCCTATCCTCCAAAGCACTTGCAATCCCTCTGAGCTTGGTATTGTCCACAAACTTTATAAGTGTACTCTTTATGCCATTATCTAAATCAATGATGAAGATACGGAACAGAACCAGACCCAGAACCAGGACCGGCGCTAGGCTTTTGAGCGCCCTAGGCGGACGGCAATTTCGCAGCTCCACGCACTGGTCCCGCAGCTCCGGTGGAGCTGCCGCAGTGGTGCCTGCGGGAGGTCCACCGGATGCGCGAGCAGCCGACTGTCCACAGGCACGACTGCGGCAGCTCCACAGGAGCTGCCTGCCACCCCCTTCGGACACCCTGGACTGCCAGCAGCCGTGGCGGCGCCCTGACCCAGGGGACACCCTGGACTGCCGGCAGCCGCGGCGGCGCCCTGACCCAGGGGACACCCTGGACTGCCGGCAGCCGCGGCGGCGCCCTGACCCAGGGGACACCCTGGACTGCCGGCAGCCGCGGCGGCGCCCTGACCCAGGGGACACCCTGGACTGCCGGCAGCCGCGGCGGCGCCCTGACCCAGGGTCAGTGCGCCTCCACGGCAGCTGGCAGTCCGGGGTTTCCCTGGGCCAGGGGACCCCCTGGGTTGCCGGCTGCCGCGGCGGCGCCCTGACCCAGGGGACACCCTGGACTGCCGGCACCCGTGGCGGCGCCCTGACCCAGGGGACACCCTGGACTGCCGGCTGCTGCGGCGGCGCCCTGACCCAGGGTCAGTGCGCCTCCACGGCAGCCGGCAGCCCGGGGTTTCCCTGGGCCAGAGGACCCCCTGGATTGCCGGCTGCTGTGGCAGTGCCCTGACCCAGGGGGCCTCTGGGCTGCCGGCCGCCACGGCGGCGCCCTGACCCAGGGGACCCCCTGGACTGCCAGCTGCTGCCGGCAGCTCAGACTCACTCTCTGTCCCAGCAGCAGTGGCTGCTCAACCATTTAAAAAAATTTTGGGGGTGCTTTTTGGCACCCTCAAATCTCGGCACCCTAGGCAACCGCCTAGTCCGCCTAAATGGTTGCACTGGCCCTGCCCAGAACTGATCCCTGCGGGACTCCACTTGATATGCCCTTCCAGCTTGACTGTGAACCACTGATAACTAATCTTTGGGAACCATTTTCCAACCAGTTACGCACCTACCTTATAGTAGGTCCATCTAGGTTGTATTTCCCTGGTTTGTTTATGAGAAGGTCGTGCAAGACACTATCAAAAGCCTTACTACAGTCTTCAGTAATTCAGAGCCACAGTTTGAGGGGGAGGCAGGGTTTAGAGAGATAAGCTTCCCAGTTCACTCTCAGAGTACAGTTGCTCTCCCTGGACATTAAGGTGGGGAGAAAGTGGGCAGGGCAGGCCTCTGGTATCCCAGGCAAGTCTTACTCACAGTCCTAGTTCTCTCCCTGTGGATACTTCTGCTTCAGCAGCTACTAACTGACTGTTTTCTTACAACCAATCTCTCCTTTACTCACCCACACAGCCTGACTACCAGAAGTCCCTTTTAAGCAGGTCCTCCATAGGGAGAATGCCAGGCAACTGTTGAGGGGCAGGGCCTTCTGAGCCCAATACCATTCCACCACTCTTGTAACCTTATTGTGGGCTCTGTAAAGTCATCATACATAGATAAAAGAGGAACAATCCTAACAATGAGATCTGCACAGTCTCAAGGGAGTAGTAGTGTCTTCTGGGCTCAGGATGGTACTTGAGCTGTGAATGGAGATTATAAAGAGTATGCAATGCTCCTTTTTCTTCCCATCTGACCTCAGACATAAGTTTAGACAGCAAAATGATGAATGTTTTTATTCATATAAGCATGGGCTTCTTTTAATCTTGCTAAACTATTTACATTACTAATACATTGCAAGAGTAAATCCATCTTGCAGAACCAAATGTGCTGCAATAGTGCATATTTTGCTGCTTTTAGAGAGCTTATATCACTCAAAACCTTCCTTTTTGAAAAATCATTGAAATATCTAATAGGTTGTCAGTCCATAATGTAGCCTATATCCATTAGCATAAAAATTAAGTTAGTTCATTTACAACCATCTGAAAGTCAGATATTGCAAATTTACAACAATCAACAATTCAGTATTTTCAAAATGTAGTTTATGGAGCATATATACATTATCATGAATGAAAATACCACGGACAAAAGAAGTGATTACTATCAAATTCTTCATAGGAAGGAGGGTAGGAAAGGAGGGTAGGAAAAAACAAAACCGAACTGTCTAAGTAGCATCCATTTCACCTGTTATACTGACCTCAAATAATTTGCTACTAATTACTGACCATCAGATGGTTGCAGGGCCGGCTCCAGGCACCAGCTTATCAAGCAGGTGCTTCGGGAGGCAACTGGGAGCGGGGCAGCACTTTCAGGTATTTGGCGGCAATTCGGTGGAGGGTCCCTCACTTCCTCTGGGAGCGAAGGACCTCCCGCTGAATTGCCACAGATCGCGAACGCGGCTTTTTTTTTTTTTGGCTGCTTGGGGCGGCAAAACCCCTGGAGCCGGCCCTGGATGGTTGTTGGGCGCTTTAGGTTTGCTACAGTGAAATAAGTGATTAGCAAACATCACCTGAAATGTAAATATACACTGTCAATAATTGTTTTTATGCAATAAAAGTTTTTTGCAATTATTTTTACTAATCTGCTCAATTTATCTTTAACCCAAGGAGCATGCCTGTGCCAAAGGACGAGGGGCTCCCTCGTATCTAGCAGTGAGTCTCAGCTGGCCTGACCAGCTCAGTGTATCCCAACTCACGTTGTCAAACTGTATCTAAAAGATGTCATGGAAGATATGATAGAATGACATGCTAGTCATTAATATTATTGCATGGTGTATGTAAATTATAACTATGTGCTAGAAATATGTTCTTAAAATGTGTTTGGAAGGTAGGGCATAAGGCACCCTGCCCTAGACAAAGGAACATGGTTCTGCCTGCTTGAATGTGTCTCCAATGTATACTAAGCAAAGAAAGAAGATAGAAGTACATTTCCATAAAAGGCAAACAAAGCCATCAGACTAGTTTGTGGGGGAGATAACCACTTAACTATCATAGTGGCAAGGAGGAAACTGCAAAAATTAACATCGACTCAACTCCCAGGTGGACACAGCAAACTGAGTCCCTAGGAGGGCTTCCTGCCTTGACAAAAGAAACTGTGAGGATAGAAGCAGAGAGAGAAAGCCATTTTGGCATATTTCACCTGAGGAGGTAATGAAACCAAGTACTTTAGGCTCTGTGTTGTATCCTGGCTAAGGACTGGGCAACCATGCTGGAAGAACAACTGTGATGAGAAAACTACTCCAAACAAAAGTTTCTTAAGTTAGGTTTTAGTCACAGAAACATATTTTTTTTATTTTTGTTTGTTTGTAACCATTTCTATCCCAATTCCTTCTACTTGGTATCAGCTGACTGCAAGTTCTTTGTTAATAAACTTAATCTTGTTTTATTACATAACCATCTCAGTGCAGTGTTTCAAACTGAAGAGTAAAATCCTCCGCCAAACCAACAGGCTGGTGCTAGGTACTGTCTGTTTAAAGAAGCAGCAAACTTGAAAAAAAGGTTTTGTGAAGGACTAAGCACTGCGGAAAAGATGGTTTTGGGGAGACTGGAAATTGGAAGGCTACTGGTGTCACTGCACAAAGAATAGCCAGGCTAATAGAAGCCAGGGTGAAGTCATTGTGCTGTAAGCAGACTGCTGGGGGCAGGGATCTAAGCTGCACAGTACAGAAGCACCTAAGGCTACAGGGCAGGTGGTGATATAACCCCTTAATTGTTTGGATGAACCCCCCAAAGCATCACAGTACCTCATTATTCAGACAATTTACACCCTGCATAGGTTGGTGGTTAATTTTTTTAAAACAGTTCTTGACATGCTTTAACCTAGCAGTTTCAGATTTAAAATTTAGTTCACTTTTAATTTAATATTCTGACAATTCAGCTCTAACTTGTTCTGAAATGAAAAAGGACTACAATGCTCAGGAAATCTGGAAAGTTCTGATATTTCAAACAGACCACAGTTTTGGGGAGACAATAAAACTGCAGTAAACTGAGCAAGGACCCAAACAATCAACATTAACTCTGGATACCAAAGAAAGATTACTGAATGCAGTTACAACATTCATGTCAGGGAAGGAACAGCTTCTTCTGATAATTTAGGCAAATTACTTGGAAAAATTGAGTTTATACCTGTTTTTATCATGGAAACCACAGGAAGTAAGTGTTTTATTATGGGAATTAAACAGAGCTTATCCTAATGCAAGAAGACTTTTACAATTCCCTCCTACCCCCGAAGAATCTAAATTGTAAAAATTTACATAGACAAAATATTTTGGAAGAAGCTACACTTCTAAAAGACAAATGTGAAGTCAGAGAAAGAGCCAAGTACATACGATATTTCCATTTTTATTTTGTGTCATTGCTGACTTTCTACTTTGCATATTTTTAGCAATTTACAGATGGGAAGTGGTTGCATAGAAAGCCTCTGACAATCATTTTCTTTATTGGTGCATGCACATGGAAATCCTCCCAGACTGCACATCTCTGCAGGCAAAGAAGCAAATACCTTCTTAAATACCATTCACAACTGGAACCCCCAAAGACTTAATGGGTGCCACGCACTACCTTCGATAAAAAACTGACCAACAAACCATTTTGACTGACATCGTAAGAATAGCCTGATCTCTAGATCTTGCTCAAATGACTCACTCCTGAGGCACACCAAATTTCAGAAAAATCTGACTAAGCATGTTGAGTTTAGAGGACTTTGTGTAAAGTTCAATCCTTAAAGACCAGTGGTAATGCAACCTTAAACCTTAACTATAGTGGCACTGCTGCACCACTATTCTGGTAGCAACAATCAGGCTACGTCTTCACTACTCGCCGTATTGGCGGGTAGCAATCGATTGCTCGGGGATCGATATATCGTGTCTCATCTAGATGAGATATATCGATCCCCGAATGCGCTTATATCGATTCCGGAACTCCACCAACCTGAACGAAGTTGCGGAGTCGACATGGGGAGCCGCGGACATCGATCCCGCGCCGTGAGGATGGTAATTCGATCTTAGATACTTCGACTTCAGCTACGTTATTCACGTAGCTGAAGTTGCGTATCTGAGATCGATTTTCCCCTGTAGTATAGACCAGCCCTCAGTCACTTCCAGATTCCATTGGAATTAAATTGATAACCTGATGGTGGATGCTCTTTATTCCAAAACCAACCCTCAGAGCCATCCAGTCCCCTATTATATTGTTCTATTTTAAAATGTAGCTATCAGTAGTAGGCTCCAAAATTCAAATTGTAATTAAACTTAATTTTAAAATATATTTCACAATTTATTTCTGATGCAAAGAGCTTCTCATTTTATAATTTCAGACTGCTGGGTTTCAACAAATGGGTAAAGTTTACTTTTAAAATGGTAAAAAAAATTATAAAATATAATTACAATAAGTTGTATGGGGAAGTTTAGGTGATACTGAAACTGAATTGTCAGATTCTTAGAGAAGTTACTCGCTGTTCTCTGCCTAATACTACCAGCATGAAATGCTCATTACATTTCATACTCATCTTATTACAGATAAAACCACTGAGATGTATTTGTATTGTTGAACTGCATTAGTGAGTTCTTAATCCCAACTGTCCTATTAACTTTCATAAACAATCTTTTCAATTAGTAATTGAATTTAAGTCATTTAAACCTGAGGGTCAATTCCATTCATAATATTGTACCACTCCGCCCCTAAATTACCAAATTCTCACCCTGAGTGATAAACAGGCTGGCAGATTCTTAAGGAGCAAACTGCACTAATTTACAGCTTGGAATCCCCAGGGGGTTTCATTCATAGGATAAAAATCCCTTTAGCCTGGATCCAGCACTTCCCCTCAGCTCAGTTTTATGTTCCTCATGCGTTTCCAGGAATCTTCTTGGGCGGGGAGTTGGTGACGAACCACAATGATGTCACTCCCCTGCCTTAAATAGCTTTTGTATATGCTTTGTCTCAAAGCTCGATTCCCACGCCAGTCAGTGGAAAAACACTGGTATCTCAAGACGGAGTCCAGCACCAGATGACCAGGTCACATGTGCCTGTAGTGTCACAGCAGCCATAATTCAGAGGCTGTTTATAGCATCCTTCAGGAAGGCCTCCCTCTCTTTCCCCTTAGTGTGAAATAAGCTTCTTATAAGGCCTATTATCAGAGGGGTAGCCGTGTTAGTCTGGATCTGTAAAAGCAGCAAAGAATCCTGTGGCACCTTATAGACGAACAGACGTTTTTGGAGCATGAGCTTTCGTGGGTGAATACCCATTTCCTCAGATGCATGTCTCAAAGCTCGATAAGGCCTATTGTTCTCCCTAATGGTTTATTAACTTGAATGGGCCCTTCCCAGCCAGCCATCTAGACTGAATCTTTTGTCTAGTGGGTGTTCCCCAGGTGTAAACACATTTGAAACACAGATACATAGTCAATATTTCTCACTTCACATACAAAAATTATACATGCATATTAGTAGGACAATCCTACTCAGTAAATCATAACCCTCAATAGCTTACATGACCTATCTTACATAAATGAATCATAGTTATTCCACAATCATATCATATAATATCTCTATGAAGAATATGGAGTGTAGTGTCATACTTACCTTTTCCCCAGGAACACCAGAAACACCATTTTCTCCTTTAACACCCACTTCACCCTAAAAGATAAATTGCATATTTAGAGATCTAAGTTTTCTGAGTTTGCCTTGCTACCAAGGCAACATGTTATTAACACATTGTTTATTTCCCATGTATATATAGTTCTGTTTTCTATCAAACTTTAGAAGATATCACAAAATGGTGCTCTCATTGTGAGAGCACTGTTTAGTGAAAATATGAGCTATGTAAACTTGGGGAAAAAACCTGATGGCATAATATTAAGAACCTCACTTAAAGAAAAGCAATTCAGAATTAAGGCCCAGTAAACACTTTATACACATGCTTAACTTTGCTACCCCAAGCACTCCCATTGATTTCAGTCATTGTAATAACACTGATCATTGTGGTATTAAAGTTGTACCTCTGGGTGGGCACTTCTGTCATAATTTGCATTATAATGAAAAAGGCGAGATTTGTATTTTTCTACATTGCAGATCCATAAGGGCAAGATTTGTATTTCTGTAACAGGGTTATGTATATACAAACATCAGACCTAATACCTTCACTCCTCATTAGGATATATCAGAGAAAAGAAGAGTGTGTTTTAATCAAAGAATCATAGAAGATTAGGGTTGGAAGAGACCTCAGGAGGTCATCTAATCCAACCCCCTACTCAAAGAAGGACCAACACCAACTAAATCATCCCAGCCAGGGCTTTGTCAAGCCAGGCCTTAAAAATCTCTCAGGATGGAGATTTCACCACCTCCCTAGGTAACCCAGCTAAGCTCCATCCTCTTTGGAACCCCCCTTCAGGCAGGTGAAGGCTGCTATCAAATCCCCCCTCTCTTCTCTTCTGCAAACTAAACAAGCTCAGTCTCCTCAGCCACTCCTCGTAAGTCATCAGTTTTCTCATTTTATAGAATGTTTCAAAAATATAGGGGCCAAAATCCTACTGTCCTAAAACAAAACTCCCTTTCACTGCTGGATTTAGCCCAGTGTCTACATATATGCTACATGCAGCTAATATTTCTACTGCTACCAGCTCATTTCTGTAGCTAATATTTCTTCTTTTTTTAAGATGCTAATAGTCAGGGGCAAAAGAAGTTCTCACTAAACTGGAATATCCATACCTCTTGCTAACAAGTCCTTTAAGGTTAAATTCATCTACTCCCCCTACTTAAAAACAAGTATAAAATTTGTTGGGGGTTTGCTAAAAGATTTACTGGACTAATCCTCAGCTAGTCTACATGGGCATACCTCACTAACTTCAACGCTTCTAGAGCAATTTATAATAACTGAGAATCTGGATTTTTTTTTAAAGTGAAGAAAATAACACACACTTAAAACTTCCTTAGTAATTTCAAGTATGACAATCTGTAAAGTTTTGAAATTAAAATGAGGGAAGATAACAAAAACACTGAATCAATATTAGATACTCTAATAATCACAAATGAAAAGTTTTTCTGCTCTTATCTAAAAGAGAAACATTTTTCCTAGCAATCAACAGCTCAATTCCACAGCCCCTTTTCAGTCAATAGCCCATATGACAGTAATCCCACTGATTTCAATGGCATTACTCACATAAGTGCTACTCAGTGGAAGAAAAAGGTTACAGAATTAGACACCAAGGAAAGAAAAGAAAAAAAGTTTAGGTCATGTCTTCTGGTTATCAGTTTCTAAAAGCAGGAGATTTCTCCAGGTGACTACTACCTGAACTTTGATGTGAACCTACTTGGTTGCCTATAACCCTTGCCCTTGTCTTTGTCTCTTCCTCTCTTGCCACAGCATCCATTCACAGAAACCCACAGAAATGACTGCACCTGCACAAGCCAGCTAGCAACTCTTACTTAATGGCATGTGAGTGGGATCAGCAAATCAAGCAAAATGAGTTACACATGTGTATTCAGCTACATTCCATGCAAAAATTCAAATCCAGTGAATTGAAGCAATGATTAGTTTTTTTCATTTTTTTTATATTGAAATTGCCTTGAATAAGTTATGTTAAGTTAGTTCAATCCCAACAGCAGAATAAAATCTTCAGTATGTGAATGACAAACAGCCACTGGCACTATGAGAGGGTGAACAGCAGGAATGACTCTTGTTTCCTTGCCTAATCACCCACATCATACTTTGCTTCCTGTGCCACTTTCAGCTAAGAGAGACCAGAACCATTTTATATTCAGCAGAATATTTTTACATATTATATGCTATAAATTCATAGTTCTATATACTACTTATGTAAAAAAAAAGCTCTAAGTGTGAGTGACTTACTAACTAGTCAACCATGGTAAATTTACACAGCTGTTTCAGAACAGTAGATAGATTTTCCTCCTAAAGACCTTAAGACAACTATATTCCATAGCAAATTGGATTATGAGTTTATTCCTGTATCATATAACTGTGATTTTAATAATCAGAGTGCAAAGCGTACAGATTATACTTTGTTATACTCCCTATACAAGAATGACTGAGCTTTCGTACAGATATCAGGAGAGACTAAATAGCAGAAAAAAGAATCAGTAGGGGTATGAATGGACGAATGGATAGGAAGGTGGATAGAAAGCTGGCTAGATCATCAGGGTCAACAGGTATTGATCAACATCTCAATGTCTAGTTGGCAGCCGGTACCTAGCAGAGTGCCCGATGGGTCAGTCCTGAGGCCAGTTTTGTTTAACATCTTCATTAATGATCTGGATGATGGGATGGATTGCACACTCAGCAAGTTCACGGATGACACTAAACTGGGGGGGAGAGGTAGCTACACTGGAGGGTAGGGATAGGGCCCAGAGTGACCTAGACAAATGGGAGGATTGGGCCAAAAGAAATCTGATGAAGTTCAACAACGGCAAGTGCAGAGTTCTACATTTAGGATAGAAAAACCTCATGCACTGCTACAGGCTGGGGACTGACTAATTAAGCAGTAGTTCTGCAGAAAAGGACCTGGGATTAAAGTGGATGAGAAGCTGGATATAAGTCAACAGTGTTCCCTTATTGCCAAGAAGGCTAATTGCATATTGGGCTGCATTAGTAGGAGCACTGCCAGCAGATTGAGGGAAGTGATTATTCCCCTCTATTTGGTAAGGTGAATCTACTGGTGAGACCACATCTGGAGTATTGCATCCAGCTTCGGGCACCCCACTACAGAAAGGATGTGGACAAACTGGAGATAGTCCAGCGGAGGGCAACAAAAATGATTGGGGGGCTGGCGCACAAGTGGAGGCTGAGGGAACTGGGCTTATGTAGTCTGCAGAAGAGAAGAATGGGTGGGGATTTGATAGCAGCCTTCAACTACTGAAGGGAGGTTCCAAGGAAGATGGAGCTAGGCTGTTCTGAGTAGTGACAGATGACAGAACAAGGAGCAATGGTCTCAAATTGCAGTGGGAGAGGTCTCAGTTGGATATTAGGAAAAATTATTTCACCAGAAGGGTGATGAAGCACTGGAAGGTGGTGGAATCTCTATCCTTAGACGTTTTTAAGGCCCAGCTTGACAAAGCCCTGGCTGGGATGATTTAGCTGGCGGTGGTCCTCCTTTGAGCAGGGGGTTGGACTAGATGACCTCCTGAGGTCTCTGCCAACCCTGATATTCTATGATTCTATGTACATTATTATTTTATCTGCTGTTATTCTATTACAATCACCATGCTTTGCTTTTCATTCATAGGCCTCAAAGCAGTTTACAAAAGGTGAGCATGCATCACTATCTCAAAATTACAGATGGGGTGACTGAGGCACAGAATCAGTGGCAGAGATGAGGAAAAAACAGGTTCACTGATTCCCAGCCCTATGCTCCATCTTCTAGACCAATGTTCCTTGTCCCAGTGCATGCCAGCAATACACTGAATACTGAATGTGTGCTTTATAAATATAAACAAATAAATTAACAACAAATGAGTGCAATAATAGAACAGAATTAAAATCAATGACTTAGAGAGAAACTATCAGCAGCAATTTTTAATCAGGCAATTTTGAGCTTTCCAAAATACTCAGACAAAACAGACTGATTTCACTAGACACCCATCATTTGTTGGCTCAGGGTTAAAGAAACTTGGATTTAATGGCAGGATTCTAAAAAAACCACATTTGTTAAGTATGAAACTACAAGGCTAATAATAAGTAATATGGGGAATATTTTCAAAGGCACAAAAGGGAGTTGGGCACTTGAGTTAAGAATCTGATTATAAAGATTACTGGTGATTAAAGATATCAAAAATTAGAACCATACTGTAATTACAGTGTAACTACACTGCACTGTAACAAATGTTCATGCACTATGAAATATAACTGATTAATATAATCTGACAAGATTAGTGGTCTAGTTGTAGAAGAAAATCTGAGTTCAAAACCTGAGCTGTGTGAGCCTGCAGGTTATGGTGAACTGAATCCAAATATTTTATTTACAAAGATTGGAAGCAAACCCATCTATTTGTGTTGTTTGGAAGTTATACCATAGTTGAATACATTCTGACAACCACAGGAATCCCATCTCTCTCCCTTGCATTGTGGTCCTTTCTATTACCAGCCTCTTCTTTCAATTACTGTGAAATCCTTGATGTTTTGAGTTGAGAGAAGATAAAACACCTTGAGGGTTAGGCTCAGGTGACCTTGCACCTCTCCTGGAGACAGGCAGCCTTTTCCTCTGATACTTGAGAGGGGGCGTGGTTTCCGGTTGCCTCTTCCCCTACTTTTTATCTTATTGAAGGGACCATCAGGAATGGACAATCACCAATACACACCAAAGGTATTGGAGAGAGGCCAGGACACAACTGACTCTTGGATAGGTAGCAGGAAGGGGACACACTAATCCCAGGCCACTAAGGCCCAGATCCACAAAGGGACTTATAGGTAGGCACCTAATAATGTGATTCAGAAAAGCCAGCAAGTTAGGTGGAGAGCTGCCTAAAATAGCCAATGGAAGATGCTGAGGAGAGGGGTGTGTCCTAATCCCCCCACCCCTTAGGGACTTAGATGTCTACATCTGGGTTTCAGAGAAGCACCTATCTCTGCTAGCAATCCACAACCAGGAACCCACTCCTGGAGTCAAGTGGCTTAGGTGCCTACATAATTTCTTATGAGAAAGAGTTAGGCACCTGCCTCTCTCCACATAAAACAGTGGCTGGAGATAGTGGTGGTGCCGCCACCCACCTTATAACCTTTAACTCAGTAGTTAGAGCACCCACTTGGAATGTGGGAGACCTAGGTTCATTGACCCCCTCTAATTTGAGTGGAGAAAGGATTTGAACAGGGGTCTCCCACCTCTCAGCAGGGTGCTCGGATCACTGAGTTATGGGATAGTCTGATGTGGGACTCCCTCAATCTCTCATATTGAAGTTGTTCCACTTTGGATAAATACTTCAAGAGGCACTGGACCTGAGAGAGAAAGAGAGAAAATGACTCTGTAGCTGGTGGTTGGGGCATCCACTGGGGAAGTGGAAGACCAGGGTCCCATTGCCCTGCTCCAATTACTCTAATTATTTAAAAAGAGAAGGTGAAGATATTTGAGAAGGCCTCACAGACTTTCCCTTAGTACAAACATAGTCCTTCAGGTTTATGGATACATCTCAAACCTTGAACACAGGGTCAGTTTGAAGGGGATAAAGGGTACAATACAATATTTCCCACTGTCATTCAAAACTGCTCAGTCCTATGGTCCTGCAGACGGAGTGTTACACCAAGAGCCTTAGCCTTGTGAGAGTAGAGAACCTTGCACTACTAATTAAAAAAAAACTCTGGACAGTTCTGGAATGGTACTGATAATACTGGTCTACAATTTTTGAGAAGTCATCTGCTTCAGAGATAAAATGGTGATATTTATTATGTATTTTGATGTGCTGAATTCAAATATGACAATTAAAACAACTGATTGGCTACTGTTTCTAAGATATTTAAGTTATTACATTTTATGTCTATGTATACTGTGTAGATAGTAGAGTTTTAATCATAAATTGTAAACCTAGGTCTTTTCATGTGTTTATGGTTGCTTTACATGATAATATTTCACCTGTCCGTTTATGTAACACTTTAAAAATCAGCAAAAGGGTATATAAATGAAATTTATATGAAACAATAGGCAAAAAACTATTATGTACATAGTTTAGTCCTATTCAGTGTCTACTCGGCGCTTCTTGGCTCATCTCTTGTATTCATTAAATGGAGCATCTCTTGTCACTGTCAGCAATAGTCTGCAGCATTGATGGGCTCCATTTGCCCTGATAGCCTGCCAGGAGATTCCACTGTTGTAGTCTGGAGCTCAACAGCTCTGCCTTACTCTTGGGTAGTTCCAAACCCCTGACAAGGTCATTCACTTCACCTTGTGTTATGAGGTGTGCTTCAGAGGAGGAGGATGGGAGAAAATGTGGGTCCTGTGACATTGATGGTTCAGGACCAGAAGTTTCATCCTCTTCCTTGTCTCACTCAAGTGAGAATGATTCAGGTGCATCAGGAACCGGCAGTCCTTCTCCGTGGGGTACTGGGCGTATAGCTGATGGAATGTTTGGATAATGCACAGTCACTTTTCTTCTTTGACACACCTTTCCCAACTGGAGGCACCATGCAGGAGTAACAATTGCTGGTATGATCTGTTGGTTCTCTCCAAATCATTGGCATTGCAAAAGGCATAGATTTCCTTTTCCTGTTCAACCACTGGTGAAGATTTGTTGCACAAGTGTTGCAGCATATGTGTGGGGCCCACCTCTTGTCCCGATCTCCAATTTTGCAGCCAAAAGAAAGGTGATAGGCTTTCTTAACCCCTAGTGCTTATACTGCGCTTTTGTGATGCAAAAGTCACTTCACAACAAACATAGCAGAAGTTATCTGCACTCTTCACACAAGTACGAGGCATCTCTGCTCACTTTGGCTAAACAGAAATGTGTCCCTTTGCAAAATCAAACACTGACAAAGAAGAGAGCATGACACTGTATGATTTCTAGAGCTGATATAGGGCAATTTCTTCAGCAGAGTGATGTAAGCTTCGTTATGATTGCATCATCCATGACTTTTAGGAATAACATGATGCAATTCATATCATGTATGATGCAATACCAGCTTCAGATTGCATCATTCATTGTTTTGCCTAAAAAGCAAGTACTGTCCAAACCTAGTCATAGATTTATTCATAGATCCAGTCAAAGAATGTATTTAGTCATTTCTGGTTTAATTGAGATCCCTTCCCTTTATAACTCACTTATCCTCCGCCATTCCCAAGTCAAGGGTCGTATATACTGACCCAATAGCATATCTTGGAAACTAGAGCCAATCAACAATTTTAAGCATCATTTTCGTTCTCAGTGACCCAGAATTAGTAAAGTGGGACTACATTTATTTCAGAAGCATTTTGGCTGTAGAGCAGTGTAATGGTTCCAGAGTGAACTTAGACAAAAAGATGGGCTATTATGCAATGGGATCTCTAGAGAAGGAGGAATACAGGGAAAGAAGGAGAAATGGGTGAAAAGATGTTCATTGCTGCAAGAGAGTAGAGGACCATTTGTCTCAGATTTGTACAAGATGATAACACCCTGATTTTCGCCATACAAAGCTAGCAATGCAGACCTTGAAGGAATGCTAAAACAACCAGAGGGAAATAAATTGTCAGCTCATGCATCCAACCACTGAGCAATGATACTTAAATGCGCTAAAGATGGTAACAGTTTCATAAACTGAACATAGAAAAGATCTTGTCAATGTTATGGGTCATGAAATCCATTCAGTATAATTAAATTTTGAAATAGCTCAATGACCTGTCATTAAAAAATGTATTTAAACCTATCATTAATATTCACTATGAATGGCAACATAATGACAATTCTTTTCAACAGAACTCAAGGTATTTACTGAGTAAAATATTTAATAAATAGCAGACACTTCAGAGTCTTGATATATGTTACAGATAATAGGAGAGTTGCTACATTTTTGACAATGCTCACTTCTGTCAAGTCATAAGCAGATAGGGTGGAAGTTTACCAGATCAACATAATAAAAAGTTCCTCTCAATTTTCTTTCAAGATTTCTCCTAAAGCAAAACCAAGTTTTAAATAATGATTGTGTGGACAGCAACATATTCCCTTCTTATGATGCTAACCATTTCCCAGTCTGAAGTGGAAGCAATTTTGCACATCTGACACTACCCGCATTGTTTTTTGATCATCTCTGTCATGGTATAATTCCCCACTCTGAACCTTAGCGTCCAAAAGATGGGGTACCAGCATGAATTCCTCCAATCTCAATTACCAGCTTAGTACTTGTAGCGCTGCCACCAGGAATTCCAGTGCCTGGTACACTCTGGTCCCCCCAAGACCTTGCCCGGGGACCCCCAAGACCCAGACCATCTGGATCTTACCACAAGGAAAGTAAACCCTTTCCCCCACCGTTGCCTCTCCCAGGCTTCCCCTCCCTGGGTTACTCCTTGAATCTTAAACAGAGAGGAAAATGCACCTTCCCCCCTCCTTTCTCTCCCCCTCCCAGACTCTCCCTGAGAGAGACAGTAATCCTAACACAGAGAGAAATTAGCCTCTCTCTCCCCCTTCCCTCCTTTCTCCCCACCGATTCTCTGGTGAATCCAGACCCTGTTCCCTGAGGTCTCACACCAGAATAAAAAAAACAATCAAGTTCTTAAACAAGTAACTTTTAATTAAAGAGAGAAGAACAGTAAAAATTATCTTTGTAAATTTAAAATGGAATAGATACAGGGTCTTTCAGCTATAGACACTGGGAATACCCTCCCAGCCTAAGTATACAAGTACAAATTAAAATCCTTTCAGCAAAATACAAATTTGAACTCCTTCCAGCCAAATACACATTTGAACTCCTCCCAGCCAAATACACATTTGCAAATAAAGAAAACAAACATAAGCTTAACTCACCTTATCTACCTAGTACTCACCATTCTGGACATATAAGAGACTGTATCAAAGAGATTGGAGAGAAACCTGGTTGCACGTCTGGTCACTCTCAGAACCCAGAGAGAACAAAAACCAAACACTAACAGCACACACAAAAACTTCCCTCCCTCAAGATTTGAAAGTATCCTGTCCCCTGATTGGTCCTCTGGTCAGGTGACAACCAGGCTCACTGATCTTGTTAACCCTTTACAGGCAAAAGAGATATGAAGTACTTCTGTTCTATTAACTCTTACTTATCTGTTTATGACAATCTCATTACATTTACTATCCAAAATGCCTCAAAGGAAATTGACCTTTTAATCTTCATGTCATGCAGCCATTATGTGGTGCACCTACTGTAAAGTTATATGCTAGTACTGAACACAAAAGATGGTACCTTGTTTCTTTTATCATGCATTACAATTGTAGGATCACATACAACAAAACTGACCTAAAGCAAAATATGTTAAAAAGAACAACAAGACAGTTTCAAGAACTGAATCTGATATGAGAAGGAAAGCACCAACTGATTATGTCACACATTAGGCCATGGTTTCGTTAGCAAGATACATGCAAATGCAGTGAATGGGTGGAAATGTGGACATAATTTGGCCTAATGCACATTAATATTCTTAATTGTTGTATTACATTTCTGCATTTGTCCTCAGAAATGGACATACTGGTCCAGATAAAATGAAAATTTACTCTTCCATGAACCTTTCTCATTACTCAAACCCAACCTAAATGCAGCTTTTTTTTTTTTTAGGTTTGATTAAGTTTTCACATATGCACCTTTACACATCTGTGTTCCACCTGGCACCAGAAACAGAAATATCTAGCTACCTTAAAAGCCATTCTAACTGAATTTGTGGTCTAATTAGAAGAAAGAAATACTAGAAAGTTCAAAAGAAAGTTGTTCCCATAAGAAATCTAATCTAATTTTGCACACCCAAGAAACTGACATTTCTAACAGGAGTCCAAACTTCTGGGTCTATATCTAAATTAAGTCTCCAAGCTTTTGAGAGTTGCCCACCACTAATTAGTGCAATGAACACCAGATATGAAGGGAATCATCCTGAGGGTTTTAGATAAATATAAAAGCGGTAGCAGGAGTCAGGGGAGCTTAGGCTAAAAGAAGAGCCTGACAGAGACCACATAATGTTCTCTAGAGTTAGTGGGTATATGCTGACACATGACGTGCATGTGCATACATGGGAGCAAAATATTGAAAAAGGGAAATGTGCTTTGAGAACCTGACATTTTGTAACTGCAATACACTGGTCTAGAAAATGCAACAATGTCTCCCTGTAATGGATTGCCCGAGTAACTAGAACTTACCACTTTCACACTGCCAAGGGAGCTCTCAGCTCAAGCAGAAAGGCCTCTTTTCAGTTCTGAAGTTCCCAAGTTCAACTGCTGCTATCAACCAGCATGTCTGTATGTATGTGACTATGGTTTTTTACATGAAGAATTTTCTTTCCTTTTTCAGGCAGACTGAAAACTTTAAGGCTACTGCTTAAAACAGATGAAAAATGTAAATGTCTGGAGACTTAACACTGCAGGTTAGACACAGTGAACCAAATATATATTTTGGTGGTCCTAACTGAAGAGAACAAAAAATTCTGGGTCATTGGTTTGAATCCAAACAGGGTAAGATTTGTCTAAATATGGCTAGAATCTGGTGCCTATTACATTCAATGAGTTTGTGACCTCAGTCCAGTGCCCAATGGACAGACCTCCACATCACAAAAAACACAACAATCATAACTACACTAAGTAGTACCCTTGTGGTCAAACTCAGGACAAAAGACAGGAACTAAATCCACATGCTGAATTAATTAATATCACCCTCCTCTAAGCATGTCCCATTCTCTCCCCCATTCCCAGAGGAGAAGAGAGGCACACTGGCGGAGTAATGCAGAGAAGTTTGCAATGATGCTATTGCCAGAGCTGTGTGTGTTTTGTGGATAATTAGATGAGAACATCAGATCATAATGGTTGAGAATTCCAGTTTTCTCCAGCCAAGTTCTAATGGCTGGTTAAATCTTTTTCATGATGCATCCACTTTTAATGGTGCACAGCTGAGACCTCATCAAAGGAAAGAGACTATTTCTCACCATTATGTTATGAGTAAAAGAAAAAGTATGTAAGAAGAAAGATTTTTTTCTTTGTTATGCTCTGTTTCTCTACCACCATTTATGGGTATTAGCTACAAAAGCAACAAAAGTTTTTAACATCTCTGCCTCACCTTTGATCTCCTGTGTTTGCCTCCTCTTGCCCCTGTCCCAAATTCCTAAGAAATTTAATTGGGAGCCTCAATCCACTTCATGTCCCTAAAATTAAACTTCACCTTAAACATTGCCCAGTTACTTCTCTAGCATCACAAGGCTTGAAGTGTCTAAATTGGGAGGTGATTTAAGGCTGCCAATTCTGTTTATTAGGAATTTAGTAAGAGAGGAAGGGAAAAAGAAGGGGAGGAAGGCAGGGAGAGCAGGTGGAGAAAGAAAAGGGCCATTTTAAACTACTCCTCCTGTCTTCTAGGAGTCCTTTTCTTTAGTAATTTCTCTTATCCTGCTTCTATGTATTTTTCCTAGTGGAAAGACACTTTTTTCCTTTTAATTAAAATGAGATTCCCAAACCTGAGCCATCCTTTGTAGGTGACAAATCTGAGAAATTGCCACAGACTGAAGTGTCATTAGAGGAAGTTTTGGAATTAATTGTTAAATGTAACAGTGACAAGTCACCGGGACCAGATGGCATTCACCCAAGAGTTCTGAAAGAACTTAAATGTGAAATTGCTGAACTATTAACTATGGTTTGTAACCTGTCCTTTAAATCGGCTTCTGTACCCAATGACTGGAAGATAGCTAATGTAACGCCAATATTTTAAAAGGGCTGTAGAGGTGACCCCGGCAATTACAGACTGGTAAGTCTAATGTCAGTACCGGGCAAATTAGTTGAAACAATCGTAAAGAATAAAATTGTCAGACACATAGAAGAACATAAATTGTTGGGCAAAAGTGAACATGGTTAATGTAAAGGGAAATCATAATATATTAGAGTTCTTTGAAGGGGTCAACAAACATGTGGACAAGGGGGATCCAGTGGATATAGTGTACTTAGATTTCCAGAAAGCCTTTGACAAGGTCCCTCACTAAAGGCTCTTATGTAAATTAAGTTGTTATGGGATAAGAGGGAAGATCCTTTCATGGATTGAAAACTGGTTAAAAGACAGGGAATAAAGGGTAGGAATAAATGGTAAATTTTCAGAACGGAGAGGGGTAACTAGTGGTGTTCCCCAAGTGTCAGTCCTAGGACCAATCCTATTCAACTTATTCATAAATGATCTGGAGAAAGGGGTAAACAGTGAGGTGGCTAAGTTTGCAGACAGTACTAACCTGCTCAAGATAGTAAGACAAAAGCAGACTGTGAAGAACTTCAAAAAGATCTCACAAAACTAAGTGATTGGGCAATAAAATGACAAATGAAATTTAATTTGGATAAATATCAAGTAATGCACATGGTAAAAAATAACCCCAACTACACATACAATATGATGGGGGCTAATTTAGCTACAACGAATCAGGAAAGAGATCTTGGAGTCATCGTGGATAGTTCTCTGAAGACGTCCACGCAGTGTGCAGCAGCAGTCAAAAAAGCAAACAGGATGTTAGAATATCTTATTGCCCTTATATAAATACATGGTATGCCTACACCTTGAATACTGCGTACAGATTTGGTCTCCCCATCTAAAAAAAAATATACTAGCATTAGAAAAGGTTCAGAGAAGGGCAACTAAAATTATTAGGGATTTGGAACAGGTCCCATATGAGGAGAGATTAAAGAGGCTAGGACTTTTCAGATTAGAAAAGAGAAGACCAAGGGGGCATATGATAGAGGTATATAAAATCATGAGTGGTGTGGAGAAAGTGAATAAGGAAAAGTTATTTACTTGTTCCCATAATATAAGAACTAGGGGCCATCAAATGAAAATAATGGGAAGCAGGTTTAAAACAAATAAAAGGAAGTTCTTCTTCACACAGTGCGCAGTCAACCTGTGGAGCTCCTTATCTGAGGAGGTTGTAAAGGCTAGAATTATAACAGGGTTTAAAAGAGAACTAGATAAATGTGTGGAGGTTAAGTCCATTAATGGCTATTAGCCAGGATGGGTGTCCCTAGCCTCTATTTGTCAGAGGGTGGAGAAGGATGGCAGGAGAGAGAGAGATCACTTATGTTCTTATGTAAATTAATGAACCATACTCTAATAGCCATAAATCACTGCAGGATGTGCATCAATGAGCACTTTGATGTCTGAAGGCACTCAGTCTTTGTTGCTGAAATATACCCAAGGCATTCACCAATAGCCTATGTATGCACACCTTGGAGCAGCTTATTGCTATAATAAAATACTTAATTCTCCAGGGATGTCAGTCTAGCACTTTTCATGAGGTCTAAATTCACTTCAATTTTTTACACACAGATGATGTGTATTCAGCTGTTTATATCACCTGATCCAAAATACATTGTAATCAGCACATGCCTAAGTAAGATTCTGAGTAGCCACACACCATGCTAAGGATGTGGAAGCTGTTTCCAGAATAGGAAACAAGGTAAAGTTCTCAGTTCAACAGAAAGTGGAAAACCACTGCTAGAGAAATTATATCTAAATGTATTAAACTTCAGGCAAATACCCTATGACTTCTGAATTTGCTACTTGCAGAATACTTGCATTACTTGGTTGAAAAGTTTTGAGAGGTTAAAAATAATCTCCAGGACTAACTTAAATTCTGTACCTGAAAGCTGCAAAATGGTTGACTTTCATCTATCCTGGAAAACCTAGCAGCAGCCCGCGGTGTATGCTCCACCACAGACAGCTGGTAGGCAGCAGACTAGGATGGGCTTATGAATTTTCTGGCTAGTGTCCACACATTATGGGGCAGGCAAAGCAACCCTACCCTCTGTGATGAAGTCTGGGCATCAATCCCTGGCAGATCATGCTTGGGTGAAAGACTGAGGAAGTGGCAACAGCCAAGAGAGTGAGGGTCCTTCCAATAATCAGAATGTTACAGATCAAACACCTCTGAATCCAATGTAGAGAGGGAATGTAGAGATAGGAGCCACAGCTCCCCTTTCAGAGGTGTGTGTGAGGAGTGAGGGCTATGGCATGGTGACCCAGGTGATATGGATTACAAAGGAAAGATGACCTGCACTGGATGAGTTATTGCCAGACAGTTACCAGATATAGTCAATGATTTTAATTTATTATCCATTTATTGTGTAATGTTATAATTAATTAATGTTATATTATCTATATTTATTGTGTATATATATATATTAAGTAGAGTTAATTTATAGAATTATAGAAGTATAAGATTAATAGTATTTAGAGGAGTAATGTATTCAATATAAGTAACACAAGCCAGAATGCAGAGGCCTGCAAGATTTTAGCTTAGCTATTTTAGGCCTTGGAGACAAGATTTGCTTTTACATTTGCATTTTATAATCTAAAATGTAATCTTTCAGCTACCAATCAAAAAAAGAGGGTTGACACTTCCATGTACATGCGCAGAATGTAGGTTATAGACAAAAATCACATTATAAAAAAGGATGCCCAGAGTAGGAAAACTTAGTTTCCTATGGGACCATCCCCATATTGATGATCAATCCATAACAGGGCCGTCAGACTCTAACACCACTTAGAAGGATGTATGTATGCAGTTATAAGTGATACATGATTATATTTAGGAATTGCATATGTTGTAACATTTATAACTTTGTTGGCAACTTTAATTAAACTGCTAAAAAATAGTGAACCTTGCTCTTGTATGTGTTACTTGCCTGTGGTTTCATGTGTTTCTATGAGGTCTAAATCTAGAACAAACAAAAATAACTCTGTTGAGCTTGAAACTGAAGCCACCAAAGACGAACCCACAATAGCATAATTTACATTAAATAAAATAAAAGGCTACACAGATGTTCCTTAAAGCACTGGCCTAGTTAAACCACATTCTGGGTCTCCTGTCTGTCTTCCTGCAGTGTCCAGAACAGTGGTGGTAAGGGGAAAAAAGCACAAGGAAAACTGAGGGACCATGGGATGGGTGCCGTTCTGTTTTATTATAATATAATTAATTTCATATTTATATTGTTATATTTAATAGATGTATAAGAGGATTTCTATAAAAAAAAAGCTGTATAAGCTGTCTTGTTACAGAAAGAAGGAAGAAACAGAGGTAAAACCTTGGCAGGTGTCATAGAGGATTGGCATCTTACCTTTTCTCCTTTATCTCCTTTCTGGCCTGGCAAACCAGCTACTCCTGGCAATCCTGCTTCACCCTGTTTAAAAATGAGTTTTCAGATAACAGAAATATGTGATATTTTTCCTTTTTCTACTACAGGAACTTTAACAATATAAATCAGTAAAGATAAATATGGAACTAACATTGGGACAATGATACGGTGCTGTTATCTGACACTGAAAAGATAAAGAGTCCAGGAAACAGTGGACTCTCACATAAGCAATCTAGGTAAAATATAACTGTGTAAGAATAGGTTTCATTTTTCATGCTGCTTCTGAAGATGATTCAACAACAGTCCATTTGTTTTGTGAATTCAAGACATTTAATCTTGTAAAGCCAACAAACATTAACTTTTAATTTAATGTACATTTATTTTACCTTAACCTCCAAATAAAAGGCTAGGTGTACCACAGAAATAAACCATTTCCGTACCTCCAAAGAAATTCAGAATTTCTACACCTGTATCAATTAAACAGCATGGTGCATTAAATAACAGTTTGAGAATCTGCAAAGCATGCAAGATAAAGGATATATGTGTAGAAGACGACTCTCATACTTTGTTTGGAAAGCAGAGGCATTGGTCTTTAGACTCCTGCTGTGTTACTGGAAGAGCGTGTATTTTGTTGACACGAACAGTCACTGGTGACGAAGAAGTAGTAATGAAACTGTCCTCCAGTGGGCACTAAAATAGAAATAATGATTATTCTGAATTGAGTCCACTGCTGGTAACTGACAAGTAAGAATCCAAACATTGTTCCTGTTCAGCCTTTTTTGTCTCAGGTTACTGCACACAGCACCAGTAAATGAAGACTATAGATGTGTGATCCTGCTGCACTGAAACCAAACCTAGGCAAATATTCCTGTTTTATAAATAAAATATAAGTCACTCTTAACATTTTAATACAATGTTAGGAAATCCCTGATCTCTCCTGTCACAGTGTGTCCTAGTTTCCCTGAAAGTGGAAGAGGGGAATAAAAGGCTACTGAGCCACCTGATCACCCCAGGAAATGATTAAAAGTAATCATGGGCAAGGAGGGAGGTTGTCACTTCTGTAATGTAATTTGCTGGGTTTACCATTCAAAAAACTCCCAAACTGAAGCCAATGCTCAAATGTCTGGAAACCATCTGAGCTGAGGCTGAGGCTACTCATTAGGTACACTGAAAGTCAGGTGAACAGAAACTAGCATATTCTAATGAAGACATAACCAGGGTCTCTGTAATCCTGCAGTCAAGGAATTTCACCCAGAATATATCTCTTGTGCAGAATTTTGCTTCATAACAAAAACTTTTCTTTTTTAAAAAAAATGCAATTTTAGCCATTACTGTTGCTAAGAAAGGGCTTATAAAATCCAAAAATATAAAATTGCTTACAATAGTTACATTTAAAGCAACTAAGTTTATGATAATTATAATAAAGTAACAATGTTTAGGCCAGTCATTTTACATTTTCTGAACAGGGAGCTTTGTCATTTGTCTGTGGAATAAGATATACTAGAATTCAAAGCTTCTTTTATCCGTGTAGTTGAATTGTACTTTAAGGATGCTATACATTCAATATGACAAGGTGGATAAAGAAGGACCTGAAAAATTGCTGTGTAGCTCGAAAGCCTGTCTCTCTCACCAACAGAAGTTGGTCCAATATAATATATTACCTCAACCAACTAGTCTCTCTAATATCATGAGACCAACATGGCTACAATACTGCAAACATAAATTGATTATGACCTTTTCCATACATAACTAAATGTTTTAGTTGTATCACAGTCTGTTTAAAATGATTGCACTTCTGTACACAAGAAGTTAACAGAAATGCCACTCATTTTACTCAGCCCATTAGTTTGTATATTAAGGAGGAAGTCTCTTTTCTCACCAGGAATAAACTACAAAATGTATGTGAACATAAAAGTGTTATTTAAAATTGAAATTTCTCTTCACAAGCTTGCTCCACTCTACATTTCTGACCTCACATCTGCCTACTCCTTGCTTACACACACTGTACTCTGTTGTTCTAATCTTAGCTAATTTTTCTCCCATTTCCCTGTCTCTTTACAGCTGAGATACACTAGTGGTCATCCATCCTGTGGTTTGTTTGGCTTTTTGGAGGTTTAGGAGATGGTTGGGAAGCCCATTTTGCCCTCTCAAATCCATGTGTGTATTCTAGGGACAGCCTGACTCATTATTCATCCTGCATATGGTTTCCAAGCTGCCCTATCCATCTGATTTCCCTCCTTCTCAGCTTCTTCTTCTCTCCAAATCTGTGTTTAGTTGTGTCCTAGTGCCCATTTTGCATGCACAACTCAGGTACAACTATTTTAAAAATATGGGCCTGGTTCAGTAAAGCACTTATTTGCATGCTCAGCTTCAAGCAAATGAGTAATCCCAGTGACTTCAAACCCACACAGCTTGTATCTGTCAAAACAAAGGAGAAAAGTAACTCCAGAAAATTCAATGAATATGGCACCTTATCTGTATTATGTGCATATCCAAAAAATGCAAAGTACATCAAAGATAAAAATATTGTTGTCAGTGACAAGACATTCAGTTGTTTATTTCTTTATTTCTGTTTTCCTTATAGTAGTAAAATGAAAGTATGTTAACAAAAGTGCTGTCCTCATTCCCCCCCACCACATTCCATCTCATACAGGTTTGTAATGCCCCTTCCACAAGCCCCACTGACTACACATAATGGAATCATAAGTAAAGATGATAATCAAGTATAAAAGTCTCTCTTTTCTCTGGAACCACACATTCCTTTAGCTCAGTGGGAAAGATCTACATTCTAAACACTCTACCTGTGACTTCCTCAACTATTAATTAGTATGGATAACTGTATCTAGAAAACGGGGCATGGCAGCCTCCAGTGTTCTTCATTGGAACAGTGTCCCTTATATTCCTCTTTCACTGAAGTGCTGCTTTCCAATGCTATCCTGTTTCAACAACTCACCTAGCAAAAGCTCTTCTGGAAAATGTATCCTATTTTTAGCAAGACCAATTTAATGTTGCCGTGCTTCTTGTTTACACTCTTTAAATAAAATAAGGTGAAAGTTTTGTCATAAAAGATTAATGCATTTTCAGTTTTATATTTACATTTTTACAAATAACCTACCATGCCCTCAGATATTTCACAACAGGTCTCTTGAGCTGCAAATTTTGGGTTACAATAAATTGTTATGCGGCGAAGTTCAATCTGTTAAAAAATGTAAAAAAGAGTAGGGATTTATATCAACAGTAAAAAAGGACTATATGTAGGCACTAATGGAAACTATGTAATTTTCCAAACTTGCCATTATAATTGGTCATTCTGAAAATATCACGTTTGACTTAAATATGTCAGAAACAGACACATTCAGAACTTAATGAAAAATCACATGAGTATGATGGACCAAATTCTTCTCTCAGCTACTGCAGTGTAAATCCTATAATGGGACCCAGTTATCTTCATGGAAGTTGTAATCCTCTGCATGTCTCTTGCTATCTGTCCTGAGTTTTAAACACTCACAGAAGTGTATTCTCAATGTCACACACCCCGGGAGTGAGCCCCTCTAGCAATCCACTAGAGCCAGAGTATGATCTGTCACTTTGGACAGGTCTTTGCCTGGCCCTTTCCACTACGTCATTTGAAGAGCAGGAATCAAGTCTTTTATTCTGAATACTTTAGGATGGATTGTCAGAGAGGAGGTAACCCCAGGAAGCTGATTATAGTTAGCTAATTATAGTCATGGCAAAAGTTAGTGCAGTGACCTACCTATTCTAGCTTAAATCACTTGCGTAAAGTACTTTATATCAGAGGAGAACTGGCATGGCACGGCTCTGCTCCCCCACAACCTCTCTTCAATCCTGCCCTGGCCCCAGCACACCCCTCTCTCCTCCAAAACACCATATACACTGGGGAATATCAAGAGTGCTTGGTGGTGCAGGAACTATCTCCATGGCCTCCACCAGCTTTATGCCAATGGAGTTCCCCTCACAAGGGGAATTCCCTGCTGGCAAAGTCCACTGAAAATTTGGTCTTTTATTATGTGTTAATGGCTGGGTTATATTTAGGTTTTAAGGACAGGTCCTGAGGTGCGGGGGAGACATTATACATTTTAAATAAATATGGGCTTCAACCTGCAAGATGCTAAGTACTCTGGCCTTGATCATAGAATCTGTTTGGATAGAAATTCCATGCTTGAATAATAAGAGTATAGCAGTAGGAATATACTATCAACCTCCTGACCAGGATGGTGATGCTGCTTTTGAAATGCTGAAGGAGATTAGACAGGCTACTAAAATGAATAATCATGGGGGACTTCAACTATCCCCATATTGACTGGGTACATGTCACCTCAGGACAGGAGGCAGAGATAACATTTCTGGACACCATATAGTGCTTCTTGGAGCAGTTGGTCCCAGAACCCACAAAGGGAGAGGCAATCTTTGATTAAGTCCTAAGTGGAGCACAGGATCGGATGCAAGAGGGGAATATAGATGAACAGCTCAGTAATGGTGACCATAATGTAATTAAATGCAATTTTCTTGTAGGAGGAAAAATATTAAAGAAACCTGCCACAGTAGCATGTAACTTCAAAAAGGGGAACTTCTCAAAAATGAGGAAGCTAGTTAAATGGAAATTAAAAGTCACAGGCATTTCACTTTCATAAGCTGCATGGAAACTAAAAACACCATAATACAGACTCAAACTAAAAGTATATCCCAAATGAAAAAAAGCAGCAAAGGACTAAAAAAATCTCTCTTTGGCTAAACAACAAAGTAATAGAGGTGGTTAGAGGTAAAAATAAATCCTTCAAAATTGGAAGTCAAATCCTGCTGAGGAAAATAGAAAGGAGTATAAAACTCTGGCAAGTCAAATGTAAAAGTATAATAAGGCAGGGCAAAAAGAATCTGAAGAGCAACTAGTGGAAAAAAAATGTTGCTGTTTAGTTTTTGTGTAAGTACATCAGAAGCAGGAAGCCTGCCAAACAACCAGTGGGGCCACTGGATGATCAAAATGCTGAAGGAGCACTCAATGAAGACAAGGCTGTTGTGGAGAAGCCAAATTAATTCTCTGTGTCAGTCTTCACCTCAGAGGATGGGAGGGAATTTCCCACACCCAAGCCATTCTTTTTAGATAACAAATCTGAGGAACAGTCCCAGATTTAGGTGTCAATACAGTTGGTTTTGGAATAAACTAATAAATTAAACAGTGATAAGTCACCAGGACCAGATGGTATTCACCCAAGAGTTCAGAAGAAACTCAAATATAAATTGCAGTTACTATTTGCAGTATGTAATCTATTGCTTAAATCAGCCTCTGTACCAGATGACTGGCAGATAGCTAATGTAACCAGGGCCGTCCCTAACTATTCTGGGGCCCTACACAGCCACAAACCCCCCCATGCGGGTGGGGGGTAGCCCTCTGCGGGTGGGATGGGGGCTGGCTAGGGGATTAGGAGGGAACCCCCCCCAGCACTCACCAGTGGCGCAGAGTGGGCTTGGGCTGTGTCACTGCACTTCCTACTGCCGATGAGTGTAGGCCTGGCCCTGCTGCAGTTCTCAGGGTAGTGGAGGTAGGGCTGGGGTGGAGCAGGGGCGGGGGCTTTGGGGAAGGAGAGCATTGGGGCGGCGGCTTTGGGAAAGGGGTGTATTGGGGCAGGGCTTAGGTGAAGCAGGGGTGGACGCCATGGGGAAGAGGTGGGGCAGGGGCTGGAGCAGCATGCATCTGCGCAGGACACCAGGAAATGTGGTACCCCAAATTTCCTGGTGCTCTATGCAGCTGCATACTTTGCGTATGGGTAGAGATGGCCCTGAATATAATGCCAATTTCTCAAAAAATGCTCTGAAAGCAATCCTAGCAATTACAAGCCAGTAAACCTAACTTCAGTACCAGGCAAACTGGTTGAAATTATAGTAAATAACGAAATATCAGACATGTAGATGACCACAATATATTGGGGAAGAGTCAACAAGGCTTTTGTAAAGGGGAAGCATGCCTCACCAATCTATTAAAATTCTATGAGGATGTTAAAAAGCATGTGGACAACAGTGATCCAATTGATATAGTGTACTTGGACTTTCAGAAAGCCTTTGACAAGGTCTCACGCCAACTACTCTTAAGCAAACTAAGCAGTCATGGAATAAGAGGGGAAGATGTCTCATAAATCAGTAACTGGTAGATGATCTCTTGAGGTTCCTTCCAACCCTAATAATCTATGATTCTATGATAGGTTATGAATAAGTCGTCATTTTGACAGTGGAGAAAGGTAAATAGCGGAGTCCCCAAGGGATCTGTCCTGGGACCAGTGCTATTCAACATATTCATAAATGATATGGAAAAAGGGGTAAACAGTGAGATAGCCAACATTGCAGACAATATAAAATTACTCAAGATAGTTAAGTTCAAAGCTGACAGCAAAGAATCACAAAAGGATCTCATAAAACTGAGTAACTTGGCAATAAAATGGCAGATGAATTTCAATGCTGTTAAATGCAAAGTAATGCACATTGGAAAACAGAATCCCAACTATACATAGAAAATGATGGTGTCTCAATTAGCTGTTATGACTCAAGAAAGAAATCTTGTGGATAGTTCTCTGAAAACATCTGCTCAGTGTGCAGCAGCAGTCAAAAAAAGGCTAACAGAATGTTAGGAACTATTAGGAAAGGGATAGATAATAAAAAAATACAATAATGCCACTATATAAATCTATGGTACGCCCACATCTTGAATATTACTTGCACTTTTCATTGCCTCATCTAAAAAAAGATGTATTAGAATTGAAAAAGCACATAGAAGGGCAACAAAACATATTAGGGGGATGGAACAGCTTCCATAAAAGGAGAGATTAAAAAGACTGAGACTGTTCATCAGACAAGAGATGACTAAGGGGGAATATGGTAGGGAAGTCTATAAAATCATGAATGGTGCGGAGAAAGTTAATAAGGAAGTGTTATTTACCCCTTCACATAATACATGAATTGGGTCACCCAATGAAATTAATAGGCAGCGGGTTTAAACAAACAAAAGGAAGTACCGGTACTTCTCACATTGCTTAATCAACCTATGGAACTCATTGCCAGGGAATGTCGTGAAGGCTCAAAGTACAAAAGGGATCAGAAAAGAATTAGATAAATTCATGAAGGACAGGTCCATCAAGAGCTATTAGCCAAGTTGGAGAGGGAAGCAAGCCCATGATCTAAGTGTCCGTAAACCTCTGACTGACTTCATCCAGAAGCCAGGACCGGATAAAAGGGGATGCATCACTCGATAATTTGCCCTGTTCTGTTCATTCCCTCTGATGCATCTGGCAACAACCACTGCTGAAAGACACGACACTGTGCTACATGAACCATTTGTCAGACCAATATGGCCATTCCTATGTTCTTACCATCTGGTAACACTCTTAAGGACTTGCTTAACTTTAAGTATATGAGTAGTTCCACTGAAGTTAAACATGTGCTTAAGTGTGTTGCCGGATCAGAACCAGAGTATTCAGCACTGTGCAGGATCAAGCTCTGCAATAAAGCTAGGTTATGCTAATAATATAAAATAAAGTAAAACAGTTAACATGAATAATAATGTGCTGAGTGTAGAATGCAGTTGGAAATTTTCATGTCATCACTCTAAACCCCACACAGCAGGCTTAAAACCTGGTAGGCAGATGTGTACTAAATATTAAAACTAACTAACATTTCTCACAACTGCAAATTACTTCCTCTGAGTTTTTGCACAAGAAAGTATAAGAGGGAAAATCTCTGGAGTAGAATATAGATTATAATATGCAAGAGTTGCTTTGGTGACTCAGATAGTAGATAAATAAAGGCCCCATTATCACTGAATAGGGAAATTCAGTTGCCTTGGCACTGCAGCAGAGTTCTTACTACACCATTTTATTTAAAGATAATAATAATCATCTTATGATATTCCCCTGACTGTAGTTGCATGAATCATACTGTTTTCAGACTCATACATCTACCATGTTTGGGTAGGTGAGGATTTAATGGTTCCCATGAAAATACTTGGAGTGGCTAAACATGTTATACATTCTTTCCCTTTCTACGACAAATTAAATAATATGAACATTGAAAACTGAAAACAAAACAATTACTATAAAGTGAGCCCTAAACAGTATAGTAGTAATAAGTCAAAATGACTTTAACTTCTAAATGGATATAGAAATGTAAATAATATTGAAAACAGGAACCCGATTCTGTAGTCCTAATTCAGACAATATTGCCCATTTGGAACAATGGAGAGTTTTGCCTGAATAGAGATTGCAGGAGTTGATATCTTGTTTAGAAGAGAATAACGAAAAATTTGACCAGTGAACTGGTGTAAAACACCCAATGGGTATTAATTTTTTTGCATTTTGTTTTGTTTTCATATTTCTTTAGTATGCTATTACAAGTATGTTTAAAACATGATTTGCATATTAGCGCATTTTGCTTTAAGAATCATCTCACTGGTACAACTCACATCTACAGGCTTGTCATCAGCAGCTCGAGCAGCAATGAAAGTCCTTCCTTGAAAGTCAATGGATTCCTTTAGATCAGTCTGCCATCTCTCAATTAATTTACAATCCACATAGAGGGAAACAATCCTTGACTGTATACTAACGGCAACCTTATGCCACTGCCGATCAAAGAGAGGATAAATTTCCCGATTTTTAAAGGTGTGGTGTAGCACATTTCCCTGAGCAGATTTGGCTATATATTCCACAACTTTTTTTGAACCATCAACAATGACAGACACCTGGAGAAAAAAATCATAATTTAGTATAAGCAAACATGGACTGTACATAAACCAGGAAGAAAAATAAATGAGCAACCTAATAACATGGATTAGGCAGGAATCATTAAATATTCTCTCCTGTATCTTTTTCACTGTCCATCCAGTCTACATTTCAACACACCTAGTACCATTCCAATATTACTGGAGAAATTTTGCTGAACTGCTGTATTTCTGTGATTTGAGTAAAGACCACCAAGCTATTTTGAACAACAGATTTGTCTTATGTAAATTAGACCTGAATCCAGAGGCGAAAGACCCACTAACCTATATCTATCCTCCTCCAACAAAAAAGAAAACTATGTGAAAAATAAAGAATATTCTTACCTGTGGGGTGTCATACTGATTTAAAATTTGCCATATATGCCACCGTTCCTTTCTGGAGTTTCGTCTTACACGGAATGTGGCTATTAAAGAGTATTCTTCAGGAAGGCCATTTGGAAATACTTGCCTATGGGTGCAGGGGGGAAGAAAAGATTATTTTTATTCTGATATATGAAAGGAAGGTGGGGGAAGGGAACTAAGGATACAGCAGACATACGTTCAATACACAGTATCAAATCGTGACTTCATTTACACTCATGAAACCCTACTGAGGCCAAACATTGCAATAATTAAGCCTTTGAATTTTGAAACTGAAAGATATTATGCTGCAAACACAATTGATTTTCCAGCACTGAAGAAATGTTTTGAATAGGTGAGACAGATGTAAACAACAGATACATATAACAGATAACAAAACTGCACTGACATCTTGTAGTATGCTATTCTATGTTTCATTCATTCATTCATTCAGTGAAATCCCACCAAGTTCATCTTAAAAGTGAGTGATTTAGATAAACAAACAGCTCCATTGAGAAATTAAAGATTCAATGAATGATCTGTGAGGAGTTTTAAGGATGATTATAGAAGAGTCTAAAGAGATATTTGCTTTGAGAAAAGCAATGGGAGCAGGTGGAAGATCAAGATAAGATGTGAAAGCATATAATGTGATCCACTTGTCTGTTTTAGATTAAGCATTTATGTGGCTTCTGAGATGTGAAGTTTTTTTTCAGTTATCAGTTACTGGTTGTTTGGTTGTTGGGTGGGGCAAAAGAGGTACTGACACTGCTTTGCTCTTGTTTTTATATTTTTTATGGACTGATTTTAATAATCTGCCTGGCTACCAATAGTCTTTGCACAAGTATCTTTTTGTCTTTTTATGTGAAATAGATAAACAGTTATTTTTTTTAAAAAATAGGGCTTTTTCAGGTCTTGATTCTGAAGTGAGATTTAAAAAGTACAATAATTTATTGCTTTGAGGGCTTCTTGAAGCCTTCACTCATGAAGGTAGTTATGCTGGAATACTCTTGTTTTCCCAAAGGTGAGTTAGGGAAGGCACAGATCAAGAGAAAAGGGCATAGTTTCTAAAAAGGTTGGGAGTCTGAACCTACATATCAATTATTTGCGTGTTCCCATTCAGAAAGAAGTGAATTGGTGCCCTAGTTCATGAGAGCAAGATTTTTCATGTACTTGCAAGTCTAAACAATACACAAGAGCCTCCTTAGGTGAGCAGCACACAATTTTTAAGAGGCAGGACCAGTCCTGTTTTACAGTGAAATGTAAGACAAGTATGATCTGTGACAGACACCCGTAACCCTGTGATGGGGTGAACTCACCCTGCACTGGATGGGGAAAGGTTAAATTCTCACTGTGGGTGGAGGAAGCCATGCCCCTACATCCCTACTGGGCATGCTCCAGGTGGAGCACCAGTATAAGAGGGGGCAGCCCAGCTCATTCTGGGCTGACCGCCAGAAAGGAAGGATACTCCTTGCTGGCTCCCACCCAGGAGCAGCTGGAGCCCTGGACCATGGAAGCCAAAGGCACCAAGACCCAAGCAGACATCCAGACAGCTGTTGATGCCCCAGGGAGGTCTGAGCTACAGGGAGTTGCACCAGTCGAGGAACCTGGAGACCCCAAAGACACACAGATTGCCACCATGAGTATCACAGAAGGAAATAGCCCATTGTCCTGATGATAGTCAGTGCATTGTGGACAGACCTCTGCTGAGTCATTGGCAGACACACTCGCCACTGACAGGGCCCTGGGCTGAGACCCAGTGGAGCAGGGAGGACCCGGGTACTCCTACCCTGGCCGCCACTCACCCCCTGTGTGGCAGCCCACACACTGCACCAGGCCAGTAGGCCATACAGCCCCACCCCGGAGGACAACTCTACTGATTCTGTCCGCTAGGCCTCACTGCCCTGCGAATCCAGGGTATCTCTATTGACACTGGCTGCTAGGCATCACTGCCCTGTGAACCAGGGTGATTCTATAGACTCTTGCCATTAGGCCTTACAGCCCTGCAGATCAGAGCAACTCTATCGACTTTAGTCCTTAGGTCTCACTGCCTAGAAACAGAGGTCAGCTTGAAGGATGGGGTGAACTCACCCTGCACTGGATGGGGTCCCCCACCCCATCACAAACCCACACAGCACATCTGTGCATGGGAGTGTTTGACAGTTCATTTTCCTAAAGTGCCTATCACCATGATATCTGAACACCTTATTAAGGAGACATGGGAGGGCTTTAGCCACTGGGAGAATTGGGTCAGAACAGCTGGTATTTCTTGAGGCAGAAGAGTGTTGTCAAAATCTTTTACCAGTCAGAGAGAGGGGCAGTAAAAGTTTAGGAAATTCTGAAGAAGTTGGTGTGAGAGGGAGAAGGAAAGAAAAAGGTCTTTAAGCTATATAGTGAAGAAATTTCTGGGCACTTTCTTTACATTAAGAAAGTACAGTGATTCTTGCATTTGGCCCCATTGAGCACCAATGACACTTGTGATGCTGCCTAAATTAATGGCGTTTAACAGTCTTTTGAAATTTTGAAAGTTTGCCTCAGATATACTATAAAGGAGAGTTGTGATTGTCTGTGCAGTGTGCATCACATGAAAAAACACACCCCTCTTTCCTCACTGTTTAGCAAACAGTTTGGGAAACAGAATAAAAGTTCAGATGTAATGGGCTTGTTCTTGCTTCCCTTGTCACTGATCTGGAAAAGTGACAACGGAAGAGAGCATTTCAGAGTAAACTAAGAAAGCACACAGGGTCAAATTAATTCCTAGTGTAACTCCACTGATTTAAATGGCGTTAGACCAGGGATTAATTTATCCCAGAATCTATTAATTATGCTCATATGATTTTCTGATAATGTTGGAAATGTTGAAGAATTTCAGATTTATAAATGAGATTCACACTAGAAGGATCAGACTCACAATAGACTGGTGAGTCAATAGACCTAAATAAATGAAGTAATTGATTAATTGATTTATCACATTTAAAAACCAAAAGCAACAACAATTACTCTCTCTTCATGCTCTTCACTTCTTTGGAAAACAGACCATTGTAAAACTATACTTTACAGTTATCCCAATTGCATTATGCCAGCATAGCTACTGTATTCCAAAGACCTAATTTAACAAAAGGCACGTAGAAGGCATGGTTTAGTCTCTGAGGGAAAGAAGAATGTCAACAGCACAAGTAAATGAACATTCCTTGGTGACCAATTAATGGAAAATCATTAATGGATGCCTTACAGGATATGCTTCCATTCAATGGTGAATTCCATAATGCAGGCATCTAGGGAATGGAGCCCTGGAAAATTGACATCCTCAAGAATGATTGGGTTTTGCTTATGTTCTATTGCTTGAATGGCTCTAACTATACATAATAGAATAAAAAGCAGCTACCCAGTTTAAAGAGTGCCTAGACAGAACTGATTAGTAAAAGTGTTATACTAAGACAAAAAGATTGAAATTATATAATCTTTGATCAGAACCAAAATTAGGGTGTATTTTGGAGAGGTGTGTTCTAATACGCAATAGAGCTCACAGAAAGACACATACTCTAAGTCAGAGAACACCATAATGTTAATATGGGAAAAACAAAACTTCTAATTTAGAATCTTACAGAATATTAGATCTGGAATTTAGAATCTCTTTGAAAGCTTAATATAGTGTTTGATTTAGGTGCTCCTATCAACGTGAGCATGTAAAAGGAATTGCCCGTGACAATACAATGAGCTATCCATTATCTGCAATAGTAAAGGAAGTACACAGCACTGCACATTCGTGAAAAAGAGGCAAGTTACACCAAGATTAATGTAGCACTATACTGTGCCTGTACATAGTGCAATGATGATGGCATGATGCAGTATCACCCAATATGTAAGCAATGCAGAGAAAGAAAGCGTAGCCATAGGAAAAAAAGACAGCTCAAAAAAAAGTCTGCACTCTACACTCCCTGAACAACACAAAGGTGTAAAACCTATCTATTTTGAACTACACCTCTACCCCGATATTACACCACCCAATATAACACGAATTCGGATACACGCGGTAAAGCAGTGCTCCGGGGGGAAGGGGGAGGGGCTGCGTGCTCCGGCAGATCAAATCAATTCGATATAATGCGGTTTCACCTATAATGCAGTAAGATTGTTTGGCTCCCAAGGACAGTGTTATATTGAGGTAGAGGTGTATAACATAGGTTGCAGTATCAGCAATGTGCCTCCAGCCTGCCCATAAACTCCCAGAGTGTCCTCCCTGTGGCAACAGAGTGCTGTAGAGTATGCCAAAGAACATACATTCACACACACAAGAACATACAAACGGCTGTACTAGGTCAAACCAATGGTCCATCTAGCTCAGCATCATGTCTTCTGATAGTGGCCAGTGCCAGATGCTTCAGAGGGAATGAAGAGCATAGGGCAATTTTGCATGATCCACTCCCTGTCGTCCAGATTCAGCTTCTAGCAGTTGGGGACTTACAGACACCCAGACCATGGGGTTATATTCCTGACCATCTTGGCTAGTAGCCACAGATGGACCTATCCTCATGAACTTTTCTAATTCTTTTTGGAACCCAGTTATAATTTTTTTTGTCACAAAATCCACTGGCAATGAGTTCCACAGGTTTTTCATGTGATTCCATGTGATTTGTGAACAAGTACTTCCATCTGTTTTTAACCTGCTTCCCATTAATTCCATTGGGTGACCCCTAGTCCTTGTGTTATATGAAGGAGTAAATATCATCTCCCTATTTACTGTCTTCATGTCATCCATGATTTTATAGACCTCTATCATAGTCCTCCGCTCTGTAATCTCTTTTCTAAATTGAACAGTCCCAGGGTACATCCACACTACAGCTTAAAATTGATATTAGTAAAATCGATTTTATAAAACAGGGTTTATAAAATCGATTTTACTCGTCCACACTAGGGCACATTACTTCGGTGGTGTGCGTCCATGGTCCCAAGCTACCATCGATTTCCAGAGCGGTGCACTCTGGGTAGCTCAGTAAAAGAATGGGACCAATAACTTCGATTTCCGTCCACACTAACCCTAAATCGATATAGTAATATCGATTTTAGGGTTACTCCTTTCGTTTAGCTGGAGTACAGAAATCGATTTTAAGACCCCTTAAAATCGATTTTAAGTGCCTTGTAGTGTGGACGGTTACAGCGTTAAATCGATTTAACACTGTTTAAATTGATTTAACGCTGTAGTATGGACCTGGCCCCAGTCTTTTTAACCTCTCCTCATATGGAAACTGTTCCATCCCTCTAGTCATTTCTGTCGCCCTTTTCTGTACCTTTTCCAATTCTAATACATCTATTTCGAGATGGGCAACCAGAACTAAATGAAGTATTCAAGAAGCGGGCATACCATGCATTTATATAGTGGCAGTATGATTTTTCTGTTTTATTATCTATCCCTTCCATAATAGTTCCTAATATTCTGTTAGCTCCTGTGATTGTTAATGCACACTGAGCAACTGTTTTCAGAGAACTGGCCACGATGACTCCAGGATCTCTTTCTTGAGCAGATACAGCTAAATTTAGACTGTGTCATTTTGTATGTATAATTAGGATTATTTTTTCATATGTGCATTACTTTGCACTTCTCAACATCGAATTTCATCTGCCATTATTTCCTAGTCATCCAGTTTAATGATATCCCTTTGTAACTCTTCCTAGTCAGCTTTGGACTTAACTGTCTCAAATAATTTTGTATGGCATCATAGGCAAATTTTGCCATCTCACTGTGGACCCCTTTCGCCGATAATTTATCAGTATGTTAAACAGCACAGCTCCCAGTACAGATCTTTAGGGGACCTTGCTTTATTGACCTGACCATTTATTCCTACCCTTTGATTTCTGATCCATTAGAGGACTTCCCTCTTATCCCATGACTGCTTAGTTTGCTTAACAGCTTTTGGTGAGCAACTGTGATGAGGTGTACCTGGCGTTTGTGATTCTCTAAAAGAGGCCCCACAGTCCTACCACACTCCACCCAGGGAAAAGAACAGTGAAGATGGGTCCTCCAGGCCTGCCTAAGAGATCTCACACAAGCAGCCAATCAGAGTCCATTAGCCTCAGATAAAAGACTCTGCAGGGATTTAGCAGATCAGTTCCTGGCTGAGACCAGAAGAGTGAGGGATAACCAGAATTTGTTTCTGGCTGTATTTGCTTAAACTGGGTTTGTAGGGAGAGGGTGGACCAAAGAACCTTAACCACGAGTTAAGTGTGAAGCTAAAAGGGGCCAGGTAGGAGGAGGCCTAGGGAAGATGCAGCAATGAATTAAAATCAACCAGTGCATAGCTGCTGTATATAGGGTCTCTGGGTTGGAACCCGGAGTAGTGGACAGGCACGGGTTTCTCTATCAGTCTTAGTAGCACTAGCCCCAAGGAGCAGACAGGGCTTATGTGAGAGCCTGAACAAAGACTTGAATTTAAAGGGCCCAGAGCCAGGGCTGAAGACCCCAAGTAATGGCAATGGGACTGTTTATTTATTGGCCACTTTACTACCCTGGAAGGGATTCATTTGGACTTTGTGACTTTGCCGGAGGGCCAAGCCACACAAGATCCACCAAAATCAGTTAGCAGCCTGCAGGAGGTGTTAGAAGTGAAAAGAGGACTGCAGTACTACACCAGCTGCTAGGAGGTGCTCAAAAAGTGACATCCTTACAAGTCCAAGTATGCTATGTTGACTGGATCACCCTTGTCCACAGACTTGTGTACACCCTCGATGAATTGTAATAGATTGGTAAGGCATGATTTCCCTTTACAAAAGCCACGTCGTCTCTTTTCTAAAATATTGTGTTTATCTATACATCTGATAATTCTGTTTTTTTTTAACTCTAATTTCAACCAATACCAATTTGCCTGGTACCCAAAGTTAGGCTTACCTGCCTGTAATTGCCAGGATCACCTCTGGAGCCCTTTTTTAAAAAGGACAATAACCATGAACATGCAATCATAGCACTTGTGGACAACAACAGTTTGTGCAATCAATTTCTGCCTTTAACCCTATTTGCAGGAAGTTTTTGTCATGGCCTTTTGCAGCAGTTCAATAACCATTGCTATGCTTTTTAAGGGGCTGGGAGCAATGAGTGTCTCCACCAACTCTTGACTACATATTATGCCTTTTATACTTTTTTTTTTTTGCAGAAACTTTATTCTTGAGCACACTGGGATGTGGGATGATGAAGTGCAAGTTCTGGGTTTTTCAAAATACAAGTTCTGAAAGTGTTTGAAACTCAAATTTCTTGGTTTTTTTTTAATCCTTACTGTGCTTGAAGAGAGAAGTGTGAATGAATTAAAGTGAATAATTATGCTACAGCCAGTATTCAGTGCTATTTTTGTGAAGCAGAAGTAAGAGTTACCCATATCAAGTTTAGTAAGGCAATCTTTTATTTACCTTTTGGTTTTTGCTTTAAAAAGCACTGATAGACAAGAAGCTGCTATTTTTAAATCTTACGAACTCTAATTCTTCCACAGTGAATGAGAGTGTGTTAGAGTTTATGATGAACTTCCGTATTTACAAGTATCAATGGAGCCTCTGACTTTCTGAATATCTTCCAGGAAGAGAAAGATGATCTGAGTTACATTTCCTGAGACTGAAGTGAGAGATGCTTGGAGTTTATGTCAAGACATTTCTTTTCCAGCTGACATATCCCATCAGCTGTCATGTTACAAATAATTTGGTGACCAGAGCTCAGAGTCAGCTTTAACTGCTTTCTTATGGTGGTGGACGATGTATTTAGCATTGACTGAGACTCTGAAGTCTTACCCTTTTCTCTGTATGTGTATATATACCTCCTTACTATATGTTCCATTCTATGCATTTGATGAAGTGGGTTGTAGCCCATGAAAGCTCATGCGCAAATAAATGTGTTAGTCTCTAAGGTGCCACAAGTACTCCAGTTCTTTTTGCGGATACAGACTAACATGGCTGCTGTTCTGAAACCTATCCTTTTTGTGCTTGCGGAGGGGATTCAAATTGAGACTCACTGTTAGTAAGAACACAAAGGTCAGATGGCCAAAGCTAATAATCTCACTTGCTCTTATTGCCAATGCTTGCACATTAGCCATAACATTTACTATGTAGAAAAAAGTTTAGACAAAAAAGGAGATATGCTTCAGGACAACTGAGTATTATAAACAAAAAAGAGGACAGCAACTAATAGGAGCCATCTACCAGCCTGTGCCTAGGTGAGTACTTTGAATGCTTATTACAATAAAAGTTAAGATCAGCTGTCTGTTACTTGAAATAATTTTCCCTAATCTATCTTCCTCAAATCACATTATGATTAAGTGTGTGGCTTCATGTTGCATTAGGCATCAAGTTGCATCATATAATGTCATATGAAAACAACTTAAATTGTTTCCCCTAAGAATCATTAATGACTTGGAGAGGGAATGGTTACAACAAGTTCAGATAAATGAATCAACTGAAAACTTTGGCCAACATTCAGTCTGAACATTGAAGTGAAAATTCATTTAAAGTTTGAAAAACATTGAGTTAACTTTAAAAAAAATGTTTTGTACGCTTTTCTACTTCTCAGTTTTCCCTTACTGTCAAGTCTTACACCATTAGAGATGGGATTGGCAGCATTACCTATTATTAAGCTTGAATTTCGAGTATGGAGCCTGTATCTCCTGTGCTGTCAATGATCCCCTGTCTAGCAGGCAGGCAGTGTAGAGGAGAAAACAGTCTGACTCAAATGACAAGAGGGAAGAGCCAAACCTACTGTGTTGCAAAGGATGGCTGGGGGAACAGATCTGGAAAGGAGCTTGGGTGGTGGAGACTGGGACTAGAGGCTAGCAGGGAGTGAAGACTGAGACTGAAGAATGACAGTGAGGCAGAGAGTGGGACTGCAAGCCATGGGGTGGAGATGGGGACTGTCTAAACAGGGAACTGGGAAAGGAGGGTGTGTGTAGAGGAGGGGAAACAGATCTGATCAGAAACCAGGGTGTGGATTAGTAAAGAGACTAGGACAAGGACCAGGGAAGGTGAGGACACTGTGCTTGGATGAAAAGTTCATGGAAGAAAACTAGAATTCGGAGCTAGCAGGGAGATGGGCAACTGGAGGCCAGGAAGGACTAGAAAGACTGGTTGTGAATGGAGAGAACTGGGACTGACTGGGCAAGGAGACTGGGGACAAGGAACTGGGGGTAGGGAAGGGCTAAGAATGGCTGGGTAAGGAGATGGTGAGTTCAGGGATGGGGAAGAAAGAAGGATTGGGAGAGGGAGTCTGGTGAGATGAGACTAGGTTTTAATGGATGAAGATTGGGACTGATAAGTGAGAAGAACAGAACGATGGAAGGAGCACAGTGCTGATGTAGAGACAGGACTGGGGCAGTGACAGGTTGTGGGGGGAATCGGCAGAAGAGTGTGCTCACTAGAACACACTTCCTTCCAAAGCCTGGAATGGAACTTAAGATTCCTAAGTCTCATCATTCCTCTCCTATCACCAAATATCTATGAAACCTGCTGGCAATGTGTTCCATTCTGTCTTAGAGCTGATCCACACAGATGATAATCTACTACTACTATCAGTTACTCCATTAGCTCGAGTGGCAGAGGTCTCTACAGTGGATCTTAAAGGTTCCAACCCTGCTGATGAGCTATGGGAGTCAATGTCATATGACAGAAATGCTGTCTTTTCTGTTTGCTTTTTTAAAACTGAGAAAATTACACACAAGAACTATGTTAAAAAACATTAACTTTGCAAGCACTCCAAAGTTAGGAAATGCCAAAATTAAGGTTGCCTGTGGAGCCAGAATTCAGTGCCCTTGTGTGTATGTATTACAAAACAGTTGGCACTTTCTAGTCCTACACAGATAGATATGTAAAGTGGGTTGACCAGTGAGGATTGTGAATGAGGTAGACTGCACTCTCCAATTCATCTTCTGTATGCACCATTCCAGAATGTATCCTGGCTTGCACACAGGATTGTAATTTATTGTAGTCTCTGGTCCATAATGGAAAAGTGGATGAAAAGTGGATGAAAAAAAGATGTCTCACACATGGTGAATGAGAAGATCTCTGGTGTAAATGTGGAGGTGACTGAAATACAAGGGCAAAAATGAGGTTAGTTTGCAACCTAAACTGCAAATTTCCTAAGTTTCTGCCATTTAGGATTTTTAAATTATTTTCTATTTACATTGTTTTAAATAAGAATATATTCTCAATGGAAATTGTTCATTTAAGTTTTTGGTCTAGGAGTTTCTTTAGCTTTTATTAGAGAAGAAAAACTTCCCTTTACTAGATATTTAAAAAAAAATGTCAAAAATAATTTTTGCTTGTAACTTCAATGAAACTTTTACAAACTCTACAGGCCAAGCTATGCTGTTGGCGTGTATAATTTCAGTGAAGTCTCACATGTGGTTCTCAGATGATTTACAGCATTGAATCCTGCATGGCAGAATGATATACAAGAAATAACAGGAGCTATGAGCTTTGCTAGCTTAAACTTTGGAAATTGTAACCAAACTGAGCCCTATGTCTTAGATCTTGCTAATATTCTACATGGCATCTGATGAAGTGGTTTATAGCCCACAAAAGCTTATGCCCAAATAAATTTGTTAGTCTCTAAGGTGCCACAACGACTCCTCGTTTTTGCTGATACAGACTAACACAGCTGCCCCTCTGGTACCTAGCCCATGAGGCTCACAGAGCTTATAAACTCTTCTAGCACAGTTCTAATGGAGCTGAAATTTCAGGCACAACTCAGGGTTTAAAAAAGGCTTTTAAAAAGCCATGTGATTCAGAACTCTGGCCACCCCAGCAGACACCACTTAAGAGGCCATGTGACACACTCTCTAATACCCAAATTATTTAAAATAAAGGAATGGGCAGGCAAAACTTATAACCCTGTCTCATTAGATCACTGAGAATCGCTCCCCCAAAGAACATGAAAAAGAAACATATCAAGGTCAATTCAACCATGTTCCATTCCTGCCTCCCCCACCCTTCTAAGCATCTATGCATATACATAATAAGGCAGGCCTAACTCAATAAACATGTCCAAACAACTATATCCACTCTGTGATCTGGGGTAGTAGGCCACTGTGGGCCCCTGCTGGAGGCCCCACAATCCTATTACACCCCACCCCAAGAAGAGAGCAGTGAAGGTGGCTCCTCCAGGCCTGTCTAGAGAGGTCTCATGGAAGTAGCCAAGCAGAGTGCAATAGGTTCAAATAAAGATGCTGAGGATCAATGCAGGTCAGTTCCTGGCTGGAACCAGAGGGCTAAGGAAGGGTGGAGCTCAAGGGATAACCAGAGTTTTGTTCTGGCTGCAGTTGCTTAAGTTGGAGGGAGGCGCTGAAAACTTTAAACCTGGGATAAGGGGTGAAGATATAGGGGACCATGTGGGAAGACGCCCAAGGAAGTAGCAGCAACAAATTTACGTGATCAGTATGTGGATTCTGTTTATAGTGTCCCGGAGTTGGAACCTGGAGTAGTGGGTGGTCCTGGGGTCTCCCACAGGTGAAGTGGTGTAAACCCAGAGAATGGGATGTGGCTCAAGAGAAGGGCTAAATGTAAAGGCCCAGAGTAGGAGCTTAAGACCCTGGTGAGGGTAGACAGACAGTTCTGTTGGACTCTTTGATACTCTGGAAGGAGTTCATTTTGACTGTGTGACCAGGCCAAGGGCCAAGCTACTGAAGATCCACTGAGCAAGATCAACAACCTTCAGGGGTGCCAAGAGTGGGAAAAGGACTGCAGTACACATGCAGTGGCAGGAGCTGCTCAAAAGGTGAGTGCCTCCCATTACACTCTCCCTCCCTTAAAGGAAGTTAACTATTTTAGTTTAAAACAATTTTAACAAAAACAAACCTGATTTAAAAAAACTGAATGTTTAACTAAATTCAAAAATTCATATACTTGTTTTGTTAAAATATACATTTGCTGTAGAAGAAAAAATCCAGAATACATAATGCTGCTGTTTTAGTTAAATAAAACAGTTTAAATGTCTGTCTGGTGATGTTCTCCTCCTAATATAGCATGGCAAGAAAATCCTCCAAATATTAATGATTAACCTGTTGAACTGGAGATAGTTCACCTCCCAATGACTTCATAAATATCTGCTTCAAAAGATGACCTGTGAGCCATCCAAGAAAGCTAAAGCTGGCCTGGATCCCTCAGTAAGGGGAGGAGTGCGCCAACCCCTAGATCATGGGTGGATTGAGGCACAGAACTGTCTAGAGCACCACAGGCACACCCAGGATGAAATATCTGCCAGCTGAGCCTATTTGGGCTGAATGTTTGGTTTTAGACACACTGCTGCTGGACTTCAGGAAAGGACCTTGTCTGGAAGAAGGACGACTCTGGTGATCTGACTGGACAGCTAGGAGACACTGATGGCTGGAGTAGGCCAAAGGACAGAGGGAGAAACTGAGAGAAACAACATAACAGCCAGCCACGAGGGTGGCATGTTGGGAGAGCAGCGTTGCTCTACTTCTCTTGCCCCCTAGCAGGATCCATTTTGTGATAACTTGGAAAAGACCCAGTTGATATCATGCTGTTGCTGGGAGGAGGAGGCAGCAGCTCACAGGACTGATGTATTGAGCACAGTGGCATGAAGTTAGGAAGAATTGTTTTCTACCCACCCACTTCAAGCAGCCAATGGGATGGACATCCAGCTGTAGCCCCTTTCTCTTGCCTCAATCACAAGGGACACATATTAGGCAGAACTATTTGGAAACAGTAGCTCAGACACCAGATCAGGTATTGCCAGCCTATTCCATTGGCACTAACAGAGAATGAGGTGAAACCAAGAGCAGTCATCCAAAGAATGCACAAGGGGTGAAGATGCCAGCAGAATAAACTGACATGAGGCGCTTTGGCAGCTGTGGAAGGGGAGCCATGAAGAAACCATGACTTTTCTAAAAGTTGTCATGACTAATCCATGAATTTATAAGCCTAGTGTTCCATTTACAGTTGAAGGCAAATTAAATAAAGTGCTCTACAACTTGTAAAACTGTTTAAAAAAAAGCAAAACAGTCTCTTGTGATAGCTCTCAATGAGAATTAATGACTAAAATAAGTTTAAACATTTTCCACTGAGGCATTTGAATTGTGTGGGCAGGGGGAGGAATTTCAAGAGTGAAAACCTCCATATTCAGACCTGTCTGAATCAGCAGCCAAAGAAAGAATAGTTTAACGCTGTAGAGATCAATTATAGGAATTAGAAGAAATTTGGCACCATTTCTGGGTACCTTTTGGATAAATAGTGCTGAGGTGGTTCAAAGAAAGCTACACCTTCATTCCTGCAAGCCTCTACTTTCCCCTTCCCTCCTCTCTCTATTCATATACATTTTCTCCTATTTTATTACTGTAACCCTCACTCTAATGTCTTGTGTCTGTCATATTGTCTGGTCTTGCAGCTGTGATGTGTTATAAAACTGTGTAATTCTACTGGAGATGCTATGAAGAATGTGATATTTGGAAACCATATACAAGCTGGAGATCATTCACCTTTTTTTAAACCTTTCATTATTTGTTTCTTCATAAAAATGAAAAAAAGTTATCTTAAAAGTGAAAACCCACAATTTTCCAAACTCTCACAGATGACTTATCCAATTAACCTCAAACTCTGAAGAAAAAAAAAATTTATGCAGGCCAAAACTTCAGACATTTTATAGTAATGAACTTTTTACTAGCAAACTAAAGAGTGGATGGGGTTCAAAAAACAGATTAATATAGAAACTGTTTTACATCTTTACCCACTGAGTCATTAGTATGAGATTACAATTTACTGGCATAATGGAGCATCCTATTTAACAGAAATATTTGCTATGCACCAAACCACTTTGTATTAATATAGTTTAAATGTGCCCAATACTGTACCATTTGCCGTTAAATCATATCGCTGTGATAATGATGCACAATGAAGGACTGATTTCTTTTTTTTTTAAAGTAGTAAATAACTGATGGCTAGGGATGAATTCTCCCTGATGATTTCATTTTTAGCCTGGGGACATCAGATTGCCTACTGGAAAATCCTGGCTAAAGATAAAAATGCCGTGGCAAGATTATGATGACATTAAGCAGACTTTATTATATTACAACATCACTGATATGTGACATAGCATAAATATCCCATACCTATAAATTCAGAATATGCCTGCACAGAAGGTGCTTTATAAAGTAAAATGATCAGGCCATTTGCTTAATTCATAGACTATGGTAAGTGGAAGCAGCCTGCTCTGATTCACTCCCACAAAGTGATTTCACCGATTGCTGACAGCACCTTTTAAGATCACAACCTACATTCTTAAATTATACTTTAAAAAAACCACCACATCTGATAGCAGAAACAAGCAATGTATGGATTAGAACTAAATCAATCTAAGACATTTTAAAGATATGATATCAAGTCTACCTGCAGTGACAAGGTTTTAGTATGATGCAAATAAAGTACCTTAGTTACAAACCCCAAAATATTATTCATCTTAATAAATGCCCACAGATTTTTAACATGAGCAGTGTTTCTTGGCATTGCTGTAGCACTGAAATCTTCCAAGAATTCCAACCAGCTACTGAATCATGACCTTTTTTTTCCTGAAATCAAAACAGTTATCTTGAAGCACAATTTTTATAAATGCTCCTAACACTTCAACAACTGAAGTTAAGCTAATAGGTATATAATTTCCTGGTAACATATCTCTATACAAATACTTTTATAAATAATATTTTTGTTTACCACTTTCTAATTTCAAGAACCGTCTTCTAAAGTTACCTCTTACAAATGGGATAGCTCATTGGTTTGAGCATTGGCCTGCTAAACCCAGGGTTGTGAGTTCAATCCTTGAAGGGGCCATTTAGGGATTGGGGCAAAAAAAAAAATTGTCAGGGAAAGTACTTGGTCCTGCTAGTGAAGGCAGAGGGCTGGACTCTATGACCTTTCAAGGTCCCTTCCAGTTATATGAGATAGGTATATCTCTCTCTATATATATAAATATAGGCTAAGAGTTCCATGCTGTCTGTTTTGCATTTTGTAAATTTGGATTTGAGTGATTCCTGTTGACTACTCAATGTTTAGACATTCTAAGCTTTTTATATTAACTTTTGGTGTTACTGGCTTTATTGCTCCTATATATCTTCTATACAAAACATTTGTTGATAATTCCTGCAATTGTATTTTCTTATATTGTCTCTCTCTTCCATATGGCTATCCTTGAGCATTTACCTTCTATATTACTAATTGTCCACCATTCATACAGAGCTCAAACTTGCAGTCCTAAACAGTCTAAACTCCCATTGCCTTTAACATCACAGGATATGCCTCAAGGAAACAAGCACATACTTAAATTGTTCTCAGATTTTTTTAATCTACTAAACTTGTCATTGTTAGAAATGATTAACTTCACAGCTGTTGACTGATTGATGTTATTTATTTAATAGTTGTATTAGCATAGTGCCTAGGAGTCCCAGTCATGGACCAGGAGCACATTGTGCTAGGTACTGTACAAACACAACAAAAAGACAGTCCCTACTCCACAGAGTTTACAATCGAAGTTTAAGACAGACAAGAGATGGTGAGAGGGGAGTAACAAGGAAACAACGAGACAATATCAGTCAAGATGATAGGCAGTGGACTTTGCACACCAACTGCCTAGGCTTCAATACGTCTGTTAGTCTATAAAGTGCCACAGGACTCTTTGGCACCAGAAATAAAAGTTCACCTCTAGCAGTGGAATATCCTCATCTTCAAAATGAAATAATGGTCAAAGTGACATATCATTTGGGGTGATTCAAAACATTTTGTCACCTACCACCAATCAAACCCCTGCGCCTTATTCAAACTCCAGGCACAATATGGAAGTGGAGTGGGAGGCATGTAAAGCTTAAAACGTCAAAGAGGAGTTTTTAAACTAAGGCCTAGGGGAAGCTGACAAGTGCGGAGGAGCATACGGTTCAGACAGAGACATCTGTTAGGGAAGGATTTATTAAAGGGGATACTCTATATATCCTACTAAAGATGAGAGGATAGTAATTGATAAAGTACAGATAGGAACTGAAAAGAAATGAAAAGATGAAATAGAATACCATTCAATTACATCACATGAAGGCCGACAACTAAATAATGACAAAATTTATAAGTGCTTATATACAAATGCAAGAAGTCTAAATACTAAGACTGGTGAACTAGAGTGCCAAGTATTAAATAAGGATATTGATATAATAGATATCACAGAAACGTCATGGAACAGCTAGGAGAGTGGTACTAAATGTGAAAGACAGCATAGTCAAATATAGTAAGAATCTTAAATGAATCAAACAGTACCATAGAAACTCTATAGATAGAAATTCCATGCTTGAATAATAAGAATATGGCAGTAGGAATATACTACTGACCACCTGACCAGGATGGTGATGGCGACTGTGAAATGCTGAGGGTGATTAGACAGGCTACTAAAACAGAAAAACACAAAATCCCCATGTTGACTGGGAACATGTCACCTCAGGATAGGATGCAGAGATTAAATTTCTAGACACCATTAGTTACTGCTTCTTTGAGCAGCTAGTGTTGGAACCCACAAAGGGAGAGACAATTCTTGATTTACTCTTAAGTAGCACACTGGATCTGGTCCAAAATGTGGATATAGCTGAAAAGCTTGGTAATAGCAACCATAATGTAATTAAATTTAACGTTGTAGAGGGAAAAATACCAAAAAAACCTAATACAGTAGTATTTAACTTCAAAATGGGGAACTACACAAAAATGAGATGGCTAGTTAAATGGAAATTAAAAGGAACACTAACAAGAGTGAAATGCCTGAAAGCTGCATGGAAAAATACCATAATAGAGGCTCAAATTATATGTATACCCCAAAAAATAAATAAATAAATAAACAAACAAACAAATAAAAACGTTAGCATTACCAAAAAATATGTTGCCAGGGCTAAAGACAATAAAAGACACAATTAGAAACAAAAAGATACATTTTAAAAATTAGAAGTCAAATCTTACTGCAGAAAGTGGAAAGGAACAAACTCTGGCAAGTCAGGCAGGCCAAAATAGAATCTGAAGAGCAACTAGACAAAGAAACTAACAGTAAAAGAAAATTTAAGTACTTCAGAAGCAGGAAGCCTGACAAACAACCAGTAAGACCACTGGGTGATCAAAGTGCTGAAGAAACACTCAGTGAAGACAAAGCTGTTGCGGAAAAGCCAAATGAATTCTTTCTATCTGTCTTCATTGCAGCAGATGTAAGGAAGTTTCCCGCATCTGAGCCATTCTTTTTAGGTGACAAATCGGGGGAACTGTCCCAGATTGAGGTGTCCAGAGAGGTGATTTTGGAAAAAATTGATCTATTAAACAGTAATAAGTGACCAGGACTAGACAGTACTCATCCAAGAGCTTTGAAGTAACCCAGCTATGAAATTGCACAACTCCTAATTGTGGCATATGATCTGTCACTTAAATCAGCTTCTATACCAGATGATTGGAGGATAGCTAATGTGACGCCAATATTTAAAAAGGGCTCCAGAGGTGAGCCTGGTAATTACAGGCCAGTGAGCCTAATTTCAGAACCAGCCAAATTGGTTGACAATATAGTAAAGAATAGACACATAGATAAAAACGATATGTTAAGAGATGAGTCAACACAGCTTTTATAAAGGGAAATCATGCCTCTATTAGAATTCTGAGGTGGGGGTCAACAAGCATGTGGTGATCCAGTGGATATAATGTACTTGGACTTTCAGAAAGCCTTTGACAAGATCCCTCACTGAAGGCTCTCAAAGTAGGATAAGAGAGAAAGTCCTCTCTTTGATCAGTAACTGGTTAAAAGATGGGACACAAAGGCTAAGAATAAAAGGTCAGTTTTCACAGGTGGGAGAGAGATAAATAGCAGGGTTCCCCACAGAACTGTACTGAGACCAGTGCTGTTCAACATAATCATAAATGACCTGGAAAAAGAAGTAAACAGCAAGGTGGCAAACTTTGCAGACTGCTAAATTATTCCAGATATTTAATTCCAGAACTGACTGAACAATCACAAGGGGATCTCACAAAATTGTGTGATTAGGCAACAAAATGTCAGATGAAATTCAATATGGATAAATGCAAAGTAATGTACATTGGAGAACATAATCCTGGCTATACATTCAAAATGATGAAGTCTAAATTAGCTGTTACAACTCAAGAAAGAGATCCTGGATTCATGGTGGACAGTTCTCTGAAAACATCTTCTCAATGGGCATCAGCAGTCACAAAAACTAGTGCAACCATTAGGAAAGGGATAGATAAGATAGAAAATATGAAGTCACTGTATAAATCCCTGGAACACCTGCACATTTAATAATGCATGGAGTTCTGGTCACCCCATCTAAAAAAAAGATATTAGAACTGTAAAAAATACAGAAAAGGGCAACAAAAATGATTAGGGGGATGGAACAGCTTCCATATAAAGAGAGATTAAAAAGACTGGGATTGTTCATCTTAGAAAAAAAGAGATGAACAAGGGGAGATCTAGTATAGATCTATAAAAACATGAATGGTGTGGAGAAAGTGAATACGGAATTGTTATTTACCCCTTCTCATAACACAGGAACTAGGGGTCACCAAATGAAATTAATAGCCTGGGGTTTAAAACAAACATAAGAAAGTTGTACTTCTTCACACAACACACAGTCAACCTATGGAACTCATCCCCAGGCAAGGTTGTAAAGGGCAAAAATATAACTGGATTCAAAGAAGAATTAGATAAGTTCATGGAAGATAGCTACTGATGGACTTATTAGCAAGATGGTCAGGGACACAATCCCATGGTCTGGGTGCCCTAAATTTCCGATTGCTAGAAGCTGGGACTGGACAAGAGGGGATGGATCCCTCAATAAATTGACCTGTTCTGCTTATTCCCTTTGAGGCATCTGGACTGGTCACTGTCGGGAGATGCTGGGCTAGATGTACCATTGATCTGACTCAATGTGGCCATTCTTATGTTGAGAGGAAACATATCGCATAGGAACAAAGCTTTGAGGCAGTGAGTGGCATGTCCTGGCTCCTTCAGATGGTCACAGCAAATTGGGGTGACCTGAGATGAATTTTCTCATATACCATCAGTCAGAACTTAGTTTCTTATTCAAACTTTCACATAGAAAATGCAAGTGGCATAACAGCATACCAGGTGTCAGTATATTGCTCAAAATGAAACTTTGGGTCACCAAGTGAAAGGTCCCTGCTCTTTCAGAATAGTCTGATGGCTGCAGGGATCTGTCACTGGGGTGACCCAAAACTTATTTTGTCACATACAGTCAGTCAAATTCCATTTCATTATTTTAGCCCTATGCACAATATGGAATTGGGGTGGGGGCCATGATACCCCATAGCATATTGCTCAAGAACAAAGTTTTGGGTTGGTGAACGGCATGTCCCACCTACTTCAGAGGATTATAACTGTCATGGGGACTTGTCATTGGCATGACCTGAGACTTATTTTGCCACATACAACCAGTCAAAATCCAGCTCCTTATTCAATCCCTATGTACAATAAGGAACTGGGATGGCATCACACTGCTCAAGAACAAAGCTTCAGTTAAGTGAGTGGCATAACCCAGCTCTTTCAGAACAATCTGTTGGTCACAGGGATATGGCACTTGGGGTGACGTGACTTATTTTGTCATGGACAGTAAAAACCAGCTCCTTATTTGATTAATTATAAATAATTAATAATTTAATTTTTATAACATTCAATTACTTTAACTCAATGACATTTCTAAAAATTTAGTCTTACGTGGATATATATTTTAAATAATTTTGTCCTTTGAATAAGGAACTGGGAACCACAAATAAGGAACTGGTACCATGAATAAAGAGTTTGGAATAAGAAACTAATGTCAGTCTTGTTACCAGTTGTGGTGGAGCTCTGACCTTGCTCCCGTGGGTCCTGCGCTTCTAGGTGGTTTATGCTAGCCTCAGTGGCTCACTGTGACCCTCCACGTAGCGCTTCTCTCTCTAGGGCCAAGGTTACAGTCTACTGAGCCCTTTTCATCATATGCCTGCAAAGAGGTTGGTGAGAGAACTCCCCCAGTCTCTGTTTAGCCTCCTGTCCTGACAGGAGCCTGACTTCCCCTCCCAGGAGATGTTCCTGTTGTGGTGGGTTGGGGGGAACCCGGGCCAGCCCTCTACTCCAGGTTCCAGCCCAGGGATCCTAATGGTAGCAGCTGTTGGCAGCCAACCTTTCACTGCCAGAATTGCTACATTTCCCTGGGCCACTTCCCCACAGCTCTCCTGCTTCTCCCTTCTTCACCCTTACCTTAGGGTTCCCTTAACGATGGTCTGAGGGTGACTTCAGTAACCAGCCCTTCAGCCGCACTTCCTCTCCTCTGGCTCCCTGGCTCTCCTCTCCTGACCAGAGTGAGCCCTTTTTATAGTACCAGTAGGGCCTTAATTAGAGTCAGGTGGTCACATTAGCCTGGAGCAGCCCCTGCTCTGGTCAGCCAGGGAACAGAAAGCCACTAATCCAGCAGTCAGCATATCTGCCCTCCACCATTCTGCTGTACCCAATTGGCCTGGGTCTCTCACACAGTATAGATACACCAGCAAAGCTTTTCTTGTATAGGTTAGCCTTTATAGACCTGCTAAATCACAGAAGTCACACAATAAAACCTGATTTCTTATGTTTTTTCATCCTGCTGGTGAATTCCTGTTGCAAGCACAGGTCACTGCTTCTTCAGCTGAAGAGATCATACATTTCTCACCCTATGTCCATGAGAAATATATATTCCATTGAACCACTCGGAAAAACTGCGTAAATTACCTTTCAATCATGTAATCCCTAATTCCTCCAAACACAACATAGGGCCAAGATGTGCTGCCAGTTGTACCCATGCAACTTCACTGAAGTCTATGTTTGACTCACAGTGTTTGTTCTTCATTCTCTTTTTGGGCAGAAGGGACATCCTCACAGAAAAGGTAGAGGTCCAATGCACAAACCCACTGATCTCAGGAATTATGCCTGAAACCTGGGTCTCTCGGTTCATCCTCCACTACACACACCTTCAGAGTGAGACTCCTGGACCCATGCTTGCATAAAAATCCTCTAACATAAGGTGCCTCCTAAGACCCTTGTAAGTGGAGGTTCCAACCAGCAAAGTGAAAGTAACAAGAAACTCATAGAACCATGACCGATTGTGCACCCATCTTTAATGAAGACCACAGTCAGAAGGGTCCAGGAAAATTTCTTATGCTCAATCTCGAAACCTTGATAACTACACAAGAGCCTTGTTTAGCAGTAATAAATCCATAAAGATTAATATTAAAGTGCCATTATTCCAATCAGTGCTGGGACTGAAAGGTGAAAATGCGTTCTCAAGAGTCCTTGAGAGAAGACATCTGAGATATTGCATAACTGCATATGGCAGAATCAAACTGTGTTAATACTGCCATTTTTTAACTAATATAACAAAAGTGTCAATCTAGAGTAGGTACATTTGTAAAATGTAATGCTACTAGTGCTAGTTTTTCCAGATAAACTTGGCTGGCAAAAAGATTTCTTGAAACCAAAGACAACAGAAACATATCAGTGTTAACTCCCATTCACTGAATGGCTAGGCTCATGAGGGGGTAAAGGCGGCCTTTCCTACATCTTCACTCAATCTTTTGTGCTTTGTTTGTTGTCTATATCGGTCTTAAGCCTTATTCATAATATGAGGCATGCAGAACAGACCCTTAAAAAATTATGTTCCCAGACCCACATTTTCTTCAGGAGATGGTATGATACCAACAAGGAATCTTGACATCTCCAGCTACAGTAGTAATCTTTTAACATAGCTTTTCCATTCAGTTTCATATAGTCATTTTGATGCAGGTACTACTACACGCACAGGCTTCACTATTTTTGTTTTTTCCAGTTTATTTTCCATGACAGGTGGCAATGTTGAATCACAGAATTACTTATTCAATAGTCTTAGGCCTTGTCTACATTACGGGGGAGATCAATCTAAGTTATGCAAGTTCAATCTACGTTAATAATGTAGCTGAAGTTGACGTACTTAGATCTATACTGTAGAGTCCACACTACACAATGTTGACTGGAGACACTCTCCTGTCAATTCCCTTGCTCTTCTCATTCAGTGGAGTTAGGGCCAGCTCCAGGCACCAGCGCAGCAAGCAGGGTGCTTGGGGCAGCCAACGGAAAGGGGCAGCACATACAGCTCTTCGGCAGCAATTCAGCGGCGGGTCTCTCAGTCCTTCTCAGAGGGAAGACCTGCTGGCCAAATAATGAGCGGTAGTAGAGCTGCTGCCGATCACGGATTTTTTTTTTTCTTGTAGAGCGGCAAAAATGCTGGGCTGGCCCTAGGTGGAGTACAGGAGTCGATGGAGAGGGATACCCCAATGCATCCATCGCCCCGTGTCAAACCCCAGTAATGTAGACAAGGCCTTAGTAACTTAGGCCCCAAACCTGCACTCAAATCCATTACCAAAGATGTATGGTTTTAAGAACAGGTGGTTTTGCTTTTGCATCACTTTATTCTTCATTTAAATGTGCCATTAGGTCATGTAAAATACAAAGAACAGTAATATTACAAACATGCAGAAAAATAGACATTTATAGTGTTTATTTTTAAAGGTAGCATTTACCCACAGTTACCACACTAGTCCAGAGATGCCACAGTTTTTCCTTTGCTGAAAATGGAGAATGACCAGGGATCCTAGTTTTCCATGATAAAAACAAACAAAATTCTCTGATAAGAAACATAAAAATCTGTATTTTTCCGCAATAAAATGAAACACTGAACTTTAGTTTCCCTAGCCACAATATATATATAGGTATCAGTTGAATACAATGTTTTATTGCTACATTTACAGTTTTTAAGTTGACAGCCCGAGCTACGCCTATTCTCCAGTCCCAAGTAGATCAGATAATCGGAGTTCCATTGTATGTTTTTATTTTTTCACAAAATGTAAAAACAAAAGATTCTCTGTACAAATGCAAATTCCACGTTTTCCATGGCAAACGGATTTCTAGGATCCCTGGCAATTACTAGTATCTGGTAGTATCTACAGGCCCAAGTTAATATTTAATGGCAAGCATTGTATTTTATTTATTTATTCATGAAATGCAAGCAATGATCAAATTTGTTATTATGTACAAAAATGTACAATTGTAAGACTTTCCACCAGAAGCAGAAAAGGAAAGGAACTAAACTCCAACCCATCTTCCTGCCTACTCTGAGGCAAAAACCTGGGTATTGCACTAAAGTCTCACTCTTGGTTCAGCTAAGAATTCCAGAGTTAAGGGCCTTCCCCTGAAAATAACCAGCAACCAGAAGACCAGACATTTCAATCTGAAGACTATTAGCTCTAGCACCTCAGCTGATGCTAAATGAATCCATGGTATATGGGGAGAAAAGCAGTTTCTCAGATAACCAGGACCCAAGTCATACAAGCTTTAATAAACCAAAAACACCTAAAAGCAGAAAATAAATAAATATGTTATCTGTAACTGCCATTATCAAGTAGATAGACAGCCACTTTCCATTACAGCTGTCACTTCCAAAGAGCTGAAACAATGGGAGCCACCATCCAAACCACAAGCCACATGCAAGGATGATCAGAAGCTGAGGTAGGTGGTCAGAGGGGCCTGAAAGCAGACAGAGTGGGTTGGGTATTGTTTTGGTGGAGGGGTGTGTGTGTGCGCGGAGTATACTTCTGCTCAGACAGACAACAGACACTAAGAGAAGAAGTTGCTCAGCATGATCCCATGAGAGGGGGATTTTGGGGGCAGAGTGCTGACTGGAAAGAGGCTTGGAACTGTGAGCAACTGTTGTTTTCATCCTGCTGTGTTCTGGGAATCATGACTGCATACATTCTTGGGGAGGGGGAAGGACATTCCATTAAATACCAATTATCAATTTTCCTCCTAACAAGCAACCAAAAGACTCTGAATATTAGTAACATAAAAAGAGCTAACAATATTTCCACATAGTACATGACAGTAGTCCAGCCTAGAATTAAGAAGGGTAGGAATCACTCTGGCAAGGGCCAGTTCTGAGTATAAATGGTTGCAAAATGTTTTACTAGAAACAGAGGAGAAAACAATTTGTCACCTATACCATTTAGATCAATATTTCTAAGTGCCATCAGGAGCCACAATTGCTCTCCCAAATTTCAGGCTTCTATTAAAACAGAAAACTTCCTCAGTAATGGCAAACAGTAAACCACTCCTGCTGGAGAAAGTAAATAAAGAAGTGTTATTTACTCCTTCTCCTAACACAAGAACTAGGGGTCACCAAATGAAATTAATAGGCAGCAGGTTTAAAACAAACAAAAGGAAGTATTTTGTCACACAACACACAGTCAACCTGTGGAACTCCTTGCCAGAGATGTTGTGAAGGCCTAAGACTATAACAGTGTTCAAAAAAGAACTAGATACGTTAATGGAGGATAGGTCCATCAATGGCTATTAGCCAGGATGGGCAAGGATGGTATCCTAGCCTCTTTTTGTCAGAAGCTAGGAAATGGGCAACAGGGGATGGATCACTCGATGATTACATGATCTGTTCATTCCATCTGGGGCACCTGGCATTGGATGGTGTCAGAAGATCGGATACAAGGCTAGATGGACTTTGGTCTGACCCAGTATGACTGTTCTTATGTACTTTTCAGAGCCTTTCAACAACCCATTAGAAGAATCCTTTCTCTTGTCTGGAGTCTCATGCCCACTCTAATGTAACCTCAATCTAGGCCAGGCAATGGAAATGCAGAGAAACAGAGCATCATTCAAGTTTGATGAAAAAAAGAAACAGACAACATACTGGTAGCAACTCAGCCTAAGTAATATGTGCTTCCTTTCCCAGTGTCTTTACATACACTTTGCCAGGGAATGGTACAAAATACCCCATGCAGCTCACCCTGACAAGAAATCCCAAAGGAAGGGAACAGAGAATGGTTTGGACAACCGAAGTATCTTCGTAAAGGAAAAACCCTCAAACCAGTCTGACACTGTCCACCTTAGGACAATTGTGGGGCTGCAGTTCAGTCAATAAACCTCTCATTGCCAAACCCTACAAAAAACTGATGACAGATCTTAAAAAAGAGAGTTATACTTGGTCACCTGGCTTTTGTCCAGTGCTTGGAGATCATCAACTAAAGCATTTAATATTATACCCTATCTAAGACAGACAGAAAGGCAGTGAGGAAATCCAAGATTATCAAATTCAAAAAGTTTCCTGCTACACCATCTCAATAATCTTCCATAAAAGGGAGGGAATGCCAGAGACAGTGCTAACTGGCAAGCTTTGCATCTGAATTTGCATTGATGCAAGGAATATGGTCCTAGACACAGGAAGCTGACAATGAACCTAATACCTAGGATACAATTTCAGGTACATTGATCACTTTAAGTAGTAAATAATACTCCATTTACCACCTTATGGTATCTGAGCTCCTGCAAGTAATTTCCTATACTAAAGAGTGTTAAAGAATTTTGAAATATCCAAATGTTGCATTTCAAGGGACAAACTGTAGTGTGGCCATTTATATGCTGTCTCAGCTTCCCAACCATGCATCTGAAACTCCTGAATAGCCAATAATACTCTGAAGACTTTTGAGGCAAAAAGTATCAAAAACTTGGTGACTACTTTTTCCTGTGTCTGGAGATTTACCTTCACACATAGTATTTCAGCTCCTCTCTCATCCTCTCATACTAGCAAACTAACTAGCTTGTTCACTTCCTTTACAATCTCATTAAACCGTACCTACTGAAATATTTCTCCGTCATTTATATTTATTAAAACAGAATGAAACAATATATTTTATAAGATTATTATGATTGTAGAATCAGATTGTCCCATACTGTGCATTTTGTTTAGTGTCTAGAGGCCAAATCCCATATGTCTTACTCAGGAACAACTCCCAATTAACATAATATCCAGGTAAGGACTGCAGCATTTGGCTTATAGTATTTTAATTTAAAACTTTACCATCTACTCCTAGTAACCATTAACAAAGGACTTGCATAAATATAATCAAATTGTTATTCTTTATATGCACTATAAAACATAAGCTGTGCACAGTAGCCTCCTGTCACCGGTGACAACCTTTACCCTTTCAAATGTCTTGAACATAACAGATACTGGTACAGAAAATACCCCAAATTCAGTATAATGAGCTGTGGGAGGAGCTGGGGTAGGCCTATAAAGAGGAAGTTAGTGGTAAGAGAGGCAGCAACGAGTAGCTCTGCAGTCACCCCCTAGATAAGAGGGGACTTGGTTAGCTATAAGGAAGAGTTCCAGGGTGAGAATAGTCCCTGAGATCCTGCCTTGGACTACAGACTCTGGCAAACAAAAAAAAAGGGAGAAGGACAGGAGGAAGCTCCACTACTAACCCAGAGGTGGGCAAGAAGATAGGGAAGAAAAAGGTAGGAAACAACCCAGGGACACAGCAACAAGGTCTGAGGTTGAGCAAACCATAGTTGCTGGGCATAGAGTCCCTGGGTTGGAACCCAGAGTAGTGGGCAGGCTTGGGTTACCCTGCTAACCACTGGGAAAGTGGCACAGACTGGGAAGTGGCTTGGAAGACTGCTGAGAGTTTAAATAGACTATGGTCACTGGGTCTTTGTTACTGGAAGGGGAGGAATATAGTGACCTGGCTGGAGAGCCAATTCATGAAGAGGGGGTAACCCGAGTCCAGAGAGAGAGACACCAACCATGGAGTAAGCAACTGAAGAAGGGGGAATTAGACCTGTTGACAGTTAATCCCCAGATGAGCCACAAGGAGGCGCCCTAGTGTGGAATAGTAAACTCCCTGACAGCAACTTATTTACAAACGTATAAATAGCTGCAGCATTATTCCAGCCATTGAAAAAACCCAAATGACATGATGCAAGAACAGAGGCAAAGCATAGCTTATTACCTACACTGTAGCTGAATGAGTCAAATGTAAGTGGAGATCTTGACATTTGCTAGTCAGCTAATCAGATACCTTCCAGTTCCTGTAGTATGGGTACCGGTGTTTCTGCTACTCACAGCATACCAGATCTAGTTTACATATCCTATCAGATGGGTATGAATATGTAAGTCAATGTTTACACGATTAAACCGAGATGTCTGGAACTACATAATGTGACACAATGTAAAAGAAGGCAATTTAATGAAAGAGAATGTATTAGAGATACTGTGGCTGGGCAACTGAGATAAAGTATTTTCTGGTGGCAGGTATCTGAGTCCTGACCAGCTTCTGTATAATTCTAACTTATCAAATTATAGTGACTTTACTCTCCTTACTGTCCGGCATCCTTTCAAATTAATTATGAAATTTCTCTTTTTAAAAGCAGCTCAAAGTGTTCAGAAAAAATATTTGAAAGTACTGAAAGGCTTCAAACAGAAATTGTTTTAGCAGAAAACCTGAGAAATATTATACATTTAACAAACTGTAGAAAAAGTAAATTGTATTAAGTGTTTTGCATTTTGCTACAAAATGGAGGTAATAATCAACAGAAAAGTCGATTCCCCTAAGTAATAACAATTTACATTAAACCATAGACTTCAAACTCCCAGCCCGCATACCAGGAGGAGCCCACTTGATATAACTGTCCAGCCTAATTATATTAAATTGTTAAGTATTTCACTGCTAATGATTCCAGCAGTCACATCTGGCTAAATTGCACATTTGTTGTTCTGGATACAATGGACAGGTGGATTGGACAGAAAAGCCTACTTTCCTTTTAAAATGTACAAAGCTAAAAGCAGTGCAGGCCTGCATAGCCATCCTCTCTCATGTCTGGGCTCACCCTTCACTTGAATTCATTATCCGTGGCCTAAAACAGAGTTGAAGGCAGAGAAGGGGTGGGCGGGGGAGACATAGCTGGGCTTCCCATCTTCGTCCCAGAGGCTGAAATGAGCTGTTCCCTGAACAGCAAACTGAAAGGAGGCAAGGAAGAATATAACTCTGCTAGATTCTTCCGCAATTTTGCCTCCAAATACTAGGACCTGCTGTTTAGAACTGCTGACCATCAACCAGTAGCTATCACCCTGCTTCCCTCATTTTCACTGCTCCTGGCTCTGGCTGCTCCCTCACTAAGTGCAGCAGAACGAGCTGTAAGGAAGGCATAAAGAGCAGCTGGGGACAGAAGCAGCATGGAGAGCACTGGTCAGGCACCTTAGGAGTGGGAGAAGAACTTCTGCTGAAATCACTAACAAACACTATCACCATCCTTATGGAAAGGTTCTATGGAACTGAATAGAACGTAATTCTGCAGGTTTATTTAAAATCAACTTATAGAATGTGATGATCATATCTCTGCTATAGAGTTCTATAGGATGGTTCAATAGCCAAGAAAGATGTTATTCTGCTGATGTTCAGAATAATTAGTATATAAAATGAGCTGGATTACGTTTTTGGCAAATAGTTTATTCTGCCAACCTGAAACTATTAATAAATTGGGTCAAGTTAGCTGAATAATTAAGACAGAACAAAAAAAAATCAAAGTGTTTCAATAATATTGAAATAAAATATTTGTTTGAACCTGATCTGAAATTTATTTTAATTTGGGCATTTTTACAAAAGCAAATGCCAGGAGGTGGAGGGGCAGAGGGAGAGGAAGCTATAGACTCATTCTCATATATATTTTTTTCCTCTCTCTCTCTCGCCTAATGACTATTCATCCTCATTATGAATGACTATGAATTGCCACTGTGAAGGACAATAAATAGTCATAATCAAGCCACAGAGAGCAAGAATGACAATTCACCTAGGATGTAGGAGACCCAAGTTCATGTCCCTGTTCCAGATATTATTTAATTAATTATTCACAATGCAAAAGCTTCAACAGAAGAGAGACATCAGACTACACTATAGCCCAATGGTTAGGACACTCTCCTACTATGTGGTAGAACCAAGTTCAAATCATTTCTCCTCATCAGGCAGAGGGGGAATTGAACCTGGGTCTCCTACACCCCATAAAGGTATCCTATTCACTAGGCTAAAGGTTATATATCCTGTTCCTCTACTCCCAGCTGGCATCTTATCAATCTAGTCCCTTTTGTAAAAGTGCCTAAAACCTAAATGAAAAATTTCAGGTTAGGTCAAAATGCAACTTTCTTTTCAACTCCACACCAATATTTTCAGCTTTTTGATTTGCCAAAAAATGTTGTGTTCTGTTTAACCAGAAATGAAAGAGTTTGTTATTGTTTGGAATTGCCAGCAAAGTGAAAAATCTATAATTCACTCTTTGAAGCATGTGCTGTGATAAGAATAGAGTACAAGAAGCAGGAAATGAATCCAGTAGAAGAAGAAACTGGGAGCAGCTGGAGGTAGATAAGAAACTCACATACAAATAAATTCAACCCCTGGAAAGGACAGACAGAAAAGAAAGAAAGAAAAAAAAAGAGAAGTGTGAAGAAAGAGTCAGACCAAGAAGAGTCCAAAAAGAACATTAAGAAAAAAAAGCAGAAGGAAGGAGGATAAACTAAGAAAAATGAGGAAAGAAACAGGTATGAATTCAAGGAGAATTTTGTCTAAGGAAAGACTGCAGAATCAGTATTTTATTTGCAACTCAGACTAATTTTAATCTGTATAGGGCCAGACCCAACACCCACAGAAGTCAGTGGAAAGACTCCCATTAATTTCAATGGGCATTGGATCAGGATGATTATAATGAAACTTCTTCATACACACAAAGAGGATTAACTTCAATATCAAGACTACGGCATATTAAGGAGTAGCATACATTCAGTTAAATTTTCATCTGTGTATCTCTGCACTCCAGATGAGGTAAAACTTGAATAACTATGGTTTCTGGATGGAAAGATTGTTACAAATGAAAACACCTAAAGACTAACATATATATTAGGGCTGTCAAGCAATTAATCGCACTGTTAAACAATAATAGAGTACCATTTATTTAAATATTTTGGATGTTTTCTACATTTTCAAATATATGGATTTCAATTATAATACAGAATACAGTGTACAGTGCTCACTTTATATTTATTTTATTACAAATATTTGCACTGTAAAAAATAGTTTTTTCAGTTCACCTAATTTAAGTACTGTAGTGCAGTCTCTTTATCATGAAAGTTGAACTTACAAATGTAGAATTATTTACAAAGAAACCTGCATTCGAAAATAAAACAACAACGTAAAACTACAGTCTACAAATCCACTCAATCCTATTTCTGTTCAGCCAATCGTTCAAACAAGTTTACATTCACAGGAGACAATGCTGCCTGCTTCTTGTTCACAATGTCATCAGAAAATGAGAACAGGCCATCTCATAGCACTATTGTAGCTGGCATGGCAAGGTATTTACATGCCAGATGTGCTAAAGATTCATACGTCCCTTCACGCTTCAACCATCATTCCAGAAGTCATGTGTCTATACTGATGACGGGTTCTGCTCGATAACAATCCAAAACAGCGTGGACTGATACATGTTCATTTTCATCATCTGAGTCAGATGCCACCAGCAGAAGGTTTCTTTTATTTTTGGTGGTTCAGGTTCTGTAGTTTCCACATCTGAGTACTGCTCTTTTACGACTTCTGAAAGCATGCACCACTTATCCTTCTCAGATTTTGGAAGGCACTTCAGATTCTTAAACCTTGGGTCAAGTGCTGTAGCTATCTTTAGAAATCCACATCGGTACCATCTTTGTGTTTTGTCAAATCTGCAGCAAAAGTTTTCTTAAAATGAACGTGCTGAGTTATCATCCAAAACTACCATAACACAAAATATATGACAAAATGCAGGCAAAATAGAGAGGGAGATAATGCTTTTTTTTTTTTTTTTTTAAACCAGTGTCATCAGCATGAAGGATGTCCTCTGAAATGGTTGCTGAAGCATGAAGGGGCATATGACTGTTTAGCATATCTGGGAAGTAAATACCTTACAATGATGGCTACAAAAGTCCTATGTAAATGCCTGTTCTCACTTTCTGGTGATATTGTAAATAAGAAGTGGACATCATGATCTCCCTTAAATATAAACAAACTTGTTTGTCTTAGCGATTGGCTGAATGAGAAGTAGAACCAAGTAGACTTGTAGGCTCTAAATATTTGCATTGTTTGGTTTTTGAGTGCAGTTATGTAACAAAAAAAAATCTGTATTTGTAAGTTGCACTTTCATGATAAAGAAATTACACTACAGTATTTGTATGAGGTGAATTGAAAAATACTATTTCTTTTGTTTATCATTTTTACAGTGCAAATTTTTGTAATAAAAACAATATACAGTGAGCAGTGTACACTTTGTATTCTGTGTTGTAATTGGAATCAATATATTTAAAAATGTAGAAAAACATCCAAAAATATTTAATATATTTCAATTGGTATTCTATTGTTTAACAATGTGATTAAAACTGATTAATCACCGTTATTTTATTAATCACAATTCATTTTTTTTAGTTAATCGCGTGAGTTAACTGTGATAACTGACAGCCCTAATATACATCTTTATGTGGCATTATCTGATAAAACTGCTTAATATATCAGTCTGTACCTAGTATTTAGCTTGGATCATGTTAAAGATATTTAGGGATAAAGTATTGTTTTACTTACCGAGTGTCTCTGATAAGAGGTGTGCTTCCCAGTTTAAAACAGGTTTTTTCACCTCCACAAGATGCCTGTCTCAGAGAAAAGCTTTCTGCTAGATCAAAACCTGTGAAATGTGATATACTAATTTAGTCTATTCTTTGTTTAATGCAATTTTAAAACCTGGGGAAAGTATTGATTTTTAGCATGCTTGGTGCTTTTCTAGTCTATAGACTGACAGGCTATTTCAAATCCCAATTCTTTAGGTCACAGAAATTTCCAGTTTGCATTTTCTCATAGGAAGGGATATGAGTGTGAAATTCCCTCAGCTCTTGACTTTTCAACCTCTGAGGAATGCACTGACTGTTTTCTTTTACCATCTGAACTAATGAGAATAACTATGCTGCAGATCTACAGTGTGAGAAGCGAATGTTAAATCAAGACTAATTTTACAAGCAAAAATTAAAAGAAAACTTGTATGTATAGAACTTAAGCCAGAAAATTACATAAATTTATTTTAATTTTAATAAAAAACAATTTTTCTAATATTAAAGACAGTTTTAATTTAAAAACTTTATCGTCTCTATACAGTTAGAGCCAGCTTCAGTGGGACCAGAATTTCACCCAAGATTTGTAAATTTTAGATGCTCTATCTTGTGTTAAAGAAATCACTTACCTGAAACATCAAGATTTTCTTTATAGATATGTCTAAGTTGATGTCCATCTGGTCTCATTATAGGACACACTGTAACTACAAAAGAATACAATATAACAGCTCTCATCAAACATTATCAAATAAAAAAATGCATCAGACATAAAACTATTTATTATCATGGCAGTGAATTGCAAGGCAACATGAACAGAGTTCAATTTTCAATGTAATTAGATTACTACTAATATTCCTTCTTGTTTCTTTATATTTAGAATTATGAAATAAACCAAACTACTATACTAAGACAACAGTAATTACATTTTAGTGTATGAAGTATAATAGTATAATTATAAACAGATAAGATGTAATCATGTTTTAATTCAATCCTTTGTGATTAAAGCAAGCACATATTAACTATTCAACCACTATGGGAAATAATATTACATTCTTACAACTCTTTTCTCCCAATCAAGAATACCATAAAACATGATGCCATATGATTGGCAGGGGTGAGGGGAGTTTGTGTGTACAGTAAACTTTGAAAAAAACATATTTTACAGATACAACAATAAAAGTTTTAAGTATATGACGGATTACCTTAGCAATAGTTAAATATGTGCAGTGTAGAAAATAATCTCAAAATGTGGATTAATAAGGATATTGTCATATTATATAAACAATGAATATCTCATTGCGTATCTCTTTAAAAGACTGTTACAAATTAAGCAGTTTTGCATTAGGGATTGTTTTAACTATGCATTGATGTATTTGTTTCTAGTAAACATGCACAGTATTCTAATGTTTGCAATACAGTACACATGCAGAGGCTAAATCTAACAGACTGGTTACATTTAACAGCCAAGATCACAATAAAATAGGGTAATTAGTTTTAACAATTTAAGGAAGTATATTAAATGTTTAAGTTTTAAGTATCGTAATAATCCTTTTTACTAGCTTGTCTCTAATAAGTAGTATTTAAGTATGAGGACCTATATATGGGCTCCTACATTTCCAAAACCTTAAAATCTAATATCAGTGAATCTTAACCCAACATTTCATCATGTTGCAGCAGCTTTATGCTTCAGTAAAGACACGCATATACTTTTTCAAGAAGTGGATGAAGACTAAGGTCAATTCTGTAAATGTTAAAACAGAGCTCTATCTTTTTACAAAACTCATGAAAATAATCCCACTGAAGTCTATTGGGACTACTGGAGGGAAAGAAAGCAGGATTTGGTCCAGATATTCTGTAGGCATGCAATCCTGTCTTGAGTTGAAGAAGTGCCCAGAAAAGATTGCCAAAATAAGCCTGAAGTTTCAGCAATGGAGGACAAGGGGCTTTCCAATGTGTCCGTTCAGTGATAAGAGAGGAGGAATGAACTACCACTATCCTAGAAATAGTCTATATTTAAAGGATTTCCAAATATGTTAGACTGAAAGTTGACCCAGAAAATGGTTACAGTTGTAATTGTAAAATGCCTGCAATACAACACTGACTCTGTAATAATACAGAAAATACATTCTTCTCCAAAAATCTTGAATTCAAATCGGTGTATAACAGTATCACATCTTTAAAATTAACTTAAGTGGTTAAGTACAAGTAACCTGTAAATTTATAGCTGGAAGATATAATTATGATTAAAAATTATTACCTCACAAAATGATTAAACATTTCTGAAATAATGATGACATTGGTTTCATTAAACACAGATTGGGTGAAGGCAGCAATATGCATCAGATTCTGTCAAACACCTTGTTTCATTTGTCTAAACTGCAGCCCACAATTAGAAAGCAAGGTCATTTATGGGCAGATTTGTTTCAAATATATCAATAGATATGTAAGAAGAAATAAATACTATATTTATTTCTACTGTTCCTACAAAAGAACAAGAATAAAATTCACATTAGAGGCAATTTTGCCCAGGAGAATATGCAGAATTGTAAGAGTCTTTGTGCTGCCATCTTAGTAGTTTATATGTAATCTTTCATCAGACTCCTAGTTGGCAATACAAGCCCATTCTCAGTTGTATTTATTGTGCATTGAGTTCTCTGTTATCATGTACTTATTGTACTTTTAATACTCTGGTGGAAATATATACTCTAGAACAGAGAGGCATGTTCGCATTAGATAATTTTTATCCCTGAATCGACAGATATAAAATGTACAGGCCTGATTCTGCTCTCATTTACACCAATATAGATCTATAACAACTCTGTGGCAGTGAAGGGAGTTACTGTGAATTGACAGCAGCATAACTCCTGTCCAGCAACTTTAACTTACACTAGGGTGAAGGATCAGAGAGTTGCACCTGGCTCCTTCTGGCCCCTCTCCACTAAGTCCAAGTGAAGAATCATGCCCTAATTTCTCTGCTAACCTGCTGACTGAAGTTATTCCTGAGATGCCTAAGACCATGTAACACACTGTGGGTGTATTTTTATTAAAGGCATAACAGTCATGGCAGGAAACATAGTATACTAAGGCCACATAAATGCTACTTTGCTGGTTGTATTCTGTATACCCACAAAAAATGAAAGAACTAGTGCAATTCTTCTTCTAGTTTGTGCTAAAAATGACCCCATCACCTCAGTGGTACATTTTCCTAGATAGCTGTGCCAAGAGATTAGAATGTTAAGAGCAACAGCTTCCCCTACATATTCTTTTTCATATAAGGAGCTGACAGCCCTCAGTTTTATAGACTCATATAATGTCTGTTTTACAGCTATGTTTTATAGCAAGGAGAAAGGTCCAGCATGATTTTTAACTATTGCTGACAACCCTGACACTTGTATAGACACCACTTTTGTCATGGGTCAAACTAGACCGTTTAGAAAACTAAATTAGCCAAGGGGACTATATAAAGACAACAATTAGGAAAACAAGAGAATTCTTAACATTCAGCAAGGACATAAAAACTATGGCCTGATTCACTACTCAGTTACATTATACCAGACTAAAAGTAACCAAGTGGAGCATTGCTTTGTGTCTAGTTTTAACTCCATGATTTCCATTAAAAGTAAATGGTAATGGCAAAGCTACGTGAAAAGAACACTGAAAATGTAATGTACTTCATAAGGCTATCCATCTACAGAATGGGTATAGAACTTAAATGATAGAAATTCTTGAGTTCTACTAATTGAGTTTAGTCTTGTAAATCAATAAAATTCTTTCAACTCTACAAAAAAAAATCTATATACTACATGTATATATTCTCACACGTGAAGCATAGATAAAAGCATAGATAAAGCTTTAATGCAAGTCTAAGATTAACTTTTTAATGACATGCAGTACAAACTTCAACTCCCAGTAATTTATAAGGCTACATCTACACTGCAAGCTGTAGGTGTGATTCCCCAGCTTGCATACATGTACTAGCAGTAGCTTAATGAGAGTAGCATGAGTACAAAGAGTAGCACAGCCATGACAGCACAGGCCGTGGCAGCACCGGCAGTGGCATGGCTTAGCTGTGAAGAGTATGTACCCACCAGTTTCAGCTGGGTTTGTACTTGGCATGGCTAAACCATGCCATCGCTGCCATTGCCCATGCTACCATGGCTACACTACTGTTTATACTCATGCCTATATGTGTACGCAAGCTGGAGAATACACCCCCTAGCTCTCCTAGTATAGACCCAGCCTAAAAGTTCAAGTCTGGCAGTTTATACATTCAGAAAGCCTAATGTAGGAATCAATTCACTACAGTATTAACATCTTTTTATCTAATATTAATATATTGTTTTCTATAATGAGGTATTTTTCATTTCAGACTTAAAAAACTGCATTGGAATGCGCCCCTGAAATTATTAGTGGGGTTTGAGTGAGTCAACATTTTTCATAAACATACTTCATGTCAAAGGCAGTGGAAATCCAACAGGTCTTTTCCAGTATTGTTGGGAGGCCCAGAATCTTTCATATGCCATATTTGTCACAAGTCAGACAACAAAGCTTAGCAGCCCATGTTACAAAAAGGGTACTCATAGCAAAAAGTTGGACAAGATAATCAAAATGAGACAGAACTATTAACATTCAAGCAAAACTTAGAAATGATCACATTAGAACTTTCTAGAGCTCAGTTCCATATTGTGAAAACACGTGCTCTCAATAATCAAAAACTAGTTAAATCAACCACAAACAAAATAAAACAATTAGGAGAAAAATATACCACAGAAAAGTTAGGTTTAACACATGACCGTGGGGAACTTCATGAACTTCAGTGTGGTAACCCTATCCTCTCCCTTAGATTAATTATATTTTATTTTTAGAAGTAATCACTTCCCTCCAGTAAATGGTTCATACACCAGAAGTTCTGCACAAACAAAAACTGAAAGGGATCATTGCTGTGAATCAAACAGATGTCAACACATTCAACAGGGCCTAAGGAAGACTGCTCGAAACAGGCCCAGAGTAATCTGTCACACTCTTTCACATTTCCTCTTTTCAGCACTGCCATTTCTTTAATTACAACAATATTAACTAATGAAATGAAATAGTTTCCAAGGCACACTCAGAATACTAAATGGAAAATAAATCTCTCCCTTTATCATATTAATCCACACATGTAGCTTTATCCTTTCTTCTGCATGACTGATTTTCTGTATTTCTTTATAATTAAACTTAAGTGGGAATTCTCTCTGCATTTCAAAGCTTTCCCCAAAACACTGTAGCACAATTAGACTATACTATAGGGGTTGTCAGGGTCCTGAGACAACATAGTATGGGACTCGTACAGAAGTAAACTCTGTTGGTACAGCATAGCTTGAGTGGCGAGGTGGGTAGGGGCAAATGGCACAAGCAAAAATGGTGAAACAGGACAGCCATAAAGAAGTGTCACTGCAAGGTCTGTCACTGCAAGGGCTGCTCTGCTCTTGAGAGGAAGAAGCAAAAGCAAGAGGACCATCCAGGATGAACTGACCTTGAGGAGAGAATAAGGGAGTCACTTGGATTAAATGAAAGAAGAAAAAGCTTAAAGAGTTTGGATATTTTTCTCTCCTTTCATGTCTCCGAGCCATCTCTCATGCCTAAATGGTCTTCTATGACTGGCTTATATTTAACTGAAAAGCCTTTTACCTGACAAGAGAGAGTTGCACTCCATTTTGTTTTCAAATTATTTAAGTTGTACATATGTTCATGTTGATCATTTGAGCATCTTCTGCAGCCCTTTTAAAATGTTCCTTCCTCAACCCTCCAAACAAGGTAGCTGGATGTGCCCCCAACACACTCTTTCAAATGGCAAGAGGAGATTATTGCAGGGTTATTAGAGGAGATCTACCTTCCCACCTCCCAGGGTTTGAGAATAATATACCTAGAGAGCTCTTAGCTTTTGCTGCTCTAAAAGTTCAAGAGAGTTTAGAACCCAAACTCAGATTCTCCACAATGTACTACTTGTACATCGCCCAGCCATAATTATCACTACTATTTATTATTTGTACTCCAATAGCACTTAAAGGCCTTAATCAGGATTGGAGTCCCATTGTCCAAGGTACTAATCTTAAACACCTTGGGCCTGTGTCATAAACAGATAAGAAAAGTTAATAGCACAGAAGTACTTTATATCTATTTGACTGTAAAGGGTTAACAAGTTCAGTAAGCCTGGCTGTCACCTGACCAGAGGACCAATTAGAGGACAAGATACTTTCAAATCTTGAGGGAGGGAAGTTTTTGTGCTGTGCTGTTAGTTTTGGTTGTTGTTCACTCTGGGGGCTCAGAGGGATCAGACATGCAACCAGGTTTCTCTCCAATCGCTCCAATACAGGCTCTTATAAGTTCAGACTAGTGAGTACTAGGTAGAATAAGCGAGTTAGGCTTATGGTTGTTTTCTTTATTTGCAAATGTGTATTTGGTTGGAAGAAGTTCAAATGTGTATTTGGCTGAAAGGAGTTCAAATTGGTATTTTGCTGAAAAGATTTTAATTTGTACTTGTATACTTAGGCTGGGAGGGTATTCCCAGTGTCTATAGCTGAAAGACCCTGTACCTATTCCGTCTTAAATTTACAAAGATAATTTTTACTGTTTTTTTCTCTCTTTTAATTAAAAGCTTTTCTTGTTTAAGAAACTAATTGTTTTCTTTATTCTGGTGAGACCCCAGGGGACTGGGTCTGGATTCACCAGGGAATTGGTGGGGAGAAAGGAGGGAAGAGGGAGAGAGAGGCTGATTTCTCTCTGTGCCAGGATTACTTTCTCTCAGGAAGAGTCTGGGAGGGGGAAAGAGAAGGAGGAAGGAAGGTGAATTGTCCTCTCTGTTTTGTGATTCAAGGAGTTTGAATCACACAGTGATCTTCCAGGGTAACCCAGGGAGGGGAAGCCTGGGAGAGGCAACAGTCAGGGAAAGGGTTTACTTTCCTTGTGTTAAGATCCAGAGGATCTGGGTCTTGGGGGTCCCTGGGCAAGGTTTTGTGGGGACCTGAGTGTACCAGGCACTGGAATTCCTGGTTGGTGGCAGCGCTACAGGTTCTAAGCTGGTAATTGAGCTTAGAGGAATTCAGGCTGGTACCCCATCTTTTGGACGCTAAGGTTCGGAGTGGGGAATTGTACCATGACAGCCTGATTTTCAGGAGCGATGAGCGTTCACAAGTGCTATTGCCTTCAACTGGTTTTCTGGAGGGTAGGCATCTCTGAAAATCAGGTCCTAATTGTCTTTCTTTTTAAAAAAACAAATAAAAAGCCTTTTTTTGTTAGCGATGTTAGGCACACTGAAGGGAATTCAGATATAGGCAGTGTCAATGGCCAACCCCAGGAAACTGACAAGTCATTATTTGATGCAACATCATACTAGATGGTCACATTTACAAGAATACAAGTGATTTATTTCTCAGAGATGGTGGGTTATAGTGACACTACAGAAGAAGAAATGGGACAAGAGATGGGGAGAAAGACGTTGCTTTAGAGAAGAGAGCTAGTAAGAGACAGATAGCAAGAGGGAGCTGACTGGCGGGGGAGGATCATAAAAGTAAGGCACCAAACTTTACTGTGACCATTTTGCTAGAATTTTATATCTCTTTTCCCTCTCCTCTGTTTATTTAGGGGCAAGGAACTGCCTTTTTCTACCTCTCTGAGGTGCTGGGCATGCCTTTGGGGCTCTTAATAAATGATTTCCTCAGATTAAAACACAGAATCAATTGAACAAAATGTTAACAACTGTTCTAAATTTTTCAAGACCAGGACTGGACTCTTTTTGGATACATAATATTAAAAACAGAAAATATCAGGGGACTACATTGCAAGTGACTACACTGCTTCCAAAAATATATTCCTCTTTGTGTATGGGAAACAGAAACACAGCCTTTAGATACATCCCATATGGACTTCAAAGAGATGTTAAAACTGATTGAGCTTCCGTAACTTCATATACTTACATGGTCCATTTACTTTCTAAGCATCATTGTTTATTTGTTGAGCTGTGTCAATACTGAGACTTGTCCTCAGCCTTTTGTCTGTATGGCTATAAAAAAAAAAAAGAGAGAGAGAGAGAGAGAGAGAGAGAGAGAAGTACCTGTCTTGTCAGTGGCTGCCATAGAAGTTGAAACAGGAAAGAGGAAGAAAATTGCCATCCAAAGCCAAATTATGCAGAATCCAAAGTGCTTCATGTCCCCTCAGACACATGAAAAAATAACCACAGATCTGAAACAAAAAATACTCACAATGGGAACAATATCTTCTTACTTTCCCTTTCCCAGCCCCTCTCCCCCACAAAAAACCCACAAGGAAGAATTTATTTGTAAAGAAAAGAGAAAGTCATTGGTTGTACACAATGTATATCATTTAGCTCTGTTAAAGCTCTGAAAAAGTTTAGAATCTGAATTTAGAATTGGGTGATAAATGTACTTGCTACCTTTTTAGTTTCATGAGCAATTCACTTACAGCAATACTAACTCAGATATTATTTTAAAAGCCACTAAATTATCCATTAGAATGACTAGTTCTTTTTCTCCCCTCTAGCTTTTTAATCTTAGATATTATAACTGGTGACACAGTGCTGCAGAATAACTGCTGAAGTAGTCATCAAATCAAATGAGGAAAACTTATCATTGCTTTATATAGTCTTCTATTTAAAAACAAAATGGTCATACATTTGCCCATATTCTTCTTTGCAAAATATGCAAGTGACTAGGACAGCCTGACCGAAGTTTGCAGTTTAAATCTTATTAAAAAAAATGAAACTTGTCCAACAAAATATCTTTGTCTTCCAAACACAATACTGGGCTTCTTCTAAACCAATTACAACTAGCGGGAAAGTATGGATTTAACAAAGCACAGTACAAAGCAACAATAAATTATTATTCAGATTTTTCTTAGCGAAAGCATGATGTTGTCCTGTAATATGAAGATGAACTGAAGAAAAAATACAGCTGCTGTATCTGCTCCAGAAATGTATCTTTATGATTATTTTTGTGTTGCACTATTTTCATCTTCATGGTTATTTTGTCGGTCAGCAGTACAGACCGTAACATAAAATGAATTTCTGTCAAAAGAATATCACGGTGTAAGTTCCTTGCACCTGCTTTACATGGAGACTTCAATGTACTAAAGCTTAAAGCCCTATGGCTCTCAGATCCTGAAAAGCTCTTACAAATTAAGTAATTGTTACCAATTACTAATGCCCTATCTCCCTCACCATGCCTACTGTATCTCTGCATGTTGATTCATCCCTAGTTTATTACTTCAGCAGATGATCAATCACTTATACAATCAACCTGCCAGAACTTAATAGCAAGAATTGATTTGGGGTTATGACAGTCCAGACTGTAACACAACTCGCCTTGGAAATTTAGTTTCTCTAATGAATTTTTATTTGTTTTACAGACAGTATAATACACACAGATGCCAACTGACAGGCACTGAGATAACTGGGCAGCAGAAGGGGGGAATATGCAGATCCTTAATTCCTCTGCACATGAACACGTCCAAGCTGCCGGAGTGTGGGAAAGCCAGAACACTCGCTCCCGGGGAGGGGGCAAGGCCTGAGACGGTGCTGGTCAGTTTGCCTGAAGCAGCAGCAATACCAGTGGCGCTGCCTGTAGGGTCTTGACTCCTAGCAGCAGCTGCTCTCCTGCCGTCTTTGCCCTGCTGGGCTTGCAAACTCCAGCCTAGCTCCAACCTCTGCAGCCAGCCCTAAGCGTTAGCTCCCAGTCACCACTACTCCCGGGTCACAACCCCAGCTCCCCATCCCCAACCGCTGTAGTCCGAAGCCCTTTGTCCCCAGCCCAACCCCTCCCTCCCCGGAGCGGGCGGGCGGGCGCGTACTGCAGCGCAGCCAGCCTGGCGGAGACGCGCCAAAGCATCTGGGAACCGTAAGTCCCGGCGCCCGCTGCCAGCGCACAGCGGAGAAGGCGGCAAAGCTGGGGGCGCAAGACCCACCCCACGCGACTGTTCACGCGCCGCCCGGGCGCCCCCCGTGGTCACATCCCTGGCAGAGAGGTGAGCGCGCCGCGTGAGGTAGGGGTGAGCGCCACCCCCCATGGGGTGCCTCTAGCCTGAGGCCTGTGAGCGCTGCACTCACCGACGGCCAGCCAGCCCCGCGGCTCTCCATGCAGAGCCCTTCCTGGGACCCCGCCAGCAGAGCGTCCCGCCAGTCGCTGGGGCTGATGCCCAGCGCCTTATGGGAGCGGCCCCCCCGGATCTGCATTTATCCTAACTGGCTTTTCTGCTGGGAAATTGCACCGCCTGAGAAACCGGCCTCAGCTGGGGCCAGGAGCGAAGCTGCAGCAAAACTCGGTCAAACTTACCAGAAAACTAACCAAAAATAACAGGCAGGTGGGGCTGGGACCTACTGCCTCCAGGTAGGAATAGGGGACATGGTGGAAGATCGTGTCTGGGGAAAGGAGATCAGTTTCTCTCTCTGCCCCAATAGCATGGCTGAGCTCTAGTCAAATACAAGTATAACTGGCAGTGAAATGCAGGAACAATGTGATTCAACGCAGAAAAACTCAAGAGCCCCTGATACCCATGTAGGTTCGGGGCTGTGCACCTGCAAATTCCCAATAAGGGGCTGTCCTTTCTTTTACCAAATCCCCTTGTCACTAAACCATTTCAGTTTACTGCATTTAGGCCAGCAGACTCCCACAATAAGGAAAAACGTTACAGACTAATATATGTTTGCTTTTGTATGTTGTATGTATATTGTATGTACAGCCACAAGTATTTAACAAATATACGTTTTGGCCTTGTGCCAATTTGTAACAGCATTTAATCATTTTGTTAACTATAGTACATGCACTAGGAGTATTTTGATTAGTTTTAATTTAAACATATATATATACACACATACACAGAGACATAACTATAGTAACTTATTTACCCAAGGTGAGCAGATAAATATAGTACATTATCCAGTGTGACCACTGTATATAAACATACAGTGTATGGTATTTATATATAAGGTATAGTCAATATCAGAAATAAACTTGATTTGCAATAAAGTGAGCTGAACACAAATACAATAGTAAGTGTGTGTGATGTGTACACATTGACTACAAAGATGAGCCGCTTACCTTTAATTTTTACTTATTAAGTCCTCCAGGAGCACAGTAAATGTCTGTACAAAGCTGCTGTAGTGCTGAGGAGTTGCTGGAGTGAGTCTCCAAAGAGTAGGATGCAGCTCTGTCCTTATTAGTCTCACACAGTGTGACCCTCCCACTCAGTGAGCACAGAATATACTGCAAGACAGGACAGACACCAACACAGTCAGGGGTTTTACATAATCACACTAATCTCTTCCAAGTCTGGTAATAATATTAAAAATGTTATTTTACTTTTATTTTATTGTATGTTATTTGTATAATAAACAAATAAATCCACAAATAAAATTGTCCAGGTTTGATTGCATGAATGAAGGGGTGTGTGGGTTCTGTTTGTGGAGCAGTGGCTATGAAGTACTGTGCATGGCGTTAACACGCGAGCAGGGAACTGGCTTTTAACACTTAAGTGTAAGCATATGTCATTAATTTTATATACTTTATCATAAATTTAAGACCAACCAACCAACCAAGAGAATGCGCCTATTTATGGCACTGATGTTGCAAAGCACAGCAGATGACTGGTATTTACTTTGCCTTTTTAAGCCCATCATTTAAAAGCCAGTCTGTTCTTGCACTGTAATATCATCTGTCTGTGATAAAATGGTGACACTGAGCCTTGCCACTAATTCTCACTTGAATATGCTAAACTGTACTTTTCTTGGGCCCTATGAGTGTGCTCATGACAGCCTTTAGATATGTAAACCAGAGGATAAAAGGATATAGAGTAAGAAAACGATTTCAAGTACATACATAGAAGGCAGGGAGAGCAGAATCTTATTTTAATGCATCTCATTTAAATGACTTTAAAGTTCTCTCTTTTTCTAGTAGATCTATTTTTGAAGTCAAGATGAGGAGGTGGTGATTTGTGAAGAGTTAATCTCAAAGGGTTCAACAGTATAATATTGAATTTAATATTGAATGGATAAAAAAATTGTTTATCTGGAACTTGTCTGAACTTGGTCTTAAAATCAACTGGAAATTTCATTATATTGGATTTTTCCTCACAAAATTTCCAACAGTACTTCCTGGTTTCACCCAACATCAAAATAACTGCACAAGACAACAAGTAAGTCACACTTGAAGTCATGGTTCATATTTTTTTATTTTATCTTTGTGACATGACTTTTAAAACAGTCTCTACTCTTCCCAGCTCAGAATCACAAAGAGTAAATAGTCTTGTGGCTAAAATATAGGACTGAGTCAGGATATTTAATTTTTGTGTGACTTTGGGAAAGCCACAAATCCCTAGACTTCAGTTTTCCAGTTTGTAAAACGCAGATGGAAATGCTTCCCTATTTCATAGAACTGTTATGAAGCTAAGGGCCTGATCCTGCAGCCAAAACTTGATGCTGCAGCCCTTATTCAAATGCCTAGTCCAAAGGCAAAAGGACTACTCACAAGAGTTTTGGCTGCAGTTTGCTCTTTGTGATTCTGAACTGAGAAGCGTGGAGACTATTTTAAAAGCCATAACACAAAAATAAAAGATTATAGAGGTCTAGTACTAGTGAAATGTATTGTGATTATTAATTTAAAATGTTTTCTTTTAATTTTACTCTTTCTACAAAATCTACGGAAATTCTACAACTCTTGCTTAGGTCCTGTTCCCATTTCCTAAATATCCTGGATTCAAATCCACTAGTGTAGATGCCTACACCCAAAAGGAGTGTCATTGTCCACTGGATTTCAGTGTCCACAGGATAAAATTAATGAATATTTTGGCAATTAGATAAAGATTCTTTTGCAAATAGCACAAAATTTTATACCTACAATTAAATATTCAGTTACAAAGATCTTTGAATTAATTTTGTCCTCCAAAGAGTCAGAAAATTTATCCAAATTTTGAGCAAGGGACAATTTACAATTTTAAGGACTACTTAGATTTGTTATAAATAAAGAGAAGATATTTCACACTATCAAATAAAGCAGAGCAGAATACCTTTTAATATATGCTTCCATGCAAATCACTCTACATGATTAAGTCCTTAATAATGGCTGCAAGATCAGGCTTTATAGTTCTGAATTCAAACAGGAGCTGCACGTTTGGGAGCAGAATTTGGGCCACAGATTTTCTGAATGATGTGTAGTCAAAACATCAGTCCCCATAGATTTAATTTATATTGTTTCAATTGTAGATATACTCTGGTTGATGGTTTTCTGTATATTTGCCTAACCTGGACATGCTGCTAATTAGTAAATCCCAGATACCAAAGACTTGCCAGGGAAACTGATAAGAGGCACTGCCTGACATGGTGATAGAGTTTGCAGGACTCATCATTTTAGGAGATTTCAGCATTGATCAAAACTCCCATTCTAGACTTTTCATGTTAGTTTCCTCATAGTAATTTCCAGACCCACCCACTCAATTAACAACATCCTGGACTAGATCTTTGGGTTTGGTGTGGACATAAAAAATTAAGTAAAATAAATAAAAATCTCCTTTTAATGATCAGGCTAGTTCCTCCATCAGGCAGAAATAATAAATCTCCCCATTGCAAGGCGAAAGGAAAGCAATATCATGATCTGTTCCTGAAACCTTTTAGACTCAGCCAAGTTCCAAAATCTACTTATAGCAGACCCTGCCCAACCAAGAGGCCAAGGAGTAGAAGAATCAGTAAGGTACAATAGCCATTCTCTGACTACTACTGTACACTCTGAGCTGTAGTCTTAGTCATGGACAATGGAAATGGAAGGGTAGAGGGACAAAGGACCATTCCCCATTGCACACACTTTTTAAACAGGGGAGGCATGCCCCCCACATTTGAGAAGCTAAACTTGGCAGGGGTGCAATGAGGGTCATAATGCCGTCAAATTTGGGCTGTTTTGGTTGCTTGCCCTGTCCCCACCCCATACTTCTGCAATCCTTCTGGTGTCATTGTCCTCAGCTGGTGTAAATTGGCATAGCTGTAGTAAAGTCAGTGATTTACACCAGCTGAGGATCTGGTCATCAAAGTACCATGGTCCACATTGATTGATATGGCTCTTTGATGACCTGGAATAGAAAAACTGGGAAGAAAACCTGTCTACAAACGTGTGCCAAGGCCATGAAGGAGACAAAGAGAGCCTACCAATCCCTTGTCACAGAGGCAATAAAGTCACGACTGACAGAACTTCTCTGGGTCATAAAACACTTTATATACTCAAACTGGCTCCACTCAACCCCAAAACACAGCACTCACAGAAGGGAACTATCTTATTTAAAAGAACTGATCCTTTGTATCTGGGATGGCCTCATCAACCAGCATGAACAATAAATTCAGAACAGGACCACAATACCCTCCTTTCAAGCTTTTGGCCCATTCACACAACTAGAAGTCTAAGAAAATTTGGTAGAAATTATGGCCATTGTTTGTGATTCTGTGTCCTGCCATTCTGGATAGTAAGAGAGAGTAGACAATTTGAGACTCCCACTAAAACATATTGTCAACACCTTTGATTAGGGGAATTTACCACCTCTCCTAGAATATGCAATAATCTGACCACTACTAAAGAAATGTTGCTTGACACTAGAGACCTTCTTGTGTGTGTGTGTGAGTGTGTGTTCTTTTTTATATATATTTTGCCAGAGTGAGTTCCATAGTTTAGGTGAAATGCTAGCCCCATTGAAGTCAACAGAGAAACTTCTATTGACTTCAGTGAGGCCTGGTCCTATGAGAGTTCTGTTTCCTGCATTCAAAAACATCCCCACGTCGTTCAACAGTTTCATTATTTCTGTGAAGTATAGCTGTTGTGGGAGGACATGACTGCAAAGGTAAAGAAGACCACTCAGCAAGGAACAATTGTATTAAAGGCTTTAAATATTAAGATAGATGCACTGGACACTGAACTTAGTGGGAACCAGTGTAGAGAGGATAGAGAAGCAGCATTTGTTAGATAACTTTAAAATGCCGTGACTAATATGAAATTCTGTGAACTTTGGAGGGATTATTTGTGATACTAGATTTTTTATTGTTTCTGCACATGCTATAATAAAAAGAATTTTTAAAAATACATATAAAAAATTCTTGTACATGATTGTACAACTTTTTCTACACCCTTGTGGAGGATGATTATTTAAGAAACATTTAGTTTAGGTGGAGATGAAAAGAAAACTGGTATGATCTGTGTCTGTGGATAGATATTTCAGAAATATAAACCAATGTTAGTCCCAAGAATCTCAGATTTTTATTTTCTCCAGCAAGTGAAAGATTCATCCTAAGTGATGAAATACATGTATATTAAGTGTCAAGTCTCCCTGTGAGCATAGTCCCCTATTGTGTTTGATAGCAACATTTATGTTAACTTGGGTGTCTCCTCCTCCCCCAATTTACTTATTCAAACTTGTGTTTAAATAGGATACTACTGTGATAAATAGTGTTTTCAGATCCTGTGAAGAATAGTATTTTTATTCTCAGAAAGTATTTTATTTACACTTGCTAGTACTGTAATGGGCATACATATCTATCGCTACTATCATGAAGTATACATACTGTATTAGCTGTGATGATAAAAGTTAACACAACTGCAGTTTTGAAATATACAGGAGGCCTGATTCACCACTATGATATTTCAGTGTTATGTTAGTATAACTCCACTGATTTCAGTTGGGTTATATTAGCATAATGAGGGAATAATACAGTGGTCAATAAGATCCGGGTGTCCAAATGTTTGTTAAAAGGACATGCTCAATAAGGTGAGTAGTCACGGTGAGTATGTATTCACCTGAATGTCATTTAAGGCACAAAGTGTGTAAATATAAGATACTAACATGCTGGCATGAAAGAGGTTGCAGTCCATCTAGATTCATGCACCTTTTGTACTTACCATAATGCTGTTTGCACATTCTAACTCAGGGATCGGAAACCTTTGGCACGTGGCCAGTCAGAGAAATCTGCTGGTGGGCCAGGACGGTTTGTTTATCTGCAGCATCCGCAGGTTCGAATGATCAAAGCTCCCAGGTCAATGGCGGCTGTGGGAAGTGACGTGGGCCGAGGGATGTGCTGGCCACTGCTTCCCACTGCCCCCATTAGCCTGGGACGGCGAACTGTTGCCAGTGGGAGCTACGATCAGCCGAACCTACAGACGCTGCAGGTAAAAACCAGTCTCGGCCTGCCAGCAGATTTCCCTGACAGGCCACATGCCGATGGTTACCGATCCCTGTTCTAACTGGTTCACTGCAAGAACTTTTTGAACATTATTTGACTATACTCAGAGCTGAAATTTCTGTTGCTGCTTTTGTATATTTATAGAGATAGGTTGTGCCATTCAGATACAGCTGTGAGAAGGAAGAACTGGAGAGGCACACCACCACAGAAGATGCACGGGGGAGGAAGCATTGTGCCTCAGAAACATCTGCTAACTTCCATGGGGTTAGCATATGGGTGAGAGAGGGAGAGAGCTGAGAGCTCTGCCTACTCCCCACACACTTGCATCTCTAATGCAGGCCTTGTACTCCCATGAGCACTTGGTGCTGAGATCCAGGGAACCTACCTCTAGCCACACAAGGGTCAGGGGATTCAGACTACTCCCTGCATGGCAGCATTAGTGCCAATTACTATCTAGCCTTACCTAATTGTGTAACGCCAACAAACCCTGGTTGTTGGCCGGCAGGATCGAACCGGGGACCTCTGGAGCTTAGTGCATGAGCCTCTACAGCAAAGGCTAAAAACCAGCTGGCTGTTAGTAAGGCTAGAGGGCAGACTCATTTAACTCGCCCTCTTTAAGTGGTCTCGGTCCCACTAGATGGGACAGAACACACAAACCCAGCAAGCGTGTGGGTTACAGTTACAGGGCATGGAATGGGCTACTGCAGTCAAAACAAAACAGATCTTTCTCCCACATTTTTAAGTAACTATAAAAACGTGTTGTGAGGATTTGCATTAGATAGATACTGTAAAAGAGTAGTTATGATCTGTATCAAACTGCAAATCCTTATGCACTCACCTTTGATAGATTTTACAACTTGACAGAATTTTCCTTGGCAGAGAGAATAAGGAAGGAACTAGCAAAAATAGCTGCGAGATTGATAACAGCTATTCTGTTTGAAATAGTGTAAGAAACATTGTATCTGTTTTTAACAGAAGATAAAAGCAATTTCAAATTAAGGGCCCAAGGCTGCACATACTTACTGCTGGTATAGTGTTTACTACCATGAGTAGTCCCTTTGAAGTCAATTGGAAACAGTGCAAGTATTCCCAGTACTAAGCACCACGGTTAGAACTCGTCACTTGGACGCTTTTGAAAACTGTACCTACACTTAATAGTGAGTGCTTCCAGAACTGAACCTATGTTATATTTTGAAGTCAATGGAGTTACAGTGATTTACATCAGCCGGATATCTGGACCTGAACATTTAGTCATGATATAAGATGTGAAAGAACTCATAATTTCAGTAGTATTCATGGTCTGCAGTTAAATAAAAAGTTAGAGTAAATGTATTCAAGGAAACTTGGCCACTGTAGGCCATATGTGCTGTAAACTGACCTTCTAGCCTACACAGACTGCAGATGATGAACATAATCAATAATCCTGTATATATGGTATTTTTGTTAGCCAGGGAATTTGCATGTCTAGCCTACACTGACAGCCAAAAAGAAGAGCACATATATCATAAACTGCCCTCAGTGTAGAGATGACCAGTTAGGCCCACTTACTGTGCAATTAAAATAAATAAAATCAAACTATTAGGACTACAAAGTAACACATAAGCCTGCTAAGAGGGTTGTATTAATAATTTTAAATAATAGAAATCTTAGAACCGTAGGACTGGAAGAGACCTCGAGAGGTCATCTAGTTCAGTCCCCTGAACTCATGGTAGGACTAAGTATTATCTACACCATCCCTGACAGGTGTTTGTCTAACCTGCTCTTAAAAATCTCCAATGACGGGGATTCCACAACCTACTTAGGCAATTTATTCCAGTTTTTATCCACCCTGACAGTTAGGAACTTTTTCCTAATGTCCAACCTAAACCTCCCTTGCTGTAACTTAAGCTCATTGCTTCTTGTCCTAACAGATTAAGAATATTTTTCTCCCTCCTCCTTGTAACAACCTTTTATGTACCTGAAAACTGTTATCATGTCCTCTCTCAGTCTTCTCTTCTCCAGATTAAACAAACCCAATTTTTAAAATTTTCCCTCATAGGTCATGTTTGCTAGACCTTTAATAATTTTTGTTGCTCTTCTCTGGACTTTCTCCAGTTAGTCCACATCTTTCCTGAAATGTGGCATCCAGAACTGGCCTAATCAGTGCGGAGTAGAGCGGAAGAATTACTTCTTGTGTCTTGCTTTACAGTACTCCTGCTAATACATCCCTGAATGATGTTTGCTTTTTTTTGCAACAGTGTTATACTGTTGAGTCATATTTAGCTTGTGATCTTCTATGAGGCCCAGGTCCCTTTCCGCAGTACTCCTTCCTAGACAGTCACTTCTCATTTTGTATGTGTGCAACTGATTGTTCCTTCATAAATGGAGTACTTTGTATTTATCCTTGAATTTCATCCTAGTTACTGCAGACCATTTCTCCAGTTTGTCCAGATCATTTTGAATTTTAATCCTATCCTCCAGAGCACTTACAACCTCTCCCAGCTTGGTATTGTCCACAAATTTTATAACTGTACTCTCTATGCCATTATCTAAATCATTGATGAAGATATTGAATAGAACTGGACCCAGACTGATCCCTGCTGGACTCCACTTGATAAGCTTTTCCAGCTTGACTGTGAACCACTGATAACTATTCTCTAGAAACGGTTTTCCAACCAGTTATGCACTCACCTTATAGAAGCTCCTTCTAAGTTATATTTCCTTAGTTTGTTTATGAGATGGTCCCGTGAGACAGTATCAAAAAGTATTCTTAAAGAAAATAGACCCAGTTGTGAAAGGTATTGAGAATAATATTGGCACAAATCTCAGCAGTGTTTATTATTTTTAGCACATCAAACGTGTTTTGGAGCATATCCAAGACCAAAACTGTATTTATTTTGACATAGAGCCAGGACAATTTCTGAGAAATGTGGTTTTTTAAGTGCTAGCTTTTATGTAGCACTTATAGGGCTTGTTTTCACTGCAAACTTAACTCAGACTCAGCCCCAGGTTATCCCCTTAACATGCTCCATATTCACACATCTGCATGCCTCTTTCAGTACTACACTGTGAAATAGTCACCCCTCCCTGAGCTACAGGCCCTGGGGTAGCTGTTAATGCACATTGCTAATCTCCAACGCAACTGCAATGAAGAAATGCAGCCACAACAACTGAGACAGGATGATCTTCTAATCACTTCCTACAAGCCCCCTGACCAGACATGTGACTCCTGGTGGTGGCAGGGAGCTGTCTGGACTCTCCCCCATGACAAAGTCATAAGTGAGTGGGCCAGGAGAGGGGAGGCAAGGCAGTTTACTGGACTCTTGCCCCATGACGGACCTGTGAGATTCACGAAGAATATGGGAGGGAAGGGGAAGGGACATTCCCAGGGGTGGAATCACCAATCTAGAATTTCCCAGGTCTTAGTGTCCAGAATTTAAGGGGTAGGCAAGCAACCCCTTTAGTACCCTGCTGGCCACTGGGATGTGGTCAGCAGTCAACAGACTATGGATCTTCCTAGGAGGCAGAATGTCACAGATCAAATACTTTTGATCCAACTCAGAGAAGGAGCAGACAGAGGCCAAGGCTATTGAGTTGGCTCCCCCTGCATGGTCTAGAGCAGTGGTGGGCAGCCTGCAGCCAGTGGGCCACACGTGGTCCATCAGAGCAAGCTGCTGGTGTGCCACCAAACTGTTTGTTTACATTTGCACGGCCGCCTGCAGTTCCCAATGGCTGCAGTTCACCGTTCTCAGCCAATGGGAGCCCTGGGCCCAGGTTGCCCACTACTGCTCTAGAGGGTGGATGGTATGGTGAGGACCAATGTAACTAACAGTCCCAGTTTTCAGCGAAGCAGGTTTAAATAGGAATTGCTACCTCATGCAGATGTGTCTGATGAGTGGAGATGGGAGGAAGCCTAACCAAATCCCACAGAGGTGATCTAACTGCCTTCCTTTATAATGGAAATTGAGGCACAGCTGAAAGTTGCTGCAGCTAAGACCCAGGTTGGAACTGGGGAAACTGAGGCATAGCTCATTGTTGATGTGGCTAAAATGTCAACTGAAAGTTGGGTAACTGAGGCTAAGATCCCAACCAAAACTGGGGACTGAGACTGAGGAAACTTTGAAATGGCTCACTGTTGCTATCGCACAGATCCTGGCTGAAAGTGGGGAAACTGAGGCAGTTAAGGAGTATTGTATAACATGATTTAATTTCATACACTTTGTGGTGTCCTTGGGATGAATATTTTGCATGTGGTAGTCATCTGTGTCATGACCACACCCAATTTATTATTAATAGCAAATTAAGAGATAGAGGCTTTATTGAGTGCTGGACAGTTTCTGAATCAGTGCAGTAGGGTTTCCTTGAAGGGAAGACTGGATGTCAGTGTTGAACCTGGAAGGTGATTGGAATGCACTGGAGTGCATTAGGTGTGGTAAATAAACATTGCCTTCATAAAAAGGAGCAGCTGTCAGCCCAGGTTATCAGGGAGAGTGGGATCCATACCTTCAGACTGTAACAGTACACCACCACAGTTGGTTGGTTCTGCTTAAAAATTATTTTCACAGGCTTAGACAATTTCCTCCCACAATCCCTAGAGTTCCCCCATAACACCTTGTAAATGTGAGCAGAGAGTGACACAGTGAGTTGTAGAGCTATGAATCTTGGGATATGATTCCAGATAGCTGCATTGCTTGTTACAGCCAGGAACAGCACCAGTGCCTGTGCGGGGCATGACAGCACAGAAATCTGGTTACAGTATTGTGGGTTAGGCTACCATGGATTAATTTATCCTGTGATTGCTTACCCTATACTTCACATGCACTGAAGATATAGCCTTAGATGTGGAAGCTGGAAGACGTAGGTGTTGTGAGCAGCTCTGGTTCCTTCACTCTCCCAGTAAGCCAGAGGAGCTCACATGCATCGTGGTGGTAATTGCAACTGAGAATCAAGTTTGCACATTCTGCTGTTCAGTCTCTGAAACAGCTAGCATTGGACCAAGCCAGGCTGTGGGAATTTAAGGCCTGATCCTGCAAACACTTAGCAATTAAATAACTTTATTCCCATGAGTTAATTACTTGGTGGCTTGGTGCATAAATTGACAGATACAAATTATAATTATTACAGGAATCCTATTTGATATAGATACATGATAATAAATTTACGTATGTTTATAAAATATATATTCAGGTGATTGATAAACTGTCTCCTCAGCCTGGAGATATAAACTCTGCCTCAAGTGAACAAGTGATTGAAAGGGTAACAGGCCCTCCACAAAGAGAGCTATGTGTTTAGCCATAGCTACAGCATGGAGATGGGGAAGCCTTTGTTTTAGGAAGACACTAGACAACACCTAAATATTGTTTAATTGTGTGTTCATCAGAACCTTTTTAATATGAGTAAATAAACTTTGATGCACCTTCAAAGCTATCTGGGGTGAAACATCTTTGGTTTAGGTTTCAGGCATTGTAATTAAAATTATGGGGCGAGATCATCATCTTGTGTAAATTGGAATAACTCCATTTATTTCAGTAGAGCTGAGGATCTGACTCATGGTTCATTCTAACAGAATAAGTATAGAAGATAGGATTTGTAGAAGAGCTGTCGAGTGATTAAAAAACTAATTGTGATTAATTGCACTGTTAAACAAAATAGAATACCATTTATTTAAATTTTTTGATGTTTTCTACATTTTCAAATATATTGATTTCAATTACAGCACAGAATACAAAGTGTTCAGTGCTCACTTTATATTTATTTTTGATTACAAGTATTTGCACTGTAAAAAAACAAGAGAAATAGTATATTTCAATTCACCTAATACTAGTATGGTTGTGCAATCTCTTTCATGTAAAGTTGAACATACAAATGTAGAATTATGTAAAAAAAACTGCATTCAAAAATAAAACAATGTCAAATTTTAGAGCCTGCAAGTCCATTCGGTCCTATTTCTTGTTCAGTCAATCACGCAGACAAACAAGTTTGTTTACATTTGCAGGAGATAATGCTGCCCGCTTCTTGTTTACAATGTCACCTGAAAGTGAGAAATAAAGTTTGTATGACATTGTTGTAGCCAGTGCATGTGGGGGGCATGACAGCACCGAAATGTGGATGTTGTTGCACTCAAGATTTATATGTCCCTTCATCCTTCAACCACCATTCAAGGGGATATGCATCCATACTGATGATGAGTTCTGCTCAATAACAATCCAAAGCAGCTCAGATGGATGCATGCTCATTTTCATTATCTGAGTAAGATGCCACCAGCAAAAGGTTGATTTTCTTTTATGGTGGTTCAGGTTTTGTAGTTTCCGCATCAAAATATTGCTCTTATAAAACTTTTGAAAGCATGTTCCACACTTTGTCCCTCTCAGATTTTGGAAGGCACTTCAGATTCTTAAACCTTTGGTCAAGTGCTGTAGCTATCTTTAAAAATCTTACATTGTTACCTTCTTTACGTTTTGTGAAATCTGCAATGAAAATGTTCTTAAAATGAACAACGTCTGCTGAGTCATCATCTGAGACTGCTATAATATGAAATGTATGGCAGAATGCAGGTAAAACAGAGGAGGGGACATACAGTTCTTCCCCCAGAAGTTCAGTTTCAAATTTAATTAGCACTTTTTTAAACAAGTGTCATCAGCATGGAAGCCTGTCCTCTGGAATGGTGGCTTAAAGCATGAAGGGGCATATGAATGTTTAGTATATCTGGCATGTAAATACCTTGCAATGCTGGCTACAAAAGTGCCATGCAAATACCTGTTCTTACTTTCTGGTGACATTATAAATAAGAAGAGGGCAGCATTATCTCCTATAAATGTAAACAAGCTTGTTTGTCTTAGCGATTGACTGAACAAGAAGTAGGTCTGAGTGGACTTGTAGGCTCTGAAGTTTTACATTGTTTTGGTTTTGAGTGCAGCTATGTAACAAAAACAATCTACATTTGTAAATTGTACTTTCACAACAAAGAGATTGCACTACAGTACTCGTATGAGGTGAATTGAAAAATACTATTTCTTCTATCATTTTACAGTTCAAATATTTGTAATAAAAATAATATACACTGATTTCAGTTACAACACAGAATAAAATATATATGAAAATGTAGAAAAACATCCAAAATATTTAATACATTTCAACTGGTATTTTATTGTTTAACAGTGCGATTAAAACTGATTAATCGTGATTAATTTTTTTGGTTATTCGCATGAGTTAACTGTGATTAATCTACAGCCCTAATTTGTAGATATGTAGAATTTGTGCAAATTAAGGCTGCTGACATCTGAATAGTAAGAGTTTAGCCTGAGTATAGAAATAACTGTAAATAGATTTAGGTCTTCTCTACATTACAAAGTTAGATCAACGTAAGTCACCTTGTATCGACCTAGTTGTGTCTACACTTAAATTTGTCTCCCATTCATATAAGCACCCCATTACAGTGGCGCAGTAATACCAGGTCCCTGAGCAGCGTTGAGCCATGGTCAATCTAGTGAGACAGACACAGTGCAAGTGTAGAAACCATGTTACCCATATTGACACTAACAGTCCTCCAGCTGCTGTCCCTCAATGCCCACCACTGACTGCTCTGATCATAGTTTTGAACTACACTGCCCAGTGGTCATGGAGAGTGGATGGTTCCACCACCCTTCTTCACCCGCTTCTTTTAAAGCCCCACAAATTTTTGAAATGCCTTTTTCTGATTTTCCAGTTTGACAAGCCCACGTAGTAGCTCTCTGCACACCTAGCACCTCTCCATTGTTATGTACAACTGCACAGCTGACCATGCTGGCTACACAAAGTAGCCCACAACAGTAGCATTTAACTTCATAAAGGGGAACTACGCAACAATGAGGAAGCCAGATAAACAGAAATTAAAAGGAACAGTTGCAAGGGTTAAATGCCTGCAAGCTGCATGAAGACCACTGAAAAACACCCATAACAGAGGCTCAAATTAAATGTATACCCAAATAAAAAAAATAGTAAGAGGACCAAATAAATGCCACCATGTCTAAACAGAGTAAATTAGGTGGTTAAAGGGAAAAAGCATCCTTTAAAAATTGGACTTTCACAACAAAGAGAAAAATAGAACAAACTCTGGCAAGTCAAATGTAAAAGTGTAGTTAGGGAAACCAAAAAAAGAATTTGAAGAGCAACTAGCAAAAGACACATGAGCTAACAGCAAAAACAAAAAAAAGTAAGTTCATCAGAAGAAGCAGCCTGCCATACAGTCAGTGGGACCACTGGATGATCAAGACGTTAAGGAGCACTCCAGGAAGACAAGGCTGCTATGGAGAAGCTAATTGAATTTTTTTGCATCAGTCTTCATGAGGGAGATTCTCACATCTGAGCCATTCTTTTTTAAGTGACAGATTTGAGGAACTATGCTGGAACTGACATGGCTCCAACTACACTGCCTACAACAATGCCAGACTGAGGTGTCGATAGAGAAAGTTTTGCAACTAATCAATGAATTAAACAGTAGTAAGTTACCAGAACCAGATGGTGTGCACCCAAGAGTTCTGAAGGAACTCAAATATTAAATTGTACAGCTAACTGTAGTATATGACGTATCACTTTTATCAGCCTCTATACCAGCTGACTGGCAGATAGCTAATATAATGCTGATTTTTAAAAAAGGCTCCAGAGGCAATCGTGGGAATTACAGGCCAGTAAGCTTACGTTCAGAACCAGGCAATTGCTTGAAACTATGGTAAGGAACAGACATATCAGCCACATAGATGAACATGATTTGTTGGGAAAGAGTCAGCACTACTTTTGTAAAGGGAAATCATGCCTCACAAATCTATTAGAATTCTTTGAGGTGTAAACAGACATGGACAAGGATGATACAGTTGATATAGTGTATTTGAACTTTCAGAAGCCTTTGGCATGGTCCCTCACCAAAGGCTCTTAAGCAAAATATGCAGTCATGGGGTAAGAGGGAAGGTTCTCTCATAGATCAGTAACTGGTTAAAATATAGGACACAAAGGGTAGGAATAAATAGTCAGTTTTCAGAGTGGAGAGAAGTAAATAGCCTCTGTACTGGGACCAGTGCTGTTCAACATATTAATAAATGATCTTGAAAAAAAGGTAAACAGTGAGGTTACAAAGTTCGCAGACTATACAAAATTACTCAAAATAGTTAAGTCTAAAGGAGACTGCAAAGAGTTACAAAGGGATCTCACAAAACTGGGTGACTGGGCAACTAAAAGGCAGATGAAATTGAATGTTGACAAGTGCAAAGTAATATACATTGGCAAACATAATCCCAACTATACATAAAAACTGGTAGGGTCTAAATTAGCTGCTACCACTTAAAAAAGAAATCTTGGAGTCATTGTGGATAGTTCTCTGAGGGTACGTCTTCACTACCCGCCGTATCGGCGGGTAGCAATCGATTGCTCGGGGATCGATATATCGTGTCTCATCTAGACGCGATATATCTATCCCCGAACGTGCTTATATCAATTCCGGAACTCCACCAACCCGAATGGAGTTGCGGAATCGACAGGGGGAGCCGCAGACATCGATCCCGCGCTGTGAGGACGGTGAGTAATTCGATCTTAGATACTTCGACTTCAGCTACATTATTCACGTAGCTGAAGTTGCGTATCTAAGATCGATTTTCCCCCGTAGTGTAGACCAGCCCTGAAAACATCTACTTAATATGCAGCAGCAGTCAAAAAAGCTAACAGAATGTTAAGAACCATTAGGAAAGGGACAGATAATAAGACAATGAATATAATGTCACTGTATAAATCCATATCCATAAATATATATTTGTTGCCCTTCTCTATACCTTTTCCAATTCTTTTATCTATCGAATCTATCTACTATGTGTAAAAGAATTGGAAAAGGTATAGAGACGGGCAACAAAAATGATTAGGGGGAATGGAACAGCTTTCATAAGAGGAGAAATTAGAAAGAGTAGGACTGTTCAACTTGGAAAAGAGATGACTACAGGGTAGAGGGGAATATGATAGAGGTCTATAAAATCATGAATGTTATGGAGAAAGTGAATAAGGAATTGTTATTTACTCCTTCACATAACACAAGAACAGGGCACATAACACAATGAAATTAATAGGCAGCAAGTTTAAAACAAACAAAAGAAAGAGAAAATTATTCACCTTGTGCAGTAACAATGGTTCTTCGAGAGGTGAGTCCCTGTGGGTGCTCCGCTGTAGGTGTATCTGTGCCCCTGTGCCTCTAATTGGAGAATTTTGATAGTAGTGTCTGTTCATCCCGCACATTCACTCTACCTCCCTCATGGTCTGCCTCGAGACTATTTAACACTGCATGGGCAAACCGTGCTCAGTTCCTTTTCTACCACAGAGCCGCTTCTCAAGAACTCCAAAGAAGAGGGGAGGAGGACAGGTGGAGCACACATAGGGACACACATCTCAAAGAACATCATTACTGCACAAGGTGAGTAATTTCCTCCTCTTCTTTGAGTAGTGTCCGTATGGGTGCTCCACCGTAGGTGACTTCACATCAGTATCCCTGATGGAGGGCCGGGGCTTTGAAGAGGAGTCTGTTATTAACAGTAGTAGTGTAGAGCCGAAGATGGCATCAGAAGCTGATATCAAGTAATTGCATGGTGTTCTGCGAAGTATGGGCAGAGGCCCAGGTTGCTTCCCTGCAGATTTCTGAGATGGGTACATCTTTAAGAAATGTGGTCAAGGTAGAAATGGATCTTGTGGGGTGCATGCAGCTTCCTGAAGGGGGAAGCAGGTATAGTGGTTAATTCAACCAGGGACCCATTAGAGGAGTCTTTGAGCTGATATTACAGAACCCTTGGATCTTTCCATGAATAAAAGGAAGAGTTTAGGAGAGTTTCTAAAGTCCTTAGTCCTGTCCAAATAAAATATTAGGGCTCTCCTAACATCTAGCATATGTTGTCTCGCCTCCCTGGTGTCACAATGTGGTTTTGGGAAAAAAATGGGAAGGTGGATTAGCTGATTCATATGAAAGCAGGAAGCTACTTTGGGGAGGAACTTGGGGTGTGGCATCAAAGTGACTGTCTTTAAAGAAGATTGTGAATGGCAGATATGCCATCCATGTTACTATTTCCCTATCCTTCATGCTGAAGTAATGGCCACTAGAAATGCTGTCTTCATGGATGGTGTAACAGAGAGCAAGTAGCCATTAGCTCTAAGGGTGGTCTAGTCAAGGTTCTCAGAGCTAGATTGAGGTCTCAAATTGGGGTAGGCAGTCTGATGTGGGGAAATTCCTATGCCCTTAATGCATCTACGTGTTGTTGGGTGGGACAATACTGAGTATCTGTCCCCTGGATGGTGGTAGTAGTGCCCATGGATTACTGTAACAGGAAGATTGAGAATTAGAGCATGGGTTCAGTTAGGAAGGTCCCCAATGTTGCAATGGTGGGGCATGGTGTAAGGCCAAGGAGAAATTGTTGTCCTGGTCACTGTCTGAATCCCCCCTGGAGAAGGGTGAAGCTGACTAGGGTGCTGGGAGTAAATGACCCAGTGCTGCTCATGTTTCTCTGAACCCAGATGTTCTCAGTACTGGGGTTCCAATACAGAGTATCAGGGACTCTGGATCCTCCGCAACCATAAAATCCCTTGAGAAAGGGAACTCCTGCAGTACCATTGATACACTCAGTACTGTCAAGGAGTGATGGTGCTGACTTGTCAGTACCGATGGTTGTTTATGGGCGGAACAGTCCATGATGAGAGTTGCTTTGACATACTCGGTGCCCAGGGTGGTTTTGTTTGTGCTGATCTCTTAGGGGCAGTATGGTCTCTGTCCTTATCTGTGGTGGGCAGTGCCGTTGCGAGCCTGTGCCCGTTGGGTCTTTAGGCACTATGGCAGAGCTCATACTGCAGGGTCCCTGATCTCTCTGGGTACCACACTTTGGCGCTGTCGGCGCTGTTGGTACTGAGTTGACTGAGCATGCTGGGGATCCCCTCTGGATCATCAAGGACTCGGGTTGAGGGCTTGGTGACCTTTTTCTAGAGGCTTTGCAGGGGAGTCAACTGTCTTTTTCTGCAATTTCACCCCTTTGGAGGTTGAAGGCTCCAGGTACAATATGCATCCTGGAGAAGCTTTCAGACCAGGGTCAGTCAGTGGCTGAAGTGAGGAAAAATTTTAACTTGAGCTCTCAATTTGCCTTTAGCTGTTGGCAGAAGATGCACTTTTGAGGAATATGTCCCTCTTCAAAGCACTGGACACAACAAGACGTATTGGGACTGCTTCCTTGCAGGAAAGGTACCCCTTGAAGCTGAAGAAACCAGGCATGCCCCTTTTGGCGCAATCCTCCCAACAAAAGGCAGGAAAAAGTGAAAGAAAAAGTTGGGTTTTTTTTAAACTGAAAAACGGAAACTCTAAACTACTAAAAAGAAACAGAAACTCTAAGAATAGCTACTACTTATACTAAGCACTATCAGTGTAAAGAAGGATGAGACTACTGCTCACTCCGTTCGAGGCCAAAGGTTGTTGAGAAGGAACTAAGTATCTGCTTGTGCAGCACTAAATAGCTTTGAGGCAAACCAGGAGGGAGGGAGAGCACATGTGCAGGCCAAGTGGACAATGCTACCAAAATTCTCCAATTAGAGGCAAAGGGTGCAGATATACTTACAGTAGAGCACCCATAGGGACACTACTCTAATTGAAGCTCTTATTCACACATTGCACAGTCAACCTGTGGAACACATTGCTAGGGTATGTTTTGAAGGCCAAAAGTGTAACTGGGTTAAAAAAAGAATTAGATAAACTCATGGAAGATAAGTCCATCAATGGCTATTGGCCAAGAATACTAGGGACACAACTCTATGCTCTGGATGTCCCTAAGCGTCTGACTGCCAGATTCTGAGACTGGATGCTCATTCCCTCTGAAGCATCTGACATTGGAAGACAGGATACTGGGCTAGATGGACCATTGGTCTGACACAGTATGGCCATTCTTATGTAGGACATAATGAGGCTTCTTGAGCAGTAAACACAGATGCTGTAGATTGTTGTGCACATACAGTTTCAACAGTCACAGACTCGCCTCCCTTTGCAGTCCACGGAGAACTCCATTATAGCACTTCCCTACACGTCCCCTCAACTTTCCATGTGGCCACATCTCTACCCCTACCACTCCATGTTGGGGGATACCAAGGACAACCACAGGTTCCAATACACTGACTGTGAAAGCTGTGTGTAGCTAAAATGGATATAAATGTTCTTTCCCCTTGTAAAATTCTATTCCATTAATTTATTAAGTTTTTAATGTTTTTGCTTTTAAATTAGAGAGTTTTCTTTGAACTGGTTTTGTTACTCAATAAAATTCTATTATTTGGAAAATAATTCATCTTTATTAGTTCACAACATATGCTGCAGAATGCCTGGCAGTACTGAAAGCACCCACTCACTTGTGACATTACAGCAAGCAACACAACATTAGTAAGTGCACTGTCAGTGTTATATTCATAGATGTGCACCAAACACCATAAAATTCCTAACAGGCTCCAAACCAACAGGGCCTGGGAGAGCACAGTACACCACAATGCATTATTGTGTCTCGCTGTTAACCTGCTCTTTCAGGTCCCACCTTGAACTGTATAGCTCCGCATTGAGCTTCTTATAGTCCTTCTGTCTGGCTGTTCATACTCAGCAGACAGCTGCTCTACCTCAACCCTGGCAGCAACTTTTACCTCTTTGCTTCACAGATACTATGCAGGACAGAGCAGGCAGATATTACCATTGGGATTTTTTTCCCACTGAAATCCAATCTTGTGAGTAAACAGAATCAGTGTGCCTTTAATTTACCAAAAGCACATTCCACTGTCATTCTGCAACTGCTGAACTGGTAGTTGAATCTTTTCTTAGTGCTGTCGAGGCAGCCGGTGTATGGCTTTATGAGCCAGGGGAATGAGGAGTAGGTTGAGTCCCCCAAGGTCACTATTGGCATTTCAACATTGGTAATGGTAATCTATTGCTCAGGAAAGAAAGTATCTGCTTGTAGCTTTATGAACAGTCCTCTATTCTTAAAAATGTGAGCATCATGCACCTTCCCTGATCAGCCCACACTGATGTTGGTGAAGCATTCCTGGTGATCCACCAGTGTTTGTATAACCATAGAAAAGTAGTGCTTTCTGTTGGTGGCAAGGTGGTGTTGTGCCAAAATAAGAATATGCGTGCTGTCACTCCACTGCAGTTCAGGAACCTCGTTGCTGCAGATCCATCCACTATGTCCTGCATGTTGCAGAGAGGGACAGTCCTGCACAGAGGAGATGATTAATGGCACCGCACACTAGCATTATAATGGCCCACACAGTAGATTTTCCAACTTCAAAATGGTTTCCCACTGACGGTAGCAATCTGGAGTTGCAAGTGCAATTGCCATTTGCTTCTTCACTGACAGCACAGCTCTCATTCTGGTGTCCCTCCCCAGGAGGGACGGAGTTAACCTGAGTTCTTAATTAGATGTTAGGTATAACCCACCTCCAGTCCACACACAGCAGTCTCTCATATGAGTTAAATGGTGCTTTCAACCTGGCCTGTACCAGCTGCCATGGCTCGGGTTTTGGTTAGAGGCCTGGTTCTGCTTTCATGTGTGTTAGTAACCTGCCCACTTTCCAATGAGGAAACTTCAGTGCCGATAGTCTTCAAATGCCTTCCCACAATTGCCCCATGTGCTCAGAAGGACAAATTCTCCCACATTTCACTGGGAAAGAATCATAAAGTGGCTCAGTTTATTGCAACACAAAGATCCGTGGATATGACTCCAGAAATTCTAGTGACCGTCACAGGTGAGTGCAGCACCAATAAGGACACAGTAGCTCAGATATGGCTTTACAGTATTTTTGGTCAGACCTGAGCTAGGCTAATTTGAGTGCTCAGACCCAGGTGCCAATCACCTGAGTTAACTCTGCAATGAGGATATACCCTATGTGTGTAGACAAGCCTGGAGAGTGGTCATCCACTCTGCTTGTTGTAGGCTATCCCATTGTTCTTTCCTCCTTTTCTCTTGTGCCCCTTTGTAAAATTTTTGGGCGTGTCTACACCACAAGCTTTGGCCAATGCAGGTTACATTGGCATAAAGCCACAAGAGTTAGTATATTGCCTACTTGGCTCCTGGCATGGTGGGGAGAAACATGTCATGCAGGTGTGACTGAGAGCAAGGGCTCTACTTCACAGCATGCAACTGTCTCCATCCCATACATTCATCTAAATCTCATAACTTTTGCACCTTTTAAAAAAATCCCATAAACCCGCTCAGCCTTCCTCACTGTCCACTGTCTCAAAAGCTGAGTGACCACTGCTCACAGCCAGAGGAACAGCATGGAGCCTGCACAACTCTGCACTACTGTCATAAGCATTCAAGCGCAGGATGCAATATCTTCTGGTATTTGCAGAGCTGAAAGAAGAGCCACTGTGAATGTGATGATTTGCTGGAGGGCAGCTTGCTGTGGGACATAGGGAGAACCAATTCAAGATTGTTAGTGGCATTGATGGAGCAGCTGCACCACTCCTGTGCCCAAGAAATGAGCACTGACTAGTGGGATCACACCATAATGCCAGATGATGAGCAGAGGCTGCAGAACTTTTGGATGCACAAGGGCACATTCCTAGATGCCGGTGCCAAGCTCACCCCGCAGTGAAGAAATGCTCACAGAAGTAGCACTTATTTAACTTAAATTGGTGTAAGTAAACCCATGCAACTTGGTGGGCTTTCATAACAGTTTAAAACTGGTTATATCAGTTTAGCATGTGCTTGTACATTTACTAAAGCAAGCTAAAATTATATAAATCAGATTTAAACTAGTTTAAGTAAATTGATATAAAAATCGCTCCTTTAGTTAAAACAGTACAATGGTGTATGTAAACCAGGCCTAAATGAGGATGCTACGGGCACTGACTGTAAGAGGCGCATTGTCAAGTAAAAATCTCCAAATGTTGTCTGTCTGAAAATCTGCTGACAGCAGAAAACCAAATGTTGTAAGCTTGTAAATAACAAAGGTATCATCTCTAGCCAGCTGCACTATATAAACGCACTTTTTATACCAAGTGTGTTTGGGCATGTGTTCCCGGTGGTATTGTATGTTATGGCATCTGATCTCTGTGTTCACGCCTTCCAAATATTTATTGTAGCACACGTTCTTTATGTGGTTGTCTTGAGCTCAAACATGAATTGATCATAGACTGCTGTAGGAATAAGTACATTTATTTTAAAGATAAGTTTCACGGCCAGCCATAGTAGATAATGCATGAATCAGGCTCCTGTTTGGTGGGTTTTTTTTAATATATTGCTATGGATAAAGTTTCTATTCTTGTTATGTTGATTTAATACAGTGTCAAAAAATAAAATTACAAAATGTATAGGAACAGAATCTCTATGTGTACTTAAGCAGAGCTCACATGCAGTGGAGGGGAGAGAATTGACACAGGGAGCTAATAGCAGCTCCTTGGATCTTCATCTTCCTGGCCTTGGAATATGTTAAAACTCTTAATATATATTACATTATTGGAAAATAGGGTGTGGTGGAGTGGCGGTCTTGTCCCTCCTTTGGTGGGGCAAATCCCCACTCCAGTTAGGAAAGCGTTAAAGAGCTCTTCTGAGCATAGTCAGACCCTACCTGTATCTGTAAGGCATGTCAAGCCTGGAGGGCGGGGAGGGTGTAAAAGGATTAATCTATGCTCAGTTTGGGGCAGCACTCTGAACTCAGAGCTCCTATAAACCTGGAAGAAAGGGTTTCTGACTGGGGAAACTACTTGAGAAACCAGTTCATTTTGTCTTTGCTTTCCCCATTGGCTTTGCAAAGACTCTGGTCTTTTCCTTTTGTGGGCTGCAGAATCTTCCTTCCTCTTTTCATTTGGACTACTTAGCATGCATGCATGCATGCATACATCCACCCCTTACCACCCATAAAGGGGCAGGTGACTCAAACAGCATAATTTGAAGGCAATGCCCCAGATTCCAAGACTAAAGCAGTGCTAACCTTCTCCCCAAGGAGGAGCCAGAGTGGCATAATGTACTACAAATGGGGGGGATGTGGGTACTCATATCCTAACTGCCATCATTTCCAGGGGAAGAATACCCCACAGGGAGCAGCTCAAAAGCAGAGAGATGAACCAACAGGATCCCAGGTGGCAGAATTAGTCCTTGTTGAATAATGTATGCAAATATTCCCAGGTGGAGAGGGAGAATGAGTATTGAGACACCATCCAGAGATACTAACAGAAGTAGTGCAGCTAATGGAGAGCTTTATAGCCACCAAGGAGTCCCCAGGAATGGGGACTTGAAGGAACTACAGGGCTAAGAGATTGGCCAAGCCTGACATAAGATCCAGTCAAGGGAGATCTCTCTCCACCAGTCAGAGACAAGGGTCCTCATCTCCAACCTCATGGTGCTTAGAACGACTATCCTGCCCACAGGCAGACCTCAGTGATCGACTAATGATGCCCAGAGCAGAAGTGAATCAAGACAGTCGGTTCCTGGTCACATGCACACAAAGAGCCAGGTGATGCTAAGGCATGGCCTCCCTACCATTGATTTTCACCTCCACATGAAAAACAGGGCTTTGGTAACAATCCGGTGATTTGACCTTCTTATGTAGTCGAAATCGCATACAACAGAAACATCTTTTATGTAATGTGTGTATGCCTTGCCCTGGCCAACAGAGAGCTGAGCCTGGATGAAAGTGCCAGCCAAATAGCTCTCAGGTGAAAGGTCTATTGGATTTAGGATGGACCCAGACCCAGACCCAGCACCTAGAAGATACTAGTGTGATAAGTAATAGCCACCCAAATTTGTCAAGAACAAATCTTGCCAAACCAATCTAATTTCCTTCTTTGACAGTGTTACTGGCCTAAGGGGATAGAGGAAGCAGCTGGTGTGATATGTTTTGATTTTAATAATGCTTTTGACAGAGTCTCACATGACATTCTCATAAGCAAACTAGGGAAATGTGGTCTAGATTAAAATTACTATAAAACGAGTGCTTGACTGGTGGAAATCCAAACTCAGGCTAAGTCTACACTAGAGACCTTAGAGTGGCAAAGATATACTCTTGCAGCTGCACTGCTGTTAGATATCTCATGTAGCCACTCTATGCCGACAGGCAAGAGCTCTCCCAATGACATAATTAAAGCATCCCCAACAAGAGGTGGCAGCTATGTCAGCGGGAGAAGCTCTCCCACTGACATAGCACTGTGCACACTATGACTTATGCCAGAGAAATTTGTCAGAGGGGTGTGTTTTTTCACATCCCTGAGCGACATAAGTTTTGCCGACATAAGTCTCAGAGTAGTTATCAATGGTTTGCTGTCAAACTGAGAGGGTGAATCTAGTGGGGTTCTGCAGGGGTCTGTCCTGGGTCCAGTACTATTCAATATTTTCGTTAATGACTTTGATAATGGAGTGGAGAGTATGTTTATAATGTATATTTGTAGTTTACACCAAGCTGGAAGGAATGGCAAGCACTTTAGAGGGCAGGATCAGAAGTCAAAAGAACCTTGACAAACTGGAGAACTGGTCTGAAATCAACAAGATGAAACTCAATAAAGACCAGGGCCAGCGCTTCCATTTAGCCGACCTAGGCGCTTGCCTAGGGCACCAGGATTTGGGAGGGCAGCAGGCTCCTCTGGTGGACCTCCCGCAGGCGTGGTGGACCTCCCGTTGGTCCCGCGGCTCTGGTGGAGCATCCACAGGCACGCCTGCGGCAGGTCCACGGGAGCCGAGGGACCGGCGAGTGGCAGAGCCTCCCCCGCGGCGTGCTGCCGTGCTTGGGGCAGCGAAATGGCCCTGCGCTTAGGGCGCCAAAAACCCTGGCATCGCTCCTGATAAAGACGAGTGCAAAATAGGGAATAATTGGCGAGGCAGTAGCACTGCAGAAAAAGATCTGGGGATTTTAGTGGATTACAAATTGAATACTGGTCAAAAATATGATGCAGTTGCAAAAAATGCCAATATTCTGGTGTCTGTTAACAGGAGTGTTCTAAGACACAGGAGGTAATTGTTCTCAACTCCGCACCGGTGAGGCTTCCTCATAGCTGCAGTACTATATCCCGTTCTGGATGCCATTCTTTAAGAAAAATGTGGACATCTTTTATCAAGGAGAGAAACGAAAGTGATAAAAATTTTTAGAAAACCTGACTTATGTGGAAACGTTAAAAAACTGGATATGTTTAGTCGTGAGAGAAGAAGACTGGGGGTGGGGGTGGGGACTGATAAGTGTGTTAAGGGCTGGTGCAAATAGAACATTGATCAATTGTTCTCCGTGTCCACTGAAGGTAGGAGAAGTAGTAATTGCCTTAATCTGCAGCAGGAAAGATTTAGGTTAGATATGAGGAAAAGCTTTTTAACTATAAGCATAGCTAAACACTGGAATAGGCTCCCATGGGAGGTTGTACAATCCCATTCAATTGAAATTTTTAAGATCTGCTTGGACAACTACTTGTTAGGGATGGTCTAGGTATACTTAGTCCTGCCTCAACATGGGGGAATGGTCTGGATGGCCTCTCAGGGTGCCTTCTGTGCTATATTTGTACTATGATTCTCTGATTCTATGTACAATAGGTATATCACCTCCTTACTTGTATGCAATATTCCCCTGCTTATACGTCCAAAGATAGCATTAGAGCTTTGTAAGCATGTGACTCACCAGCTGGAATGTCCCCTGGTGCTGGGCATGGCATAACAAGCTTTTCTCTAGTATTTCCTGCTGATAGCCATTCTGGCACTGCTTCTTGCAACATTGCCTGCCGACTGGGTCACAGAATCCCAACAGATAGTTGGTCAACTTCACATTGGATCGTGGTCTCAGTCTGGATTCATTAATGCTTACCCTCTGGGGTTCAGTAGTCCTTACCCTTTGTTGTGGGGGAGAGAGTTCCACTCCATTCAGCTGGGAGGGGAACCCAGGCCCTCCTCCACTGAGTTCTGATCCAGGGACCCTTGAATAGACAGTCAAGGCCTGACTTCACAGGCCCTTGGCTGTGTCTCAGTTCCACTTCCTATTTCACTCTGTCTTGGGCTGATTCACTTTGTGCTACTTCTTCCCGACTGCCCTGGGCTCCTCTTGTAGACATACCTTCCTTCAGGGAGGCTATGTCTGCCAGCAGGCCCACACAGCTCCCTAACTCCAGCCAGGCTTTTCTTGTTGAGTAAGAGCCAAAGATAAGCTCTCCTTCTTGGTCAGGGCCTAACTGAGCTAGATTCACTCCTTTTAACCTACTGTAGGTGTAGCAGGGTGAGGCTGATTGTGCCTAAAGAATTTCTCCTTCAGATCCAGTATGGGGATCACACTCCCTTAGCCACCACATCACAAAAGGAGCTTAATGTTCAGTTGAATATCCACCAGGCCCCTAACTGTCTTTCAGAGTCATGGCTTTTCACTGTTCAGTCCCCCATTCTGGAAGTGTGACCTACATTCTGTTGTTCAAATGAGCCTAGATTACCAAGTAAGCCAGATAGCTCTGACATGTACTTGTTATTTATCACTCAACCAATTTTTGTGTCATCTGCAAACTTTATCAACAATGATTTTTGGCTGAGTGAAGTTAGGCCCTACAATCAATTTGACAACATTCTCTATTTGTATGTAGTATGATAATTTTGGAACATTGCATTTGATCAATTCAAAAATGTCAGGGGATGTTCAGGCATCAGTGAGCAGAATACTATAGATTTTGGGGAAAACTGGAAAAATCGGAAAGGGAGAATGGAGGACACACAGGGCCCCTCACATCTGCTTAGCACACCTATCCTCTTTATCCACTTTGTAATTTTCCATAGATCAAAGAACCAGTTGACGGTAGCCATTAACACCTTCCAGCATACAACCCCATCTCAGCTCTGTCCATATCCCAATGGAGTTTAAAATGTGAACACCCTGAATGACTTATCTCCCAGACAGAAAGAAACAGCAGGGGGAGCCAGAGAAAAAAGAGAATGAAGAAGACTTAATTCCTTCTAGTGCTGACTTCCCAAAACCTGCTCCATAGTGGGGGAGAGAGAGAAAGAGGGCACCAACAGTCTCCCCATCTTTTAGCAATCCAGGGGAAAGAAAAACATTTTGGGAGGGGGCAGTGGAAGAGGAACAAAATGAGAAATACAGAGCTCCTGGCATGGGGAACTCTGGTATGGGGTTATTCAGTTCTCCTTCCTACTGTCAGTAAGTGTCAGGTGAGTTTAAAGTACTTACCTATATTTATGCCATATAGGTGTACTAAGTTATGCTTTTCAGTTTTACAGTTCATTACCTAGATCATGCCACAAGAAACCCTCAGAACAATTGACATTTACAAAGGCTAAGTGGTAGTCCAAATGCCATCAACATAAACTCCTTTTGAGATAAAAAGCTGGCTATGAGCAAGCAAATAGAAACTCGAGCTATGGAAACTATGCTACAAGATGAACAGCACCTGCAAGATGACCAGAGTCATAAAATCAGTTGAGCACTAGAAACGGTGCCCGAACTTGAAAGCAGGCCAACATATACAAAATTTTAAAAACATGAAACTGATAAAATAACAAAGAGAGGAGGCATGGCTTAGGTGACTTAAGAATCAAATTTAGGTATAGTGTCAGTACACTGTAAAATTGCTAGAGGTCTACCAATAGAATTTAGAGTCACCAAGTGTATTTTTTCTTTAAAAACATGAAAAGCTATTTGTACATAAAAAGCAGTATAACATACAGAACTTTGCCAATATGAGCAATGATGTAGGGATGGTGCATGGAGGAATGCAAGGAGCCATGTCTGTGCCATGAGATAGGCCTCCAAGAGCAACAAAGTGTGCTATCCCCTCAGATAATTTTCTTACAGATCATTGATAAATAGCACTGGGCCAAGAACAAAACCCTGGGCACCCAACTAGAAACACTTGCATCAGATAGTAATTTTAAATGGGGATTATCATCTATTTAATCCATTAAATTGTACTAAACTATTTTTGTATGGTGTTAATTTTTAAATTAGAACATCATGCAACATTATGTTAAATGCCTTGCAGAAATCTATTATTGCAATAGTTGCCCTTATCAACTTAACTAATGCAATCAAAAAATGATTTCAAGTTTGACAAGATATTTTCCATAAACTCCCTTGACGGGCAATAATTATGGGTTTATACTTTAATTCATTGGATCTTGTGTCAACTGTCATTGGTACATTTAGCTTCCTTTATCAGTCATCTGTATTTCATAACTGCTGATATACAGTCATTGTTATCAACTCCTCCCACACATATTATTGCTGGTTTCTCTTCTTAATCAGAGCAATTTTTTTTAACTGAAGAAAACCCTTCTTTTGTGGTTCTGGAATTATGGGTCTTAGGGCATCTAGTGAAGTTTTCTTGATCAATTCCCAGATATCGTTCACATTCCTTTGTGTCAAATTTTCTTCCTAATCAAATTGTCTCATAACACTTTTCAGTTTTGGAAATCTTTTTGGAAAGCTTAAAAGTGCAGGCAAAAAGCTTGCATTTCATGCTGTGTGTCAGAGCAGGGAACCAGTAGAGTAAGGGGATTCAAAGAAGAGGGTGTCAGGACCAGTGTAACAGGCCTTGCTTATAATTTTTTTCAACATAATTTTTGATGGAACAGGGTGATCAAAAGTGGATGTAAAAAAGGACTAGAGAGGGGAAGGTTGTAGCTGCCATGATGGGAGATGATTAAGTCCTAGACAATAATTTTAGTGGTGCAAGAGAGAGAAAATTGCATATTGAAAACATTGTAGAGGAAGAAGAGGTAAGATTTAGATATGTTCTGGATATGTGGATCTAGAGAAAGGGAATAGTTGACTGTGACACCCAAGTTATGGCCTGAATGACTGATGACAATAATGAGAGAGATTCAGAGAATGAGTATGGCTTGGGAGATATAAGGAGAAACTTGATTCTGGTCATGTTAAGTTAAAGTTAATGACAGGGCATATATGAGATGTCATGTTTGTGAAATTTTGCATGCAGGTAAAACTTCGTATGACATCTCAATGCATATCTGTCTTTATATCACCTGAATATTATTATTTGTGTAGTCTATCAATAAGTTGTTGTATTAAGAATGAAATCCTGAAGAGCTTACTCTGGTAAAACTGCCATTGAAATTTTAAAGACAGTAGAAGATATTTTTAAGTAAAGACATCAGGATTTTGCCCTGTTCTTTGAGCAACTGAAATCAGTGGCTTTCACAGGAGTAGGAGTAGTCTTATAACAAAGAAATGCAATATGGGAGCCCCCCAGTGTGTAAAACAACAATAACAAAAGCCCCTAAATTCACATTGCTATTAAATAAAAATTGTATAGCCATGTGCATTAAGTTCGTAATTTACAATCCAAAGTTAGGACATTCTGCTCCTGTTAATATATTCCCTCACACCATCCTCCATCCACAAGTCAGTTTTCTGCCTTTCTCCTATACCAACTCCCAGCTTCAGTTCCATTGTCCAAACATACCTCCCTCCTTCCATATAAATGAGCAGTTCACTCATGAGATAAAAAATGAACTGGAAAAGTAAATGATTTATTAAGCTAATTCCTGCTCTTCTTTCCTGCTGTTTCTGTAACCACTGACTATATTATATCTGAGATCAGGCTGTAAGCTCTTCGTGGCAGGGAACAGGAATTCCTATTATATTATTAGTTTTCATTTGTATTACTGTAGTGCCTAGGAGCCATAGTCATGGACCAAGACCTCCTATTAGTATTGTGAGGTGCCTAGCACTCCTTTGGGTACTGTAAAATATTAAATACATCAACAACAACATATAAGGACTCTGGGATCGCTGCATATGTGCGCACATACACAGTTGTGTGTATGTATGCAACTTCAATATAATTCATCCTTCAGAAAAACAGGAGGCAGTCCTACTGTACTTGGCATCCCCTACACGGGCAAGGTCACTGGGCTCCATCTATTTGATCTTTCTCTACCAAGGATAGAGTCTCTTATTTCCTAGGCTAGTCAGTCAGTGCACATTTCCATCAATATTAAGTCACATCCAAATTATAGTTGTGGTTGAATGACATTTAGCGGAGGGAAATAGCTGAAAATAAAAGAAAATAATTTACTTTTTTGTGAAGTTGCAGCTATGGAAAGCTGCACAACTACAGGCCATTTAATCTAAATTATAAAGGTTAAAAGTTGGTAGCAGTAAACTCATGTCATTATTCCTCTCTGTGACTTTTCTTTGTTCTTCATTTTCCTCCACCCCCACTTCATACCAGGATTGAGAAGAGCATCCTCCTTTGATCTCCCAAAAAGTTTATCATCCATCTAGGTAGGACTGGCCTGTGGGAGAAATTTATTGCATCCTACTGGAACCAGTACATTCAGGCTCTCTGTCAATTAAATATGAAGCAGCTGGGTGAAATCCATCACCCCCAAAACAGGGCCAAAGCGTGCAGCAACTCTGCAGCTTCCTTCATGCCAGTTGACAGCCTCATGCCAGCCACAGCTCCTTCATGCCAGTTGTGGGGGGAGGAGGGTAGAGGGAAGTTTCAAGGATCTGTGTAATGATGGATCTGCAGCTCTATGTAATCTAGTAGGCACTTTGTAATTATTTATCACAATACGGTTCCTTAATCTCCCAGGCTTTTTTACATTAAAGTGACCCTTTTTGTCTTTTTAAAGTTTTAAAAAGTTTTAAGAAGGTATCGTGCCATTGCTTTCCCTTGGCCTATACTAGCTTGGTGAAGCACTGGTGGAAGTTGGTGAAATTACAGCCCCCATGAGTTCTGGTGTGTCTACGTCTTCATTCTTCTGCAATATTACTGCTGAAACCATGATCCCGTTTAGTCCTTTGAAAGGAGTAGGATGAAATTGGATGAGAGAACATTCTCTTATTCATTCACACATATTTTATTCACTCACAGAAATCTCCAGATTTCAAAGTATTTGAAAAGTTTTAAAATCATATAAACTAAGGGCTGTAATGAGAACTTTTAAGAGCTTGAAACTGTTTGTTGATGCAAGCAGCTAGTGGGTGTTCACCCCCCAAACTGCACAATTCCCCAACCCCAGCATGCATGCACAGCTCAGCAGGTGAAGCCCAGATGCCCACCACATGACGTTGTAGTGGGCCCCTCAAGACTCCTCCTTGAGGTGAGTGCCAATGAGCCAGAGCGGGACGAGCCCAGGCCACCATTGTGGGACAGGACAGAGCTGCTGTTGCCAGGGATTGTTCTGCCACCCCCTAGGAGAAACCCCACAGGATAGGACAGAGTTGCCACTGGCCTAGGTGAATGCAGGGCCAGACAGGTTTGCTTTGCTGCTTTTGCCAATGATGAGTGGGCTTGCTCTCCAAAACCCCCATCCTTGGAGCCAGGACAGAGCCAGGCCCAGCCCCCGCCCCCTACCCCAAAAATATTTTCACCCTTTGCCTATGATTGTTGACCCTGCATGAACTGTATTAATTATTGTCTAGTTAGCTTAGTTTCTTAGGCCCTGCTCCGGCAAATGTTTACATATATATTAACTTTACTCGGATTACAAGGTGACTACTCATGGTAGTAAAGTTAAGTATATCAGGATTCCTAACCTTACTACACTATAGGTAAAATTTACCTCTGTGCAGGTCAGCACAAAGCCCATGCATCACTACAATGCTATTTGGAGGACTTAAGGGGTTCATAGGCCTTGTGCTGGACCTAGACATAGGTGTGAATTTCATTCTGAATGGAGACGAAAAAAATATTGTTAAATCTACTCTTTGGCCATTAAAATAGACTTACTGCAAATGACACACACATTATCCCATCAGTTCAATAATCAAAAAGTACAGTTGATCTCTGAATTCTATCCATAGGGCAGCTGATGGAGAAGGATTTGTTGATTTTACGTTATCCTTGGAATAATGGACAAACTTTTAATGTATGTAAACTATGAACAACAAGAAGAAAAGCAATCAAGATAGGGTAGTGTATTTTGACATTGCTTACAATTACTTCTAAGACAATTTCATGTTTAACATAGTCTTATCTAGATAAACTAGATGGAAAATACCAACAGGACATGAACTTAAAATATGAACTGCTGTTGGAAAGCCCACTTGCAGCTGCATGCACTGTATATAAACACATGATGAACCATGTCAAAGAAATGTTTGTTCCCAACAAATGTAAATATTTTAATAGCAACCATTTGTAAGCAGGATAGATAAAAATCTATGGTTTTTTTTAAAAAAAGAAAAATTAAAAAAAGATGTTTTTTGTTTAAATTGGATTTTTTTATTTAAATTATAAGTGTTTCTTTTTAAAAACTAAACCTGTTTAAAATGAAATCTTGAATGTAATACAAAATATTTTAAGGCCTAAACATATTACAAACTCTCAAAACATTTAAATATAAATTAATATGATAAGTCCATGGCCAAGTCTCTATCAGAAATGTTGAGTTAAAGAATGCTTTTCTATATAAAGAAAGAATCAGGGAGAAAAACATAACTTCTGAGGTCAAGCTTTATAAATATGCACAGTATGCCATGTACTGTATTAAGGGCTTGATCCTATGGAGACCAATGGACTGTGCTTCTGGAAGCAAGAGACTGGTAAAGTCATCACAAGCATTGGGATTAGCCTCTGACTCCAGAAGACACCATCATGTATCTCATCAAGACAATCCACTGAGCCTGCCTGGATGGCCTCATACTCCTGTTTTATAGCTTCTCCCTACTTGGAGCTCTGATTGGTTCAGTTTTCAAATTATGAATATTTATGATACCAAGCAGCATTTAAACTACTCTCCAGCTCATGAAAAAACACCAAACTGCCCAGTAACGACCAGCCCTTGCTTCTGGATGGTTCTGGACACATCAAATAAGTGGCCTTGCTCAGTCTCCTTGCATGTGTACATAGAGATATAAAGAAAAATCCATTAATTTCTCAACTGCCTCTTTCTCTGTTTTCGCACAAAGAAAATATTGCAGTGCAAAAGACATGTGGGTTACACAAGCAGAAGTCACTGATGGTTGTTAGTTCTTTTCTTTTCCTGGGGGTAGGGGCGGGTGAGTATGTAACAAGGAAGAAGGAGCAGAATGCACAACTAGAAAAGAGCAACAGTGGTGTCAAAGCAGGACGCTATGGGAAGAAGGGACAACATTCTCCAAAGTGCAGCCTCTAGCCTTGATTTCAACACCTGGGAAGGGGGATGGGTGGGAAACAGCCATGGTGGTAGGCTGTAAAAAAAGACCCTATTTGGGATTATTTTCAATAAATTTCTGTATATCTAGGTAAAAGAACACATGCCAAATATAAACAGGGCAACAAAGCAATGCCAGATCTGGTTCTCAGAATAAAACATTATGAAAAATGCTCCTCAGAAGACAATGACTTTGAAAATGATGATACGGACATGTCTGAACAATCTGGATCAACCGGTTAAATAGACAACTCATTTTTGCACCATTCTTACGGAGTGCCTACCATGTTTTACTATTCCAGTAAGTGATTATTTAGATTGTCATAAATGTGTGTTTTGTGTGGATTACTTGCAAATTTCAAAATGTTTGCATTTTAAATATAATTAGTATGTTAGTTTATTGTGGGAGTATTTGTCAATTACATTTTTACTGTTACTGCTGGCATTCTGAAGTGATTCTTTATTGCTCAGTATAATCAAACATACTAGGTGAAGATTTCCTGTTTGGAAGTAAAGTTTTTATTAGGCATTTATGAATTTTTAACATTTAAAAAATGTTTTGTTTTGTCAAGCTGTTTGGTGTGTTGCTATAGATAAGGGTTTAAATAGATTTAGATAATACTTATGATTTATTAATTATTTTCCCTGTAAAACTGGGTGTAGAATAAATGATAGCATTTAAACAGTGGTACAAATAGCTGCAGTAGGAGGAATCTTTCATTTTACTGTTTTTTTTAAAAAGCAGGGCGTTGTGTAATACTCAGTGAGTAAGAATGACTTCTTTTTTAAACCATTTTGTTTCAGGGTCCATCTTAGACCTAAGGAGTTATGGATGCCCATCATCTGCAATGTCTATAACGTCAGATCATCAACTAGTACCACCAACAGTGCTGCAACTAAACATACATCAGATACTATATTACCTGTATATAGGTATAGTGTAAATCAACGTGTTTTAATGGTTAAAATCAATGGGCATACACCTTTCTTTAGAAAACTGAAAGTACAAGTGGAGAAGTTGATTAAAATTTATTATTTAAATTCAGGTTTTCCACTTGGTGATTTAAATTGTCTTGATTTAAATCAATCCATCCTGTTTGTAAGAGAACTACTTTTTCTTTCAGTTAATTTTTTTTTAATTGTATGGCATAAGAACAAATTTCCACTATTGCTTAATATATTTCATATTAAGCCTTCTCTATTTCCTTCAGTCAAAATAAGAGGGATTTTTAAAAAAAGAGCACAATATTTTTTGCTGATGTGGAATTGGTCTCATGGTTCATTTATTAAAACCAGCTAAATATTTAGAAAACCATTGTAGTCAGAGTACAACAGATTTGTGGCTAGCATAGATCTACAACATTTTTTTTTATAATTTTAATAATTCTTAGCTGTTACGGGTTTCTGTTATTCATTACTTTAATACTTTAGTGGTAATGTATTCAATCCTATAGTATCCATAAAATGTTTATACATTCAAAATGCAGATTGTTTTCTTTTCCATTTGGGAAAATTACACTTTTAGTATTGTTCATACAAGTTTTTAATTCTTCATGGCAAGTGTGGCAATTTTGGTTTCATAGCATGCATAATTAATGAATAGCAATGACTCAAGGGAAACATTTTCTGCTGGTGGATTTGATATATATATCAAATATATATAAATTAATGTAAATATATATATAAATTAATAATATGAAATACAAAGGTGACAAAGAGGTTATGCATGAAAATAATTGCTATTTTTATCCTAAATATATAGAAAAACATGTATTATTCAATATAGCATTTTGCTTTCTATCCATATGTGCACTGTTGAAAGTAAACCAGAGTAGACTTCTTGTGTTGTAGTTCACTTTCAATACTGCAAGAAATATTTGAATTATTTGTTATTAATGGTATTTGTTGAAAGTTTAACTCTTTTTCTGGTAATTAGCTATTTACAAACTGATCCTGATTTCTAAAAAAACATGTTTGCTATTCTGAAGTATTTGCCAAATACTTTAGGCAAATAAATGCCAGTCTGAGTGGGATCACTCAGTCACACAGGAATGTTTCTGCTTCATCACTGGATGAATTAAAGTTAATAAACAAGGGGAAATTATTATTTATTATTTGTTTTATTGTAGCACCTAGGACCCTGTTGTGCTAGGTGCTGAGTGTAATCAAAACAAAAAGACAATCCTAGCCTCGGTAAGCTTACTATCCAAATTTAAGACAGGAGACAAGATGGATACAGACAGATTGGTGAGAGAGTACAAGGAAACAATGAGACAGTATTGGTCAGCATGATAGGAAGTGGTCTCAACACTGTCACACCAGCATTGTCAAGATTTCTGCAGGCCTCACAGAAAACAAATAGGGGTCGATCTGAAACTGTGGAATAAACTCTCACAGGAACTAACGACCATCACAAACCTCCCCACTTTCTGCTCCAAGTGCAAAACACGGTTCTGTGACCTTGCCTTATATAATGTCAATACAGAGCAACATGCACATAAATGCCCAAAACAACCTAAAAACCCAAAATACTTTGATGCACACACAACTTTCCTTCCGGGGAGATGATGAAAGAATAAAAACAAACCACATTTGACAGCTATTCATGTTACTTTATTGCACTACTAGAAAGTGTTCAGATACTGTAACTGTGTTATTTGAACATATACATACTAGAATAGAAATAATGAATAACAAATAACCAAAAAACTCCCAGTAAGAAATTCTGGATGAATAATTTGAAAGACAGATACATTCAATGTTTACTATATAGCTAAATCAGTTATACTTCCATGGACAGCACAGCCAAATTCACCGTGAAAAGAAGTTGGTTAAAAAAAAACTGTTCCAAAAAATTGCAAATTAAGTGTCAGAGTCAAGACTTCAACCAGGTTTCTAAATTAGTGTCTAATGCACTAGGCCAGAAGACTTCCCAGCCAAGCTAGTAAATCTCTATGTCTAGTTACCCCAAGTGAAAAAATGTCTGCTGACAACAAGGCTTTTCATTCATATAGTGCTTTTACTTCCATAGATCTCAAAACACTTTATACAGATGTGTGAGAGCATCTTTAGCTCAGTTTCATACTTGGCCTAAGTACACATATTTGAAGCTCAATGGGTGACAAGGTGACCTAACAGATACAATGTGGTCTATCACCTCCAGATCAGAATTCTGTTCTTGGCTCATGCACTAACTTCCTATGTCATCTTTTGGCAAGTCACTGAAAGCCTTTGTTCTTCAGCTACCCCATCTGGAAAATGGTCCTATTCACATTATATTCCCTCCAGGCCAAAGTGATATTAAAAGTGAAGTCATTTTTACCAGATCCTAGCCTTTCATTTCACTTTTAAAAAGTGTCTCTGACTGGTTTGGAGGTCAATGATGAAAATATTCTCCATTATCATGGGTTTGATTTGATCTGTCAGATTTATGACAGAAAGAATTGGGTCTAATTTGGACATAATAACAATTATAAAAACAGTTTGCAATTGCTTTCCTTGAAAACTGCCTCTTGCATGAGTCAGTGCCAAAATCTACCTATATTTAAATTTTGTGATTAGGTAGCTGGAGGTACACAAAGAAACATTATATGCCTTGCAAGCATTCAAAAAGGAAACATTTTATAAGTGTTTAATCTCAATAAATCCATAAACAATTTAATCCAAATGCTCCAGATAACTTCAGTGGAGCATTTAACCCTAAAGACTTGAAAGCTTGAGGATTTTTCTATTTATTTTCTCTTTTGGAATTACATGGAAGATCAAAGTCAATCTTCTAATGAAACTGCGATTGCAATCTTATCTACATTAAATCACATAAACCTGCAGAGCATGGGTAAGATCCTAGATCCTACCACTTGACCTAAATGTGGTTCTGTTAGCTGTCAGCAAAACAAGGACTCTCATATTCTTTCTAAACTGCAGCCAACCAAAGAAAGAAGACCTACCTGTCACACATATGTATAATGCCTGTTCCTCCTTCCACTAAAATCAGTGTAAAAAAAATTGCAGAAAAAAATTCCTTTGCTTTCAGAGTAAATCTAACAATTTTCAGGCCAAACCAATTATCCAAGCCAAAGATATAGTGCAAAAATATTACTTAATTATAGGAGATAGTACTTTCTTCACAAATTAAGGTTGCAACTGTCTCTCCATAGTAAGTATCAGAGGGTAGCCGTGTTAGTCTGGATCTGTAAAAGCAGCAAAGAATCCTGTGGCACCTTATAGACTAACAGACATGCATCTGAGGAAGTGGGTATTCACCCACGAAAGCTCATGCTCCAAAACGTCTGTTAGTCTATAAGGTGCCACAGGATTCTTTGCTGCTTCTCCATAGTAAATATGCCCATACTATTAAAACTGGCTGGAATTTGAAATTTCCAGTTCATGGGAAATTTTCAACCCTCCCTGAGCCAGACCTCAATCAGAACTGAGCCACAACCTCTCCCAGCCAGACCCCAGCCTTCCTGAGCCAGATCCCAACCAGAACTGGGCCAGAGCTTCCCCGATCCAGACCCCGCACAAAACCAAACTACAGCCTTCCTGGACCACAACCAGAACTACGCCACAGCCTCCATGACTCAACACTGAGATACAATCGCTTGGAATTGAGCCCCAAACCAATCCCAATCCCTATACTTAGTTGGGTCCCCAACAGAACTGTCCCAGAGCTTCCCTGAACCATAACTGGGATCAGAGCCGACCCAGCACCAGGCTCTGGAATGAACTTAAGCCTTCCAGAACCAACCCCCAAACCAGAACTAACCCCTAAACCCAAACACAACCTCCCCAAATCAGAACTAGGCAACAACCCTTCCCAAACCAGAACTGGGTTGTAACCTGAACTCAGGCCCAACCCAGCCCTCTCTACCTCTTACAATTAAACAAAAATCTGGGTTTAGTCCTAGCCTCCCCCAAACACAACTCAGGATAGGAGAATGTGGGAGGCAGGAGAGGCTGAAAGTTGCAGAGGAATGTGGAGAACTGAGGAAGGTTAAGGGGGCTTTCAGTGGAAACAGGGTAAGTATGAGGGTATGGATACTGTAAAGGGTAAGAGAGAGAAAATGTCCAGGCAGGTGAATCAAGGGGGTGAGCTCAGGACAGGTGCCTGTGAGGGACCATGAAGGGAGAATGTGAGTGGGCGAGAAGACTGAGGCCAAGTCTTCACTACTTGCCGTATCGGTGGGTAGCAATTGATTTCTCGGGATTTGATATATCGCGTCTCATCTAGACACGATATATTGATCTCCGAAGGTGCTCCTGTTGACTCCGGAACTCCACCAACGCGAATGGCGGTAGCGGAGTCGACAGGGGGAGCCGTGGACGTTGATCCCGCTCCATGAGGATGGTAGGTAACTCGATCTAAGATACTTCGACTCGATCCCCTCCCCTAGTGTAGACCAGCCCTGAATGGGGAAGGGCGGGGAGACAAGATAGCCCTAGAAGAGTGGGTCCTGCATTCCAGGAGGGTAAGTACAGCCCTTCTCTGGGCAGCCAGCAGGGAGGCTCATATTTTTGAATGTGTGTTTCAGATTGAATTTTGAACTTGAAATGATTACATGGACTTTGGAGTGGGAGTTGGTTTCCTCTAAAGACTGAAAAATAAAGCAAACAAAACTCAGCATTTATTATTTTGGAAAACTCATGATTTTTAGGCTGATCTCATAATTTTCGTGGCTTGTCGCATGATTTTTGAATGCTTAGAGTTTTCAATACTGTGATTTATATTCTGAACTGTTGCAGTTTCACTGCCCTCCTGGGCCTAGCCCACACTTTCTGGCCCAGGTCCCAGAAGAAAGATTTCTGCTGAAGCTTTTGAAAAGCCATCAGGAGGCAGCTGCAGTGAAGCAGTGCAAGTAGTGCAGAAATTGAGGCAAGCACCCTGCCGAGTTCCCTAGGGAACAGGCAGGCACCCACCACTACAGTCACAGACTAAGGGGAATGAGTTGTTGCTGCAGAACTACAGAATGAGGAAGATACTCTGGAACACTGATCTGTGCTTGCCTTTTCATTAGCACCATTAAAGGAGAGTGAGAACCTCCCCTTCACTGTGCAAATGAACTTGATGATCACTCTGTGGAAGGTAACAGCTGCCTGCCAGCAGGGAACTAACTTGAGATCAGAAAATCCATTATGAGAGTTACTGTGGTGGAGGGTTTTACCAATAGAAAAAAGAACTAATTCAGGAATGGCCTGTGCTATATAGGAGGTCAGACTAGATGATCACAATAGTCCCTCTGGCTTTTGTAATTTATGAAAGCATAATTTTAATCTTCTGAAAATTTAACTGAATAACCATAGTACCTATTAATCATTGTTCTCCTTGATTATCCAGACATTGACTCTATCCACTTAGGTCCCTAATCACAAAATCCCCACACCACAGAAACTGTCAAAATGTGTCACTGGTTTCCCCCCCCCCTCAATTTTTGAGCTAGAGAAGGAATGAGTATGTGCTGGCACTAGGAACTCCCACTCTTTGGGAGGGGGAAGAAAGAATGTACAGGCTCCCAGACACTGGCAGTTTCAACCTACAAGGAAACACTATACCTGCATGTCCACCTACCCACCCACTGCCTCCGTCCTCTGCGTCTCCCTATGGACTGTGTTTCTGTTTTGCCTCTAACAAAACCAGAAACTAGTAGACAAGGGCAGAGTAACAGCAGATTTGTAAGAATGGTGCTTCCTTGCTGGAGAATTACAACAGGAACAGTATACAGGGATGAGATAAGCAACTGAGATACAGAAGTGGGTGTGAGTGGCAACTTTGTAATGTATTTGTTGGTTTGTTTTCCAAAATGATGTTCATACAGTTGCTTGCTGAAGAATCTGACTGTTTATCACAGAATTCTGATTTTCAGTTATAGGCCTTACTAATATTGACTACATTCATGTACTTTTACAAAACGTACATACAAAAACTTATAGCTGTATGGAGGTGAATGTTTTGGAGATGTTAAATCAACAATCTGCTTTTTATATATGTCTAAAGGATTCAGTTACTGGATATATTTTGCTATTGGGAATTGAACCCATGGTCTCCTCTTTCATTTCTTACTAGTTATTTTGTTCAGGCAAAGAATTTGAGTTATGGGAAGAAGATACTTACACACTGGCATCTTGTGACCAAAGATGACTCCTTATGGTTTAAGTCCAGGACACTCTTCCCAGGACATTTTTTCTAAAGCAGAAACCAAAGTGTCATTACATTCTTCTTTCTCAGGTGCTTGAGCCTCTCTTATCCCCAAAAGCTCCTACACTTCTGAATGTATGAATTGGCTTAATAAATGCTTATCTTGTTTCTTTCATTTTGACCTTTTTTCTTGTTTTTCTCTTCCATCTGTTGTCTGGGGGATTTTTTCCTCCTAATTTCCTCTTCTTTTCCCTCCACTATCTTATTTCTTTTGCCTCTTTCCCCCCCCATCTCATCTAGTACTTCTTAACCGATGATTTCTCTTTTCCCTTTATCCTGTTATCTTTGTTTGTCTTCTTCATGTTGTCTAGCTCCTTTCTTTTCCGCTGCCCATTATTTCTCCGTTTCCTTCTCTTTTTCCCTGTTTTATGTCTCTCCTCTTATGCATTCTCCTTTGCTTCATTTGCTCTCCCTATCTCTGGATAAGGCAAGTGGAAATTGTTATTAATATGCCCCTTCACCAGGAATCATCACCCCACAGCTCTCTCCTTTGGTTTGGTCAGGTCTTCATCCCTGTGCAACTCACTTGACTCTAAGCACTGGCAATAAAATGATGCAAACACTGTGAACAAGTGCTGTGAAGGTGAACAAAGAGGAGTGTTATAGTTACTAATGTTGAAGATAGCTTGGCAGAATTGATGGGTTTTCAGAAGTTTCTAAAATGAATGGTTTAATAGGATTAATTGACACACAAATATACCTCACAGCTTCAAGTGCTAAATTCACCAACCCAAAGCTAGAGGGCTGCCAGATATGGAAATGATGTCTGTATACTCTGCTAGTACTGGAATCTGATGTTTGTAAGTTTTAGTGGCAGTCCTACAAGGTTTTCTCAAACTGCACCATTAGGAAGGAATGGCATAGTTTAGTACTTCCTCAGATGGGCCAACTCTATTCCTGTTTGCTATTATTTATTTATTGGACAACAGTGTGCTCAGTGCTGTTTAGAAGAAGAAAGTCTGCTCTGAGAACTGTAGAGTATCACACAATACAGTATAATACAGATGCATAAAATTTGTAAGCTCCTGCTTAACTGTTGATAGTCATTGAAGAGTTGCACGAATATAAAAATGACAAGAAGTTCAAAACTGCACCAATAGCCCGTCTCAAGTGGGGGTCCATGGCCCCCTGGGTGGCACCAGGGCTCTAAGCTTTAGCCCTGCAGGGGCACCAAGCTTGGAGCTCGAGGCTTCATTCCTGTGGGGGGCGCTGGGGCTCAGGGCTTCAGCCATGCAGTCAGGACCGGCGCTAGAGTTTTTCGCGCCCTAGGCGCATGGCCAAGAAATAGGCTTTCTTTTGCATCCCATCCAAAAATCATTTTTTCTGCAGGGAAGCAAAGAATTCTGTGGGGGACATAAATTCTGCACATGCACAGTGGTGCAGAATTCCACTAGGAGCAACAAATTGACCAGAGTAGTAGGGAGACAGCATAGCATCTGCACAAACAGGAGGGGAGAAAAACTTTATCCAGCAATACACTTCAAAGGAATACACTTCAAATGTTCACTAGATTATAAAAGAAAGGGAGAGAATGCCTTACCTATCCTTCAATTTGGGGACATAGGGAACAGCAATTTCCGAGCTTATGAACCACTCCAACAAGCCAACGGCTGCTCCCCAGACCAGGTTCCCCCCTCCCTACTCCCTGAACTCCCCTGGAGAGTGCACAGCCCTGCCATGAGCCCTCCCCACTCCACTCTGAGTCCACTCACTGTCTTTGTCAGAGCCGCCTTCTGGAGGCATCGGAGAGCCAGAGCGTCCCACTTGTGGTGACGGCAAGCCCCAGCCATAGAGGAGCTGGTGCAGTGCAGGGGGGCAGCAGGCCTGTAAAGATGGTGGCTCCGCTAGCAGGGGCAGCCATGTCCCCCACCCCTCCTGTGCAGGCTGAAGCCTGGTGCCCCCCCCAGGGGCTCCTGCAGGCTGCAGCGGATGCATTAGGGCAGCAGCTCCCATGCGCCCCCGGCTTCCCCTTTGCTGCGCTCACGCTCTGCGACGCCTGGGCATGTGAGCCGCCACCGCTGGGGAACGGGGCCCTGAGCCTGCTCCAGGAGGGGCAGCAGCGGCTCACACGCCCGGAAGCCGCAGAACCCGAGCACAGTGACGGGGGAGCCAGGGGGCAGGCCTGCTCAGGCTGCAGCCCAGCAGCCCCCATGTGCCCCCTGGCTCCCCCCTCACCATGCTGGGCAGGAGAGGCAGGGGGTGTGGCTGCTCCCCACTAGCGGTGCTAGTGCTTTGCAGGGCTGCTGGCCCCACTGCACTGGCTCCTCCCTGGGTGGGGCTCCCTGTCCCTGCAAGCTGACACTCTGACTCTCTGGTGCCTCAGAAAGGCAGTTCTTCCTTGCCAAGCCAGGGCACTGCTTTTTGGCACCCCTCCACCCCCCAACCACTTGGCGCCCTAGGCGACTGCCTAGTTCACCTAGTGGTTGCACCGGCCCTGGGTATTTCTGGGTAGGCTCAGACCTTGTACTGTGTCAGGGTTGGGCGCAGCCTCATTGCTGAGTTCATGTCCCGTGGGGGAGAGCTGCACAGTGATCTCCCACCTCTGTGCAGCCATGCTAGGGCCTCCACATTTATTTGACCAATAACATCTGCAAAATTTTAAAATATTATTTGCAGAATTTTTATTTTTGGTGCACAACGCCCTGGGGACCAATTTGCGTCGCTAGTTGGAAGACATAAATGAACGTCCATTGCCTCTGGGGACGGAGCCACGGGGTATGTGGGGGGGGTGTTATTCCCCGGCTCAGCGGCTTCTACTGCTTAGCTGGGCTTCCGGGGCTTCTGCCGAGGGTGGGGCTCAGCGGCTGGGAACACCCAAAGGGAGAACATTTTCCATCTCCCGAAGTGCGCGCGGACACACCCTCTCCCTCTCTTCATTGGCTGTTGGCTTAATGACATCGAGCTCGCGCCACTAGAAACGCTACGTTTGTGCGCCCTGGGTTGTTTAGCGGTTTCCATAGTAACTAAGCAGGCCTCGCCCCTTTAAAGGGCTCCTCCGCGGGGCAGGGGGTGGTGCTACCGCTGTTGCCGGAAGTGAAGATGGCGGCGGCCTCTTCGGAGCTGCTAACGGGCTGGTGCCTTTTCGGCCTCTCGCTGCTGGTAGGAGGAGGTGGCGCGGCTCCAGTGGAGCTTCTTCCCCTTTCCTGGGCTGGCCGCCCTGGCTCTGGGAGGCCGCAGGCTCTTCCTTCCCGTACAGTCTTTGGCGGGAACGGATTACCACACGGTGCCCCCTCTTCGGGTGCTTGGTGACCGGGGTAACGAGCACTCCCCGCTCACTCGTGGATCCTAGCAGCATGTGCTTCTCAACCACGCCCCTAGTGTCCGGGCTAACGGGCTCCCGCAGGCCCTTAACCCCAGAGACAGCAAGGAGGGAACTAACTGGCCCTTACCTTCCTCCCCCACCCCCCTACTGAGGGGGGTAACGGAGCTCTTTGCCCATCCCCTACTCCTTGGGGTCTGGGGCTACCGACTGCGCTCCTGCACGCCGGCCTTGGGGTCTCTGGTTCCTCGGGGGGTAGCCAGCGGAGACAGGCTATGCAGGGGTCCTGTGGCAAAACAGCATGTGGTCACGTAATTACAGACTGTACCCTAAAGCACTGAGCTGAGGTTTCACAGCAGCCCTAATTCTGGCACGTCCTAACTTCCAAATGCCTGACTTTGCAATCTTATTGCTGGTCATCTTGGGTGTAATTTCATAACTTAAAAAAAAGAGAGAGAAACTGGAACTATAGTGGCCATCAGTTCTGGTCATCAGTTGGTTTTAGGTTCTTAGATCCTGAGCACAGGCCTTTGCCACTTGAACTAATGGAGTGAAAGGTAGCAGCAATATTAGGCTATCTTCTCTCGGGGGAGAGAGAACAAACTACCTATGGCTTGGGCTACCGTATGGCTAGCATTTGACTGTCTGGCTGGTATTTTTATGGATTTGCCAGTTGCAAGAAAAATAATTTAATCTGCAAGGGGTTTTTTGTGTGGTCTAAAGATTAGTATTATTATCACAGTACGCTGGGATATCTAATGTTAAGTTTTTCTGTCCAGCTAAAGATGCTGCAGTGTTCCCACTTATGCAGTTTATCTGATAATAGATCAAGACTATTGAAAATCCAGCTACTGTCTACCCACCAACATGCAGATGCACTGTGTGTGGGGGAGAAGGGGGATGTTTGAGCCATGCTAGAGTAAGATGTGTGATGTTATCAATCTTATTTGTATGTGTTTTCTCTCTAAATACTATAAGTGGCTGTTGAAGGGGGTTGTTGAGTTGCTTTGTGCTTGGGGTTACATCGGGCTTGTCTTGTAGGGGTATATGTGCCATGTGTTTTGCATTTCAAAGGTAGTAATCCTATCCCTAGCAGATGTTAGTCATGTTTAATGCACAGCCAGAAGATGTTCTGATATTATGGTGATTGAGAGCAGTTTAAGTATCTATATAGAATAGAAATACAGGCCTTGGCTACACTTGAGAGTTAGAGCGCTGTGGGTGGCTTTATAGTGTTGTAACTCACTCCCCATCCACACTGGCAAGGCACATACAGCTCTGTATCTCCATGGCTACAACACTGCTTGTACTCCACTTCCCCAAGAGGAATAAAGAGTATAGCACTGCTGCTGCAGTGCTGGGGTACCAGTGTAAACAGGGAATAATCTTAGTACCCTGTAACTTCGGAAGCTTCCCATAATCCTTTTAAGTGAAGGTCCCATTCTTTGTTTTGTTGTGAACTCCGGGCTCCTGAAGCTGCTTATTAAAAAAACAAACATAGCTACGATTGCTGTGAATGAGCAGAGGCAGGGGGGCTTTCTTTGGAATGCCCACAGCTAGTGTTTGCTTGAAGAGAGCGTGAGGGAGGTGACTTGAGAAGAAAAGCAGTGCAGCGGGCGGGAGGGAGTGGGGGTTCCATTTCGGAGCAGCTGCTTATCTGGTCTGTGAGGAAAAAAACAAACAGCTGTTGTTTGCTTTCAGTGAATGAGAGAAAGGGGTGGGGGAGGGGGTCAGAACTTGCAAGGCAGGGCACTGACACAAAATGTCAGCTCCAAAAATCCACACTCCCTGTCACACTCCACCCCACCCCCTTTTGAAAAGCACTTTGCAGCCACTTGAATGCTGGGATAGGTGCCCATAATGCAACACTTCTAATGCCACTGCAAATATGGCCACGACAGTGCGCTGGTAGCTGTCAGTGTGGACAGACTGCAGCACTTTTCCCTACTCAGCTGTACAAAGACAGGTTTAACTCCCAGCGCTGTACATCTGCAAGTGTAGCCATACCCACAGTTTAACTTGAGTGCCATTTCTGATATTCTTGTGCTGAACTGCATTATGGTATCTATCTTTTCTTTTCTATTTTAGGCTATTCTGGCTTTTTGCTGGGTTTATGTGCGCAAGTACCAGAGTCGACGAGAAAGTGAAGTAGTTTCTACCATAACAGCTATTTTTGCATTGGCAATTGCACTTATCACATCAGCACTTCTGCCAGTGGACATTTTTCTGGTTTCGTATATGAAAAATCAAAATGGCACATTTAAGGTATGAACTACTTAGCTATTGGCATTCAGTAAACCATATGTCACCAAAACTGCTTTGCCATATGTCTTCCATCTCCCTTTTTGTTATCTCTTCATTCTGAGTTATCAAACTGTCATATTTTAATGCCTTATTTCATTACTGGAATTTTTGTCTTGGAAGAATGCTAGCATTACAAACTAATGTCATTTACTTCTAAAATAGATTTATCCTCATAACTTTGTAATGTAAACCTGTGTTCTCTCATTAAAATATTAATATTACCAACTTTTTTATAACATACACAAGAATAGTCTTGTCTAGGTGCTGGAGGGTTTATTCATTTAACACTGCATACATAGAAATGAGGAGAGACTCCTAAATATTTTCTGTAGTTCATACTATAAAATAATTATATTTTTGTATAATATAAATATACCCAAAGAACAGAACAAGATGTATCTTTCCAAATGAGCTCTCAGTCCAAGGTCTGCTCCACACTTAAAATTTAGATCGACTTAGCTACCTTGCTCAGGGCTGTGAAGAACGTTGTTCCCTCAGCATCGTAGTTAGTTTGAACTAACCCTTGGTATAGACATGGGTACATTGATGGAAGAATTCTTTTGTTGACCTAGCTATGGCTTCTTTGAGTGATGAATTAACTACATCAACAGAAACATGTTCCTTATGGCACTACAGACTCACAAATTTAACAATTCAACATGTTTTAATGGTTATCAACTAGTTCTTAGGAAAATAACCAAATAGAAATAAAAAACATGGTTAAAATCAGTTATTTAAATATGATTTCCTGCTTGCTGATTTAGTGATTTAAATTGCCAGTTTTAATTGTGACCTAAATAATTTCCTCCCATTACAAAGATTGCTTTTGTACACTGCCTTTCCATATTTGTCTACCATTTATTTTTTCTCAAAACACATGCTCTTGCATACATTGATATGGGCGTTATGGGTAACCGCTTCAAAGGTTAAGTCAAATGCTTTACACGTTTACAGGGTGGACAACTTGAATCCATGCTACTGTTCGTTTGGTGAATCAGATAACTTATCTGCACAAAGAATGTATAATTAATGTTGAGATTTTAAACTGACATGAACATTTTCAGTTAAGGTTCTCCCAATGGGAAAAATCTTCCACCTTTGTGCATATGGATTCTAATTAAGAATAGATAAAACAGTTTTCTTCTGCTCTGCTTCTTCCTTCAGACATGTTCTTGTAGTCTTTACCTTGAAAAGGAAAAACACTTCCTTAGATTTTCCTTGCCTGTGTACCCATCATCCAATTTCCAACAAACCATTCACTTCAAAACTCTAGAACAGAACATGGCCATGTCTACGTCTAAAATTTTGCAGCGCTGGTTGTTACAGCTGTATTAGTACAGCTGTATAGGGCCAGCGCTGCAGAGTGGCCACACTTACAGCAACCAGCGCTGCAAGTGGTGTTAGATGTGGCCACACTGCAGCGCTGTTGGGCGGCTTCAAGGGGGGTTCGGGGAACGCGAGAGCAAACCGGGAAAGGAGACCAGCTTCGCCGTGGTTTGCTCTCGCGTTCCCCGAACCCCCCTGCAAACCGCAGGGAAGGAGACCAGCTTGCTCGGGGTTCCGGGAACGAGAGAGCAAACCAGGAAAGGAGACCAGCTTCGCCGCGGTTTGCTCTCGCGTTCCCGAACCCCCTGCAAACCGCAGGGAAGGAGACCTGCTTGCTCGGGGAACGGGAGAGCAAACCGCGGCGAAGCTGGTCTCCTTTCCTGGTTTGCTCTCGCGTTCCCGAACCCCCCTGCAAACCGCAGGGAAGGAGACCTGCTTGTTCGGGGTTCTGGGAACGAGAGAGCAAACCGGGAAAGGAGACCAGCTTCGCCGCGGTTTGCTCTCGCGTTCCCGAACCCCCTGCAAACGGCAGGGAAGGAGACCTGCTTGCTCGGGGAACGGGAGAGCAAACCGCGGCGAAGCTGGTCTCCTTTCCCGGTTTGCTCTCGCTCCTGAACCCCCCTGCAAACCGCAGGGAAGGAGACCTGCTTGCTCAGGGTTCCGGGAACGCGAGAGCAAGCTGGGGAAGGAGACCAGCTTGATTACCAGAGGCTTCCTCCTTCCACGGAGGTCAAGAAAAGCGCTGGTAAGTGTTTACATTGGATTACCAGCGCTGGATCACCAGCGCTGGATCCTCTACACCCGAGACAAAACGGGAGTACGGCCAGCGCTGCAAACAGGGAGTTGCAGCGCTGGTGATGCCCTGCAGATGTGTACACCTTCAAAGTTGCAGCGCTGTAACTCCCTCACCAGCGCTGCAACTTTCTGATGTAGACAAGCCCCATGTAAAAATGTGGCCTTAATACAGTTATAGTATCTGAAGTTATGGTTTGATTATATGAATCTGATTTTCATATAAAATAATCGAAGTAATTCTGACATAAAACTTAAACCAGTTGAAGGTGTTCAAGATGATTTTATTGTAAAACTGGCTTTTTCTCTGGAATTAGCAGCTCGTAAACTGTCCCATATCATGTCCTCAGTTTTCCGTAACTTGTGGTTTCGAAAAATACTAACATATATTCATAAGCCGAATATTTTTGGTAAAAAAGTGATGCATCAAAGAGCGGGGGTCAGTTTATAAATGGGTCTACACCAAAATTTGATGATTTTAAGCTCTATGGAATCATTGAATTGAATATCTAATACATTGTCGTTTTGTTTATCTGGAACGTCTGCAGGCATGGGGCCCCTCAAAGTCTGCAATTCCTGTTGGCTGGGAATGGCAAACCATGGCAACGGGGAGCTGAGGGGCTCCATGTCTGCAGACGTTCCAGGTAAACAAAACGTCCAGGCCTGCTAGCGGCTCTACTGTAATGGGCCAGGAGCCAAAGTTTGCCAACCTCCGAAATATAGGTCTGGCTTATGAAAGGGTCATATAGTTTTTGCTATTTTTACCTATCCATCTTGGGGGATTGGCTTATAAACGAATAGGCTAATGAATAAGAATATACAATAGTTTTTCTATGTCCCATACCCTTGTCTTCATAATACTCCTTTGCAGTTTTGGTAGTTTGAGGAAATAGGTATTGTATATATGGATTTAGTTCAATATCCCTTAATCCCAAACCATCTGCATTAAAAAAAACTTTTTTTGTTTATAAAATGCATATCTGATAGTCAAACTAAATGTATTACCCGCACCCCAAACACATTAACTGTACCAAAACTAGATTTGCACCGTCCCCTAAAAGAAAAGCCTTTGTAACCTGAACCTACCTGTCTGTCTGTCTGTCCCTAGAAGCCAATGGGAGTGGAAGTGGTTCCTTAGTGAATAAATGAACCCTTAACAGATTCTGGCATTGATAGACAATGGGATAAGTAGCTGGGTGAGGGGAATGTTAAATGACTGACAATTTCTTAAATTCCAAGTACAACTTTTAGTGTGTGTTTTTTTTTTTTCTTTGTTTGTTTTTTAAAAAGCTTCGTGAAGCAAAATATTCTTTGTAAGCCGAAGACTGGTCAATTGAATTACTTTATCATAGGACAATGGAATTTGAAAGGAAATAGAAATAATAGATGCAATTTTTAATTACTAATAACTTGCATTGTACTGTACATGTAATCTTCTCTGGAATATACCTTTGTTCCTGTAGGTAACTTGCATTTTTTAAATAATTAAATTGACAAAGCAAACTTTATGTTGGTACATCTCAAGTTGCTGCTATCCTCCCTGTTGCTCTCCTTTAGCAGAGAACTCGGCTGCTACATATGGAGATTATCTGGTAGAACGTAGATGCCAAACTGGAATATCTTTCTAACAGTGGCATATGATTCTGTTGCTGTCATCTTAATTCCTGGTTACCTCTCCTTCACGATTTTTGAATACCGTTAACTGATGGCTAAAATTGCACTTGTTTGTGGCTAATTGGCACCTGGATGATTTGGTGCCTGCTATTGTGACCTTATTTCATATTTCCTTTTGACATACATTTGCATTACTTTTGACAAGACCTTTTTCATATCCTCTTTTAAGACTTTCATGAGACCAGAGAAGTGCTTCACTGTGACCATATGTTTAAGTTAACTCTTCATTTCCCTTAAGAGCACATAATTAATTAAAAGGAGTGCATTCATTTTTAATACTTGCTATTTAAAAAAGCAAACTATGCATGAGAACTTTTCTGTCAAAATTAAGTACTCTCTTATTCTCTTTATATAAAATCAGTCCCAAAATCCTATCTCTGCCATGATGATGCTTAGAAATTCCTGTTCTAGCATTTGTTGGGCATGTTAGGATTTTTTCCACCCTAAACTCTCCATTTTATTGCCTCCATGAGAAGCACTTAACTCAGGAATGTGCTCTCCTTATTTGATCTGCCAGAACCCCTATCTGTTAAGCTTTGCAGCATGTGTGAAAGGTTCTTATGCTCTGACATCTGGGGAGGAGAATGGGTAAGAGAAGGGGTCATTGGCTAGCATGTGGTAATTGGATCCTGCCCCAAACTTGGTTATGATTGTGAGATAATGAACTTAATGTGAAGTTTGTTTTGACTTGCTGTGAACTTTCAGATTTGTAAATAGTACACAATGTGGGATAGATGTTTCTATTCGACAAATAGTCTCTCTAAGCATGGATTTTCTTGACACCTAATACACAGACTGTCTTAATCCCTTTTTATAACTACTAACCTATAACATGAGTAAGGTCTCTGTAAATGATAACTTACTGAGGAAAACTGGAAAATTTAATAAACAAGCCTACCTGAAACTCAAATTTTGGAACGTTGACTGTTTGTGCAGGGGTTGATGAAGTTGAGGATCTTTGTTCCCGGAAGTGTGGGTTTTAGACATCTTAGGTCTATCTTCTTGTTATAATTCTTAGGGCTTGACAAACACACTCTTTGTACCATTTGACTATACTGCTACAGTTAAAGCAGTATTATCCCTAGTATGGATGTAGTTTTATGGGTATAAAGGTGTTTATACCAGTACAGATGTTCCTGTAAGGGAAGAGGAATAAAGCTATGCTAATCAAAGGCATCTTTTTAGTCATATAACTGCATCCACACTAGGTGTTCTACCTATTTAACTATTTTGGTGGGAAAAAATCACAACCCCTAACAAATATTGATACTGGTATAAAACCTGTGTAGACCAGGCTTTAGCCACTAGTATGAATCCCTAAATGTATCTTAGACTTTGCGTAGGAAATACTAACTATAACATGCACAGTAAGGTGGTAGTCGTATGCCTATGTTTAGGAGTGAAGGAAGAGTCTAAGGGCCTGTCTACACTAGAGCCCTAAGTCGATCTATGTTTGGTTAACTTATAGCCCCCACAGTAATTAATGCAGTGGTTGATGTCCATACTACCCTCCTTCTGTCGGTAGTGCATGTCCTCACCAGGAGTGCCTCCACTGACGAAGAGGGGCAGTGTGGGGGCTCTCAGGTCCATACAGCTCCATGCTGGGAGCCCAGCTGCCTCCCAGGTTTCTCACCTTCCTGCTCCTAGCTGGAGGTGCGGAGGTAGCTGCCACCCAGGCTTCTTGGCTCCCTGAGCAGGGAGTATCCAGGCAGCAGCCCAGCTAGGAGTGGGAAGCCTGGAGCAGCTGTCCTTTGTCCGCCCAGCTTTCTTGTCCACCCAGCATGGAGCTGTGAAATTGACAAGACAGCCAAGATAAGTAAGACAATGTCAATACGGACACCACCTCTCCCTCACTATACTGACATAACTCCACCTTCATGAGAGGCACTTATATCAGTATAGTAGGGCACTTAGATCAGTGGGACAAGGCTGTAGCGTGTACACTGATGTAACTAGGGCTATGTAAGTTTCCTTACATCAACCTAACCGTGTAGGGTAGACCAAGCCAGAATGTGAGAAGTTAGCCTACTCTGCCTACGTGGTCAACATGCTATTTCTTCTTAAGCAGGTTTTGAGTCAGTTCTCATACCTAGCTTTTATATTCAGCATCTTATTTTAAAAGTTTTCAAAATACAAAGGGCTTACCACTTATTTTTCTCAACATTCAACAATAATAAACCCCTCTGCTTCTTCCATTTACCTTTAAATTGGAGGTTAAGTAGCCAGTGCAGTTGGTCGGTCTGTCTTTTGCTGCAAAATTACTCATTATTACTATATAAATATGGCTCTAAAAGTGTACTATGGTAGATACCTGACAGATATATAATGAAAATGCTCTTTGATATCAAGTTTTCAATTATAAGTATCTTTTTATATTGATGTTTTTCTTTAATTATGAGTCAAGAGTTGTTCTGTGCTGTCTGTGGTATTTAGATGCAAGAATATTATGTAACTCAATCATCAAAACAAATATTAATAACTAGGGGCCTACATAAATGCCTCAGTAATGCAGAATGGTAACTATGCAGCCTTCTTACTATGTCTATGCTTTTTGTATTCAGAATTGGAAGTCTGAGTCTGTTCAAATTGTTCTTCCAGAGCTGTAAGAATTCAATTGATTGAATTCCTGGAAGCCACCAAGAACAAAGTCCCACGCTTCCCAGTTCATACATTTGACTATCACAAAATAGTTAGGATTTCAAAAATGTATTACATGGATTGAAAGTGTTACTTTTGTGAAATAAGTGTTCCATAATTTTTCCCCCTTCAATCTTCCTAGGAGTGGGCTGATGCTAATGTCAAGAGACAAATTGAGGACACAGTACTATATGGATATTACAGTAAGTTTTTAAAACTGCTTCTAAAATTAGGATTTTCTACAGTGACTGGATCATATATTGATACCTTCTAATTAAAATATTATATTGTAAGCTAATTTTCAAGGGGTTATAACTAAACTGAAAACTCATGCTGAGATAAACCTTAGTTCTGTCTACAGCAGGGGTAGAACACCTATGGCACGCATGCTGATTTTCAGTGGCACTCATACTGCCAGGGTCCTGGCCACCAGTCTGTGGGGCTGTGCATTTTATTTTAATTTTAAATGATGCTTCTTAAACATTTTAAAAAACTTATTTACTTTACATACAACAATAATTTAGTTATATATTATAGATTTATAGAAAGAGACCTTCTAAAAATGTTAAAATGTATTGCTGGCACGTGAAACCTTAAATTAGAGTGAATAAATGAAGACTCGGCACACAACTTCTGAAAGGTTGCTGACCCCTGGTCTACAATCAAAGCTTTTGTAGACTTTTCCTTTTTGTAAATTAAAATTACAGTTTGCTTATTAAAATGCAATCCTGGGGGCTTCTGCATGTGGGCTTATCGTTCCCATCACCGTCATAATGACAAAACGCTTAAAACTTGGCTAATGAGTTTTGGCATATGGACCTATAATACACAATGTGTACTATTGTTAATACACATTCATAGGCTAGACAATGAGTTTCTTAGGGATTTTTTGGGGGGGGGCCCTGCTCTTGTCACTTTTTTAGCATGTAGCATGGTATGTCAAGGTTTCTTACAATTAAGGTAATGTGAAGTTTTCCTACTGTATAACTCAGTGCAATTTTGTTTTTATATTGTAATGCCTATGGTTTGCAAGACCATTCACTGTTCAGACACTGCCTGAGGACTGTATTTATTTCTGTAAATGAGGTAATGGAGTATAAGGGTGATGAGCCAAAACAAAATGTAAGCAAGAAAACCATATTAGATCTACTTCTAAACTCTTAAAATGTGCTTTCTGTTGCTTTTGACATCTAAATTTTATAGAAAGTGTTGGATCCATCTTTGCAATCTGTCCTTCTTTCTAAATCAAAGATTGGAATAATGTATAATGTTATCTAGCACAAAGTTTTCAGTGAAAATAACTATCCTAGCATTGTGTTGAACTCACTATTCAAAACCAAAGAAACAAAACACCTGTCAGGGATGGTCTAGATCAGTGGTTCTCAAAGCTGGTCCGCTGCTTGTTCAAGGAAAGCCCCTGGCAGGCCAGGCTGGTTTGTTTACCTGCTACATCCACAGGTTTGGCTGATCATGACTCCCACTGGCTGTGGTTTGCCGCTCCAGGTCAATGGGTGGTGCGGGAAGAACATCCAACACGTCCTTCAGCCTGCGCAGCTTCCCGCAGCCCCCATTGGCCTGGAGTGGCAAACCACAGCCAGTGGGAGCCATGATCAGCCAAACCTGTAGATGCAGCAGGTAAACAAACCAGCCTGGCCTGCCAGGGGTTTTCCCTGAACAAGCAGCGGACGGGCTTTGAGAACTACTGGTCTAGATAATACTTAATCCTGTCATGAGTGCAGAGGACTGGACTAGAAGGCTTCTCTAGGTCCCTTCCAGTCCTATGATTCTATGCTATGACTCTAAACGATCATGTGTTGGGAGGAGACTACATTCAGTAGTTTAGTCTTTAATATGTATTATTAATCCTTAAAATGTATTAAACACATGCAAGAATAGTGAAGCTCAGATTTGTTTTCTGTGGTCTGGGCAAAATGTGTGTGATCTCTTTTTAAAGACCAATATTAAAAAATCTAATTTTAAGACTGAATTTCTTGAGGGAGAGAATACTCTTGAAGATTTGTTGCAATGAATTGTGCTAAATTTTCATTGAATTGTAAATCTTTCTTTCAGCTGGGCAATGACACTAGTACAAATACCTGGTAAATGTATAATCACATTTTGCATTAAAGTGGAACCTAACAACTCAAAACAAGGAAGGAGAGCTTGAGCCCAGGTGGTGGAGCTCCAGCTGTCCTCTTTATCCCTGCCTCCTGGGTGTGCACGGCCCTTCTGTATGAGCCGCAGTCACCCAGAGCTGACAACCGGAGTCCCGTCCCCCCCCAAAAAGCACACCCTTGTGCTTCCGTTAGGAGGCCTAACCCATAGTTTAATTAGAACAGCATTTCTCAAACTGTCAAAATTGTGTTCTCATCTGTCAGTTATCTTACTGGGTAACCCATAGTAGATCTAAAAATTGTAGTAACTTAATTGGATGCACTTTTATTTCACAAGGAAACTGTTGTGTTAGGATACTGTTTTCACTTAGTTTTACTGTTCAGTTTTTTCAGATTTAGCAAAGCAAAACTTTAACTGTACATGAATGCCAAAACCTTCAGATACACTGGACTGCAATAATGGCATATAAAACCCTAGTTGGTAATTTTATGTGCTAGGTATTCCGTTAAATTCACAAATATTTAATTTAAATAGTGTTGAGATTTCAAACTGCATAACAGACTTTATTTTTGAATAACTAATTCTTTATACTCAGCAAAGAATAAGTGTGAGAAACAACATTAAGTGATTTCTGAGGAAAGTTCTGCACTACTGAAAATGGAGGCTTAGAGCCACCTTTTCAAGCATTGCTACATGATAGTATTAGCCTATAGGTATCATCCGCTTTGAAGTATAATAAAGTTGATACTATCTCAATTTAATGTACACATTTTAATGTCATCGTACAGTTTTACCTCCAGATGGTGGTAGAGATTTACATATTGCATTAGATGTATTGTTTTTCTTTTGCTATTTTGCATTTAGTCAGATTGCTAAGGAAATAATGCACATTTTGTAACTTTTGCCTATACTGAATTCAACAGTAATACATCATTTCTAGCAAAATATATGCACATAGTATAAAAACATAGGTCAAATCACATTTGACCATTTTCCTGATGTGCTCTCAGAGTACAAGAAAATGTAATAGTGTTCATAAGACTCATACCAATATTTAGCAAATTTCCATGAAATATGACTTAAATGAGTTTATGCGTCTTGTAAAATAGCAGATATTTGAGGTCTAGGCTCCAAAATGAACAACCTGAAGCTTCTTCCAAAATAGGGTACCCATTGTCATAACATGCAATGCTGGTAAAGTTTGGTATACAGTGCAATGACAGCAGAGTTCTATATTAATGCTCCAGTCAAATGCTAGTGATGCTGCTGATGCATAGCCTCAGCATTCTTGTTTGTGAAGTGATTCATGGTATGAGGGTCTGGTTGTGAGACTTTGAAAGAAATTGTGAGGAAAGACACAATAGTGAAATTAATGGAATTCCTCACTTTAATATCTCATGTTTTTTAACTTAATGTTTTGATCTTCATGGACTCTTTATATCCTGTTGAGGAAGGAAAACCAAGTAACTCTTAAGATTTCCTGTGCCTACTGTAATACAAATTTAACATGGATGAATAGTAGTTGGGAAAAGCTTGCAAAGAGAATTTTTAAAATTCATGAAGGGAAAAGGATCACTTTCCTTAAATCATATACAACAGCACTCCCATCAAATAACCAAAAGGGAAATATACTTTCTAGTTCTCCTGCCATGATGTTATAGGCTTACTACTATGTATATCTTGGGGAAGAGCATTTTATAGTTGCAAGGCCATCTCCATGAAGATCCTACTTTATATAATCTTGAGATTATATATACTGATCTAGTAAACACTTTGTCCCCCAAAGTGGGGACAACAGAGTAACTCCATATTGGTCCAATATTTAAAGTTTTAACAGAAATATGTGGTAAGAAGCAGTGGTGTGTGGTTCATGTGACTCAAGGCCCTTGATGCTGTGACTCAAGGCCCTTGATGCTGTGACTCTGTGTTTTTGCATTACCTCTAAATTACAAGATGGTTTTCAAAGGAAGGCCCCTGTGTGACCTATTGGGGTTGAAGTTAGACTGAGTAGCTGTCACCCTGCCCTCTAACGTGGGAGGCCTTTTACAGTGCTTTTACTGTAGCCTCCAATCTGGACTGCTCGTAAAAAGCCTCCAGCATGTTCATCACTTCCAGATATGTCTGTGTGTGCTTCAGATAGCCACACCTTGGCTCTTACTAGCCTTGGTTATGCTGCAGGGTGACCCCAGCACACCCCAAGTCTTGGATCTTCCCCCTAGAAATATATGTTGTGTACTACCCAGCTCTCTCTTGGACAGTGCAACTATATTAAGTTGGTTATTCCTTTAAGGGAATATGCCATCTTATTATTTTAAACAATTATTCAGACACTTAAATTTAAACACACTGGATTAGATACAACAAAACAAAGGTTTATGAATTACGAAGATTAAGTAGGTACAAGTAATGAGGCATAAAAGTCAAATGTTTATTGGTGCCTTATTTAACAGTCTGTATCAGATTCAGATCCAGATTTTCTCACCACATGCTTTCAGCAGTCTTACTGACCAAAGTCTTTATTTCAGAACCCCTCCCCCAGAATCCAACAGCTGCTTCCCTTGTCTCTTCAGGTGCAATGAATGGGATGGCCAAGGTGTGTGTCTGTCTGCCCCTTCTTTTTTATAGTCCTGCCACCCCCTCCCACATCCAGGAGAAGCATTTCCAGATGAGAGAAAGTGACATGTAGTCTGTGTGGAAGGAAACTCCATGGTGGTGTTTTGCAAAGATGTAGATTTTTGCCCCTTTCCTGCCAAAGAATGGCCACTTAGCTGGTAATGGTGCATCAGTCGTGTTTATACTTGGCTGAGGTGTCAGCTTGTTCTTTTTTTTCCCTGAGGAACTGGTTTGGCTACTCCCTAGACTTATCTGGATGACCTACTTTGTTGTGATCTCAGCTTATGTTTATAACTTCACATATAATGCTGCTATGTACATTTTACCATGATAATAGTGATCTGCAAACTGAATTTTTAAATCTCTGACATGACATACTTCGTACAAATATTATTGCAGTAGCAAGTACGGCGTGAAAATGGGTATATTCTATCATACCCTGCTAAAATGTATGCCAGTAACACAGTCTAGAGGTTACAAGAGCATAGATCTGTGCAACCGCTTCAGGTTATAAATTTTGGCAATCTTCAAATGCTCAGCAGATGAGAAACCACTTGACAGCTACTAAAGGTTGGGATACTATATTTAGCTCATGACCAAAACTTAGAGCTACGCAGTGAGTCCTATCTGACCCATTTGGGTCATACATCATCACCTGGTAAGGCTGCCACCAAGCAATTGAGAGCTAGCTCTTTTCTTATCTCATAACTCTGCAAATCTTTGAGCCCATCAATACTTTCATGCTTAGCTGTTTAAAACTCAGATTTCTTGTACTCACTTGGTTAGACTGGCCAGACAGTGCTTCTGAAATGGAGTTGCTGTGAACTGAAGACACAATAATACAGATCTGAGGTAAATTTTTCAGAACTAATCATGTGTCTAAGTCCATCTTGAAAATAAAACTTAAGCATTCTCAAATGGTACCCCTGGGTGTTAGTGTACTATTCATGCTAAAGGTCATGCTACCATATCAAACCTCATAATGGCTTCTTGTACATATCCAATACATATGATGAAACCAGTGCTGGCAGAATGCTTGATTACCTGTGTTCAGGTGTGATAGTTCTAAAATGCTTACTGGGCATCATTAAGTCAACTGATTAATGTATGTTCTAAAATAGTTCGCTTGTTAATAATGTGTCACTTTGGGATTGGAAAGCAAACTGAGACTGCTTACTCTGTTTTGAAAGTGTTACACCCTCATGGTTGCTCTGAGTCACCAAAGGTGGTGGAGAGGAGAGGAACAAGGTGAGATACCTACCTAGTTAAAGGGTGTTTGTAGTTGGTTTTATCATTCTTTATTTCTCTAAGGACAGAAATTGTAACTGAATCTTTTAAGACGGTTGCTAAGTTTGAGGCAAATATTTTTTTTGATAAGTTACTTTGGTATTTGTCTTGTTGGCTTACACAAATAGTAGAAGACCCTGATTCTTTTGTGCTATATCTAAATAGCTATAATATGCATTTATGAATGAACTGTCACTTTATCTTTGACTTGTGCGACCTGGCTAGTCTAAACGAGTAAGTAGGCAAGGAAAACATCTAGTATGATGTGACAATTTTGAGGCATCTGTCAGTACAATTTATGAATTCTAGTTATGAAACTACTGTATCATGGAAAACCCTTATGAAGTGTGTACACAATTGATTGACCGGTCTTGCAACAAGTACATACCAGACAGAACAATCGGGAGTTCATAACTTTAATGACTGTTTGATCTGACAATAATTAAATATCCTAAGAGTTTGTGTTTAAGTACTGAGAAGATTACTTTCTCATCTTGTTTGAACAGAGGTGGGGGGGAAATGAAGAGTATAGAAATCCTCCAAGCAAGACAAAGGTGATTGAGTAGGAGCAGCTTGGAAAAAAGACTCTTGAGGGAGGCCTGGGGGAGGGAGTGTGATGGAAAGTTAAGTAGAAGGAAAGAGAACAGACTGGGCAAACTGCAGGAGAAGACTCCATGTTTCAGAACCCAAGCCGTGTACTGAAACAGAAGGGCCCTGGGTCATCCTGATCTTACCCCAAAAGATCCTCTGGAGTGGTGAGGAAACTGTGGCAGGGAAATCTTTGTAGTGGTAAAGTCCCCTTCAAAGACTGTTTGTTGCATGTGGTAGCATTCACACGCACCATGTTTCCCCTCCTTGAAGTAAACCCAGAAGGCTCTCTCCTTTTGGGTGGAGTTCTGAGAGAAGATATTAAAGCTGTGGGAGGAGTTTGAGAGGTCAGCATTCGTTTCAGTGAGTAGGTAGTGGGTCACATGATCTTAGCTCTCTAGAGGAGTGCGGATCCTTTATCTAGCATCCCAAAGGGTGTACCTAGAGACCTCAAGGCAGGGGACGGTACCTGGTCTCTGTTCAGACTCCAGAGGCTTAAAACACACAGGATCCTGCAACTGCATCCAAGTTGTCTGGTTTATGGTGGCCACCAGTTCTAGAACTAGTCTTCTGGTGGAAAAATGAACCAAGTTTACTGTTAGTGTAACTTGGTTAACTAAAATGGAATTCTGTTTCACTATGACAGTAGTGGGTGAATTTAATAGTAAAAAGTTCTAGATCTCTTTCCTGTGAGGAATTACTAGGTAGCAAAGGAGATACAGAGATCAGATTTTATGGTCTTTACAATGTCTTCCCATATGTACTGGGAAAATATGTTGGAGGTAAGAGGTTTCAGATTCTAACAGTTCTGCTGCACAGATATTGCAGAAGTTTAGTCAATTATAGTTTTTTCTTTTAAAAATCAGCTTGTGAATACCAGTGTTGATACAGCAGTCCTATCATTAGCATTAGTAATGAGCCAGAGTGACAGCAGAATAAGGCAGATTTCCCCCCCCTTTCACATACGAAAAACAGCACAGCACAGTTAAAGTGTATCCTACATGAAGTCCATTTTAGTTCTTAAATGCTTTTAAGTGGAGATCAGTATGAGAGTTCAGTTATAGTATTCATAATTTTCAGTGGGAAAATAATACATGTAGGTGGAATATTTAATTCTAGCAGTGACACTAATTTATAACTGTCTAGTGTTCCTAGTGTGTGTATGTGTGTATATAATTTTCTTCTTTTGTGACATCTCCATTACTAGATGGTTGCAACCATAGTAGCCAATTCTATATGGTCCTGAACTAATCTTTGTGGATAAATAGTCCTTTTGATCCATCCAGGATATTGCATTGTCCATCCAAAATCTTCTTTTTCTGTCTTTTGTTCATCAGCCATCAATTTTTGCTTCCAGTGCCTATAAAAATGCATTGCATGATGAATCCCTTAAAATGTGCCCTGCAGATCAAATCTTTTCTTAGAATCTTGTAATGTTTTTTGAGTTAAGTCCTCCCTAATACTCTTTAGTTGGTTAAGTGGTCTGTCCATGCTATTTTCAGACTTCTTCTGCAATACAATAATTCAAAGTATTGCTTCTTTATTGATAGTTTGTTTGAATGTCCATATTTTACAGCCATAATTTAACGCAGATCAAATTTAGAAGTCAAATCTTAATCTTCATATTTATCACTTCTCACCAGACATTTGTTCTTCCAGAACATCTTTTGCTGTTGCTTGCAGTGTCTGATCATCTGCTGTAATGATGCTTTCTAATTATCAATAATTTTCAGTTGCTGTATGGCTGTCTCGTTCACTGGAATCTTGCATGTTTTCTCAGGATCCTTGTATACCATCAGTGTTTTTTGTCCTGCCCACAGTCAAGTGTAGACCACATTCTTTATCATGTTCATAATCTCCACTAATTTTTCACATCTTCTGAATCGGCCAACAGCACTGTATCTACTGCAAAGTGAATATTATTCCTAATACAAGGTGGTCATTGTAACATGCCTGTGGATTAATACATTTCTGCTGCATTATTTTGGATTAATGCATATAGTATATAATAGGCAGAAAGAAGAAGAAAGAGTTGAATGCGTGCTAACCAGCTTTCTATCAAGGATATTCTCCAAAGAAAAATCAACAAGGTAACACGCACTAACCTCTTCAACTTAATACTGCAGGCAGTGTTGTACAGCAGCAAAACATGGGCACTGACTAAGATAGAGGATCAACAACTGTCTGTCACTGAGAGCGATGGAAAGAAGAATTCTGGGGATTTCAATCTGCTACCAAGTCCCCAGTGAAGTGACCAGACAGCAGGGTGAAGTACAGGATGTCTTTGAAAGCCGGTACAGTAAAATGTGATGGCTCACTGACAATTCATGGACTGCAGCTGTTGCTGAGTGGTACCAACGGGAACTGAAATTACCACTCTGCTGACCTCCGAAGAGAGAGGAAGATTTTTTTCGTGAAAAAGCATGGCTGCTCATGGAGAAGGAAGGCCAGGATAAGAGAAGTTGTATTGTGATCAGTGCAGTCTGTATAAGGGCTGAAGGACCAATCAGTCAAGTTGATCAAGAAATAAGCATTTCTCTTGCTTACATATCTACTTGTATGGCCTCCACTGCTTGGTGATCCTGTCTGTCTGACTAATGTGAGCTCCTGGTAAAAACTCTTTTCTGCTGTTGGATACAGACTTCCTATGCAAGAGAAGGATCTGCACTGCATCACGAACCCCAGTTCAGTGCCTCCTTTGGGAAGTGCAGCAGCTTCTCTGTTCACACTTAGGCCTTTCATCTTCTTCCTTCACCACATGTGGGAAATTCCTACTCCCCTGATTCCCCCCACCCCAAAAAAATGCTAAGCGCACCCAGAAAGTTGATCTTTTTTCAAGATGGAATGCAGTGATTGTTTTGAAGGATAACAACAATGATTTGAAATGTAACTCCATAACATTTTCATGCAAATTAGAAAGGTATTTCAAAGTTAATTTTAATGCCACAACACTTCAGGAATTCCAGAGGATTGTGGGAAACTATTTGCCCATCCACCAAGACCTTAACAACATCCTTCACCGCTGCTTCAAGTCACGTAAGCCCTTTTGGACCAATTCATTTAACCTTTAACAATCAACTTCAACCCTGATGAAGCTTGGAAAGCTCACAAGAAGTCACACTGACCATGCAGAGGTCAGCAGCTTTCATTAACTTTCAGGAGGCTGACACATGATCAGATCCAAATTTTAGTAATAGCCAACATAAAGGTCAAACTGCAAAGCAAGAAATAAGCAGCAAGTATCTGCAGAATTTTGGCAAACTGAAGGTTCATGAAAGAAATCCTTTATGGAAACTGCAGCAATTGAGGCTTCTAAAAATAGGGTTATCTAGGTACACATGGGTTACTAATGCTCTGTGCTTTGTATGTGCTGCTTGCTAGTCACAACTTCATTGCACTTATCTTGTTTAGTCCAGCAGTATGAAATTTCACAAAGTACAAAGCAGTTCATTGATGATTATCTTAACTTTAATGTTTCCATAACTTTAATTGTATGTGACAATTTTGTGTGTGTATTTTAACAGTTATTTTACATATTTAGGTAGCAAAGTCTGTCAATTGAAAGTTTAGACTAAAATATAATCAAACAGCACGTATTCAGAAGGACAGAATTAAGTTTGAAGAGGCATCCTTAAGTGGCACTTCCTAATGTTTGAGTGCTTAACTTGACTCTCTTTTAGGAATTCAGTAGATAGCTCCAATCCGATAGTCCATGAGACAAATATGGATCTCCAGTACAACATTTTTAGTTTGTAATCTCAAGATAGAAATTAAGAAATGCCTGTATGACCTAAATGCAAACCTCTTGTACATGTGCATGGATGGTTGCTAATTACAGCATCGTATACTATTTTTTCACAGAATTCCTGCCTTGCAAGTAGCCAATTTTTCATATAGAATTGCCAAAAAATAACCTCTCTGAGAAGCAGAAGGTCACAAATGCCTTGTGCATCTCTCAGATGCAAAGACAAATAGAAAACATGTGGTCCTCCCTTTTTTTCCCCATAGATTTAAAGATCCCAAGGCCAGAAGGGACCATAGTGATATCTAGTCTGATCTCCTGTATAACACAGGCTGCAGAATGTCCTCAAAATAATTCCTCAAGCGTACCTTTCATTTAAAAACATCTCCAATGATGGAGATTCCACCACAGTCCTTGATAAATATGTTCCAGTGGTTAATTACCCTCACTGTTAGTTGTGGGTTGTGTTTTTTTTTCTTTTCTTTTTGTTAAAGACCTTGTTTCCAGTCTGAATTTGTCTAACTTCAACTTCTGGCCATTAGATCATGCTGTACCTTTCTTTGCTAGATGAAAGAGCCCGTTGTGACAGACTGGACTCCCTGGGATGTCACCTAGTGTGCTGGGATGCCACTGAGTCAGACTATTCTGCCAGCCTCGGCCCCCTTTTACCTGGTACTATTCAAGATGTGGGCGTGCCATGGATTTATATAGAGGCAGTATGATATTTATAGAATCATAGAATAGTATTAGGGTTGGAAAGCATCTCAGGAGGCCATCTAGGTCAATCCCCTACTCAAAGCAGGACCAATCCCCAGACAGATTTTTACCCCAGTTCCCTAAATGGGCCCCTTAAGGCTTGAACTCACAACCCTGGGTTTAGCAGGCCAATGCTCAAACCACTGAGCTATCCCTGCTGCCCCCCACATCTATCCCTTTCCAGACAAGCACACAGGCAGGGCCATACCCAGCTACACAGAGAGACAGAGATCCACTCTGGGAAGGCTCAGCTTAAAGGGCTTCCTCAGCACCCAGATGTCCATCTCTCCCCCACGTCCCCCAGAGTAAAACATTATATGAAATTTTGCCTCTTCCCTCTGTGTGGAGGAGGGTGTATGCAACTCCTCACCACCTCAGTTAGAAATCACATAAACTGGGTTATATTATAACCCAGAAATAAATTTATTAACTGTTACAGGTGTATTTTGAGTAGTTTAAGGAGTTAACAGTTAGAACAAGGCAAATTACTAAGAAAATAGAGCACGTAAACTAACCTTAATAAACTGACAAAGTTCCTCCTCTACTTTGGTGGGTCTTGTGCTTATTGGCAGATTTGCTCACCTCAATGATCATCCCCACAGTCTGGGTCAACTTCTCCTGTATTTGATCAGGAGTTGGGATGTTTGGGGGGGAAACCCACGTCCACCCTCTACTCCGGGTTCCAGCCCAGGGCCTTGTGGATTGCAGCTGTCTATAGTGCCTCCTGTAACAGCTGCATGACAGCTATACCTCCCTGGGCTACTTCCCCATGGCTTCCTCCAAACACCTTCTTTATCTTCACCACAGGACTTTGCTTCTGGTGTCTGATAATGCTTGTACTCCTTAGTCCTCCAGCAGCACACAGTCAGCTCCTTGCGCCTCTTGCTCTCAGCTCTTCACACGCACTTCCTCTCCTCTGACTCCCCACTCCCTGACTGGAGTGAGCTCCTTTTTAATGTAGGTGCCCTGATTAGCCTGCCTTGATTGGCTGCAGGTGTTCTAATCAGCCTGTCTGCCTTAATTGGTTCTAGCAGGTTCCTGATACTCTAGTGCAGCCCCTGCTCTGGTCACTCAGGGAACAGAAAACTACTCATCCAGTACCCAGTATATTTGCCCTCTACCAGACTCCTGTACCCCACTGGTTTGGATCTGTCACAAAACTAAAACAACTGGTTACATGCAAATTCTCACCCTAAATGCGGTTCTAATAGTTGTCTTCACAGGCCAGACACCCTTCCAGCCTGGGTTCAGCTCTTTCTCCTAGTTCAGTCTTAGCTGTTTCCAGCAGTATCTTGGGTAGGGTGGCAGGGGAGAACTGGTGATCTTGGATTACCTCACTCCCCACCCTTAAGTAGGAATTGCATAAGGCGGGAGTTCTTTGTTTGATTTTTTTCCCCCCCCCCTCCTCCCCTTCCCTTACAGTGGAAAGTTAGAAGTCATCCCAGGTAATGTTTTAGTATCGAGTAACAAGACCACCTGACTCTGAGATTGCCCCTGACTCATTAACGGTGTAATATGGAGTGTCCACAGGAAGGCCAAGCTTTTCACAGTCCGTTGTCCTTGCTGATAGGCCATCCACACTGTCTGGCTTTTCCATTGTTGTACCTGAAGCGTTAGCAGTAGGCATCACCCAAAGTAGCATAGTTGAAATACAGATACATAGTCAATATTTCTAACTTCAGATACAGAATTGATACAGGCATACAGATTGGATAATCACATTCAGTAAATCAGAACCTTTCCAATGATCTCACGTGAGCCATCTGGCAGAAAGTATATCTGTTATGTCATATTCATATCATAAGCATATTTTCATGAAGAATATGGAATGGCACATCACTCCCATTATCAAATATTTGTTCCCTGTATGTATGTACATAACCTTCTATTCGTTAAGCTAAGTGGGCTGAGCTCTTTGAGACTATTGCTAGAAATCAGGTTTTCTAATCTTTTAATCATTCTTATGCTCTTCTCTGAACCCTCCAGCTTAACATCCTTCTTGAATTGTGGGCACCGCAACTGGACACAGTATTCAGCAGCAGTTGTACCAGTGCCAAATATAGAAGTCTCTACCCCTACTCAAGATTCCCCTGTTTATACATCTAAGGCAGTGGTCGCCAAAGTTTTCAGGCTAGTGCTGTGGCTTGGTAGGTGGGGAGGGGCGCAGACTAGAGTAATGGGGTCAAAGCTAGGGCTGGCAGTCGGGACCCTGGGTGCTCCCTGCCAGTCCCCTGTAGGGGCTGGCCAAGGCCCTAGCCGTGCACCCTGAATGTTACTCCATGCCCTCTAGGGGGTGGCCTGCAGTTTGGGGACCTCTAATCTAAGGATTGCATTAGCCCTTTTGGCCATAGTGTTGCACCGGAAATGCGTCTGATTGTCCGCCATGATCCCCAAATCTTTTTTCAGAGTTCTTGCTTCCATGAGTAGCCCCCATCCTGTAAGCATGGCCTACATTTTTGTTAGATTTACAGTTAGTTGTATTGAAATGTGTATAGTTTGCTTGCATGTAACTTAGAGCAATCCGTATTGCACTGTATCAGTGACCTGTCCTGTTTTATTTACCACTCCCCTTACAGACTTTCACCGATTTTCTTCCAGGTCACTGAAAAATGTTAAATTCTGCAGGGCCAAGATCCCACTAGAAACACACCCTTTTCTGACTGCAGGATGTGCTGGACCTGTAGCAAGGCCCAGGATGACTAAGCTTAAGGCATCGGATTTGTGAGGCAGAGAGCAGCACTTCTTTTGAATAGCTGCTGGCTCAGTTGGCTGATGAGTGAAGTGGTGGTTTGGTGAGCTGGGTCTGTACTCTCCCAGCTCTTCCTGTGTTTTTATTTTTCATGCAAAATTAAATATTTCTAGAAAGAGAGAATTTAAGTGATTATGTCTTGAAGGTTTCTTTGGGATACTGAAGAGCTGTAGGAGTGGTATTGCTGTGATGGGAATTTTCTTGAGACTTGTGAAGAGTGCTAGTACAGATTACTTAAGTACCCAAGTGGCTAATGTACTAGGATTATGAACTATTACTTCTGCAGAAGGCCATACTTCCATAAATGTGTCAGGTTTTTTTAACCTTTTGATGTATTCTTTTGGGGTCACACCAGACTTGCTAGTATGATTTGCCAGTAGATATGCTTATCTGGTTTCTGCATACAAGTTCCTGGACACATCAATAACAGTAAAATAGATACATTAGAGCAAATTTGGAAAATAGATAAAATGATTAAAATCAATGAGAGAAAGTACAGTCTGAATAGCTATAGATTATAAAGCCCCTAATGTGGAACATAATGGCCTAAAAGTATCTGAAGGATGCAACTGACATTGGAAGGAGGCTTACTGTAGTACAAGATAATGTTTCAAGAGTAATTAGATGAACTGAGCATAGGAGAAACTAAGTTTTAATATCAGACATACTAACTAAAACTGTTACTTCAAGGCTCAGATTCAGGGTTAGGGACCTCCATTGTGTCAAGTAATGTAGAAATGAGACAGTCACTGCCTCAAAGAGTTTACAAAGGGTAGAGAGGTAAGGATTGAAACTTAACTTGCGCATATGGGTAGAAGATGCTAATGAGAGAGAAGTAGGAACAACATTATTATTAGACTATGAAAATTTTCAAATCTGCTATCAGCAAATGCCCATTTATTTTTTGTCTTGTACTCCCTTAGAAATTGCAGCAAAAAATCAATAGTAGTTTGTAATAAATTCAACTTTAGTGTTCCAGTGTGATATCTTGAGATTGACCAAACTCTGTGTGAATAAAAACGGCTTCTAAAAACCATTTTATTAGTGCAGTGGAGTGAAGATGAGTTTTAGTGCATACCTTCTGTATATGTACATCTTGAAAGACTACTGAATAATTCATTGTTTAACAGTGTGCAATAAAGGTATTTCATGTTTCTGGAACAGTCGAGTTAGACTACTATAATACAGAGTTCCTTACTTAGTTATATTTTACTAATACAGTATGAAGTGTACATTGGTGTGAGGTTATTGATATAAACTGGGACCATATAGAACATGGGTTGCAACCAAGGTCCTGTATTGGCATAAAATCCTAGGTAAAGGGGGTCATATAAGGTGTCTAAGACGAGGTTATGGATTACTGGTTACGATTATTCTGTCTATATGTCTGTAGCATTTTGGTAGTTGAAGTTACGAATATTGGCTGTATGCTGTCGTGTTACTGGGAAAGATCCCAGACAAGTTGGTGTCAGCTCTGTTTAGCCTGCTTGATGGCCCATTAAGGACCATCACCTACACAATTGTCCCATCGAGAGAAGGCAGTTACGCCCTGTGACTCAGCAGGGTGTGCAGAAACTGGCCCATGTGACTGCAGACTCCATTTTGCTGTAACTTTCCACAGTGAGAACAAAAGTATTCTTGCACCTGGAAAAGCCTATATAAGGCGGAGGCCTCATCTCCATTTTGTCTTCAGTTCTGCTTCTTACCTCTGGAGGGATTTTGCTTCCAGCTGAAGCTCTACACAAGGGACTGAGGACCCATCCCAGTGGGGGATGTTCTCCAGAGACTTGATTTGCACCTGCAGTTTACTCCATCACTGCTACAAGCCTGAACTAAGAACTTTGCCATTACTGTATGTAATTGATTCCATTTAACCAATTCTAGCTCTCATCTCTATCTTTTTCCCTTTATGAATAAACCTTTAGATTCTAAAGGATTGGCAACAGCGTGATTTGTGGGTAAGATCTAATGTGTATATTGACCTGGGTCTGGGGCTTGGTCCTTTGGGATCGAGAGAACCTTTTTCTTTTACTGGGGTGTTGGTTTTCATAACCATTCATCCCAGGACGGGTGGCACTGGTGGTGATACTGGGAGACTGGTGTGTCTAAGGAAACTGCTTGTGTGACTTGTGGTTAGCCAGTGGGGTAAAACCAAAGTCCTTTTTGTTTGGCTGGTTTGGTTTGCCTTAGAGGTGGAAAAACCCCAGCCTTGGGCTGTGACTGCCCTGTTTGAGCAATTGGTCCTGAATTGGCGCACTCAGTTGGGTCCCGCCAGAACTGCAACGTCACAATTGGCTTTCTTAAAAATAATTTAGTTGGTCTTGACTATTTCACTGTTATCCTTCATATATGAATAAGAACCTGTTTCGAGGCAGTAAGGTAACCTGTGCAGTAAAGATGCTAGTCATGTTGCTTAATGTGCTACCGGTGAATCCATTGTGATGGATCTGGTTTAATAACCTCAATGGAAAAGAATAACTGAGTCCTTCTAGAACTGTGCCTTGAGCTGTAGATTGGATTAGATTTTCAACTCTTGTCTGCTTGTATTTGTATGGTATCTAGTACAATGGGTTCCCAATCCCAAGGGGTGCTCCGTTAAAACATCTGGATCATGATTTCTTTAATACAATAGTTTGTTTCATGGGATGGTGGTTTTGGTTGTGGGATTCCTCTCTAGATAAGGTTCAGAATTTAACTTGTTAAAATTCTAAAATGAAAGAGTATGGCTTAGACTTTTTTGGTTGAGAAGTCCTTTTGCTGTTTCAGATGGTGTTTGTACAGTACAAACTGTCTTACTAAAATGTTTGCATTTTGTTGTTTTGTGGGGGGTAACTATCTGTGAAACTTAAGTTTGTGAATAAAGAATGCCAACCAATTAATTAGTAACTGATGTAGGGGAAAAAAAAATTAGAACGCTTTTTCCCTGGATTCTATCTACTACATTTTTAACTAAGAACTCATGCTCCTACCATTTAAAACTGTTTCTTTGTCCTGGGGGAAAAAAACCCTGAATCGGGAGTTGTCATGTGGGATAGCCGTTAGCATTCTTGTCCACGTTTAGCTTCTACTTCTGCTGAGGAAGAAATTTATATGACCTTCCCTTTGCGTTCTTACAGATAGTATTTTGCAGATGAGATGAGCCACGTTTTCAGAGCTGTGATCCTGAAAGAAAACTGGTCATCCTCTTGAACTGTGCTTTCTATACAAACTTCAGAAGACCATAACTGTCTAAGTACCATCTTTGTTTCAGACTACATTGTTTTGAATGCCACTGAATTGACTTAGGAAGACCATACTGTAGACATACTAAGTTTAAGTGACATAAAGAAAATGGATTAAGGTGTCTAATCTTCTCCTATGAAGATAAATAGTACGCATTAAGAACTCAAATCTTTCAAAGGTAATGGCCTTACCTTTTCTAATTTCTTTACAGGCTCAAGAGCTTTCTGCCTGCTAGGCAGAGCAGGCCATTGTTTCTGATATTCTGCTGTCTGAACCTATGGAATCTTTTCTCAAAATCTGGAAAGCTAATACTCATAATCTTCAGAATCTTGCTTCTGAAAAAATAACCTGTTTTGTGAGTTCAGCTTTCATAGAGCAGCATAGAGGAGCAATAAGAATATTTAATTCATATGTAAATGCAGTGTTTTGTTTACTCTGCCTTCAGTTTACTCTGCCTTCAGTATCTTTTTTTTCTTCCTGCTTTCTTTTCCTGAACAGAAGTACAAGTACAGTACTTTGTTACTCATAATCCTAATAGTGTTGTAAGGAAAGTTTTTTTCATATAAATGACCTTTTTCAAGGTTCTGTTGGACTACAGATTTGCAAAATTTATCATTTTATTTTGCTCAGTAGGCCTCTGTTTTGTTCTACTGAATTTTTGTAATGAACTTGTACATTTGAGTTTTCAACAAATATAATATTTTCCACACACACTGGCTTACTTCAGCAGAGGTAATCAAAATCTTTAGCATATGGTTCTTTTTATAGTCATGTAATGAATCTGCTTCTGAATGGTCCACTGATTAAAATATACTTCAAAAATATTGCATATTGTAGGCAAACTGATTATATAAAAACATTTCCTTCAGTGTAGAATCTGTCCTCCAAGCTATTGCTCTCAAAAGCCAAATGAAATAGCATCAACTTCTGAAACCTTAGTCATTCCTGAAAGATTAAATAGAGTTTTCAGCAACTGAATTATCTACCGTTTGGCCAGAATTGTAGCTGGAAAGAAAAATGGTCTTCAGGCATCAGGAGGAGGAAAAGGACAATCAGGTTAACCACTCAAGAAATCAGTAGTCCCTGTTAAACCAAGGACTGTTGGCTGCTAAGTTGTTGCTTTGAAATTCCAGCCCCTATTCACTACATGTTAAGAAAGGGTTTTGAAACATTTCTGTTTATCTATAAAGAAACGGGAGGGCACTCTTGACTCCAGGTTAAAAACTTATGTCATAGCTTTTAAACATTCCTTTCAAGTGCATTCTTAATTCAAGAAAAATGTTTTCTGAATGTCATTTTGTTGTAACATTTCATTTTCAATCTTACCAAGTGAAATCAAAGACTCTCGTTCAGCCAGTGTTGATGTATTGCATTACATCAGTGTTAGCATAAATTTAATGAGAGGAAAAAATGTTTATGGTCAACATGGCATATTAATGCATTTACAAAGGAGGCTGTTAATCAACATGTTATGCTGATTGGCTGCCATTTGTATGTGTGTTGAATAAGTGATGGTGTAACAATCATTGTCTCCTCCTGCCTTGCATTACAAAACAAATAACCACCCTAAATTAAAAAACAGAGGACCAAAAAAGTGCCACTGTGGCTAAACAGTAAAGTAAAAGAGGCAAAAAAATCATCCTTCAAAAAGTGCATGTTAAATCCTATTGAGGAAAATGGAAAGAAGCATAAACTCTAGTAAATGAAGTGTAAAAAAATGATCAGGAAGGCCAAAAAAGAATTTCAAGAACTGTTAGCCAGAGAGTCAAAGTAAGAGCAAAAAAATTTTAAACACATCAGAAATAGGAAGCCTACTAAACAACCAGTGGGGGCCACTGGGTGAATGAGATGCTAAAACTGCACTCAAGAAAGATAAGGCCGTTGCGAGAAACTAAAAACTCTTTGCATCAGTCCTCATGGCTAAGCACATGAGGCAGATTCTCAGACTTGAGTCATTATTTTTAGGTGACAAATCTGAGGAACTGTCCCAGATTGAGGAGTTGAAGATTTTGGAACAAACTGATAAATTTAAACAGTAATATATCACCAAGCGTTCAGAAGGAACTCAACTATGAAATTGCACAGCTATTAACTGTGTGGTATGTCACCTATCTCTTAAATCAACTTCTGTACCATATGACTGGAGGATAGCTAATATGATGTCAATTTTTAAAAAAGGCTCCAGAGGCTATCCTGACAATTACAGGCCGGTAAGCCTAACTTTAGTACCAGGCAAATTGGTTGAAACTGTAGTAAAGATCAGTATTATCAGACATCTCAATGAATACAATGTGTTGGGGAAGAGTCAACATGCCTTTTGTAAAAGGAAGTCATGCCTCATCAATCTACTAGAATTATTTGAGGGAGTCAACAAACATGTGGACAAGGGGGATCCTGTGGATATTGTTGTTTAGATGTTCTGAAAACCTTTGACAAAGTCCCTCACCGAAGGCTCTAAAGCAAAATAAGGTGTCATCGGATAAGAGGGAAAATCTTCTCATGGATTAGGAACTGGTTAAAAGATAGGACACAAGGGTAGGAATAAATGGTCAGTTTTTCAGAATGTAGAGAGGTAAATAGTAGTGTCCCCCAGGGGTTTGTACTGGGACCAGTACTGTTCAGCATATTTATAAATAATCTAGAGAAAGGCGTAAGCAGTGCAGTGGCAAAGTTCGCAGATGATACAAAAGTATTCAAGATGGTTAAATCCAAAGCAGACTGTGAAGAATTACAAAGTAATCTCTCAAAACCTGAGTGACTTTGTAACAAAATGGCAGATGAAATTCAATGTTGATAAATGCAAAGTAATACAAATTGGAAAATATAATCCCAACTATACACACAAAATGACAGGGTCTAAATTAGCTGTTACCACTCAAAGAGGTCTTGGAGCATTGTGGATAGTTCTCAAACATCCACTCAGTGTGCAGCGGCAGTCAAAAAAGCTAATAATGTTGGAAATCATTAGGAAAGGTATAATAAGACAGAAAATATCATTACCTCTATATAAATCCATGGTACACCTACATCCTGAATACTGCATGCAGATCTGGTTTCTTCATTTCAAAAAAGATATACTGGAATTGGAAAAGGTACAGCAAAGGCCAACCAGAATGATTAGGGGTTTGGAATAGTTATCCTATGAGGTGTTATTAATAAGACTGGGAGTATTCAGCTTGGAAAAGAGATGATTGAGGTATATTAAAACAGTGGAGAAAGTAAAGTTATTTATGACTTCTCATAACACAAGCTAGGGGTCACCAAATGGAAATTAATAGGCAGCAGGTTTAAAACAAAAGAGTATTTCTTCACACAATGCATAGTCAACTTGTGGAACTCTTTTTTTGGTAGAGGATGTTGTGAAGGCCAAGACTATAACAGAGTTCAAAAAGGAGCTAAGCAATTTCATGGAGAATATGCCTGTCAATGGCTATTAGCTGGGATGGGCAGGGATGATGATCCTAGCCTCTGTTTGCCAGAAGCTGGGAATGGGTGAAGGAGATGGATCACTTGATAATGACCTGGTCTGCTCATTTCCTCTGAAGCAGCTTACATTGGCCACTATTGAAAGACAGGATTCTGGGCCAGATGGTCCATTGCTTTGACCCAGCATAACCATTCTTAAATTGAGTGAATGTAGAGAAGTGGGAATTTGAGACTCTTGAGTTTGTGCTTCCTATCAGAAAACAGTTTTTTCCAGTAACTAGCTTAATACTAAATGTAGATTACCTCCAGCTAATCTCTTTTTGCCTAGCTTGATGTCAAAGCTGGTTAACTCAATCACCACAAAGTAGGATTATTATGATTAAATTTTTGATTATTGAAACAGTATGTGTGAGGTGTATTGTTTTCTCTTTAAATGTAGGCAGTAGCAACAGATTCACATGGCTATGATGTAGCAGTTCTGGCATGTAGAGTGGACATCCATCTTGAATGGTCCCTTGCAGTCCTCCTCTTCTTCTGCAAGAGTTAGTATGGGAGTGTTTAGGCTCTTAAATCCCTCAGTTGAACCTTCCAGCCTCCTTCATGTTTGGCTTCAACTTCAGCTGTGTAAACCTGTAGAAGTGTACCTTCTTTGTGCGTTGGATATGACGTCTCCATTGCACTCATCTTTTTCTCTTCTGGTGCAACACTGCAGCTTGCCAGGATGGTCTAATCTCCTTGTTTATGAAAAAATCCAACCGGCAAATGTTAAGAATGTGTGCCATAAGTTTTGACACTGAAAAGTTTAGTTGTGCAAGGGCCAGATTTCTGCACCATATAACAGTCATGATTACCACATTATCACATCTATTTCAGTTGTCCTAAAGATATCCTGACCCCACCCAGCAGAGGCTTTGAAGATGCTGAAATATCGTTGATGCATGTCTGATCCAATGTGTGACAGAGAACCGTCTGTTCTCTGACTACCCAGATATATAGGCAGGTCATTGTTTCCATTTTATAAGAGGTGTGCATGTTTTTGTTTTAACACCTTTGATCTTAAATCTCAGTCTTTGCAGTTTTTCATCTCTTCAAACTTTCTTTTTAATGTGTTGCTTAGGGTAGCTATGTTCAGCTTTCTACACTTTGCACTAAATTTAAGCATACATTTGTTAAGTGGCATGCAATTTTTTTTTTCTGCTGGATGGTGCTTTTAATCACCTCAATCCCAGCTCATTTCTAGTGAAGCAAATGATCTAGCGTCACAATAGCACGTGTCAAGAGAAATCGAGTATACAGTAGTAATCAGTATTTTAAAATATTGAATATCCCAATGGAATTAATTATATTTTATCATCCATTATTCTAAAAGTACAATAAAAGCACAGCAGAAATTCTTTGACCTCACAGACTTATTTAAATCCCTTGGTCAAAGATGTTAAATGAAAAATGCTGATTGATTTTTACTTAGTGCAAAGGACCTGTTAGTGAACCATGTCTTTTGCAGATGTTTATATTACAGCCAATAAGATGTGTGTAACTTCACAGAATGTAAGTTCTAAGGACTACATTCTGCCCTCACTGTCATAAACAGATAGCTAAGGGTTAATGTCTCTTTCACCTGAAACACCTGACCAGAAAACCAATCAGGAAACCGGATTTTTTCAACTTTGGGTGGAGGGAAGTGTGTGTCTGAGTCTTTTGTCTGTCTGCCTGTTTCCTCTGAGCTTTGGAGAAGTACTTTCTACTTTCTAGCCTTCTGTTTCGAAGTGTAAGGACAAAGAGATCAGATAGTAAGTTCTATGGTTTCTTTTCTTTGGTATTTGCATGAATATAAGTGCTGGAGTGCTTTGATTTGTATTCTTTTTGAATAAGGCTGTTTATTCAATATTCTTTTAAGCAATTGACCCTGTGTTGTATCATCTAAATACAGAGAGCACATTTGTATGTATTTTTCTTTCTTTTTATATAAAGCTTTCTTTTAAGACCTGTTGGAGTTTTTCTTTACTTCAGGGAAATTGAGTCTGTACTCACCAGGGAATTGGTGGGAGGAAGAAATCAGGGGAGTTCTGTGTGTTGGATTGCTAGCCTGATTTTGCATTCCCTCTGGGGGGAATAGGAAAGTACTTTTGTTCCAGGATTGGGAACGGAGAGGGGGAATCACTCTGCGTAGTTTCACAAAGCTTGTGTCTGTGTATCTCTCCAGGAGCATCTGGAGGGGGGAAGGGAAAAAGGATTATTTCCCTTTGTTGTGAGACTCAAGGGATTTGGGTCTTGGGGTCCCCGGGGAAGGTTTTTCAGTGGGACCAGAGTGCCCCAAAACACTCTAATTTTTTGGGTGGTGGCAGCAGTACCAGGTCCAAGCTGGTAACTAAGCTTGGAGGTTTTCATGCTAACCCCCATATTTTGGACGCTAAGGTCCAGAATCTGGGAATAAGGTTAAAACACTCACTAGAGTAGATATGAGGCAAGTGATCAATAAAACTATTACCTTTCATATCCTAATGTCAATCCTAGGCCCTGACCTTGAATGTCTCATTAATATGTGGCTTGATAACACCATAGGACCCATGCTGGCTCACCTCATCTTTCCTCTTTTCAGGTTACTGTATGTCCCAAAGTGGGGAAAAATGAGGGACTGAATAACCTTATTGCTTATCTAGCCTCAAGTGCAAAAAGGGTTTTCACAAACTAAACCCAGCCATCCTCTTAGTCTCTTGAATTCAAGATCAAGGCCTTTTTCAACATTTTACTAATCTCTAGACCTCCAACCTAGCTTCCTGGCAATACTAGCAGAGATACATAAGTTGAATCCAAGACTTTGTTGCCTACATTTGGAAACAACTAGTAATTTTGGGTGACCGAACTGATACACCTTTAAAGGAACCTGAAATATCAGAAGTGCTTAATGCCCAGCTCTTATCTGGATAATTATGTAGAATAATAATTCTTTACTTTCTAAGGAGTACTTATACATAGGGGCTTACTTCAGCATGTCTGGAAGAAAGTCTACCTCTCTGATGCAAGTCAAAATTCAAGATCAGTTGTTGACCATCATTAAGAGGAAAGTGTCGGTTTGTTGCCCAAGAGTCACTGTCGCCTGCCTAGAAATTAGTTTTTAGGTTTGCTTTTACATGTGGCCGTACTACCATAACCACCAGACCCCACAGGCTTAAGACTATTCAAATTTAATTTGTTTTTCTCCAGCTTTTTGAAGAAGGAAATGGTCTAGTGATTGTGGGCTGTACCTCATTACCTAAGAGGTGTGTCTATGAATTTAGACGACGTGCTGTAAATCAGAGGTTTTCAGACTTTTGTACTGATGACCCCTTTCACACAGCAAGCCCGTGAGTGCGACCGAACTTATACATTAAAAACACTTTTTTTTTTTTCAATAGAATCACAGATTAGGGTTGGAAGGAACCTCAGGAGATCGTCTAGTCCAGCCCCCTGCTCAAAGCAGGACCAATCCCCAAATGGCCTCCTCAAGGATTGAACACTCAACTCTGGGTTATAAATGCTGGAGGAAAAGCAGTTTGGGATAGAGGCTGACAACTTGCAACCGCCCCCATATAATAATCTCACAATCCCTTGGGGGATCCTGATTCCCAGTTTGAGAACCCCTGCTGTAAATAAACTGCAAGTTTAATTTAAATTAAATGGTCTTTTTAAGATGAAGAGCCAAAACATTCTTCAGTAACCAGGCTGCCTGTTCTGTTGCGGACCAAGCATTTTCTTGAGATGAGATTAATTTCTATTTGACTTTTCATGTTAATTGGATTTAAATTTCTTAGAATGTATAGGAATAATATGAGGTCATTTAGGCGAAATCTCTATCTTTAATTTTGTATGTCATTTTATATTCAGATGTGCTAAGATTTACTTTAATTGAGGTGCTGGTCATTACTTCATTAAGATAACATTGAGGATTTTGTGCGTACAGGTGTTATGCTATACAAAGCAAATGGAATCTTTTATAGAGGAAAAGGCAAATACACTGCATTTATTGAAAATACAACAGTTAGCATATGCTTCTGTCTTGCCAGCTGATGTTTATAGTTATCAGTTCAGAGTCTGGATCAACCTAGTGGCCAGCCAGATGGGGCACCCGGCTGTTGGTCGTGATCTGATGCTCCTGTAGTGTGGCAAGACGAACCCAAAGCCTCATGGCAGAGCACCCTGTTCTTTCTTTTTTTCTCCGTTGAAGTCTATGGATTTTACTGTCTCAGTTTGTGACTGAGTTACTTCTCAATTCGTACATCTTTTGATGTTAACATTCCAGTATACCTCCGAGAAGGTCATCTTGTAATCATTAGTCCTTAAAATGGTATTAATCTTGGGGTTTTCTGCTGTTATCATTTGATGGTTATTGTTGGGCTTCCCATCGTTATCTTCTATTTGTTGTCTCGCCTTTGGGGCTGCCTGCGTCACCTCTGAAGTTAATGCTGCTAACATGTTTAGCATCGGATACAATGGATGTTTTCTGGTTGTCTACTTGTCTTTCCAAGTCTCTCTCTCTCTCTCTCTTTTTTGACCATCTGGACATTTGTGATAGCTTTCACACCTTTATCTTTTCCTGATGCATGCATTCCTCATTCACACAAACAACCTCTTATAGAAACCTTCCAATGTATACAGACAGCAGTATTTTATATTGAGTGGAATACATTGTAAATCAAGCCTTGCTAAATTTTATAACTAAAACAATTCACATTGGGGCCTCACACCTCAACATTCCTCTAATCTCCTTAGCATAAATACAATACAAGATCTTGTCTCTTACTAAAACCTTAAAACAAATAAATGTATATTTAACTAGAATGCCTTATTTGTAATACATAGTGGAAAGCATAGTAGGCATTATATTTTATCCTAAAACAGAAGGGTGACCGTAATCAGTGATAAGGATTGTTCTGGTCTGTCATTCCTTTCTGCTATTCAGAAAAGGTGGCTGGCAGGATGAAATCAAATCATACATTACTTCTCATAGTAAAATTTTAAAATCCTGCTCCTACACAGGATTTGCATTATTTTTCATTTTCTTTTAATAAGAACAAATATCCTCCCCTAAACTTATAGCATGTAATCTGAGGAAAGACAACTTTCTGAAGACTTTCAAGTAAATGTGTTAATTAGTTCATGAACTTAAGATTGTTTCCTGTCACTTTTTAAAAGAACTGTCTAATCTGTGTCTCTCTTCTCCCCTTCCCCCCTCCCTCCCCACCTCATTTTAGGCATATTGTGCCCTTCTTCCTTCACGTGTCTGTTCTTTCTTGCTCTGTCACTATGGCTACTGGAAGTATGTGGGTGTCAACTATTCACAGCTGTGAAGTGTGAGGCAGGATGGAGAGGAGAGAGTGTGTCATTTGATTCTTTCCCATCAGTGAGAGGAGGGCTTCACACTCTCTCTTCCTCCCCCTCCCCCCCCCCACTCCTTTTCGCCACAAGTGTCAAAGGAGTGATCCAGCAACTCATTGCAGTTTTTTGGCGATTGGTGGCTTTTTTTCTTCTTCCTCTTCTCATGCCTTCTGTGATGGAAGGGCTCAATCTCAGTGACAGAATTATATTTTTGTGGCCTTGAGGGTGGAAAGGATCCTGAGTATTGACATTTTCTGTCCTATATCCCCTCTCTCTAACTCCTGACAGTATATTGGCAATAGGATACTAGTTTTCAAAAGAACTGATGGTTGGAGTCTGATTTATTTGTAAGTGAAACATATATTCAGTAATTACTGATGGTTTATTTTGTAGGAAAAAAGTCTTGACATACTAGCTCTAAAGATCACATGACTGACAACATATGTAGGAATAATTGCAGATAATTTGATCATATAATTGCATGCCATTTGAAAACATGCATTACCAGTTATGACTTGACAGGTTCCTCTAAATGATTGATGCATAATAAATGTCTTATCTGGCCAGCAAATGACTAGACTCTCTGCAATCTCAACTCACTTGTTCTAGAGGTAAATTATCAGAATGGCAGCTTTTTTTAGTTGGGATGAGAGGAAATGGTGAAGTCCTAAGACATTTCGATTACGTTACCAGTTAATTTTTAGCTGTTGTGGTGTAACAGTGTAAACCAACACAACTTGGATTTAATTTTTTGTCTGCTTTTTTCTCTCCTCAGCTTTGTATTCCATTGTATTGTTCTCAGTGTTTTTGTGGATCCCTTTTGTCTACTTCTATTATGAGGAGAAGGATGAGGATGATACCAGCTCATGCTCCGTAAGTTCATTTATGCCACACCTGGCTTTGACTTCTTTATTAAGGTCTGAATACAGTAGCCAAATAATAATGAAGTCTAACATCTGTTCTGCTTCAACTGTTCAGAGTACCTTTTGTTGAACCATTATCTCTGATGTTAATTTTAAACAAAATAAATATTGCTATCAAGTGATGAAAAATATTAATCGTGAGATTGAACAATAGAATACCATTTGTTAAAAATATTTTTGGATGTTTTCTACGTTTTCAAATATATTGATTTCAATTACCACACAGAATACAAAGTGTACAGTGCTCACTTTCTATTTATTTTTATTACAAATGTTAGCACTGAAAAGAGTATTTTTCAATTTTGCCATTACAATTACTGTAGTGCGGTCTCTTTATCATGACTGTTTAACTTACAAATGTAAAAAAAAAAAAAAAAAATTACTGCATTCAAAAACGAAACAGTGTAAAACTTTAGAGCCTAAAAGTCTGCTCAGTCCTACTTCAGCCAATCGCTCAGACAAACAAGTTTGGTTACAATTTGCAGGAGATAATGCTGCCTGCTTTTTGTTTACAACATCACCTGAAAATGAGAACAGGCATTCTCATGGCATTGTAGTAGCCGGCGTCGCAAGATATTTACGCGCCACATGTGCTTAAGATTCGTATGTCCCTTCATGTTTCAATACCATTCCAGAGGACATGCGTCCATGACTATGATGGGTTCTGCTCAATAACGATCCAAAGCACAGCATACTGGCACACGTTCATTTTCATCAGCTGAGTCGGATGCCACCAGCAGAAGGTTGATTTTCTTTTTTGGTGGTTCAGGTTCTGTAGTTTCCACGTTGGAGTGTTGCTCTTTTAAGACTTTTTTGAAAGAATGCATCATGCCTCATCCCTCTCAGATTTGGGGCAACACTTAAGAGTCTTAAATCTTGGGTTGAGTGCTGTAGCTATTTTTAGAAATCTCACATGTACCTTCTTTGTGTTTTGTCAAATCTGCTGTGAAAGTGTTCTTAAAACGAACAAGTGCTAGATCATTAACCAACACTGCTATAACATGAAATATATAGCAGAGTGTGGGTAAAACTGAGCAGGAGACATACAATTCTACCCCAAGGAGTTCAGTCACTAATTTAATTAACACTTTTGTTTTTTCCTTTAACAAGCATGACCTCTGGAATAGGTGCTGAAGCGTGAAGGGGCACATGAATGTTCAGCATGTCTGGCACGTAAATATCTTGCCATGTCAGCTACTACAGTGCCATGCGAATGCCTGTTCTCACTTTCAGGTGATGTTGTTGTAAACAAAAAGCGGGCAACATTATCTCCTGCAAATTGTTACCGAACTTGTTTGTCTGAGCAACTGGCTGAAGTAGGACTGAGTGGACTTGTAGGCTCTAAAGTTTTACACTGTTTCGTTGAGTACAGTTACGTACCAATATAAATCTAATTTTATTAGTTACACTTTCATGATAAAGAGATTGTACTATAGTACTTGCCTGAGGTGAGTTGAAAAATACTATTTTATCACTTTTATGGTGCAAATATTTGTCATAAAAATAATATAAAGTGAGCACTGTACCCTGTATCCTGTGTTGTAATAGAAATCAATATATTTGGAAACGTAGAAAAACATCCAAAATATTTAATACATGTCAGTTGGTATTGTGTGTAACAGTGTGATTGATCACAATTAATTTGAGTTTAATCACATGAGTTAATTGCAATTAATCAACAGCCCTAAAAATAATACATACACTGACATTCAAGTCTCTTTTTTAATTTGAAGAAGTTGGTGGTTACGTCTGTTACAAGAAACATAGTAGGCTTCTTTAAAAATATGCTAAATTAAGGAGTCCAGTTTAGTTGCAATATTAATACTTAGTTTAATGTTAAATGTCCATGAAATGCCCTCCACAGTGCTCCATTGTAGCAGTCACATTTTAGCAGAATGTCGGGCAGAAGGAACAATTCTCTTGGTCCCAACCTTCCCTACACCCAGTGTTTAAATACTGTACCCTATAGCAGTCTCTCAGGTATTGTCTCCTGAAGCTCTGTTTTGTAACTGTGCTCTGAAGTAAAAAGAATGGAAAAAATGGCTTTGAGGTCATGTAGTCAGAAAACTAGTTATTTCTCCTAAGGAGGAACAGGTCTTTGTGGTGGCCATGTTACAAAAGAGTGTCATTAAATGAAAATAGGCAGCAGTGCTCTCTTGAAACTAGCGTTTATTCTGAATGCCACATTAGGAGAATGTCAGTCAAACTCCCCATAGCAGTACTAGAGTTCAGATTAGGGCATGTTGCAGATGCATACTTCATAGTACAAGCAGACTGGAGAAGAAAGTTCTGATTAGTCTATTAGTATAATGCCCTTTTCTCTATTGAATAGCACACCCAAGATGGATGTTCAAGAGCATTTAAAGCAGTGACATCTGGCCAGAGCAGGTTGCCTGAGCATATATTGTGTGATAGATCTTAATTTCATATGGCTATTAACTCTTAACATCAAACTATATGACTTGCTAACTCTAAGGCAGAAGTTTGCATTCTTGTAACCAGTTCTTTAGTTTTGTTAAACAGTAATATTTTTATAGAAAGCATGTCCCACAAAATATTCTATCCTTTGATTTTATTGGTTAAAATATGCAGGTTTTTTAATATATTCAATATATTAACAGTTTTTGTTTAATTTAAAATACAGCAATTTCAAGCTGCACTCAAGTATACTCTGGGATTTCTCATGGTTTGCACAGTTCTTCTTCTAATTGGGTAAGTATATACATGTGTATCTATTGAAGTGAAAGTAAAGGAAAAAATTATAATTGAAGAGGTCACGTGAAAAATAGCATCATAAAAAAAAAACAAAAACTCTCTAAGGATTCTGATATCCTGAATCACCAGAGCAAAGCTAGGGTAGGTTACGTTAACATCAGACCCACAATGGATTTTTTTTTTCCTGTTCGGTTTTAAATTCTTGATAATATACAGATCTTGGGGGGACAGACTCTCATACTCAAGATTTTCAGGGATCTATCTTAAACATTTGAATCCATTTTTATAATTGAGGAAAGCTATCCAGCTGTTTCATGTTGTCTACTGTATTTCGATGCATACACGTAGGAGGCAGAACTCCAGTTATGCATGCAGCTTTAACTTTGGATTTTTCTGACTGTGCTATCTTAAATCTTAACATATTTGTATGAAATATAATGCTTATAATTAGTCTTAAGTTTACATCATAATATACACTACAGGCCATGTAATGAGAATATCTAAACTTCTTCTGTATTTTCTGATTTCTTTTTTAAACATGTGAGATTCATTTGTCCATTAAGGCTCTAATTTAGGAAGCCATGCGGATGATGGGCTAGGAGTTATGCCTGTGCATAAATGCTTTCTGAATTGGGATTGAATAGTTCAGTGTGGGCTCATACTTATGTATGTACATACATGTCTTCTGGTGTAAAGGCTTTATTGGTTTTAGTTTGGGATGAATGTGTTACTCAAGTAAAGAATAAGAAATTATTTTCTTTTCCATAAATAACTTCTGCGGAAATTTAAGGATTATTCCATGTCCTTTTTGTTTCATCTTTAATAATTAGGTGTATAGTTACGTGCCACTGGACTCTGTGTGTGTGTGTGTGTGTGTGTGTGTGTGTGTGTGTGTGTGTGTATATGTATATGTGATGGAGTATTCAGTTTCTTTAACTCTGTGTATGGTATCTTCACAGGATGAACCTTACAAAGTGATCCTTGGATGGATAGACAGTAGACTGTCAAGTAGAAGTAGATATTGCCACTATATATCAACTTTGTGAGTGCACTGTAGTAGAGTCCAGTTCTGATGTGTACACAGCAAAAATGATACTAACCAATTGGAACAAGTGCAGAAAAGAGCTACAATTATAATTTGGCGTTTGGAAAACCTGCTTTACAGTGAAACTAATTAAATTCAATCTGTTTAGCTGATTTAAGAGACTGCCAAGTGGTGACAAATTCAGGCTAGAAATAAGATGAAAATGTATGGGTAACTAGCTGTTGAAATAACTACCTTACCTTTCAGTCTCCTTGAAGTCTGCAAGTCGAGAGTGAAAGAAGCTTGAACTCAGCTAGAATTTATGGATTTGATGCAGGAAGCATTGTATTAAATTCTATGATCTTTTAGTAGGGGTGGCAGAAAAGAGAGGTTATAATTACTGTAGGCACAATGTAGCTTACAGTGGCAGAGCTTAGTTCTGTTAAGGTTTGGTTAAGTTGCGCTCTTCTGCTATGTGGTCTTCCCTGTGCAACCTGCTTTCAAACTGCTCCCACAGTCTGCTGTATACACTCCTATCTAATCTTCTGGATATCAGTCTGATCCCCTGTACCTTTTTGGGTGGGTGGGGGAAGCGTCCTCCAAGTTTATTAAATATCTGTTGGCTAGATTTCTGAACTAGATGTTTACCTTTCTAAAATCACCCATGGCTCAATTTTTCCATCCAGTTAAACATGGGTACCCAGTAAAGAGCTAGCAGGTTCACTGTAGTGTTGGTAAAAGAAAACTGTTATCATAGTGAGGTATGGCCATAATCCATATTTTTTTAATAGTGGCTAATAACCAAATCTATTAAGAAAATTATTTTAATTTAAAAGTCAATATTTACTCAGTTATTGATTAGTATCTGATGCAATCAGGGATTAACATTGATTAAACATTGGCTGGGGCACTTGCACTTCTCTCTTGTGCCCCCTAACTTATTAACCTCTGCAAAGAATTATGGTAGTAGGTATGTCCTTATTCCTGGAAAAAGTAGTAGAAGGATCTCACACATCATAGCTATGTATGTAAAATGTGGATAAACGTTTTTTAATGGCAACCCAAGTACACAAAAGTGAAATATTGATGATCTTCTCTCACAACTACTTTTCCTTTCTAAATGACTTCTGTCACTAGAAGACATTTTTTAGTGTTGAATTTTTCTAGATACACCTCTCCTCGATACAATGCTGTCCTCGGGAGCCAAAAAATCTTACTGTGTTACAAATGAAACCGCTTTATATTGAACTTGCTTTGATCCACCAGAGTGCGCATCCCCGCCTGCCCGGAGCACTGCTTTACTGTGTTAATCTGAATTCGTGTTATGTCGTGTCATGTTACATCAAGGTAGAGATGCATTATAGAAATATCTCTGTTAAACTGTTCATGTATCAGAGGGGTAGCTGTGTTAGTCTGGATCTGTAAAAGCAGCAAAGAATCCTGTGGCACCTTATAGACTAACAGACGTTATGGAGCATGAGCTTTCGTGGGTGAATAACCATTTTGTCAGATGCATGTATTCACCCACGAAAGCTCATGCTCCAAAACGTCTGTTAGTCTATAAGGTGTCACAGGATTCTTTGCTGCTTTTACAGATCCAGACTAACACGGCTATCCCTCTGATATTTGACACCATGCGCAGCACTGCATTTAGCCGTATGGAGTGGAAACTGTTCATGTGTACCTTACTTATCTTGGTGTGGTTTTTTTTTTAAACTGCTTGTTTACCCGTTTTGGGGTTGTCATGTTTTCTTGTGCATATGGTTTACTTATGACTACTTCATGAGTCATTTTAGCTGCGTGGCTAAAACTTGAAGCATATTCCTAGATGACTCTCTTGATCTGATTAGTTGAGGCGTCCCTACACAACAATATCTCTGCAGTCCATAATGTGAAAAATAATTCAAAGCTGTAACATAATGCCTGTAATAAAAAATGTTCATTTGATAACCACATGTAAAATGTTTGAATTACACAAATTCTATTCAGAGGATGCTAAATTTCCTTGTTGCAGTATAATTTTTAAAAATCCTATGAATGTAGTTTTAACGTAATTCGTCTATAAATAAAGATGACTGAGTCGAATTTCAATAGCTTCTAAAATTGTCACCAGAGACTACGATTAAATCCCTCATGTTTGAGCATCAAAATTTAAACTACTTTTTTATATAAACTTGAAGTTAGAACTAGTTACAGGAACTTGCAACATATGCTTCACTTCTTCTCTTATACCTTCTACTTCCCTTGTGCATTTATACTTTACATTGTTCTGGGTATCCCAATTGTTATGAGTGACTAATAGGTTGCCAGAGAAGGAATATAACTCAAGGACTGAAAACATGCGAGAAGACATTGAGAGAGTCTAGTCTGAGAAGTGACTGGAGTTTGTTATTGTAGGGTTTCTTGTTTATAGGAAATGACTTCAGATAAAATGAGCAGCCCAGTTCTGATATGCAATTCAAATGGAAGTAAAACAAATGTTAGTTATAACTGCAATCCATAAAGGTCCATCTTGTTTAAGTGTCAAGTTGGGTTCTTTCCTTATCTCACGTCACTTGTATGAAAATTATACCCCTGGTTGTAAACCTGTGCAACCTTAATGTCTGTCACTTATCTCCTAAGTGGTGACTCTTCAGTTCTGCTGCCTTCAGTGGATTTCTATACTTCTGTATGATTAGAATTTAGTAGGCAAGTTGGTAGATCCATAAGGAGATGCATTCACTTTGCAGTAGCTCTGTTGGTTCTGGTTTTACATTCTCTAAACTCTAGCTTTGACTCAACAGATAAACTATTGCCACTGCTAAAAAGGATGGACTACTATCCTAAACAGTCACTGTTCATGGCAAGTGTACAGCTGGAGCTGACTGTGCTGTCAGTTTTATTGTAAGTCTCATTTGTGGGCTATCCTCAGAAAACAATTGTTGGCCCCACATTTTGAGAGGTACAGTGATAGATTTCCTATTGTTCTATGCGTGAAAGTCTCTCTCCAGAAGTTGCTGACCCTCTGAGAACTAAGGAAGTTCCTGTTTGTTTTGCATTACAAATAAACCACAGGAATTTCGCTAATATACAGTATCTTGAGGAAAAACTTCCCATGCCTTTTTGTCTTTATAGTTTTGCTAGTTAATTTGGGAATATTGCAGCTGTTTAATAGTTGAAGACCAGTCTAAATGCCTTACACACATTCAGTGTGATCTTTGGTTGGCTGATCTTCAGTTGGCTGTACAGTCACTACTTTGTTCGATTGCACACCCTTGTGGACCAGAGAGATTATGGCAAGGGATGCCGGCTTACAGGCACAGAACCAGAAGAGGGTTGAATTATGTTGCAATGCTAGGGTCCTGATAGTGCAGTGGAGACACTTTTTTTTTTTTTTTTTTTTAATATCTGTATAGCAAATTGCAGTTTTTACAATAGAAAAAGCATGAGGTGGGAACAGCCAAGACAAGTCATTGAGAATCTTAGACTTTTATTTGGGCCCTGTCAAGGTTCCTTCCCCACTCTGAACTTGAGTGTACAGATGTGGGGACCTGCATGGACACTTCTAAGCTTAATTACTAGCTTAGATCTGGTATCGCTGCCACCCCCCCTCCACCCCAAATACCATCTTTTTCCCTGGATAGTCTTGAGGGACTTCACCAATTCCCTGGTGAACACAGATCCAAACCCCTTGGATCTTAAAACAAGGAGAAATCAATCGGGTATTAAGAAAAAGGCTTCTAATTAAAGAAAAGAAAGATAAAAGAAAACCATCTGGGGGAGAGTAGCGTACCAGCTACTCTCAGACAACAGATTTAAAACACAGAAGATGTTCCCTTGGGTACAAATTTAATTACACAAAAAAAATAATACCCGAATACCCAATTTGATTCTACCTCTAATTGCATAAGACAGGTTACAAAGAAATAAACATATAAAATATTCCTTTCTAAAACTTACTACTCTGATAAGAGGCTGGTTCCTTGATCTTTTTCACTTTGGCTGAAACTCTAAACAAAGGGAATAACTTCCCTCCTTCCTTTTTGAAACATCTTATTCCCCCATTGGTTCCTCTGGTCAGGTGTCAGCTAGGCTAGGTGAACTTTTTAACCCTTTACAGGTAAAAGAGGCATTAACCCGTAACCATCTGTTTGACAGGCCCAGTCCTCTTTCCTCCTCCCTATCAACAATGCTGTATCTTCTTGCCTACTTTCCTTGTTTAACCCATCTTTGTGCCCCAATGACCACATCACAGCCCTCATCCTTTTCTGTTGGTCTCTTGATACATTAATTGCTTCCTTTATAGTAAAACATGGCTTTTATCAATCCTAAAAAAAGTTATTTCACCTCACATCCTACTCCACTATTGATTTATCCCTTATTTCTCCTTTACTTGTCTGAACTTACATTGTACCCGCACTAGGAAATAAGGAAACAGATCAACAGAGCCAGACATGTACCCAGAAGCCACCTTCTGCAAGACAAGCCCAAGAAAGAAACCAACAGAACTCCACTGGCCATCACCTACAGTCCTCAGCTAAAACCTCTCCAACGCATCATCAGTGATCTACAACCCATCCTGGACAACAATCCCTCGCTTTCACAGGCCTTGGGAGGCAGGCCAGTCCTCGCCCACAGACAACTCGCCAACCTTAAGCATATTCTCACCAGCAACCACACACTGCACCATAGTAACTAACTCAGGAACCAATTCATGCTACAAACCTTGATGCCATCTCTGCCCACATATTTACACCAGTGACACCATCACAGGACTTAGCCAGATCAGCCACAACATCACCAGTTCATTCACTTGCACATCCACCAATGTGATATACGCCATCATGTGCCAACAATGCCCCTCTACTATGTACATCGGCCAAACTGGACTATCCCTACGTGAAAGGATAAATGGACACAAGTAAGATATTAGGAATGGCAATAATACAAAAACTTGTAGGAGAACACTTCATCCTCCCTGGACACACACTAGCAGATTTAAAGGTAGCCATCCTGCAGTGTAAAAAAACAAACAAACAAAAAAAAAACTTCAGGACCAGACTCTATAGAGAAACTGCTGAACTTCAGTTCATTTGCAAATTTGATACTATCAGCTCAGGATTAAACACAGACTGTGAATGGCTAGCCAACTACAAAAGCAGTTTTTCCTCCCTTGGTATTCACATTTCAACTGCTAAAAGAGGGCCTCATCCTCCCTGATTGAACTAACCTCGTTATCTCTAGACTGATTCTTGCCTGCCTATTTAAATCTGCCTCTGGAAATTTCCACCACATGTGTCTGATGAGGAGAGTATTATTCACCCATGAAGGCTTGTACTCAATACTTCTGTTAGTCTATAAGATGCCACAGGACTCTGTCACTTTTTATAGATCCAGACTAACACGGCTACCCCTCTGATATTCTGATCGTATTACCACTTTGTCTCCTTCCAGTGGCTTCTCCTTTTTACACCACAACAAATACAAGTTTCATTTTTAAGAACCTTCAGACACTAACGCTCTGTACTTTATTTGCTCTTGTACTTTACTATGAAATACCTCCTCACCTCTGCCACAATCCCATTGCACCAGCTATTTCAGCTTTGATCACCTATTAGTCCGTGTGTCCCACCAGCACTTTCAAACTATCTTCCATACCGCCTATAGCCCTAGATTAATTTAGGGGACAAAATTGCACAAGTCATTAATTCAGATTCTTTACTCAGGCGGCTAGGTAGAACTTACAAGAAGTGAGACTGGTGAGTCACACACAAACATGAAGACTTTTATTCTATTCTTAAATACAAACAAGTAGAATTGCAATTGTAGAGAAGTAAGAAGAGTAAGATAGGTATAGCCAAATGACTTCACATATTGTGCATACTTCATCTTATGGAGTTCATCAGAAGTGAAGAAAGAAACTCCAGTTAAGTGGAGTAGCATCGTAAGTGGGAATTATGTTGCACGTTTCTATCATCTTGTCATTCTGGTATCCTAGCTAAACACTGGCCATGCACTTCTTTATTTTTTTATACAGTTTCCTTACATCACACATCTGGGACCATATTTGATTTAGTCTCAGCTCTCTACACAGGTGTGACATTCCAGGGGACCATATTTAGGGTTCTGATTTGCTGTCATAAGCTTTTCGCATCAATACTTTTCCCAGTGTTTTGATACATAAATGTAGGTTTGCTCCATTTTTACATGTACCCAAAAGTTCCTAAAAATATGCTAAATCAAGCTCATTTTGTGATTTTTTTTTACATATTTTTTTGTTTCAGATGATGCTTATTGCTATATTTTGTAATTTTAAGTTAATTGTCCAGGCCTCGTGCTAACCATTGAAGTCTTATGCTGATTACCAGACCCTGTAGGTCTCAAACTTATTGCAAAACTGGTTTTAAATATTTGATTTTCCCCCCACTTTACATATTACACCTTTAATATCAGCATCTTAGCTTTTCCTAACATATACATTAGTTTGAACATAAGCATAAACCTTCCAAGATCAATTTTGGGATCAAGGATCAACATGCCCCTTATGTATGGGACACCAGTTTCTAATTTGTCTGTAAAACCACTACTCTTGCAAATTCCTCCTTAGGACCCATTTACACCATGATCCCTACAGGGAAATGCCAACAGAAAATGGCTACATAGCTGGCCAGTAGGGACATGAGGTATTGTTTTATATATAATCTTTTTTAATCAAGTAATTTTTGTCATCTTGATTGGCACATTGGTACTCTGCATAGCTAAGTGTTTCCTATCTTTGTTACCCTTGTACTCCTCTCGTTTCATCAGATTAACGTGCACTTGCTGCACTGTGTCTGAATAGTGATGACCTGTAGCTTTACCACTCAAGTTTATCATGGGGATGGAAGGTTCTAGATTCCAGCTGGGGGCAAAGGCTCTCCATGCAGGCAGCTCTAAGAAATCATAAACTGACTTGGGAGATATGGGTTAATTTTGTGCGAGTGGTGAATTCAGGGTGCATGTTGAGGTGAAGGACTGTGTGTTTGGGTAATTGCGTGGGTGGCTGTTGCTTTTATGTATGGGTTGTATTGGAGTTCGTATTGAACTGAATGGGTGTTGAATCAAGCTTTGAACTGTGGCAGGTGAGCCAGGTAAACCATTTGCTGTTCAGTCTCCTTCATATCTCTGACTCATTACAATCAATAAAATAATTGTATGCAAATTAGCTTTAAAGTTAAGGGGGATGGTTGGTTGTTACTGTGTTATCGCAGTGATGTGGGACTATTCGGAAGGCACAGATACATGTTTTATTAAATACTAGCTGAAAGCCGATGCTGTTGCCCGGGTGTAATTTGTGAAGTCATGTTAAAGGACAGTGACCGCTGAAAGAAAATATTAGGCAACAAATATAGAATACCAAGGCAAAACATGCATATTGTCAAATGGCAATGTATGTATATGAAAGCCTCAGTTCACGTCACTTAGTTCAAACATATCACCCTCCCTCCCAGTTGTTCAGACTCAGCAGCACTGACTCCTCATTCCCATGCCTTCTGCTGTCTGGGAGCTTCTCCTCTGCAGTGTTAATTCTCCCCTGTGAGGTGATGAATCATCCTTGAAATAGAGCCTGATTAATCCATATGCAGTGATGAATCATTCCTGTGCTAGGCTCTAGCCATCTAGAAGACGGGAGCCAGTCTGGTGACTCTCAAGGAAGGTATATGAGTCTAACAGGAGAAACAGCATCTCAGTCTGCGCAGTGTCAGTTCATGGCTTGGAACTCTCTCCTGATTGATAGTGGTGACAGACTCCCATAGGCCTTAGCTTGCTCCTGCCCTGCTCTAACTTCAGCCTTCTTCCCGGTCCTACTTCACCTCTGTCCTTGCTTCAACCTGTCTCTCAGACCAACTCTTTATTCTGCACCTATTCTTGACTCCTGGCTCAGATTTCTGGCCAGCTCACACCATAGTGGTCAGTATGGCTGTCTGTCTTGGTTACACACACTCTCTCTCTCTCTCTCTCTCTCTCTCATTGCCCCAGGACCCTCTCTGCTGTTTGACTATAGATGAAGGCACAGTTCATGGTAGGGCAGACCTGACATTTGCCCCAAAGCTCTCACAGGTTGCTCTACTTGTGTGCTAGCCCTGAAAATTGTGACATCAGAGGCACTCCTTGCATCATTGTAGACTGCTACTCTTGCAGGACTCCCTCTTTTCTCCACATACCACTGCACCCTTATCCCACATAATACCTAAATTTGCCTCCTGCTCCCCTCTTCCAATACATTTTTCAGTGTCTCTGCTGTTCCCCACAGTCTGTGTCCTGTCTAACAAGCTGAACCATCGTAACAGCCCTTTTACATGTGGGCATGGCTTCCGTGTCATTGAAAAGTGGGAGCCAGCTTTATTAAGGGCATCCTTACTTCTGTATGCAGATAGACTGTAAGGAAATGTTGGCCATCTTGCTGGCTTCTGGGCAGAAAGTGTTTCCCTCTGTTTATTCTAGCACCCAATGGGTCCTGATCCTGATTAGGCCTCTAATACTGTAATACAAACAAATAAGTTGTGCTTGACACAAGGCATACCCATCAAAGTGGTTTGATCTTTCTTCAAGGAAGGAGAAGAGATCTACATGTTGCATGTGCTTGATAAATGCCAATCTCCATCCCTAAAATTCTCCTGAACAATGTTGGACTTCACAAATATTTTGTAATTTCTTGGCAAAGCAGCAGTTAACTTACTTTCAATAATATTGGATTATTTTTAATATTTAAGATAAAGACCTTCAAAAGTGTGGTTTAAGTGGACTAGCAGTAACTTTTTAGCTTGTTTCTGAAACTTATTACTATTGTTTAGCTAACATAAAAACAGTTGCAAGTTTCAGTCTAACTTCATCTTAGCTAGACAAGTTCTGAGTAGAATAAAGTCACAAATTTTTCCCAGGAGGGTAACGAACCATTGGAACACTTCCCAAGAGATATGCTGGATTTTCTGCTGCTTGAAGTCTTAAGACTGGATGCCTGTATAACACTATAGTTCAGGGATTGGCAACCTTTGACACACAGCTTGCCAGGGTAAGCACCCTGGTGGGCTAGGCCGGTTTGTTTACCTGCAGCATCTTCAGGTTTGGCCGACCATGGCTCCCACTGGCTGCGGTTCATTTCTCCAGGCCAATGGGATCCGCAGGAAGCGGTGCTGGCCGGCACTTTGCGAAAGGAGCTGCATGCCAAAGGTCGCTGGTCCCTCCTATAGTTCAACCACACGTTATTGGGCTTGAGGAAGGAATTATAGTGATATTTTATGCCTTGCATTTTGTAGGATATCAGGGTAGATGACATTCCCTCTAACTTAAAATATAATTGCTCAATTGGGGATACTCAAAGACTCTCAGATTCCTGTTTGTTCTCTTCAAAACTGTTACTTCTAAGATTTAAAATATACTTACGAATGCAGTTTCATGTTTGTTTTTGAAACTTGTGATTCTAGTGTGCGGTAATGAAGTGGGTTTTCCAGCTGTGCTACTTTGTGAAGAATATAGGAGATTCTGTCCACTGAGCTTCAGTTAAATGGAGTCTCTCTTTATAATGGATTTAAATAGAGCTTGGGGTGAGAAGGCTGACAACATGAAACCTTACAGCAAGGGTTCATTATGTCTGGCATTTCCCCAAGGCAGTTTATATTTTCCCTTCAGTGTTTTCTGACCTTCAAATGAAGCAAGTATAATGAATTGTCTCTAGCTTAGTCCTGTGTTTCAGGTCAACTATCAAATGAGGAATTTAATACTGCAGACATTTTCCAGCATAGCTGGAATTATAGAATAAAAGTTAAGATTTAAAAGACTACTGTGGATAATAAGTGTGTGTTTGACAGCAGCAGTTGAGGGGTAGTTAATTTTTTTTGTCATATGAAGGTTTCTACAATGTTGCTTTGATGTTGAATATGCCAAACAACTCTGCTCATCCATCTGAAAAAATGATTAAATTAGTACGATAGAATAGAATCATAAAGCACAAATTTAGTTTTTCTCAGATTTATTGTTGGTCAGATGTCTAGCAGAACCATGAAAATCCTAGAATTGATGATTCTGGCTGCTCTTTTGGACATATGTTCTTCTCTCTGGATTGAGTAGTTCATCTAAATAGAATGACTTCACTGAAATCTGAAAAACTTAAGTTTGTAATGTTAGTTCACATTTTTACCTGCTTTTGCCACCAAAATACAAATGAACTTTAGAGTAGACTGCCAAAACGTTAATTTTTTTCATTATAGTGGCAAACTGAAGTTTAATACTTGAAATGTATTGCAGTTCTGTTACAAGAATTCAAGTTCAATATATGGTTGAAGATAAGGCTTCACTTCTGATGCATGGTTGTGCTATGATTCAGACACAATAATGGACTAGACTTTATTTCCTGGTCCCAGTCATATGATCGGGGCTTATGGACTGATTAAGATGAGTGCATAATATGCTTTAGTAGCCACAGACTGAAGTGGCTACTTCTATCTTTTCTTTCTTTTGAAAATGAAATATTAGGTCAGAATAACCCCAAAGAAATATAAACTGTCTGGGTTCTGATCATATAACCTCAAGCTTTTCTGCAGCGTCTTGTTCAGCTGTTGAGGTAGATGACCAGCTTGTCTGCATTTTCTGCTCCTAATATCTTTTGCTTGTCAGTTACTAGGTGTGCATGTTACTTATGTCAACACATGGCCGCTGTCAATAGCACTTGGGATGTTTTCAAGATGCACAGTATCAGTGCCTTGTGTTCTCAGGTTGCCATCCACCTTGTTTTGGAATCTAACAATATTGTGGTAGTGACTGTGGTGATCAGCACTGCCATAGGATGTAGGAGCCCCAGTCATATTACAAGGACAACATTGTGGTAGATGCTGTACAAGAATAGAAGAGATTGTTTGTTTGTTTCTGCTCCAGGGACAACAAAGGGATACAGACAGATGGGAGTATAAGGAAACGATGTGACTACTATATTAGTCAAGATGATAGTGATATCAGTGTACCAGTAGTCTATTTTTTTTATAGGCATCACAGAAAAGGAGAGTTCTATGGAGAGATTTGGAGGATAATGTTTGTATGAAGATTTAACAAGTGGTGATGGAGGCCAGTGTCATTAGCCAATCAATGTTGACACTGGCGTCTGTGACCCACTAGTTAAATCTTCATACAAACACCTTCTCCAGTGTCTTCTCCCATATTGCCCTTCATGCTCGGGAAGAGCTCCTTATAAACATGCGCAAAGCTTAAACAGGAGTCGACCCTTCTGGAGCAGAGGGGTAGATCTGTAGGTAGTCAATATATAGATGGTTTTGTTTGCAGGTGAATTACTGAGTCATAAGATGTAAAGGGAAAAGAGAAGGGTATGAAAGACAGAGCCCTTTAGTACCATACAAAGTTTGAGAGGGAAAGAGGAGAAATCGTCTGACTTCTCATGTTTAAAAGTCTTTAAACAAAATCCAAAAATTTCAAGTAATTTTAAGTAAAGTTTTGTTTCACAATCTTGAAACATTAATTTTTTCAGACATTTTGCAGCCAAAACAATTAATTGAAATAGGCATGAATTTACAAAATGCATTAGTGTTGCAGAACTTGCATTTTCTATAATTTGTTAAATTTCACTGAGATCTTAAAGATAAAAAGGGAGTTCAGGTGTGGGGTGTTAGCTGGAGGCAAATAGGGCTAAGGGTGGATATTTTTAAGATGCATGAATAAAGCATGTTTGTGTGGTGAGGGAAAGTCAGGGGAGATTGAAGTTAAGGAAAAGAATAAAAGAGGGGATGAGACTGGGTGCAAGGGACATGAGGGGATGGGATACTATCTCTGGGGCAAGTGAAAGGGTTAGAAAGCGGCCAAGAAACTTCTGAATCTGACAGGGGAGAAAGGAGACAATTGCAGAAGGGGAAGGGAGAGCAAGGTGATGGGGACAGTGAAGGTGGGGGTGTGGGTTTTTTTAATTTTCTCTTGAAAGAAATTGACTTCTATGCAGAAAGAAGTGGAGCCAGGAGGAACATTTGAGAAATGAATCAAAGGTGGCAAAAAGTGGCTGGGATTGTGGGTATAGGATTCAATTAAGTTAAAATAGTAGATTTTAGTAAGAGATGGCAGAGCCATAGGAGAAGAGAATGAACTTGTAGTGAAGTCAATCTGGGTGCTAGACTTAAGTCAGAGATGCAATATGAAGGGAGAGGAGAAAGCAGAAGTTGAAGTTGAACCAGGGCTAGGGGTTTCCAGGGTAGATCATGCAGTGGGGGAGCACAAAAGAGTTAAGAATGTAGGAGAGGGAGGCAGAGAGGGAATAAATGATTTTAATGAGAGAGAGGAGAAGGCTGAGAACAGACACAATGTCAGGAATGGTGTTTGGACTGCAAGTCAACAAGTTAGAGTGTATGTGGGGTAGGAGCTGAGGGGTATGGCTGAATGAGACAGAGTAATGGTCAGATGAAGCTTGGTCACTGAGCGATCAGAGAGTAAGCAGTACTTGAAGACCAAATCAAGGCTTTTGGTGAGTGGGAGAACTGCACCAAGGCTGCAAGCCAAATGAAGAGATGAGAGCAAGAAAATGTGCAGCTAGTGGGTTGGATGGTTATAGGCATGGAGTTGAACTCAGTAAGGAGGTTGGGAGGTAAGAGTGAGAGAGAGAGTCAGAAGTCTAAATTGGTGGAAGGCTGATAGGAAGGAGCTGGGTGGATGGTATAAGACAGCAACATGGAGGGGGAGAGAAGAAAGGAAATCAGATGCAGAGCTGTTAAACAGGCAGAGTGAAAAGTGGGAGGCAGGTGCAATTATGAGTATCAGGAACTGGAGAGAAGCCAACCATGTCCACTACAGTCTCTTCCAGAAAAGAGGAAAGGGTTTCCTAAGAGAGGGCAGCTGCAAAGGTAGTCAGGTGAATGCTCTGATACTTCTAAGTTAAGTTAATTGTTTTGAGCAATAAAAAATGGTACACAAGTTTGACCCAAAACTGTCAACCATTTCGGTGCCTCTCCCATGCATTTTTCTGTTGAATTGACTATTTGGAAAAAAAGAATTCACTCAGTTTTACTTCTGACCTGAAGTATGGTGTATGGTCTTAAGACACTGTCCTTTGTGCAGAATCTCTACAGTCCACTATATTGGATGGTCAGTAGCAAAAGCACTGATACATCTACTGAATTATACTCAAGCTACTAGCTGTTATGTCACTGTTTCTCATTTGAGTTTCAGATTTTGTTTTGCAAATGTGATATTGGGCCTTCTACCTCAAATTACCATTCTGCTTTTGTTCATAGGTGCTCCTTGAAAACCTAACTGCTGTAAGAAGCTTCTTACTTTGTCTTTTCAGATTAAAGGAATACTTCTGCAACTTTTTTTCTGAAGTAAATAGTAGTTTACTTTGTTCCATATCTTCTTCAATATGCCTTCCAATTGCTTAGTCTTTTGGCTGCTTGCAACCAGAACCAATCTGCAGCATTTCTGTTCAGTCTTAACATAATTCTTTTGCGTTTCGGTCGGTGCTGTGGAAGCATATGCCACTGGACAGTTACCTTGCAGAAGGGGAGACGACAACCAATGTGAGCTTTTATCAACTGGAAAAGCAGCAAAGAATCCAGTGGCACCTTATAGACTAACAGACGTTTTGGAGCATGAGCTTTTGTGGGTGAATATCCACTTCCTCAGATGCATGTAATGGAAATATCCAGGGGCAGGTATATATATATGTGTGCTAGCAAGCAAGCTAGAGATAACGAGGTCAGTTCAATCAGGGAGGATGAGGCCCTGTTCTAGCAGTTGAGGTGTGAAAACCAAGAGAGGAGAAACTGGTTCTGTAATTGGCAAGCCATTCACAGTCTTTGTTCAATCCTGAGCTGATGGTGTCAAATTTGCAGATGAACTGAAGCTCAGCAGTTTCTCTTTGAAGTCTGGTCCTGAAGTTTTACAACCGCATCTGCTCTAACCCCTCAGACAGAGACCAACACCTACAAAATCTCCACCAAGCATTCTCAAAACTACAATACCCGCACGAGGGAATAAGGAAACAGATCAACAGAGCCAGACGTGTACCCAGAAGTCTCCTACTGCAAGACAAACCCAAGAGAGAAACCAACAGGACTCCACTGGCCATCACATACAGCCCCCAGCTAAAACCCCTCCAACGCATCATCAAGGATCTACAACCCATCCTGGACAATGATCCCACACTTTCACAGGCCTTGGGTGGCAGACCAATCCTTGCCCACAGACAACCTGCCAACCTGAAACATTTTCTCACCAGTAACTGCACACCACACCATAATAACTCTTGCTCAGGAACCAATCCATGCAACAAACCTCGATGCCAACTCTGCCCACATATCTACACCAGCGACACCATCACAGGACCTAACCAGATCAGCCACACCATCACTGGTTCGTTCACCTGCACATCCACCAATGTAATATACGCCATCATATGCCAGCAATGCCTCTCTGCTATGTACATCGGCCAAACTGGACAGTCTCTACGGAAAAGGATGAATGGACACAAATCAGACATTAGGAATGGCAATATACAAAAACCTGTAGGAGAGCACTTCAACCTCCCTGGCCACACTATAGCAGACCTTAAGGTGGCCATCCTGCAGCAAAAAAACTTCAGGACCAGACTTCAAAGAGAAACTGCTGAGCTTCAGTTCATCTGCAAATTTGACACCATCAGCTCAGGATTGAACAAAGACTGTGAATGGCTTGCCAATTACAGAACCAGTTTCTCCTCTCTTGGTTTTCACACCTCAACTGCTAGAACAGGGCCTCATCCTCCCTGATTGAACTGACCTCATTATCTCTAGCTTGCTTGCTAGCACACATATATATACCTGCCCCTGGATATTTCCATTACATGCATCTGAGGAAGTGGGTATTCACCCACGAAAGCTCATGCTCCAAAACGTCTGTTAGTCTATAAGGTGCCACAGGATTCTTTGCTGCTTTTACAGATCCAGACTAACACGGCTACCCTCTGATACTTTATCAACTGGGATCATAGGCTCTTTGTTTGTTTATCTCAATGTTTCAGTCCATGTGCTTGTGTGACAACTTTAATTTCTTTTGCCAAAAGGTCCTTCTCTTGCAAGAGTCATCCAGTGTTTTTCTTTGTTATCCTCATTCAAAATACTGCTTAGATCTCATTTACTAATTCAAGGAAAATTTGCCCATAATAACATACCTATGAATCTTGGTAAGGCGTTTTCACTTGTAGTATTACACCTTCATCTTTCTTGGATCTGGTCAGACTTTTGTCACTAATTTATGTGTATTACATAACTAATCTTATTTGACCTGATCTTGCATTTTGGTCTTCGAAATAAAGTTTTGTTCTTTGATATGCAGACCATTATTCAGACTCGCTGTGGTTGGTAGTGTTGGTTTTCTTGCATCAGAAGACGATTACTGGTACTTTTACCTCATAGATTCTTAATCAGTCTTTTTTTGTTTGTCCAGGCTTCTTGATATTCCTGAATAACTTTGTTTACCTGTTTGCACTTCCGTTTCTGTTTCCGTTGGAATATATTATAGTTGTCCTAATGTCTCAAGGCCCACTGCATAAAACAAGTGGAGGATTTCACCTTCTCTGGGTTTCCTGCAAATGACACTTATTTCCATTGTTCCTGGAAGCCTGGCAACCTTCTTCTGTCCTGTAGTAGACTTCTTTCCAGATTGAGAGGTTCAGAGGTCTTCATTTGGTCCATTTCCTCAGTGAAGTGAGGTACAATAGATAGTTGACCCTACCTTTTTCGCCACTTAGATCAAAAAGTTAAAACCCTGCTTAGATCACAGATGAAAAGAACTCTTCTCATTACTAGATTGGCGATATGAACTACATAGCTGACTCTCTGCAGTAGGTGCCCAGGACTGAAACTTTATTGACTGAAGGTCAGGAGTTGCTATAGATCAATAGGCAGATATTTGTACTCCACCAACCATGCTTAATTCAGTTTAACCATGGCCCATTTTGCCCCATGGCTTATAATAGTTCAGTGCCACTGCTTTAGATTCTGCTTTGAAAGGCTGCAGAGTTGCAGCCTCTGTGACAATTAATACTGTGCCACTGACTTTGCTCAGAGGAAGCCCAATCAACCCAAAAGTAGACTGAAAATGTAGACACTAATTTTGTAAGAGTGAAACCAGGATGACAGCTGCAAGTGAATTTCTATGGCTGCTTTTGATCTTTAGAAAACTTTTTTTTAAGGCGTCTCTAAATACAGATAATGCTTACGTTTTTTCCCAGCTAAAAGCAAAGGAGTGACTCAAACTGCCCTGACATTGTTCTTGTGAACTCTGGTTCCTGTAGGAGCTGGCATGTGTAAAATGTTTCAGTATCTAGGTTAGGAATGTAAATTGGTAAACTGTTAACCAGTAAGACTACTGCTTACTGGTTAACCCAGCCTAGCTGTTAACCCCCAGCTGTTGGCAGGGTGGAGCAGCCCAAGCCTGCTGGAGAAGCTCCAGCCCCGGGGGCTGGCCAACCCCAACCCCATGGGCTTTACCGACCGGCCAGAGCAGCAGCCCCAGTCCTTCTCGGTTTAATCGGTTAAACTTTTTAAAAATATTTACATCCCTACTTTAGCTAATGTTTTTCCTCAAGTTTTTATTACTGTCCAGGAGCTGTAATGGGGCCAGGACTCTCTATACTTTTGGGGGGAAGTGCTCAGATAACATGCTGATGTGTAACCTTCTAAAAATCATTTTAGAGTTAAACTCAGTGATGTGTAAATACCGAGTAAAAATGATCCATGCTCTGAATAGCTGACGGTTAATGTGCAGGTTTCAAAAGTTATGGATATGTGCAATTTAAGGACATCTAAATAAATAAGCATTAAATCTCCTACCAATTTTGGTGAAATGCTTTTAGGACGAAGTAGTTGGCAGTGTTTCTTTAACCCTTAAAGGTGAACTTCAAAGCAAAAAAGGCCTCACATTTCTGTTTCTTTGATGTAGAATGATAACTGATAAAAGCGTTCAAGATTTTCTTGATTTTTTTTCTTTACACTTCAAATAACCTTATTTAGATTATGGAAGCGTCACACATGCTGGGTGCCTTCCAAATGCAGATAACAGTTCTGAAGATCTTATTACCTACTTCAGAGACCAGTGAACAGAGGATTGTGAGGACTTAATGTTCTTTATTTCAAATGCAAACAATTAGACAGTCAAGTTTAAGGCAATGTCTCATATTGTAGAAGAGGAGTAGAGAACCACTGAAACTTTTTTCTTCACAGTGCATCTTTAAAACAGTGGCGTTTTTCATACTGTTAGCTAAGTATGTAGTTGTAGTAAAGGGGGATATAGATGCATCTGCAATCTCCAGTAAGGTAAAGCTTGGATAATACTGAATAAGGGTGAGAGTCAAGTATTCCTGGACCATGGATTGACTTCTTTAATCACTTTTCTAAGATTAGTGCTAAGAAACATGCATTAGTCCTGAAAGTATTAATGGCATAGTATAAAGTTTGATAAGGTTGGTAGCTCTAACCGTAACATTCTTTATTGCTCTTTACATTTTTATTCAGACTTGACATTAGCAATTCATGGTCTCAGATTGCTAGTCAGTCTTGCAAAAGCTGAGCTTTCTACTTGCTATCAGATGGTTTAAAGCAGGGTTCAAAATTTACCAAACAGTGATTCAGAGTAGCTGTAAAAGATTTGGATGGTTGGAGCTCCAACAGCCAATTCCAGGGCACTGATTTAGAGAAGAGAAATTGTGCATCCCTGCAGTCAGTTGCTAGAAGGGGGACTATGCTGGGATTTCTATCAGGACGCATACCTCCTAAGATGGAATGTCTGTAAATGTGAAGAATGTATGCAAATAATGCCATGCCTTAATTGATCTAATTGAATATGCTTCATTTTATTTGTGTCTTTTAAGAACATTTTCTGCTGCTAGTGCTAGCTCTTGCCACATGATATGAATATCTGCTCTGTTCAATGAACTAGATTTTTGGTCTCGCTGAGCAGAACTTCCAATCTACAGAAGACTATCAATCCTGGAAGAGAACCTCCTAATACTTGGTGAACAATACTAATTGGTATTAATATTTCCTTAAGGGCATCTGTGAATTCCCGCATGGGGGATCTAGTACCTCTGACATCGAGCTGTGGAACTGCCTTCAAAAGCCATAATGTTTGGGAGGTGTATGAGCACTCTGAGTGAAAGGTGCACCAATATAGAACACCAATCAGTCACTTTTCAGCCACTGCAGGACGATTTGTACTCAGCCTTTGCGTTCCTAGAGCATTTTCTAGCTTTATCTTGTATATATTTGTGGATTGAAAGAATATTAAGAGTTTGCACTTAGCCTTCCTACAGCAACTCCATGTCTAGATCTGGATGCATTAGCAATAGATACAGCCTCTGACCCCCGAAACCTATGTAGATGTACCTGCCTTGGAAGAGGGTTGTTGTGCCATTTTAAAAAAAGCCTGCAAAGCAGGTGTGCTGCAGGACTTGATAGCATAAAGTCTGAAAATTTCAGACGCACTATCAAGCCCATAACTGTAGCATTACACAAACTCTGTTAGGACATAGACTACTGGGAAGATACTGGAGTGTAAGGCAGGGATTATTATCCCATTGTATAGGAGGAAAGGCCTTGCACACAGTGCAATATATATAGGCCAATAACTCTCTGCTCCCTATTCTAGAAAAGTCACCACATACGTCCTAGTCACTGTGTTGTAGCCTCTCCTTGTGAAATATTATCACCAGAACAATTGGGGTTTGCTACTAGGCTTATCTGAGATCCATTGTGAATTCAACTAACCTTTGACAACAGCATACGTAGACATAAAGACAGTCTTTGATTATGTCAATAGAGCTGCCTTGCGGAAGACCCTGCAAGGCATTGGTCTTTCCAACATTGTCTGGAGGTTGGTTCAACTTAATGACTCTGGCACCGATGTGTTGGGGGACCATAGCTCTGACTGGTCTCAGGGTGAAGCAGGGATGTGTCTTGGCCCCAGCCATATGCTGTTGGAAAATGAATTGTGTCCTTGAGCATGTATCTGCAAATATTGGTGTAACTGTCAAGTCAACTTATGTTAGTGACCTGGATTATGCAGATGATGATTTGTATCTGGACTGAAGATGACTATTTCAAAGATGGACTGGAGAGCTTCCAGCATAAAGCAGCTGTTCTTGGGCAAAAACAAAAATCCATGGGGTTGGCACAGAAGTTGTGCTACGAGATACTTGTGCTTCTGGAAAAACTGTGGAAGTAATGGGTGACTTTATCTAGGCAGTAAACTGTCATCAAATGTATGTAGCCAGACATATCCGAAGCAGAATTGGTTTAGTAGCTCATCCATGAAGGACCTGCATGAAGTCTAGAGCCAAAAGAAGGTGAAAATATATTCAAAAGTACATATTTATCAAACCTGAATACTTTAGTTCCTTTTTATATGGATCTGAAACATAGATGCTGCTTAAAGAAAACATCAGGAGGCCAGAGACATTTCATAAGCATTGTCAGTAGTGACTGCTGGGTAAGAGATTGATAAATGCAAACAGTTAAGAAGGATAGATCTCTGAGAATTGGCCTTGAGAGGCTTTAAGTCCATCATTGGCCTCCTCCAGCTGACCCTCTTTTTGCTCATGTTGCCCATCTTGGAGACAAGTTCCTACATTTTGAGCTTTGAAGGTCATGTTTGAGGCTAGGTGGACTCACTACCCAATCGCAGATTAGCGGTCATGTAGTTGCCCACAATCAACTTGGCTGCCCCAGATCACTACTAATCCTGTGGAGCTTGTAGATGCCTGGAGTAGAGCTGTATAGTGTCCTTATGGATATTTTGGCACTGTGTGACGCGTTCAGTCACAGAGATCCCTTGTAATTTCAGCACATCAGATGACAATCCCCTCTGAGCCCATTTTCCCTGCCAGCTGGGGACTTCAAGAACCCTGTCTTGTTGAGGCAAACATTCTAGCCTGCTTCAACACAGATCCACGGCCTGGCCCACGCCCCCAAAACTGCAGACTTAACTGAAAACATCTCAGCAAGTTACCTGCCTCCAGCACCCAGATACCTAGCTCCCACTGGGATCCAAACACCAAATAAATCCGTTTTACTCTGTATAAAGCTTATACAGGGTAAATTAGTGTAATAGAGAGATGAACAGCTGTTTGATCCCCAGGTATTAATCACTTACTTACTCTGGGTTTATTAATAAGCAAAAGTGATTTTATTAAGTATAAAAAGTAGGATTTAAGTGGTTTCCAGTAATAACAGAAAGTAATTCACCAAAGAAAATAAAGCAAAAACATGATTACAGGTATTATCTCACCCTCAGATGTTCCAATAAGCTTCTTTCACAGACTAGACCCCTTTCTAGTCTAGGCCCAACCCTTTCCCCTGGTACAGTCCTTGTTTGTTCAAGCAGACTCTCAGGTGGAAAGCATGGGTTTTCTCATGACTGGCAGCCTCTGTCCTGCTCCTCCCCCTTTTATAGCTTTGGCACAAGGTGGGAGTCTTTTTTTCTCTCTGGGCCCCTACCACTCTTCTAAAAGTAAAAGTACCAGATTTAAGATGCATTTCATTATCGGGTGACATGGTCACATGTCATTGTAAGACCCCTAGTCTCCAGTCCTTGTGAACTGGCCCACACATACACAGGAAGGCTTTCAAGTAACTAAGGCCATTTACAACTAATTGTTTCTGGAGTGCCCTTAATGGCCTTAACTTAATATGTTTACATCAGTGATACAGGTTTTTTATTCTCCTAACTCTAGATATAGAAATAATACATGCAAACAAATAGGATGAACACACTTAGATTATAAGCTTTCTAATGACATTAAACAAGGGATATTTAGCATAAAGCATATTCCAGTTATGTCATATTCATAAGCATTTTTCCATAAAGTATATGAAGTGCAACATCACACTGTGAACCACCACAGTCTAAGCATATTGTTGATCATATTAGCCTTTTGGCCACAGTGTCCTATTGGAGGCTTCAACCACTTATTCTCCACGACTCCTAAATCTGTAAGTCTCTGCTTCCATAATCCCCATCTAGTAAGTGTGGCCAACTTTCCTAGTCTTTGGGTATATATGTTTACATTTAGCCATATTAAAATGAATATTGTATGCACCCTGTATATGAAGCAACCCAGATGACTTTGAATCTGTATTCTGTCCTCTTATTTCCTACTCCCCCAATTTTTGTGCTCTTCAAACTTGTTTTGATTTTTGTTTTCTTCCAGGTCATTTATAAAAATGTTCAATAAAATAGGACCAAGAACCAATCCCTTATGAGACATTATTTAGAAACATATCCACTGTATAGTTATGTTCTGAGACCTATCCATTAGCTAGTTTTAATTGCTATATGCTATGTTAATTTTAGAAAATTCTAGTCTTTAATCAAAATGTTGTATGGTGCCAAATCAGACATCTGAAAGATGAATTTAGGCTTGTCATCTAGCCCTCCTTTCATTCCAGGACCAACACAGAGCACCTCCAGTGCCATAAGGAATGAAGTCCCTCATGCAGATCTGTGAACTTCAATCTTTCTGCTTTGCCTGAGCCACCAGCTTCTTTGCATGAGATCTTGCAAGAACCTCTCCAGTTACTGCTGTGGTGTTACAACAAGCTTTTCTAAAGGGCATCTTAGAAGCTTCAGGACAAATTATGCCTACACTGACATAAGGCATATCTTCAACCTTGGCACTGACACCATGCCAGCGTTGGCATCCTTAACCAGCCCATGTCTCAGCCTGTGCTTACAGAGACACTGGCTCTCCTGTCATCTCTTCCTAACCATCCTATAGAGCAGCCTGACAAGGGTAACTGGAAAGATAGACACCCTGGAAAACCCATAAGTCTTCCTGGAGACCATCCGAGCTGCTGTCTTGCCAGAGGACCAGATTGGGCCTTCTTCAGTGTCTGAGTACACAGTTTCAAGAGCTCTTAGAGAGGACGACGAACGCTAGATGTTGACACAGTTGGAAGACTCCAGGCCAGGGATCACTCTGTTTTCATATCCTATAGTCACATCCAACATAGGAGCTAGCTCTCCTTCATGGCTCTGTTTTTTTCAAACTGCTAGGGACGGTCTGTCTCTAGATGTATAGATAGGATGAACCCACTAGCAGCTAAGGGCCACTAGTTTTTAACACCACATCCTGTAGCCAACATTATAGGTCTCTTCACAAAAATGAGAGGGAATAGTTGCCATCTGTCGTCCTCCGCATCATGGACAGGGAGGAATGGAAGTTGGACATAATTGGAAGAAGAGCATAATCATTTGACTGTTAGCATCAGGATACCCAATTACATGGCTCTAATATCCTACTGCAGTCATGCCTTTTGGGATGCCATCTCATGCCATGGATTCCATTCTAGAAAAGTAAAAGGAAGCAACAAAGACCATAGTGATGAGGGTCATATCCAGGCCAAGCATTTGCTAAGAGCTGCCCATGATTCTTCTGACTCAAGTGACCTAATTATGGCCACAGAGGGAGAGGGCTTACCAAGATATTTTTATGTAGACTTTTCTGGCTTTACATCAGAATCACAGGACAAGACTGAAGATGTTCCTTTTGAGAACATTAGCCTCTTGAGTGTGAGAGCAGTAAAGGCATCAAGGCCTGGATCTTAGGATCTGACACACATCTCATCCACATATCCCTCTGCTTCTGACATCAGAGGCAAACACACTCAACACCAGGAGTTCCAACCTCAGAAGTGATAGCAGCATCTTAAGTCTGCTGCTGGAGAAAGACCCCAACAACATAAGAGCAAGATTCCTTGATGCTGCATGTCAGTCCTCTACACCTGCTTGCTAGCAGGGTCTTATTGAGTCTCATGTCCTTACCTATCTTGGAGTGGAATTGCACAATTCTTCCACTATTGGATTGGTATCTGATTACAATGCTCTGTCAACTGCTTATCACCATGCAGATCTGAAAGAAACCTGTGTCCAATGATCTACAGTGACAACCTTTTTGCAACAAGTATGTCTATTAGCAAATGGAGCAAAGCATCAAAGAAAATAGGCAATGTGCATATTTAGACTCATTTAATCTTGCACTTCACTACAAACTAATATAGATGGGCTTCCCTCATGAGCTACTGGAATAGAACATACCCAACTTAGATTCTTTTGGTAAACCCTGGAGCTCTGGGGCCCCAGCCTGGTCTCCATTTTACTTCCAGAATGCACCTCCTAGTCAGTTTTTTTTTTTTTTTTTTTTTTTTTTTTTTTTTTTTCCCTCTCGGACTCCCTTTTTTCAAAGCCCCACTCTTCTGGTGTGCCTGAGCTTGACTACCAAATTGCCTTTATTACAAAGCCTAACTGAAGTTTTTCCTTTGCCTCAAACTGTTGTTCTTCCTCATCCCCTCCCTAATTGACTAGCCAGTCTGAGAGCAACCCTGTGAAGGTTGCTCTGACTTTCTGTCACTAGTTTTGTGCCTGGGGTAATGTGCTGAAACTGTCTGCTTTCTCTAACATTGTTTATATCATCTCAGAAATCTGTACATAAAACAAACCTTGGAGTACAGATCTATAATCACCACTGAGCATCCCCCACAATTGCCAAAATGGCTTTTAGCTTTTAGGACAGCTCCCAAAATCACACTTAGTAGTTTGTCCCAAAAATATCTGGGCTTATTCCAGCTATAAGCAAATTCCTTTTGGTTTAACCATATTTTTTAAAACTGAATTAGTTAACTACAGGTAATCTCAGGTTGTATTTTTCTTGGCCCCAGGAACGGATACAGTTAATTTAGGATGAACTTGCAAAAGAGTGCCTTTTTATTTACTTTTCTCAGAATTATGTTCCTCTTTGTACCCATTTTTGCAGTAACTCTATTCCAGGTTATTGCATAGTAAACAGTTGCACTCCAGAACAATCAGTGTAATAGTATTAGTGTCTAGATGGTTGGAGTGGAGAAGAATATTTGCTGCGTACTTTATTTAAAAAAAAATTAGTAGCTCAAAACTTTCCACACACTTTATTGGGTTTATTTTTTTAGGTGAGGAAATGATCTCTCTTCAGCGTTGCTGCGAATGCACAGCATGTGTTGAGAACAATAATGGAAGTTGGAATCTCAGTATGCTTGAATTTCTTATGAGACCTCATGGTGTCAGAAAACAGATGTTCTCGGACCATGGGGTCAGCGTAAATGATATATTATGAGACTTTATAACTGCAAGAATAAAATGGAAACAGATGGCCTTTTTAGAAAAACTAGTTTATTTCAAACATGTTGATTGACAGTATTTGTGCAAATTAGTGTATTGGATATTCAAATTGGGCCAAAATGTATTATGAAGATAAGTATTTTAGCTTAACAAGCATTTTCTACAGCAATATAAAAAAGTGCAAGTTAATGCCATCCAACGCTAAATGGATAACTGAAATGCTTAGTCCCACTCTCAACTGTGCATTTGGCCAGTGCTGCTGCATCTGATAACATGCCCTCTACTATTTTTTGTGTATGAATAACCCAGAGCTGTACACTGGAAAATAAACTACCTCTTTAGAATAGCTATCTTAACTGAAGAGAGCACTATTATACTCGTTATAACTTGCAGGCAGAGTATTTGCAACATTGGAAACTGATTTTATACAAAAGCATAGCTAGTATGAAGGGATATAAACTAAAACAAAAAATTGGTCTGTGTGTATATATAATTCAGCTTGATGTAGGAGACTCCCCCCCCCCCCCCCCTTCAGGGGGTAGATTGATTTCCCCTTACGATATTTCTTTTAAGTGGTAGTCTACTGTAGTTCTGAAGTTTTAATGACTATTACAAATTTTAAAAAGTGTTAACTTTCTTTTCCTTGTTATAGTGCCTTTGTTCCGTTGGATGTTCCCCAGAAGAGAAATTCCACTGAGTGGGAGAAAGTGAAATTCCTGTTTGAGGAACTTGGAAGTAGTCGTAAGTTCTTTCAGGAATTGTATGTTTGAACTTGGCATTAAACAGTTAATTATACTTATTACCTTAATAGTGCAAAGTTGCGTCTGAATAAGACAAATAGTGTATGCTTCCTCGTAAGGAATAGAATTTGTTGGATTCAGTTATTAATTGAAAGGTAAAATGTTTTTAATATAAGAATTGCCGTACTGGATCAGACTGGTGGTCCAGCTAGTCCTGTGTTGTCTCCATCAGTGACCAGCACCAGATGCCTCAGAGGAAGTTGCAAAACACTTGCTCCCATAAGGATGTTATCCTAATCCTTAATAGTTAGAGCCCAGCTTAAACCCTGACTAGTGAGGCTTTTTACCCTTTCCTAAAACTATTTTTACCATTAACTGTTATCTCTCTAGACATCCTTGTTACCATGTAAAGGTCCCATCTTTTCTTTGGATCTTACTAAGAGAAAACTATAGGTGTTAAAACATACAGGGAATGTATATAGTCTTAACATTGTACCGAATTATAACCAAATATTTGAAAAATCTTCCCCTATTGGATGTAAAATAGGAGTTCTTTGTATCTTTTGCAGTATATGACATCACATACATGTTTTGCAGAATAGGGAGGCGATATTCCTTTCAGTGCTCTAGGTATGTGATGTCAGCGTTGCACATCAAGTTTGGTGGATGGGGACAAGTTCAACTAGCTTACCTCAAATACAAGTGTAGAGGCTGCTTGAGTTGCCTCCCCTCCAATGGAGAATGCAGTCAAGAGATGTTGAGGAGGAGGATCAGGGGTTTGTATAAGGAGTGGGAGAGACTGTCGACTTTGGACAGTCTTCCCTTACATTTTTAGAAGTTTAATAATTGTGATGGATACCCTAAGACCAATGAAGTTCAGTACAACTGGTAATGACCTGAATACCAAAGATGAATAATTAATAAAAATGACAACAGATTACAGTTCGTATCTTTTTAATACTATAGTGATGGGCTATATAGGAAAAACTTAAAATTTGAATAGGGTTGAAGGTCTCTAAAGTGTATTTTAACACAGGTAAAAAGTCAGCATAGTTGTGGTGCTTACTGGAGGTGAAAAAAATTAGACTACTCATAAAATTCTGATTTGTTAAATACATCAAACATTTTCTTAAGTTATTTGGAGAAGACAGTGAAGACTTCTGGGCGTTACTAAGCCATAGTCAAAGGATGTTGGGATATATTCAAAACAGAATAATTCTGAGAAAAATACATAAACTGATATGACCGAGGCACTAAGTGTCTTTTTTGCCAGTGTGGATTTGCAAGTTTTTACCACCATAAAATGTGCATATTAAGACTAAGTTCCTGGATACTGTTCCTTTGTCTGAATTTTTTTAGATAATTGCAAAATTCCTATTGTTACTTCAGTGGGGCCAGGATTTTGCCCATTATGTCTATGGGCAAACTGAATTAGACTATGATGTCCTTTTATATACTTCTCCCTATGAAAGTATAAAAGAATGCATCTGGGGAAGATATTGGGTATGCTTTGTAACGTCTAGAATTTTAAAACTACGCTAACAAGCTTTACATATAAAATAGAACATTGCTTTTGACTTGACCAGGTTATAGTGAAGAGTATACAAGAAGCGTGGGACAAAGGCCAGTTTGGGGATTTCTTTAGCTTGTAAAGAAGAGGAAATGGATATCTGAAACTACAAAAATTTTTGTATTAAAGCCCAGTCACAAACTTCTAGTCATCCTGCTCTTCTGTAATAGAAAATCAGTGGGACGTGCTGCCATTGAGACATGCAATGATGGAAGTCAATTTCTTTAATTTGCGTATACATTTCACTTTCAGAATCAATCAGGAGTTGGAGAATTAGATGTATGAACAAATACTTCTAATGTAAGAAGTTACACTTAGTAACTTATCTTGCTTTTTAGTATATAAACTGAAAGCCGATTGGCAGTGGCATATAGTTCTTTATTACAAAATTGACTACAGGCGTTGTATGGAGATAGATTACTAATTCAGATGGATAAGTGGTCTCTTGTAGTGTGACTTTGGGTCTAATTTTTTTCTACAACAATTAAGTGTTATGAATCTTGCATATAACTCGGTCCAGTGTACACTGCAGCTGTGAGTCTGTCACTTTCTTACCTGGTGGTTTGAATACTTTGGGTCATCTAATACCATAGGGTCTTTGATAACTGAATGAGTAGCAGACTGGACTAGCCTGTCAGTCATACAAATAGTAAATAAAAGGGCTGCTTGTGGTTTTTGTTTATAACTGAGTAACTAAATACTTCAGTCTTGAGCTTTCTGAGAATTTTGTAAGGTGGTGGTGGAAAAAATTCAATATTTGGAACAAGATCAAACTACTTATTACCAACAATCTTATCTGATTACTGTCCTAACTGTTGAAACACTTTGGAGGTAAAAAAATCGACATGTCCAGGATTTATATGTAATCATAGGAAACTAAACAGAAGACTTAACATTCTATATTTTAGTGCTTGCTCCCCAGTCAGTACTGAATTTCAGTCCCTGTGCTCCATACTTTTCATGCTTTAGTTTAAAAAAACAAAACAAAAAAAGAACAAGAATCTTTTTATCATATCTTCATCCTCTTTGGTCTTTTTGGTCACCACATTACCATCCCTTGACTTGCTGCACTGACCCTGCCTTTCCACCATATCAAGCTGGTCTTTTGCTTTGCTTTTAAAGGCCATTCACAACTTTTCCTCTCCCAGATTATCTTTTGTTGTTGATAGATAGGACTCTTCATTATCATTTTATTTAACTTTTCCCGGGAAGTTGAGAGTTTATTACCACAACAAAAAGAGGTGAAAATCAGTGCAAAAAACTACTAGAATTTTTCTGGGTGACTATCTGGGTTGTGTGTTTGTTTGTTTTTTTGTTTGGTGGACGGGAAGGTGAGGGGGAAAAGTAGATTAATGCTTTGAATTTTGTTCATCAATGTTTGCTGCAGAACTAAAACAGAACTCAAAACACAGTGCCACCTCTGAGTTTAAGAAAAATATATCTCTAATCCCCAAATAAAACTTTTCATTGGACTAATCAGTTGACTGTTGTAAATATTTATAGGCTAATAGTGCTAAAGTTACATTTAATAACTGGGCCACACCATTTGCAGTGCATACACTCAACTTCATCCTTTTCTCCTGTTTTTGTTTTTAAAATTTTTTTGAATACTTCCTTGTGTTCTGAAATGGATTCTGATACAGATTTTCATTTTCTTTACTATTTTAGTATCAAATCTTTAATCCATTATCTGCCAGCAGTTTGAAATGTGTACATGGTGGGCATGAGATCCATCAGTACATCAGATGCGCACACACTTCAGAGCTTGTGTTGTGTACCTGTTTGTCTGTCTTCTAGACTAATACAAAGCCTTATTTCAACAGACAGCTTTGCATATACACACAGACTAATATATTGTAATATGTCATGCCATATATTGTCTTATTAGGAAAATACAATACAGGTTTTTTATGTATTTGATACAAAAGCAGGGTGAAAATCGGACAAAACTGTAATACTTTTGGTAAAATCCAGGATTTTTTTGGTAAAAATCAGTTTAAACTGAAAACTAAGGGGCTTACTGATAGACCACTTCTACTGTGCCAGTGATGCTAGCATCAATATCTTCTTGTCTGCTTCTCCAATAAGCATCTTTAAACTTTCTTCTGTTGCCTCTTACACATGAACTTCTTGAGCTAGTCCGTAAGTCACAATGAACGCCCCCGCCCCTCCCCAAGATCCACTTCTACCTTGCTTCCTAGAAGACATTGCCAGCTAGGAATATTGGTTGTGTTGAAACATGCTTGTTTCACATTTTACCTGTCTCCTCTTCCCCCACTTGTGCTATTCTTTATAAAGCAAATGTGTGCTCTGCCTACCATGATAGGGTCCCTGTATCTTAACCAGGGCCTCTAGCTACTTCAATAATAACTGAAATGGTTTAGGCAGAGGATCTTTGGAAATTGACTTGGAACTATCAACTTATGCTCTTTACCCTGTGTGAGCACACCTCTATTACTGTTTGCTTAAATATTGTTTTAGGCTCACTTACCTACATAGGGTGACTGGATATCCCAATTTTATATTGATAGTCCTGGTTTTTGGGTCTTTTTCATATATAGGCTCCTATTACCCTCCCACCCCCCTCCTGATTTTTCACACTTGCTGTCTGTCACCCTATACTTACATATTGTCTCATTTGTATTGTAACCTTTTGAGGACAAAAGAGTGCTTAATCTTCTCCATTCCAAGCTCTCTTTCCATCATTATGGATATGGCTTGTAACTTCAGTATCATCTTAGATTCCGCATTCTCTAGATACTCACATCCAGGTCATGTCTAAATCTTACCAATTCTTCCAGCATAACATCTCTAAGATGTGCCTCTTCTCTCAATCCATGCAGCTAAAACCTGACATCTTCTCTTGACTTCTGCAGCGTATTCACTGGCCTTAATAAATGCAGTCTTGACTTCTATCTAATCAAAACACTGCTGTAAAGATAATTTTCCTAGTTTGTTTCTTCAACCATGTTAATCAATCTCTCTTTCCCCGCTCCTCCCCCCGCACCCACATCCATCTACTGGCTTCTTCTCTGAAACTTCAACCATATGCTGTTTGTCTGTTTTCAAGGCCCTTCATGGTCTATTTCCATGATACTTATCAACTCTTAAATACTGTGGATATGACAACTCCTGTATCTGCTGTGCCACAGATGCCAGCATTCATCACCCATTTGTTACGCTTTGAAACAGCACCTTGATGCTTGTGCCCTTGCTGCCTCTCTCACATGGGTAGATTTCCCCATAAACATCCACAAAACCACTTCACTGTCATCATTTATATCCCTCCTTAAATTGCTGCTTTTGTTATGCTTTTGAAACACTTAAGCAGTGGTCTTAGAACACTAGTTGTCTGTCATGCGGACAATATATTGTCTCATGGGTTTTCCTTTACTTGCTTGTCTCTATAACCACCTAATGTCCTGTCTGACACTTGAGATAAGATCTTTGGAGCAGGGACTGTCTCTTTTTTTGTATATTTGAACAGTGCCAAGCATAATGGGTTCTGGGGCAAGTAAGGGCTAGAGTTGTGCAAATGTTTTTATAATAATCAAGGAGAAACTGAGCAGCCATATCTGCAATCTATACTGTCATATATCTGGCAGAATATGACTGAGGTTATAAAATGTTTAATAGCCTGCATGGTGGTTTGAAACCAAGGATGTAGCTTCAGATGGATGGAAAACTAGTAAAAACAGTTTCAGATTACACACTGATTCCATAGACAAGTGTCATGGGTTTGACAATATTTGTCATAACTTAAAGCATCTGTACTCTGACTGCAGAACTAGTTTAGCTCAATATAAACTTTTGGAGAAAGGGATGTTGGAAAAAAAAATCTCCTGGCCTGGGGTTTATTCAGTAAATGAGTACTCTGAAAGGGATGTTGTCAACTTAAAAATAGTGCTTTCTGAAAATGTTGTGCCTACTATTGCTCTAAGTAATATCTAATATTAAACTGAAATTAGTGAAAATCTTTCCGGTTTACTTTTTCTGCTGTACAATCCAGTTTTCCTTAGAGTGCTTTCTCATGTCCATTCAACTTAGGTGTGTGTGCTCACCACATGCACTGGTGCCGGAATCTTTTCCCCTCAGCAATATCTGTAGGGAACCGGCTCCGGTGCCTCCTGGAGAGGCACGCATGTGCCACGGTATATAGGGCGCTGCCGGCTCCACCCAACCCTCACTTCCTTCTTGCCACCAGTGACCATGCTAGAACTGTTGCTGCTTCAGCTGGCACTATTGCTTGCTTGTTCATACGAAGTTGTTAATTCTTGTATGATAGTGTATGTACTTTTCTGTTAGTGTTAGTAAATTCCTTAGCTATAATTAGACTTTGTAGGTTCTAAACGGGACTTTGCCTCGGGATGGGCATGTCCTGGTCCCCAGGCTTTAAGCCCTGTGACTGCTGCAAGAAGCCCATTCCCATTAGTGATCCACACAGCTTGGGTGAAGGGCACGTTTAGTGAAAGATGCAAAATTTGCAAGTCCTTCAAGCCAAGGACTAAGAAGGAGCACTATATTTGCTTAAGAGTGATCCTTATTGAGTTGGCCCTCACCCCGGCTCCAGAGCAATGCTCCGACTGAGCACCGAGTACTGTGACCTTGGTACGCAGCACCCCACTGGCTGGCCACAGTCCCCATCCGTGGCTCCAACCAAGAAGACTGCATGGGCTCAGTCTCCAGTTTCCCGCAAGGGAAAATGTAATACTGGATGGGAGCCAGATCCCAGGCTGTGTAACTCTTCACTCCCATCGAGATCTCTGGCCCAAGCTCCAGTTGAGCGGGGTAACCTAGCCTGATGCCTGCCAGCCACCCCAGATAGTGGCAGGGGCCTCTGCCAGCTCCAGGTACTGTCCACACTAGAGGCTGTGCAGGTGGTACTGGAGATCATATTCCTCCCAGTGCCGCTCACACTATCTCCTGCAGTTCCCCGATGACAGGGTAAACCCACATTCAGACCACTATGGTCCCCGTCTCAGTGGCAACATTCCCTGTTGTGGGGGATGTCCCACCATTTCTTGCTCTCCCATAGCTACCACGCCTCTGACTGTGAAAGGCAAATGCAGCACAGCTTCATTCGGTTCCCAGACATTGGGCACTGGCAGAGAGGCTTTAGGTACAGCTAGCCGGCGACCAGGCCCAAACCTCTGGAAGCACATGCTGCCCCTCCTCCCCTCCCCTCCCCAGCCAGGAGATACTAGGTGCTGGGACCAGTACTCCAAGACCACAGTACCGCTTCGGGGACCCGTCAGGCAATTGACACTACCATTCTTCTCCCAGTCCTGCTCCTCATCCTGGTACCATTCGTCAAGCACGAGACATAGATTGCCGGCTCCAGGCTGTCACAGATCTGTTGAGCACCACCGGTCCCCAAGACCCCATTTCAGATCAGACTCCAGGCGGCGTGACTGGCATTGGTCAGGGCAGAGCTACTGTTCCACTGTGTCCTGGTTGCATGGGAGTGACTGCTTAGGATCCAGCCCTGGTTCAGAGCAGGGTTCCCTAATGGTGGGACAAGTTCCAGTACCAGCTACATTGTCTGCACCTAAACCGACCACATTGCTTTTGGTACAGTGGCTGGTGCCATGATCCACCATGGAACTGGTGAGGGAGGGGGTTCACCCAGGTCTTCCCCCTTGGTGCCCAGAGCCTCAGAGACCGACGGCCTCTCTGTCCCACCATCCTCTGGTGCACGAAACCTCAGGCGCAAGGACCCTACAGGCCTAACAGGGAATAGGGGAGCAAGCCACTGGGCCACCAATGGTTGTGGACTGGCATTCTCCTTGTCACCAGATGAGGCTATAACGGGGCCCCCCTCCCCCGGTTCCTCTGGATGATGCTAAAGTGCCCCAGGAACTACTGAAGAGGATCACTGCCAACCTAGGCCTTCAGGTGGAGGAGTTAAAGGAGCCTTCGGATTCTCCTTCGATGTCCTCTGCTCCACAACACTGGCCCGGGTGACTTTGCTCCTTCATGAGGGGGTCTAAAAGATCATTTAATACCCTGTGGCAAACTCCCTCCTCTTCCCTCCATCCCAAAGATGGCTGAGCACAAGTACTTTGCCATCCAAAAGCCACGAGTACCTGTACACCCACCCTGGTCCCAACTTCTGGTGGTAGAGCAGTTAACCACAGAGAGCAGTAAGGTCAACCCAGAACTACCCCTAAGAATAAAGGACTCCAAGAGACTAGCCTTGTTTGGGCGTAAGGTTTATTTGTCCTCTAGTCTCCAGTTGAGGGTGGCCAACCATCAGACCCTCCTGGGATGCTGTAACTTTGAGGAGTTCTGGGCAATCATGGAGGGCATGACTGTGGCCACAGTGACACTCCAGGCAGTGTTGGATGCTGCAGACATCCCCACCCAAACCCTGAGCTCAGCTGTTGCTATGTGCTGGGCATCTGAGCTGTTCTTCTCTGGCTTGTCCACGGAGGCTCAGCAGTCGATGTAAGACCTTACCTTTGATGGGCAAGCCCTGTTTGTGGAACAGATGGACAATAAACTCCATGCCTCAAGAACTCCCGCACAACTCTTAAAATGTTGGGCATGTATGTTCCCGGCCCTCCCTGCAATCGGTTCAAGCCACAGCTGTCTCAGGGCCAGGGGAGTCACCCTCGCCAGGAGCCTCCCCATAAGAAATCCGTAGGCTATACGCGGTGTCCTAGCCACCAACCTTCGCAGGCTTCTCAATTGAGTTCGGCCCGCAAAGTAGGTGGGCAAGCACTCACTTTCAGGATGTGCCCCAGGGCAACCTACTGGACTGTTCTAGGATCCTTCCTCTCCTATTTTTGCCAACCGCCTTTCTCCTTTCCTTCCTGCATGGGCATCTATAACATTGGACCGATAGGTCTTGAATACAGTGGCACGGGGCTATACCCTTGAGTTGCTTTCTACCCCTTCTTCTTACCCCCTCTCCCCATCTCTCTTTAGGGACACTTCTCACGAGAGTCTCCTCATGCCGGAGGTAGAGGGGTTACTGCAGCTAGGTGCGGTGGAGGTCATTCCTACAGAGTAAAGGAACAAGGGGTTCTCTTCTTGTTACTTTTCAATCCCAAAGGCCAAGAGTAGTCTGCAACCTATCCTGGATCTGCAAGACTTGAACAGCTTCCTAGCGAAGCTGAAGTTCCACATGGTGTCCTTGCCTCCATCCCACACCCCTGGATCCAGGAGAATGGTACGCCACCCTCAGTCTTAAAGATGTGTACTTTCACATCACCATGTCTGAGGGATGCAGACATTTCCTCTGGTTTTTTGGTAAATCCCAACCACCATCAGTTTAAACAATACCATTTATTTAAATATTTTTAGATGTTTTCTACATTTTCAGATTTCAATTACAACACAGAATACAAAGTGTACAGTGCTCACTCAGTTCCATTTTCTTCTGGAGAGAAGCTGCATGTAAATGAGTGAGTCTGATTTGTATTTTTTATGCATCTTCCAATGCTTGTTGAATATTGTGATTGTCTTGACACAGTGCCTTACGCAATGGTGTAGTCGTACCAATTCTACTGTATCTGGCAGACTTTTTTTGAAAGTCATCGGTCTCTGACTAGTGTTAATATTTACATGATGGGGAAACTCTGCTCTGAATTGACATCTTCTGGAAAATAGAATATAGTCACTGCATAACCTCCCCAAAATTACTACATCTGAGCAGCTGTTAACACCATTGACTCCCAGTAAGTTTAGGGAATATACTGTACAAGTAGAGTTTTTCCATGATAGATGGGCCTGCAGACAAACAACCAGCCATATTACCAGCATTATCATGCAATTGTCCATGGCAGACGTATCCAAACCTAGGTTATTTATCATAACCACCACAGCTTTGCCCAGCTTTGCACCTGTGGTTCTTAAAAGATTGAAACAATGAATCACTCAATTATTTGTCCCTCTGAATTGAGGAATCAGAATATGAATGGGAGTTGGTCTTCATGCACTGCATGAGGTACTGAATCAACAGTTAGAGAAATTTTTGGCTTGCTGTAATTCTCCTGCTATGGTATTTTTAATTTTCATTCTTACCAAGTCAATTAATGTGTTATACATAGTTGAGGACAGATGCGAGGGGTTATTTTCTGTCTGAATTTAGCCAAGTAGTCAGCCAGAGATGGATGAAACTGACATTCGCTCTAGAATCCCCAGTCACTAATTCTTTCTTCTGAAAAAGCATTTAATCTACTGGAAAAAAGCTAACAGGCTTAGCACTAAATTTCTTGTAGATGGAGAGCAAATAAGCCAATATTACTCAACAACTTTGTTAAAGATGGAAAGTTCTTTAGCAGACTTTTTTCTCACCCCTGCAATTGCCCAAATGTCAGGAAGTTTTCTACATCTGTGTTTCTACACACAGCCAAACCTTTAGGAACTTAGGTCTGCCTATTCATCTAGTTTTCTCCACAGTGCAGGATCTGTAGAAACTTTGGTCAGTGGTAGATACCCCTTTTTACATAGCTTCGAAAACAGCTACACATTGCTGTATTTCTGCAGCTTTTCCTCCTGCTTTCATATTTTCAATATCACCAGCTCCAGTCAGCCTGGATTGTTCCTGGGAATACCCAGCCTGTGGCTCTGGCCTGCAGTCCAGGCAGAGCAGCAAACATTTATGGGCCTGGGCCCTCAGTTAGTGTGGGGCAGTAAGGAGTCCGTGGCTTAGGACTTTACTCAGAGCCGACCAAAAAAAAAAGGGGTTGTGTCCTAGCTCAGCGGATGGCTGGCAAATGCAGACTCCTTGGCCTGGAGAGTAGGGACTTCAACCCCAGGGGTGGAGTGGCAGGTGACAGGGTGACATGGGTCCTCCCAACTCCACTGTATCCCAGCCCAGGACTCTAACAGTGGTGGAATACTCCGCCACTGGGTCAGAAGGAAATCCAGCTGCAACATGCTGACTGTCTCTTTTTCAGAAATGCAGCTAGAGTAGGGTTGGCTGCCCCAGTCCACTTCCTGGCCTCCCCATAGGGTATACTTGCGTCTCTGGGGTGTCTTCTGGCTCCTTACGGTAGGTAGCTAGTGGCAATCCCAGCGACTTCAGTGCCTTGGTCAGCAGGTAGCACTGGCCAGTCCTCAGGTTGATGGAGATCGGCTGCAGTCTCCAGTCTCAGGAGCGGGTAGCAGGTGTCTGTTGTCTTTGGTGGCTGCAGCCCAACTGAGTTCCTTGATCCATCCTTATACTTCCTGTTCTGCCCACTGATTTCTGGTGGAGGGTTGAGCATGGCCTGACTTTACCCGCCAGAGTTCAATGTGTGGTCCCTTCCCTGCTGGCTCAGTGGCAGGCAATTCTGCCTCACCACACCATCTTTTAAGAAGGGTGTGGTATCAAGTATTAGTAAATAAAAATGTAAAATTGTGAACTGTATTTCCTGATCTTGCAGAGATATATACAGAATACTTGCTGAAGGATTCTCTGCACTTTGAGGTCTTTAAACCATGATTTGAGGACTACAATAACTCAGACATAAGTTAGGGGTTTGTTACAGGAGCAGGTGAGTGAGATTCTGGGGCCTGCATTGTGCAGGAGGTCAGACTAGATGGCCGTAATGATCCCTTCTGACCTTAAGTCTATGAATCTATGAATGTTTGTTTTTTTGGGCCCTTTTAAATCAAAAAAAGGAAGAAATATCTACAGTCATAATTATGGAGCCCTATTCTTCTAGGGGGCCTGGGTTCCATAGGCCTATCCTTTAATAGGGCCCAGCTTACTGGCTGGGAAGGAGGAGATTTTATTTTTGTAGTTTTTGTCTTGAGGGGTGGTTTTCAAATATATGTCTCCTTCAGCATCAGAATGAGTACCATAATTGATGGATAAAGTTCAGTTCCAAGCTCATCTGTGCCCATGGTAATGTTAAACTTGAGGTGGACTGTTGCAGAGAATTTCTCTAACTAGATAGGTTTGTTAAATGTTTTTTTGGCTCCTGATCTGAGACCAGAAGGGGGAGGTTATTATAATATGCATTTATTGGAGTAGAGTTGTATATGAGCAAAATAGCTTTATTTAAAATAAATTCAAATTAGTGTTTAAAGTTAAAAAAAAAAAAACTTTCATGTTTAAATGTAGGTGGTGCATGGCCCTTAGACAATCTTTAACTTTGTAACCTTGAGGAAAAAATCTCTGGGTGAAATTAAATGTTGAATCTTCTCAGTATTAAATGTTAGCCTGCCAGTACCCACAGTTCTTCGAGTAGTGTCCCTGTGGGTGCTCCACTCTAGGTGTCTGTGCCTCCCTGCGCTGGAGATCAGAGTTCTCACAGCAGAACTCAGCTGGGGGAAGGGCGTGCACAGGAGTCGTCTCGTCTAGCCATTGGCACCTACTGTAGCACGTGCTCCCCCGAGCATCCCCTCAGTTCCTTCTCAACTGTCCTCAGCTGCAGACAGAGCTCCACGGCAGTGAGTGCTCTCCTTTTTCCCCCGCCCCCTCCCCAGAAAGTATACACGTTACATTGGAACTTCTGTTTAGTCTGTACTTAGTTACATTGTTTAATTTGTCTTAGCCTATACATAGTTTCCTTAGCTGCTCTTAGAGGTTTTTCTTCTTAAAAAAAGAGCGACAGAGAAGAATGAAGACTTTTTCTCTCAACTCCCCGTTTGGGAACAGTTTCTACAGTTTACCTTTACAATTAACTCCCGCCCTTCTCTCTTGAGAGGCAGGAGAGGCTTAACTGCAGTCATGCCAGGCTCAACAGGATTTAAGAAGTGTGACTCCTGCCGTGAACCGATGCCAGTCCCTGATGGCCACACATCTTGCATTCGCTGTCTGGGAAAAACTCATATCTCCCAGAAATGCACACATTGCACCAACGTAACATCAAGGGCAGGACGTGACATGGATCTCTACTTGAAAATGCTTCTGCTGGAGAAATCCCTCCAATCCCCACAAGAGACGTCCTTTGAGGAGTCTCACAGACCAAGATCCCTGAGCTCTGATAAGACTCTGACTTCCAAAACTGTGAGGAAGCGAGCCTCAACCTCTCTAACAATGGTCTCTCAGTAAAAGACAGCTTCCCCGGTGAGGTCTTTACCCTCAGTGCTCCACTCATCCAGAGTGAGCACGTATGAGGCACCAGGCTCCTCCGGCACCATCCCTCAGCGGACCCCTGCTAAGCCCCAACGTGCAGCACCGGAGTTGAGATGTCAAGTCTCCTCCATGGCACTGACTACCCCAGTGCAGAACACGGTGCCGGCAGCGACACTGTGATCAATGCTGCCGTCACCAGCACCGACCTAAGACTTGATGCCAGCTAACAAGCCAAACCCGGCACAGGTCATTGCTACAACGGTTGACCACATCCCCAAGGCAGGACCAGCACAACTGCTGCGTCCTGCTGACATAGCAGTTTCTTCGGCATTGCAGTCACCACTGCTCAGCACCAAACACTCCCCGAGCTACATAGCACAATACCATCCTTCATTTCCTTCACCACCCTCCAGGCATAGTGGCGAGGAAGGAGATGTTCAGGACACCCGCTTCACCAACAGAAGTGCTGACAGGAAGTACTTTGTTTCAGCCAAATTCATGGAATTTTTGTGTTCACACCATCAAGCCTGCTCTCTGGTAGTAGAGGCTGCTAATCAGCATAGTCAACAGCCTCATTTCCACTCCTCGCTGCAAGATAAAGAACACAAGAGACTGGACCTCTTTGGGTGGAAAGTTTACTTGTCAGACACTCTTCTGCTTAGAGTTGCCAACTATTGTGCTCTTCTAGAAAATTACGACTACTCTAACTATAGTAAAATACAGGAGTTTGTGGAGGACCTCCCTGAGCATAAATGTCCTTAACTTACTGCTGTTATCAATGAGAGTCAGTTAATAATAGCCTGCACGGTGCTGCAAGCCTCAATGGATATAATGGACACAGCTGCCCGAACAACTGCAGCATCTGTGGTTATGAGAAGAACATCATGATTGCAACTTCTGGAATCTCAAAAGAACTACAGCTAAAAGTGGATGACCTCCCCTTCAATAGGTATAAACTATTTTCATTGCAAACAGACCATGTCCTTCATACCAGCAGGCCTCCCAAGCAACGCTGCATACACTAGGCATACGCCCACTGCCTGACAAGTGCCCTCGCCTTACACCATACTAGAGGTCACGAGACACACCTCATTTAACTGTCAACAACTATACTTCATTCAGAACAGACCAAAACGGGCTTAGACAAGCTCCAGAGAACAAGGCCTCGTCGACCCATCAATCTACATCTAAGTCACAATTTCGAAGTTATGGGGAGGTCGTGTATACCCTTGACCAAATCTCTAGGACTAACAGGTACCCCATCCCACAATGTTGGTCACCCCTTATGTCCATTTTACCATGCCTGAGCTGCAGTAACCACAGATCAATGGGTTTTGGAGATCATACAATCTGATTACACCATTCCTTTCACGGCCATGCCCTCTACAGTCCCCTCTTCCCCATCCCTATTCAGGGACCCCTCTCACGAGCACCTTCTGCAACAGGAAGTAGATCACCTCCTACTGCTGGGTGCTGTAGAACCAGTACACATCAATACCAAGGGAGGGGTTTTTATTCCAAATATTTCCTGACAGAGAAGAAAGGAGGGGATTGGAGACCAATCTTAAATTTCTGAAAACTCAACAGTTTCTTAAACAACCACAGGTTCAAAATGGTCACTCTGGCCACAATAATCCCAGCGCTAGATGAAGGAGACTGGTTTGCAGCCCTTGACCTCCAAGATGCATACTTCCATATTACACATCCTGCCCACAGATGGTTGCTGAGGGTCACAGTAGTACCCAATCACTACCAATACAGAGTCCTTCTCTTCGGACTGTCCACTGCTCCCCGTGTATTCTCAAATGCACGTGGTGGTAGCAGCACATCTACAACGCAATGGAGTCATCATCTTCCCGTTTGGATGAGTGCCTTCTCAAGGGTGCCAACCAACAAGAAACGGCAGGTATGCTGAAGACCACAGACCTGTTTCACCAACTAAGTCTACAGATAAGTGAAAAGAAATCCACCCTGGAACCAACTCAGCAATTGGAGTTCATTGGAGCTGACCTAGACTCCATGCAAGCCAAGGCAATACTGTCAAACCACAGATTTACTACATAGACCAATCTTATTTCCATGGTGACCATCAGCCCACAAACTTCAGGACATGCTTTCAGATTCTGGGACATATGGCAGCTACGTTCTGTAGTAAAGTATGCCAAACTCCACATGCACCGTCTGCAGCACTGGTTGAGCACAGTCCTGTGCACCCAGCAAACACTCTCTCAACAGACAAGTGACACTACCACCAAGGGTTATCCTCTCCCTACAATGGTGGACACAACCAGGGAACGTATGCTCCTGGATTCCCTTCCAACAAGACTCTCCACCCCCATCAGTGATTATTACAACAGATGCCTCCCTGATAGGTTGGGATGCCCACTTGGGTCACCACCGTGTACAAGCCAAGTGGTCTGTGACAGAAACCGGACTACATATCAATCTCCTGAAACTCCTTGCGGTACACGGTGCATGCTGACACTTCCTCCCATTCATATGAGAAACCTCAATCTCTAGTCTCACTAACAGTGTGGAATGCATATTTTACATCAATTGCCAAGGAGGAGCCAGGTTTCACTTGCTATGCATAGAAGCCATGAATTTATAGAACTTCTGCATCTGCAACAATATAAACATCACAGCGTCATTCCTACCAGAATGCCAGAACACTACTGTTGATAACCTCAGCAGGCATTTCTCACAGGAACAGAAGTGGGAAATCAACGACAGTGTTTTCAACACAATATTCCAAAAATAGGGCCACCTAGTAATTGACCTTTTTGCCTCAGCGACAAATTACAAATGTCCACTATTTTGCTCCAGGGCAGGCCTGGCACTGGTATCGTTAGAAGATGCCTTGCTCATCCTGTGAAATGTCACTCCTATATGCCTTCCCCCTGATCCCACTGGTCATCCACCAGATACGACTTGACAGAGCATACATCATTCTCACTGTCCCCATATGGCCCAGACAGACTTGGTTTCTGTAGCTTTCACGTCTAGCAGTCTGTGCCCCACAACTGTTGCCTTTCTGGGTGGACCTCCTGTCCCAGAACAAGGGTCTGATGCTCTATCCAGACCTAGTGAGACTTCATCTGCAAAGCATGGTTTCTCTCTGGTTCCAGCATGGGGAATTGAACTGTTCAGAGAAAGTAAAACAGGTATTTTTTTGCCTCATCACTAGAAATATTTACCGCCACAAGTGGAGAAGATTCAGATGAATTTTGCATGAGGCTGTCTTAAAACCACTAAATTCTTAGGACAATTTTTATTTAAAACTTCAAGAAAAGTCCTTGCAAGATTCATGTGAGCAGTAAAGTATGTCTTCGGATATGTAAGCATGAAATAACAAGTTGCTGAAGGTCAAAAATATGAAACCTTTATCTGAAAGGTAAATACATAAGAACGTCCATACCAGGTCAGACTAAAGGTCCATCTAGCCTAGTATCTGTCTGCTGACAGTGGCCAATGCCAGGTGCCACAGAGGGAGTGAACCTAACAGGCAATGATCAAGTGATCTCTCTCCTGCCATCCATCTCCATCCTCTGATGAACACAGGCTAGGGACACCATTCTTTACCCATCCTGGCTAATAGCCATTTATGGACTTAGCCACCATGAATTTCAGTTCCTTTTCAAACGCTGTTATAGTCCTAGCCTTCACAACCTCCTCAGGTAAGGAGTTCCACAAGCTGACTGTGCGCTGCATGAAGAACAACTTCCTTTTACTTGTTTTAAACCTTCTGCCTATTGATTTCATTTGGTGACCCCTAGTTCTTGTATTATGGGAATAAGTAAATAACTTTTCCTTATCCACTTTCTCAACATCACTCATGATTTTATATATCTCTATCATATCCCCCCTTAGTCTCCTCTTTTTTAAGCTGAAGAGTCCTAGCCTCTTTAATCTTTCCTAGTATGGGACCCTCTCCAAACCCCTAATCATTTTAGTTGCTTTTTTTCTGAACCTTTTCAAGTGCTAGAATCTTTTTTTAGAGGTGAAGAGACCACATCTGTACACAGTATTCGAGATGTGGGCGTACAATGGATTTGTATAAGGGCAATAATATATTCTGTCTTATTCTCTATCCCCTTTTTAATGATTCCTAACATCTTGTTTGCTTTTTTGCCCGCCTCTGCACACTGCGTGGACATCAAAAGCCACTTAAAAAAATTCCATTTCCCTGTGCTATAGGATAGTTGACGTAGTTCAAAAGATATCCTCCATTGACTGTCAGGAAATGCCAATAAGAAAACATAGCAAACGGATCAAAGCAGATTACCTTGCAGCTAAAACGAACATGCAATCTAAGCTCAGTATACTAAAGAAATTGGTTATAAGTAGCAAACTCTCGCCCTAAACGTAGTTTTAGGCAGATCAAAGAGATTCTTGAAGGCAAGCTGCACTTGCTTGCTGCTTAAAACTCCAGATATTCCTTTCACAGCTCTTGTCCCATAGTCCAGTCTTTGTTTTTGGGTGTTTCCAGCAGTTGTCCTTCTTGAACGGGAAGTCAATGAAGAATGAATCACGATGATGTCACTTCCCTGTCTTGCATAGTTTTGGCATAAGGCAGGAATCCTTTGTCTCCCAGTTTGATTCCCATCCCGGGTCAGTGGAAAAACACTACTGTTATCATGAAGTCCGTTACCAGATGACTTGGTCACATGTCCCTGCTGCTATAACTCAGAGGTTGTTTGCAGCTTCTTGAGGAAGGCTTCCTGGGAGGAGATGAGTATCTTTTAAGACCTATTGTTCCCCTAATGACCCTTCCCAGTGAGCCATTTAGACTGCATGCTATCTAGTGCACGTTTCCCAGGTCTAAACACATTAGTAATAGATGCATAGACCATATTCTTAACTTGAGATGCAAAAAAGACACGTGCTTACAAATAGGATTATCATTTAATAAATCATAACCTTTATATCTCACATGCCTTATCTTGCATAAAATACATCATAGTTATGCCATAATTATAGCATAACAGTATCTCTGAAGAATGTGGGGGCATAGTATCACAATCTTAAAGGAAATTTTCATTTGGTAAAATATTAATATAACTAAAACAACTTTCATCTGTCTGCAAGTTTAGATAACTTATTTTGCTTTAATAGATAATTAGAATATAGTTAGAATTGTTTAATTGCTCAATTATTGATCTTGTATATTGTAATGGTGAAGGGATGATGCTTTTACTATAGGATGACCAGACTTTGAATGTGGACTAGTCAGAGCATCTTGCTTCAGTTTTAAGTGCTCTTATATTCTGGAAAGTAACTATATAAAATTGGCATCAAAGTTCTATATTTTACTCTGATTTTCAAATTGTGGCTAAAACTTTCAAAAGTGAGTTTGTTCCCTGTTTTCAAAAAGCACCTGAGGGCCAATATGGTCTGGGGGTCATAGTGGACCACATGCTAAATATGAGTCAACAGTGTAACCCTGTTGCAAAAAAAGCAAACAACAATCTGGGATGTATTAGCAGGAGTGTTGTAAGCAAGACATGAGAAGTAGTGCTTCCACTGTACTTCATGCTGATTAGGCTTCAACTGGAATATTGTCTAATTCTGGGTGCCACATTTCAGCGAAGATGTGGACAAATTGGAGAAAGTCCAGAGAAGAGCAACAAAAATGATTAAAGGGCTAGAAAACATGACCTATGAGGGAAGATTTGGGGAAAAAATGGGTTTGTTTAGTCTGGGAAAGAGAAGACTGAGAGGGGACATACCTTTTCAAGTAGATAAAAGGTTGTTACAAGGAAGAGAGGGAAAAAAATCCTTTCTGAGGATAGGGCAAGAATCAATGGGCTTAAATTGCAGCGAAGGAGGTGTAGATTGGACATCAGGAAAAATGTCCGAACTGTCAGGGTAGTTAAGAACTGGGATAAATTGCCTAGGGAGATTGTGGGGTCTCAATCATTGGAGATTTTTAAGAGCAGGTTATACAAACTGTCAGGAATGGTTTAGATCAGAGTTTCTCAAACTGGGGTCTGCGAGGGAACTTCAGGGAGTCCGTGGGCCCCGCTGATCAATTCCTCCCCCTCCCTGCCTCAACTCCTCCTCCCTTCCAGTGCCTCATGCATGCTGGGGAACAGCTGTTCCCCAGCATGCATGAAGTGCTGGAAGGGAGGAGGGGGTATGGGAATGCTCAAGGGAGGGGGTGGAAAAAGGAAGGACAGGGGTGAAGCAGGAGTGGGAAGAGGTGGGGTGGGGCCTTGGGGAAAGGGGTGGAGTGGGGACATGGCCTGGGGCTGAGCTGGGGATTTGGGGGTCTATTGCAAAATTTTAAATGAAAATGTGTGTCCTCGGGTTACTCAAGTTTGAGAACTACTGGTCTAGAATCGATAATACTTAGCCGTGCCATGAGTGTATGGGACTGGACTAGATGACCTCTTGAGGTTCCTTCCAGTCCCATGATTCTATGATGTATGTGATTTTTCCCATGTGATGGGTTTGGTCACAGAAACCCCCTTGAGACTGTCACCTGATGTGCTGAAATTACCTCTGAGCCTGTTTTCCCTGCCAGCTTGGGACTTCCAGAACCCTTTTTTTTGTTGAGCCAGATATGCTAGCCTGCTGCAACACAGACCCAGGGTCTGGTGCACACCCCCAAAGCTGAAGACTTATCTCAAAATGGCTCTGCAGGTTACCCATCTCCAGCACCCAGACACCCAGTTCCCAATGGGATCCAAATCCAAAATAAATTCGTTATACTCTGTATAAAGGTGATATAGGGTACATTCATAAACTGTTTGTCCTCTCTCACTGAGAGAGAGATGCACAGCTGTTTGCTCCCCCAGGTATTAATCACTTACTCTGCATTATTAATAAAAGAAATCACCTTTAAGTATAAAAAAGTGGGGTTTAGGTGGTTTCAAGTAATAACAGATGGGACAAAGTAGTTCACCAAGCAAAATAAAGCAAAAACATGCAAGTCTAAGCCTAATACATTAAACTGATTACAAGTAACATCTCACTCTCAGATGTTTGAATAAGCGTCTTTCACAGACTAAACTCCTTCCTAGTCTGGGCCCAGCCCTTTCCCTGGTACAGTCCTTGTTTGTTGAAGCAGACTCTCAGGTGGTAAGCAGGGGTTTTCTCATGACCGGCAGTCTCTTTGTCACGCTCCACCCCCTTCTGTAGCTTTGGCACAAGGCAGGAATCTTTTGTCTTTCTGGGTCCCCACCCGTCCTTCTAAACAGAGGTTTAAGACCGATTTCATTATCGGGTGACATGGTCACATGTCACTGTAAGACCTCTATCTCCAGTCCTGGTGAACTGGCCCACACATACACAGGAAGGTTTTCAAGTAACTAAGGCCATTTACAACTGATTGTTTCTGGAGCACCCTTAATGGCCTCCACTTAATATGTTTGCATCAGTGATACAAGTTCATATCTTTTTTTCTTCCCAACTCCAGATATAGAAATATGTGCCAACAAATAGGATGAACACACTTGGTAGACTACAAGTTTTCTAATGACACCATAAAAAGGGTATTTAGTGTTAGGCATATTCTAGTTATGTCACATTCATAAGCATATTTCATAAAACATATGGAATAATGGGTCACACTCCATATCTGATGTGTTTAAAAGTAACATTTTTTGGACTGCTAGGCCTGCAAATTTGGTGTGCAACCTGGAACTCAAACTTTTTCATGGCTTATGCTTCCTCACCAGTAAAGATTTTGCAGTTAATCATTGTGTTGCCTAAAAGCCAAACCAGAATAGAATCCAGCTCATTCTCTTACAGCTATATTTGCTTTGTAATGCTAATAAGAGTAAAAACTTGTTGTTCAAAGGGTTACTGTAAGACTTAAATCAAGGCAAAAAAGGTCAATAAAGAAAGGAGAGTTGATTCTGAGTATGTACCCCATGGATGGAGGTGAGTGTGTATCTTCAGTAAGAAGATATCAATTTTATACTCCTCAGAGTAGAACTGTTTCTCTAAACTGTCAGTATTGCATCTGAGAAATCTCCAAACATTCAAGGGAATTTCAACTCTTATAATGGAATTTTTCTGGTAAATTACAGATGATTGCTTTATGTCAAAACGCAAGTGTTAAAAAATCTAGAATGATAGCTTACAAACCAAGGAGCAAGGAGTTCTGAAAGTGCTACTAGCAGTTCTGAAGTGTAACTTATTTTAGGATTTACATTATACTGAAATGAAATGCATCAATCATCATTTTAATATGCTAGGTGTTTTCAAATCTGAGTGACAGGGAATTGCAACCAGACAATGTTTGTGTGGAAGGGGATTCATAAAAATGGCTTTAAAAAGAGACTTTGAGTGTGTACAATTTTATACTTACTTTGTCTTACACTAGGAAAATGTCCTGTTGCTGACAACAGATGTGGCTGAACTAGTACTGAATGTTTAATACTGTAGCTGTTACTAGTATCATTTTTTAATTAACTTTGTTTAACTAAAATGGAATACTTCAAATTTCATACAACTTTGACATACCACAGAAATAAGACTGAGAAGCTGGAAAGAGGTTTTGATAGTAGTTGTAGTATTGCTGGTTGACTTGACACTGAATTATCCTACACTCAGAACAATAATGTCCATATAAAGTTTGTTTAGAAAAATGCAGCATATTTCTATTCTGTATAAGGTCCTGTTCAATCTGTTTTAAAAATGTCTATTTTCTTTAGTGGGATTTTACCATAAACGTACATCCTGTTTTAAATTTCCTCTATCCAAAATATTTTCATGTGTTAACAACTAGCTTGCTCTGCCAACTTAATATACAAATGCAGTCTATATTAAAAGGTTTAATTAATGGAAATAACTAAGTTGAAAGCTATCATAACATTGTAAGAGCAGAGACATAATCCAAAATTCTTACAATTCACATTTATCACACTTACAAAAACTAAATTTACACACTACAAGTAATCAACAAAACCCATGTAATACTTGCCCACAAAATAACCTAGCCTTTTGCCACGATACTAGTTAGTGCATCCCCTCTCCAAATATCTGAAATAAAGATGAGCTTTTCAATATGCCTAGAAAATACTTAGAAGCCTAAAGAACCTAGAGGGGAAGGAGAAATCCAAAGATCAAGAACCCTCCCAAAGAACACTGTCCCAGAAAACTTTCTTCCTTTATAAAATATGGGGCTGATATCTTTTGAGAAAGTATGTCATATGATAGTAACTGAGGAGGGCATGGTGGAAGAGGCACTTTGTCAGAAAACCAGGTTCTTAAAACGCCTTTAATCTCTGTAGTTTAAAACCAGTACTTCCAACTCCATCCAGAGGCTGATAATCCACCATTCCCTGTTGTGGAGTAACAGTAACATGCCATCTATATGACTTGCAATTTAGTGCAGACTGTGGCTACTGCTTTATTAAAACTTTAGCTTCTGGGTGCACTCAAGGTAGAGCCCCACCTACTTCCATACACTAGTCTCAACTTGAGCTGGAAGATGTGGATAACTGTAGCCAAATCTACATCAGGAAGGTCACACTCCTTCCCAGGTACAAATGAAAAAAATTTCAGTCACAGCTGCTACATGGCCATCACAATATAAAGTGTGGGAGGGAAGGGATTTAACCTATAAGGATCCGAGCAATATGAACACACACAAACAACGAGGAGTCCAGTGGCACCTTAAAGACTAATAGATTTATTTGAGCATAAGCTTTTGGTAGGGGGACATTAAAGGAGAGAGAGTAAGGGAGGGAAAGGTGAAGGTAAAGAAAGGAGCAAAAGGCAAGGTGGAGTCAGGTTGAAGTAAAGAGACTGAGGGAGGAAATAAGCAATCATCAGAGGGGAAGATGCCCCAAATAAAAGCTTTCAAAAACTAGTTATATGCAGATGACATCCTCTGAGTCTGCAGGCTGAGTCCTGCTTTAAGCTACTTTTGTCTGCTGCAGCTGGCTCAGTTTCTGGTTGGCTCTTCCAGTAATCTCTGTGGGCTACTGAGCTCAGATGGCTCAGAAGCAGGTGGGGCCACATGGACTATAGTGACCCCAGAATAGGACTCTCCAACATAATTCTAGGTCAAGGGGGCATTGGCTTTGATTAGATCTCAGCTCTCTCTTCCACCCAGTGTTACAGATGTACTTCAGCAGTTTTTCTCTGCTGTTGCCAGGTGAGTTTCTGGTCAGCTATCAGGTTTTTTGGCATTCATTAATATTTCTGTCACTCAGGATTGGAAGACCATTAAAGTGTACCTATTCTTGATGGATATTAAAGTAGGATATCTGTACCTATATTTTGTTTCAGCAAGTACTTTGCGAGTATGTTATGTTCTCTTTAAGACCTTATGGCTTAGCACATCTTCTAGACCAAATATGTTCTTTTGTGGGATTAATGTGATGGGTTTATGTATAAACAAAAAATCCAAAAAGAGAAAAGTAATCACAAGACCGCTATGCCAGAGAACTTCGATACTTACGAAATAGAAATCCTGTTTTTCATAGGAAGGAATACAGAATTGCAGTTTTTTCCTTAAGCCTACATGTAGAATGAGAATATTTAAACATAGATGGTGATGGCCATCTGAGTTCATGTACATAGTGCTGGTAATAAAGTGAAAGTAATGCCATTCAGAAGCGTGTACAAAGCTAACTGATGAAAGACAAACAACTTCTAGAGACTATGGCATCAGACACTTTTTTCTTTCATTTAACTCATGCATTTTTTACCTTAAGTGGAAAAATGATTTTTATATGACAGATGAAATACTGTGTCTCAGATCTGTAGATTGCTTAAAGTTTTTGAAGGGACATGTTCAAGAAGAAAATGAGAATTCTGTTTGTTCTGGGTCCTGTACAAAATAGTGATAGGAATTCAAAATAAGAATGTAATGATTAGGACTGTGGGCATGGATTTATTGAATAGCTCTTATCTGATGTACATGGTTGATAGTCCCAATTGGTATGTATTTTAAAAGAAAATGTTAGTCTTTCCCATAAGAATATAAATTACTAATTCAAAACTATCAAGATGTTTTCTAACATACTATATAAATTTGAGTTAATTTGAGAGTTTTCTCCAGCCTTGACACATGCAGTCTTGTCTTGCTTATCCACTAAAAAATCATGCTATATAGACCATTTTGACCGCATCACTCCTCTTTGGCCATGTCTACATCTAAAATTTTGCAGCGCTGGTTGTTACAGCTGTATTAGTACAGCTGTATAGGGCCAGCGCTGCAGAGTGGCCACACTTACAGCAACCAGCGCTGCAAGTGGTGTTAGATGTGGCCACACTGCAGCGCTGTTGGGCGGCTTCAAGGGGGGTTCGGGGGAACGCGAGAGCAAACCGGGAAAGGAGACCAGCTTCGCCGCGGTTTGCTCTCGCGTTCCCCGAACCACCCTGCAAACCGCAGGGAAGGAGACCTGCTTGCTCGGGGTTCGGGGAACGCGAGAGCTAGCTGGGGAAGGAGACCAGTTTGATTACCAGAGGCTTCCTCGGTGATGCTGGGATACCTGCTTATTCCACGGAGGTCAAGAAAAGCGCTGGTAAGTGTCTATACTTGATTACCAGCGCTGGATCACCAGCGCTGGATCCTCTACACCCGAGACAAAACGGGAGTACGGCCAGCGCTGCAAAGAGGGAGTTGCAGCGCTGGTGGTGCCCTGCAGATGTGTACACCTCCTAAGTTGCAGCGCTGTAACTCCCTCACCAGCGCTGCAACTTTCTGATGTAGACAAGCCCTTTGTATCCTTCCACTGGCTTCCCCATTTAGGGTATCAAGCACAACTTGCTCATCTTTAAACCATGAAGTCCTTAATCTCCTGCTATATTTAATTTTTTATAGTCTATTGACACGTGAACCCCCATTTCCCCTCTGCCAATAATGCCAGACTTCATCACTCATTTGTTAAATTTTCATATTGTCATGTTTTCTCCCATGTCTTATGTATATTATGACTTTTTTCATATGATTTACTTGGATTGGCATGTAATTAAAAAACTAACATAGCATTTCTGCTTTAACTAATTGTTGTGGTTGATTTTAAATTGTTAGCTAATCTAATTTAACTAAGGTTGATCTTTTTTTTTTTTTTTTTTTTTAAATTGAGGAAATTAATCGACTCTACATTCTGGGGCATGTCTTATTTTCAGCAGGCTTTTCTCTACTTTTATATTACAGATGGTTTGGCTGCCCTATCATTTTCCATTAGCTCTTTGACTTTGATCGGAATGGTGGCAGCTGTCACTTACACAGTAAGTCTCTCTCACCCCCTACACACACTTTTTACATTCTGTCTTGTATTGCTATTTTGTTGATATTGACTTGCAGATCTCATAAAAAATTAGTCTTGGATGGAAATACTTTAATATGAAAGGCAAAGCAGGGAGAACTAAGGGGTAATGAAATGATCTGCTTGTTGTCAAGTTCCTCTACATTGTAGCTGTACATTCTATACCTTGGGGCAGCACCCTGTAATCCCCATTATTCCTTATTTATATGCAATTCGCCAATTTTATATAAAGCACGCCATGTGAGGTATCAAGAGACAGGTTGTGATCTGCTGGAAGTCATTGTTCTATTTCAGGGGTTGGCAACCTTTCAGAAGTGGTGTGCCAAGTCTTCATTTATTCACTCTAATTTAAGGTTTCGCGTGCCAGTAATACATCTGAACATTTTTAGAAGGTCTCTTTCTACAAGTCAATAATATATAACTAAACTATTGATGTATGAAAAGTAAATAAGGTTTTTAAAATGTTTAAGAAGCTTCATTTAAAATTAAACTAAAATTCAGAGCCCCCTGGACTGGTGGCCAGGACCTGGGCAATGTAGTGCCACTGAAAATCAGCTTGCGTGCCGCCTTCGGCACCCGTGCCATAGGTTGCCTACCCCTGTTCTATTTAAATATGTATATCATTAATACATATGGAGTTATGAGATTGTGTTGTATGGTTGTCACTAAAACATGCTGTAAGTTGGGGAATCAGCCAGATATTAGCTTCCCAGAGAGAACATCAAGGAAAGTAACCAACACCTGGGAGGGTGTCGAATAGCCATTGTCCAGCAAGGAAGCTACAATGCAATGACTCACTTGCACAGGGCCACACCAGGGGAATTGCTCAACCTTGCCTAGGGACTCAGTAATACCCACAAGATGTGCCTGCACTTGTGTTTTCTAAGTACCTGGGACTAAGGGTATAAAACAGAACACAGTGGCCCCATGATTTGCCTTTCCTTCTCCCCCCCCCCCCCCCCCCCCCCCGCCCCATGCTGAAAGTAACAAGAACTTTCAGAAAACTGAAGACTCCAACAGAGGAGACTGGCCCAAGTTTAAGAGACAAAACTGTATACTAAAGACTAAGATCTAGTTGAGTGAGAACATTGCTTGGTTTAAATACTATCTAGTGTGGTAAGGGTTAAGATTTAGATTGCATACTTTTTCTTTTCTTTTTGATAGGCAAAAAGTCAGAGGTTATCACTTAAGTTTATTGATTACAAAAGAGAGATTTTGTTTTACTGTTTATCCTTACCAGTGAGATTGCCTAAGTGTTTGGTAAATCTGCTCAGATTTACAAAGGATGATGTGTATCCAATTTCCATTGATGAAGTGGTGAATCTATTAATAAACTTGCATTTCTCAAAGGGTCTTGAGCAGTGGAAAATGGTATATTCTTAAGGTACAAGTCTGGGAGCTGGGGACATTTGGCTGGTGCCTTTCTCTGTGTGATTCATGAGTGGCTCTGGGAGCATTCATGCAATCTAGCTGGGTGTGGGGCTCCACATGTGGTTGTGCTGAGTCATAACAGCACCTGGAGGGGTTTGCCGCTTGTCACTAGCAAAGCATTGAGAGAGAGAGTGAGTTCAGACTGGAGAGTTAAGGGGACATAGCAGTCCCACAGTCCTAGCCTGAACCCCGGGGAATCCAATCTCTGGCCATGTCTACATCTAAAATTTTGCAGCGCTGGTTGTTACAGCTGTATTAGTACAGCTGTATAGGGCCAGCGCTGCAGAGTGGCCACACTTACAGAAACCAGCGCTGCAAGTGGTGTTAGATGTGGCCACACTGCAGCGCTGTTGGGCGGCTTCAAGGGGGGTTCTGGGAACGCGAGAGCAAACCGGGAAAGGAGACCAGCTTCGCCGCGGTTTGCTCTCGCGTTCCCGGAGCCACCCAGCAAACCGCAGGGAAGGAGACCTGCTTGCTCGGGGTTCCGGGAACAAGAGAGCAAACCGGGAAAGGAGACCAGCTTGATTACCAGAGGCTTCCTCCTTCCACGGAGGTCAAGAAAAGCGCTGGTAAGTGTCTACATTGGATTACCAGCGCTGGATCACCAGCGCTGGATCCTCTACACCCGAGACAAAACGGGAGTACGGCCAGCGCTGCAAACAGGGAGTTGCAGCGCTGGTGATGCCCTGCAGATGTGTACACCTTCAAAGTTGCAGCGCTGTAACTCCCTCACCAGCGCTGCAACTTTCTGATGTAGACAAGCCCACAGTAGTTGAAGGAAGTTGATACAATTATAAGATTACATACGTCTCCTGGTGTGTCTTTCAATATAAGTTTAACTCTTTAAGTGCTTGTAATATACCTTTCAGCCTTTTTCTAGAACATTCATATAAGGTAGGGCTAAATGATTCCCTGTTAGAGGGGAAACCCAAGGATGGGTTCCCAAAAATCAGAATGACCTCTTCAATCTTGTGTGAGAAGGCCACTAACCTGCCTTTTCTCCTCAATACACTCCCTTCTGGGCCTTTTCCCCTCTTTCCTCTCTACTGCACGTGAAAGGATGCAAAGGAGAGGAGATAGAAATTGTTCTGCAAAACTCAATTTTGGCTAAAAAGTTTCCTGATAAGTTATCAATGTCAAGAAAATAAATTTAAACCTTCAGTCTGTAAAGTAGTGTTGACTATGGTCTGCATAGTCAATGTTACTGAATTGACACATTTTAAAATTTAGTCTGGTATTCTGACTCTCTTGGAAACTCTTATTAAAGTATCTGTGCTAGGGAAGTATGAGATGTGGATATCAGTGTGAAGAAATGTACCTTTTTATCATTTAATGGTATTTGAAATGGAGTGAGGAGTTCTCATGAATAATATAAATCAAGATAGTCTGTTTCTTATTTCTGCATCTCAGAGAAATTCCTTAGTCCACACTTCCAACTATGAATTCCAACATTTGAGCAGGAAGTAGTTTCGTATGACATCCCTTCAATTTTTAGTAAATTTATGAAGTTGCTACTACTATTGCAACATACATATTAAAGGCACGTGCATAAGATTACTGTTGCAGGTCTGTATAAGCCAAGTATTGCTCTCTAAACATCATCTTGATGAAGCTATCTCTTGGTAGGAACACAGCAACGTTTACTGCATTTGGTAATTCATTAAATACAATCTTAAGGTCTACAACGTCAGTGCTTCTAGATGAGCAGTCAGCTTCTCATTGATTAATGCAGAAAGGAAAACTTCCTCCTATCAAAAAACGGTTACTATAATGGGCTTATTTCTCCTAACAAGTCTTCTCATATTGCTGCATAGCATATTTTGGTTTAAATTCCTTACCATTTAGGGAAGCTGTTTATCTTTGGAATTAAGTAGGTATTTGTGTATTTTATGTAGTGTCACCAACACAGTTTGAGATATTCACAAAATGAGAATTTCCAATTCTTATTCTTCTTCTGTTTTGTTAAGTTACATTCATCCTAGGTGTCAAGTCTTCTATTTGTACTGACATGGTATTCATCAACTTGATCTCATTTGTCCTGATGAACCTTTTTTGCAAAATTTGCAAACTTCATCAAAACTATGAATGGGAAACATCTATACAACCAAATTGTAAAGCCTAGCAATTCATGACAAAGCAAAGCTGTAATGTTTGTAATTATTCTGGGAACTAGTGATGTGCTGGCTTTCTATCTGTTCAGCTGTCGACTTGTCTTTTTTCTGGACAAGCAACACTTATCTTTTTTGATCAATGCTTGTCACAGTTACAAGGCAAGCTGTACTTGACTCTTTTTTGTACCTCTTGAGTACACCCCTTTGGGGGGCAGGTTTTGCTACCTTCTCTATGTTCTGAGTACAACCAAGCAGTTCATCTGATGGGGGATTGGATTTCTGGGCTGCAGCTCCCTGATAACTAGCTGTATTAACATAACTGGGGGTAAAGCAGTGCTTCTCAAAGTGGTGGTCTGCAGTCTGGTGCTGGGCCGCGAGCCATCGGCTGGCAGTCTGCAGCGAGTTTCCTCATAAGAGCGTCAAATATGATGATATGGCACTCGTCCCTGGAACATTGGAAAAGAAAACTTGCCGGTCCCCCACATCAGATAGCTTGAGAAGCACTGGTCTAAACTACAAAATTAGGTCAATTTTATAGAAGTCAGCGGAGTGCGTCCTCACTACCACAGCTAGCATCGACTTATGGAGCGGTGCACTGTGGGTAGTTGTTCCTCAGTTCCCACAGTCTCCGCCGCCCATTGGAATTCTGGGTTAAGCTCCCAAAGCCTGATGGAGCCAAAACATTGTCGCGGTGGTTTTGGGTACATGTTGTCAGTTACTCCTCCCTCCATGAAAGCAATGGCAGACAATCGTTTCATGCCTTTTTTCCTGGGTTACCCATGCAGATGCCATACCATGGCAAGCATGGAGCCTGCTCTGCTCACCATCACCACTGCTGTTGCGGGCAAGTCTACTGTGGGAGTTGCTGTGATTCAAGTAGCCAATGCAGTCATTGACATTCTGTTATCAAGGGTAGTGACTCTGGGAAATGTGTGGGCCTTTTTAGATTTTAGGTGCATCAGACTCCTGTCCTCTATCGCTGGTGAAGAAGTCTTGCAGCTGTACATTCTAGTCCGGCGCTGTAACACCACATAGCAATTCATGTAACAGCTCCAGGGCTCTTGCTCTTTTGCTTTGCTGAGGTACCTTACCCTACCCGGACCTCCAAGTATTCGACACAGAAGCAGCTGCAGCAGCTGGCATTGCTACACAGCAGCAGCTCCTTGTCTTTGCTGCAACTAATGCAGTAGGACTGCTAATTGTCGTCATCATCCACCGCTTCCGCTGCAACTCTGCTCTCCTGCTCTCCAGCAATGAGCTCTGGGAATCCATACTGGTCTTCCTGGGTGCTGCTGGCAGCAGACGGTGCAGTAAGACTGGTAACCATCCTTGTCGGACATGTAGCTTGGCTGGGGGCTTTGGGAACCTTGGCAACCTTCAGGGCATGGTGTATGGTTCCATCACTTCCCCTGCAACTCTGCTCTCCTGCTTCCCAGCAATGAGCTCAGGGGATCGGTTCATGAAGCCTGGACAATAGTAAGGAGCAGTTCAACTATAGGCTGAGCAAGTGCGGAATGGTGGTAGAATGTGCCTTTGGGTGTTTAAAAGCTCACTGGTGCTGTTAGTCAGACCTCAGCACAACCAACATTCCCATTGTTATTGCTGCTTGTTATGTGCTCCATAATATCTGTGAGAGTAAGGGGGGAGATGTTTGTTGTGGGGTGGGAGGTTGAGGCAAATTGCCTGGAGTCCGATTTTGAGCAGCTAGACACCTGCCCCCTTTGTTGAATTTAATTTCCTGTAAACCAACCACCCTCTCCCCTTCGAAATAAAGTAACTATTGTTTTGAAACCTTGCATTCTTTATTTTAAAAAAAATTGAGATAATGGACAAAGTAGCCCAGGTGGGGTGGGGGAGGATGGAAGGACAAGGCCACATTGCTTATTGTAGCCATACTAAAAGTCAAACTGTTTGAATGACAGCCTTCTGTTGCTTGGGCCATCCTCTGGAGTGGAGTGGCTGGGTGCCCAGAGCCTTTTCCCCCCTTTTGCCGTTTCCTCCCCCCCCCCCAGTGTTCTTGGGCGTCTGGGTGAGGAGGCTGTGAAACATAGGAAGGAGGGTAGGCGGTTATACAGTGGATGCAGCGGGGGTCTGTGCTCTTGTTGGCTTTCCTGCAACTCCAACAGACGCTTCATCGTGTCCGTTTGCTCCCCCATTAGCCTCAACATTGCATCCTACCTCTGCTCTTCGTGCTCACTTATTTCCTGGCTTCTGCCACTGAATGCCTCCATGCATTAAGCTGTGCCCTATCAGTGCGGCAGGAGTGCATGAGCTTGGGAATAATGTCATCGCGAGTGTTGTGGTTTTTGTTTTTGTTTTTTGCCTTCCAAGCTGCGATAACTGCAGGGATGGAGATGATAGCGGGAGCGTAGAAACATTCTGTGCTTTAAGATTCTGGGGGGACTGGATGGTCATCTGTGCTGCTAGTTCACCACGCTGAGCAAACAGGATATGACATTCTAAGCTCCCAGGGCTTTTCCTGTGTACCTGGTTAGTGTATCAGGGTTCAAAGTGCTGTCAGAGCGGTCACAATGGAGCACTCTGGGATAGCTCCCGGAGGCCAATACCGTCTATTTTGCATCTGCACTACTCCAAATTCGACCCAGCAAAGTTGATTTTAGCACTACTCCCTTCACCGAGGAAGAGTACGGAAGTCAATTTTAAGAGCCCTTTAGGTTGATAGAATGGGATTGGTTGTGTGGACGCATTCATTTTTAAATCAACTTAATGCGGCTAAATTCGACCTAACCCCATAGTTTTAGAACAGGCCTGGGTTTGCTCCCACGAGTCTTTTCAGTTTGGGAGCCTGTCACAGTAGCTGATTGTTTTGAAGAAGCTGTCTGAGTCAAAGTATTTGTTCCATCACCCAAAGGAACATAGCACGCAGCAAAAGAGAAAAATAAGACCTATACACATGGCTCTTACCTACCCCTTTAATCTGTCTTTGTAAGATTTTGAGTTCCCCTTTCCTCTATCTCGGCTTGGTGAAGCAGACTGTCCTGCTGCAGCTTCTCTCTCTCCCTGTGTGTTGGTCAGCAAGCTGACAACGCATTCGCATGCCCATCCTGCCTATCCTAGAATCTTTAAGGTTTTCTTTGGTCATAAGTTTGGGCTAGGAAGAATAAATGTTGCCCTTCTAGTGGGGTGATAGACTGGAGGTTATTTCCCACATAATACATTCCCCATTGTTTATCATTAGCATTCTCTGTGATAGTCCTTTGTATTTGCCATTATTTTATTGCCTGTTAATTTCCCCTTTGCAGCCTCCTCTATGCAGCCAGGCAGGATAATATCACACAGGTAAACGTGTGTGCATGTGTTTTTATATATGCATTTTTTTTATATAACTCCCTCATTCTCCATAGCTTGTTTCTTCAGAATCAGCTATAGAGGCTGAGAATACAATAAACTTTTCAGGAATATTTCTGATGTAATCTGCAATGAACTCTGTAGTATACAAACAAAGCATAATTATTTTGCAAAATATTGCAATAAAAAGGCACATTACGAACTCAACAGATAGAACAAGGGAAAAAGGGGAAAAAAAAGCATTACACATTCTTAATTCAGGCAAATCTAGCCATGGAACATTCTTTTCCATTACTTAAAAATCAAAATAGCAGTCCGTGCTAAGCACTAGATTTGAAAATAAGAGTTAGTCTCCTAAATACTTGGGTCTAGAGTAGGGTCTGTGTTAAGTTGCTACTTTGAGTTTGTTTGCTGTTGATGAAGTATTTTCAAAGAAGCACTAAAATGTATCCAACCTGCTATGCTGTCACTTACAAAATGTTAGAAAATCCTTTATTTTTATTGGTAATTAGTTATAGTAATATCCTGGCACAATACTACAGATCAGAAAAGTCTTAACTGAACCACAGATCAGATCCCTGCTGACTTATGTTAAAATTGCTAATAACTTCTCTTAATCAGACACATGCCATTTGAAAGGTAAATAATGAAGTTTGATAAATATGGTAAAATGTAAGTTGGATAAACTTAAATAATTTACTTTGTTCAATATTCTTTTCTCCTTCCCCCCTCTTGGAGGCCTTCTTCTCCTTTGTTCTATGCATAGTATACTCACTCCCTCCCTTCTCCCCCAATTAAGATGCCTTTCCCTTCCCATGTCTCTTTGACGTAACTCTATCTTCACATCCCTTCACCAGTGAAGCCCTGTCAGCCAGTATCCACTCTAGGCAGCTGAGTGGTAGCACTTCACAGAACGAAATATTGCTGTGTTTAAAACTAACATTTTTTTTTCTCTGAAGCACCGTAACTAAGTAGAGATGTTTTGGAGCTGCACCTCTCTGTAGGGAGAAGAGAAAAACAGAGCTGAAGAGCAAGAGGGCGGATGTGGGGAGAAATACGCGGGGCTTGTCTATACTACTGCTAAAGTCAATGTACCTTGCATTGTGTGGAGGTGTGTGGAAAAAAAAACCTCCCTGACCAACCAAAGTTATGTCAACTTAAAGTGGTTTCTAAAGCTTCTGTCTTTCTGCCTCTCTTTGAGGTGGAGTAATTACATTGATGGGAGACATTGATATAGCATGTTTTCACCAGATGCATTACATCAGCTCAGCTTTATTGCTGCAGCTGTGCTGATCTAGCACAGTAGTGAAAACAAGCACTGAGTCATGACTTGAGAAAGAGAGCAATAAGATGCTCTCCAGAATGACCTGGAGAAGAAAAACTTTATTTTGTTCAACATTTTTTTAATTTGGAATGATCACTCTTGGCATAACAAATGAATCAAGAAAAGCATTAAATGATTGTTTTTAAGTCTGTCATAATTATGGGCATAGGGCTGTTGTACAGCTGCAGTAAATGTTTCAGGTGTCATGCAGAGATCTGCATTTCTGAGTGTAGTATTTGGTTTCCTGGCTGACAGTAAAATTGGTGATTTTTTTCCCCCTCCTACCCAGTGTGTATTCTGTTGTGCCATATTGCTTAATGTTTAAACTCTTTATCAGTAACAGACCCTCGCCCCCCATAGTCTACTCAAGTAATAACCTCTTGGGTCTCAGGCCTCTCACAAGGACCTGTCTCTCCTTTAAGACCAGGGTTTTAGGCTCCAGCCCCCTGAAGTTCTTTGTGATTATCTTAGCAAGACTGACCTAGCTCAGCTCCTGAAGTTGTCTTTTCCATCCACACCAAGGCTAAGTCTGCAGCAGAAATGCTGCAACACTGAAGCTGCACTTCTGTAGCATTTCAGTGAAGACACTCATTACAGGGAGGGTTTTCCTGTTGCTGTAGTTAATCCACCTCCCCAAGAGACGGTAGTTAAGTTGATGAGAGAGTTTTCTTCCGTTGATGTAGAACTGCCTATACTACAGGGAGGAGCAGGTCAGCTTAATTATATTGCTCAGTGGCATGGATTTTTCATATCCCTGAGAGGTTGACTCAGCTACGTCAAACTTTTTATTGTGAATCTGGCCTGATGTTTACCAGTGCCAAGACCATTGGAACAGTGTCGTGGAAATCTACAACAGAAATTGATGAAATAAACTCCTTCCAAAGTAAATGTCTGCAGAAGATCTTCAGAGTTCATTGGAAATGCTTGCAACATCAGAAATTAAGTAGAACAAGCCAATCTAAAGCATCAAACATAATAAAAGGACAACAATGGACATATTTAGGACACACTTGTGTAGGTGGCATCTTCCAACTTCAATGGCAAGTTATAATATGTGAAGAAAAAAAGAGTGACCTAGAGCAGTGGCTCTCTTCCTTTCCAGACCACTATACCCCTTTCAGGAGTCTGATTTGTCTTGTGAACCCCCAAGTTTAATCTCTCGTAAAAACTACTTCTTTTACAAAAGCAGACATAAAAATACGCTTACTGAAATATTACTTTGACTGGAATATAAACCTACTTATATTTCATTGGAAAGTATATAGGACAGTATAAACAAAATTACATACAGACAATGGCTTAATTTGTACTGACTTTGCTAGTGCTTTTTCTGTAGCCTGTTGTAAAACAAGGCAAATGAGTTGATGTACCCTCTGGAAAACCTCTGCGTACTCACAGGGGTGCATGTACCCCATGTTGAGAAACACTATACAAACAATTTGAGGAAGAAGTTAAATATATCAACATGACACTCGGAAGGTTGAACAGGCCAGTACAAGACTTAAATAAATGGCAGAAACTAGTGGATGCTCTATACATCTAAAGGTGTAGGCCGATGAAGAAAAAAAGGCTACTTCCACAAGGCAAAGCATGTATATTTAAGGACAAAAGCCTTAGAGAAAATGTATCAGTAAAAGATCTAAATACATACTTAAACTTACCAGAGATCCCTTATGTTTCCTATAGAGACCCTCGCAAGTTCCAGTCCTTTAAACCCTCAGTGCGGGGTTTTCATCCTCTAGATTAAAGGCTCATGTCACTTCGTTACAGCAGAACGAGGCTCCTCATCCCTCATCGGTTCAAGGTGGCCTTCCTGGGTCCCTTGAGCCTACTTTGGGTGAACTGCATATGCTGATTCATAGTGGTTCTGTTTGCCAGTCTGCAGGGTCCCACTGATTTTAGTTTCTAGACAGAGCTCAGTAACCCTTCACAACAAACCAATGTACAGTCCTTGTCTCACAGAGATAGAAAACATTTATAAAGTGAATAGACTTCTTAATATATGCCTGGGTTCATAGTAGGTGTCACAAGTGGTAGTTAGCACAATGTAAAGAAGATACCAACCAAGGAATATTGATCCTTTTTGTCAGAATTTGCCCATTAAAAATGTCCTGGCTTCTCACCTTAATGATGTAAGAATTAATTTTTGTTCTTGCTATTTAACCATTTTCAAATGAATTTGCGTATCCTTAATTTTTGTGTGTGGATTTCTATCCTGCAGCATGAGAGCCTGAATCAGTAAATTTTTTTCCTGTGGTTCATTTTAAAGGTTCATTTACATGTAACATCTGTGTTTTTAGCCAGCAGTTAATTAACACTGTCTCTTCAAACTATCCTTCTAATACTTCATATACCAGCAGAAAATTATGTAACTTTTCTTGATTTAATTTATGCTCATTTCAAAATATTGACAGTGAACTAAAAGCAGAAGAGAAATGTGGGTGTCTTTACTTCAGTTTGTGTTTTATTATTGAGTTTTGCCTTCAAAGACTTTGTTTGGCACTATTCTATGTCTGTGAAGATAATATTCTTTCTTAGCTGAGGAGAGCAATAATAGAGGCAGTCCTTGAATTTTTCATCATTTTAAGAACATGACAATTGTGTTGGGTCAGATCAGTGGGCCATCTTTTTCACTAACCGGTACTGGCAGTAACTATGTACTTAAAGATTCAAGAAACCGTAATGTGAATAATAATGGATGAACCTTCTCATAGGGAAGGAGTCTTGTTAACCTCCAATTGTTGCTGTATCTTCTGAAGTACTTCATTTCTTACGTATTTTCTTATAATGTAATGTGGATGTAAATATTTACAAAATTATACTTTAATACAACAGTAGTGACCCAAGCCCGGCAAAGCCAGTGAATGGACTTGGGGCGGGGGCTGCTGGGGTGGAGTGGGCTTACAGGGGGGCTGCACTCTCCAGGGGAGTTAAGGGGTGGGGAGGGGGGAACCTGGTCTGGGGAGTAGCCCCTGGGCAGGCTGGCCCCTGGCATCTATAAAGTCTCATTGGGATTTGCCCCTCAATGAACTGATGTGTTGTGGGGGTGGGGGTAAGATGGAAGTTTCACCTAGGGTGCAACAATATACTTGCACTGGCCTTGGGAACACCTAGTAGTCTAGATTTCTTATCAACATACTGGAGCTTAAGGCAGGACCATGGCCCTCAATGTCTTTTTGCTTGGTCCCTCAGCATCATGTAGTGCAGGTGTTCACAGACAATGCCATGGCTGGCATGTACTACGTGGCCAGCTGAGAGAGCTAGGAACACACACTATTTGTGAAAGTGAAGAAACTATGGATGTGCATCCCAAATTAAATCCATGCAGTAGCTTTTCACCTTGCTGAGGAGAAAAACATCATGGCAGACTTGTTTGTGAAGTTGGTCTTAGGATCAACATGAGTGGTCTTTGAAAGCCAACTGTGGCCAGGGAACCATTTTCCAGATGATGCCATCCAGTAACAGACCTTTTTTGTTTGTCTGATCAAAACACTAAATATCCAGTTTTGCAGCATGTCTGGACAAAGGTTTGCTCTCAGATGTTTTTGAGGGACTCGAGCCAATGTCTTCTATATGCTCTTTGTCCCATTCCCATGATACCTAGAGTCATAATGAGGATCAGGTGAAAAGAGCCAACATTGTACTATAGTCCCAGCGTGACCATGTCAGCACTGGTATCCAGATCTCTTGCAGCTGCACTGTATCTGCTACATTTATCACCAGATCTAATGACACAAGAGCAAGGGAGGATTCTGCATCCCAAACTAGAGATGCTCCATCTTGTATCATGGAAGATAACCTTGCTGAGGTTCCCTCCAAGACCTTTTCCAATCTGCTTATTCAGAACACCTCCTACAACTAAACAAGAACACTTCATCCTCCAGTTCTCAGGGATCAAATAAACTCAGCTGAACTCCAGATTTTGTCCCTTGGATATCTTTATTTGCCATACAGCAAAGCTATGCTGAGTTGATCAGATTCAGACATAGGGTGTAGGCATGGGTGGCAGGTATCAAAGACGGGGAGGCTGTGCCTCCCCAAACAGCTTTGCATGGCCCTGCCCATGCTCTGCCCCCAGGCCCTTTCCTGCTTCCCAGGCTGTGCTGGGGCGGGAGGGGGAAGCTCTTCTTCTCTCCACCCCCCCGCCCTCCCTCTCGTTGCCAGAGCCCCAGGCTGTGGTCTAATGGGGACCAGCCTGTAATCTGGGGCTGGGGGAGGGGAGGGCAGGAGGGGAGGTGTGCTGCCTGCTTACCCCCAGCTCATCCGCCTGGTGCTCTGGGGCTTGGGGGTGCAAAGTCAGCCTAAGGTGGGATGTGGGGGCTGGCTTCTGGGAGGAGGCATGACTCTGGGTTCTAGCAGGAGGGGTGGGGTCACGGGCAGAAGGAGTGGTTAGGGCTGGGGGCTAGCCTCTCCGAGCCTGGGGTTCACCTGCCACCCATGGGGTAGATATATGGCATACTACACACCAAAAGTTACACAGCAAACCTCTTCCCTTATACAAACTTACACATGACATGGCATCACACATTTAGGGATTGTCTTGATTACTTTGTAGGAACCAGTCCCTGTACAGCATGCTGTGTCTGTATAATTGGCCAGGCTGGACCTACTCTTTACCTAATCTCTACATTTCTAATTTATTTTGTCCATTGTTACCTTGTTTGTAGTAAATAGTTCCCCAGTGTTCTCCCTCTTATCTGGCTCAGACATTGCCTTTTTAGCCTACTGACCTATTTACTTATCTTTGTTTAGCAGGAATGTTCTCTTTTCAGCCTAATGATATGTTTACCTCACTGATTCTAATCTACAAGAAATGAGGCTTCCCTCTATGTGTTACTTACTCATGTCAGGCCAGGTCTCAGCTGCAAAACTGTTGACTAATGTGGAATTTTTTTCTGCTTTCTGAGAGTTAGTTCAGTCAAGGAAAGGCTCCACCCTGAAATGCTATAAACAAAAATGGAGACTCTCTCTTTTTATTATTTGGGCCTCTAGTAGAAGACTCCTTCCACCCTGAGCTGTGGTACCCACATTGGCAAAATATATTTTACACCTAAGTCTCAGAGCTTAGATATTGCCTTCCTAAAGGTCCATATGGCAGTAATATCTGCTCATGATAAACCATCTTTTCTGTTCCTGCAATCTCCAATTTCTTTAAGAGTATGGTAAATGCTGGAGCCCATGTCTTTATAGGATCTAAATCTTTTCCTAATGCAGTCAGTGAACTCTCCTTATGAGCTTCTTCCTCAAACCTCTCGAGTATCTATCAATCAATATGGCCTTACTGACAGCTATGACATTCTAGGACGGTGAGTTTGTCCACATGGACAAAATCACTATTAGGCCCCATCCCAGCTTCTTGCCAACGGTGATATCAGATTTCTAGCTGTCTCAGTTGGTCCTTCTCCAAAATCCTATTCCCACAGTTCTTTCTGTACCGCAAAAGAGGGCTCTCTGTTTTTACTTGGAAAGCACCAAGCCATTCAGAAAATCCAATCACGTGTTTGTAGCATATTGGAGGAAATGCCAGGGAAAATTCATTACCAAGCAATCTTTCATGTTGGATTAAGAGATGTATGCAACATTGCTACATCTTAACTAGGAAATCAGTGTCTCCTGTTTTAAAGGCTCACTCAACAAGAGCCGTGGCAAGCATTATAGTATGCCTTGGCGTACTCCCCTGATGGGGATTTGCAGACCAGCTTCTTGGACTTCAGTGCACACCTTCACCAAGCACTGTTCTTTGGACTTGGCTTTGTGCTGACAGAGTGCGGGAGAATGGTGCTATAGTTCACATATAGGGAAGGACCCCTCACCCGCTGTTAACTTAATCTCCAACAAAGTGGGAATATGCAGAGGAACTCCAAGATTGTGTACACGTAACTGTATTGTGAGTTCTGTGTATTCATCCTACTTGCCTACCTTCCTCACTACTTTGGAGTCATATAGATTATTGAGACACTGTGAATTTGCGTTCATGCACTTCATTACATAGAGTAATGCAATGTCACCCTTACATGAAACTTTTCATGGAGTACCCCCCATGTCCCAACAGACATGATGCCAGGTAAGCCATATCTCACAAGTGGAAATACAATTGTGACGCTCAAAAAACAAATGTTTTCTGGTAAGTAACCTTTGTGTTGTAAATGTAGCAGAAGTTAAGGCACAAAATGAGTTACGCCTAGCAAGCAACTTGAAAGGTAATGAGCTTCCTTATATACATTAGAAGCAAAAAGATCAAAAGTGTACTTAGCAGGGAAGGAGAGCTAATTGATATCAAGGAGGATGAAGTGCTTAAAACCTGTTTTGCTTCCGTCTTTTTTTAGTCTTCATTAAAATGATTAATGATGAATATTAACAACAAGAAGAAAGAAACATAAGCCAAAATAGTGAAAGAGCAAGTTTAAAAAAAATTGAGATGTTACATGAATTCAAGTAGGCAGGGTCTGATAAAATTCATCCGAGGATAGCAAGGGAACAAGCTGAAGCAAGCTGGGAACTGTGCCCTTCAGTCCTCTGGGACCTCATTGTTAAAATATAGTACCTGTCTTCAAAAAGACAATGAAGATGACATGGGATATTTAGACCAGTTAGCCTAGCTTCAATACCTGGAAAGATACGGAACAATTATGAAGGAATCCATTTGTACGCACCTGGAGGATAATAGGGTGATAAGTAATTAATAGTTAACGTGGATTTGTCAAGAGCAAATAACGCCAAACCAACTTAATTTCCTATTTTGACATGGTTACTGGCCTAGCGGATGGGGTGGGGAAGCAATAGACATGACTTACCTTGATTTTTAGGAAGTTTCTGGTGTGGACATACCCTAAGTTTTCCATACCTTAATAAGAGAAATGGCTGCAGAAAATAAATTAGGTACATTAAATTTGTAATGTACAAGAGAACATGTAACTTCCACTAGAATCCTTGATAAATTCGGACTGGCAAAATTAAATAAAAAGGGTCAGGGACTTTGTGGAATAGTACATCAGTACAGCTGTCCTTTTACATCAAGGTCAGGCAGCATCAGAAGGAAAATGGTTTGTCTTAACTCAGTTCCTAGTAGATATATCCATGCTAAACCATTTTGCTTTACTTGTCTTTCCCCTCTTCTGCCCCAAGCCCACAACAACTCTTACATAATAGAATGTGTGTTCTCTTTTTTAGTAATAGTTAACAAAACTAATGTTAGTGGGCAGCTGTGCACTCAGAAAGGGGAGGGGCTTACTTGAAAACAGATTTGATATCTGAATAAATGGAGTATTCCATTAAACATGTTCTCTTTATTAGCTAATTAATAGAATTACATATATAATGAATGTTTTAAACAGTAAAAACTAATTTAGGTGTAAAGCATAAATTGATGCTAATGTGATCAACTGAAATTATTTTAAAATAATGAAAAAAACCTCATCTCAGATTGTTCCCAGAATAGATGTGCGTAATCTTTAAAATTGCAAGTACTTTATAAAAATTATGCAAATGCCTTCTAACTGCTAAAATCGGAGGTTAGGGGCTCCATGTATCTCCTGCCAAAATTGAGTTTGACATACAGATATGTAATGTCTCAAATTATGGTGATAAAACTCTTGGTTTAATGAAGATAGCCTTGAAAAATCATAGGGTTAGAGATTCTCAGTTCTATCATCTATCAGCTGATAACTGGTGCTAAATCTCATGCTTTGGATTACATTGCATTTACCCCCTTAATAGTGTGTTTAAATATGTTTTGTTTCTCCACTGCATTTCAAAAGCTTAAAACTATTTTTATTACAATTATAAAACATAAACCACCCAGGTTGTCTTTTGACCTTTAATATGTTTGAGGGAGGTAACTTTGTAATTAATACATGCAATACCAATAAATCTGTAAAAGGTCAGGTATCTTTTTTAAAAAAAAAAGTACATACAATGAAACTGTGACAATTCAAATGTTGTTGCTTTATATATTTCATTTTATCAATTGTTAGAAAGTAAACTTCAGTGAGGGAGGCTCCTGTATGTGTTCTTGGGTTTTTTAGAGTTCCAGATCACAAAGATAACTTTCCTCTTACATTGTGAATGAATACTCTAACACATTACGATTTTACTTCAAAATTTTTTGTAATACATTTGAACAAATGATCCTCATAGAGCTTTTAGAATTCCTTGACCTTGATGATTTGTGCTGACAACTTCAACTGTCTGTAAACATGGAGACTAATAGATTACGATTGGAGTGCTTTGTTTGAAGCAGTTTCACAAATGATATAGTTTGCATCTATACTTTCATTAATATGCTTTGCGTTGAAATGATTTTATATAGCCTCAGGTATTAATACAATAGTTGTCATCAGCTCGAAGTTGCTGTTTGAATTAAAGGCAGAATAATATATTACTCACACTATGATAGGCAGATTAATTTTTGAGTGAATTTTGTTTGTGCATCTCATTTAGCATGTCCTTGAAGGATGAATATAATTGGAAAAATTACAAAAAACAAACATTTAATAACAATTATTTGATGTTCCTTGCATCTTTTGTATGTAATTTACAAAATGATTGTATTTCTCTTGGTCTGAAAGAGAAAAAGCATTACAAAGCTTGAAATAGATTTTTTTATGGTCTATTGATTATTGAAACTTTCGAATGATTCTTTCACATTATCTTTTTGTCCAGAGTATGACTGACTTATTTATTTTCAAATGCTAGGAATCGTATTAAACTTTCACCCACTAAAATAAAGCCTTTATAAGTTCTTTCTGACTTTTTTTGAGAGCACTGGTTAACTTCCAGTTACTTCTTTGTATTTCACTTCATGCGGTTATTCAGAAATTACCAAGAACATTAACATAAAAGATGATCAAGTAGTCACGAAGTACCTTAAAATAAGAGGAAAATTTTAAAATAGCACTATAGCTTTTTTGTAAACTGGAAATTGTAAAATAACTTTAATTTGTTTGCCTTATTAGCAAAACACAGTACTTGAGTTAATGGGAGCTTTAGAGCATTGTAGAGATGAGTTTTTTGGATAAGTGATAACTTGGCAAAAAGGTTTTGTTTCTCTTCTGAGATCCCCTTGACTGAATTTGCAGCTTTGAATGTATTCCTACATTTTTTGTAATCTTATCCTCACATGCTGTTCAATGCTCCCTTAGTGTGAAGGGGGAGCTGAAATTGTATAAAAACCTGAGATAATCAGTAACATATATTCAATATTGTCCTCTAATAAAATCTAACTTTGCTGCCCAGTGGACGAATGGTGTGCTGCCAATATTACTTTTTATTTTTAACCATATGCAGTTGAGCAGTGTTTTTTCTGTGACATATTATAGAAGTTGCCATTCCCTTTGGCCTCTTCAGTAAATGTTTTTAACTCATGTTCTTACTTTCATGCCCTTCTGCAGTTAAACCTTGATAGCGTTTCCTCATTTATTTCCTCTGGCGCTTCATACTACTTTAGTGCTGTTTATCAGGATTGCTCTCTCGCAGTACTTGAGGAAGAGAGTGAGAACACACTTGGCAGTTGTGACCATTAGGCTATCATTCATAAAAGATCTACTGTTCCACCCCCTGAAGGATGCTGGTGTCCCTCTGTCTGGCTACGCTTCAGCCTTGGTCCCTTTAAAAAGGAAGGCTCTTGGCACAGCGCTGCCCCTTTTCAAACCCTGCATTCCCAGGGGATGAGTCAGCGACCACACTGCCCCTTTGGCAGCAGTTTTCATCTCCCCCCTCACCGCCCCCCCCAAAGCACTGTTCCCTTCACTCTGCCAGGCCAGCTGAACACCCTCCTGCTTAAAGGTGCAGGGCGGTCATTCTTCCTTTTCCCTCTCTGCAGCTTCCCTCATGGGTTGAGAAATTGTTGCAGATTGGCAGATGTAATCCAATGCTCATGGTGCAATGATTTAAATCAAGGTTTAACTCACCAAGTGGAAAGGCTAGATTTAAATAATTTTAATCATCTTTTCTGTTTGTACTTCAGTTATTTTCTAAAGAAAGGTGCATTCTCATTGATACAACGAATAAAACATGTTGATTACAGCTGTGTAGTGCCTTTGTACTAGATTTGCCACAGCTTTTTGCAACCTAGGAGGGAACACTAGAACCATATACATTTATTTAAGCAATTATATGGCTTAATATTTTCAGATCCTTAATAGTATATTTTTAGTACATTAGAAAATGACAGATTATATTGGTTATTCACTAAATTAACTTTTTGCTCATGATTTGTGTCAAGATGGATTAAGATGGAACTAGAATTTCAACACAATGGCACAAAATTATTTTTAAGGCTGTCGATTAATCACAGTTAACTCACGCGATTAACTAAAAAATTGTGCTTCATCACAGTTTTAAATGCATTGTTAAACAATAATACCAATTGAAATTTATTATAAATATTTATGGATATTCTTCTACATTTTCAAATATATTGATTTCAGTTATAATATGAAATATAAAGTGCACAGGATTCAATTTATATTTTTATTACAAATTTGCACTGTAAAAATGATAGATGAAATAGTATTTTTCAGTTCACCTCATACAAGTTACTGTAGTGCAATCTTTGTTGTGAAAGTTAAATTTACAAATGAAGTGTTCTTTGTTACATAACTGCACTCAATAACAAAACTATATAAAATTTAGAACCTACAAAACCACTCAGTCCTACTTCTTGTTCAGTTTGTTTACCTCTATCGGAGGTGCTGCTGCCTCCTTATTTACAGTGTCACCAGAAAGTGAGAATAAGCATTCACATGGCACTTTTGTAGCTGGAGCTGAAAGGCATTTACGTGCCAGATATGATAAACATTCATATGCTCTTTTCATGCTTCAGCCACCATTCTAGAGGACATGCTTCCATGCTGATGACTCATTAAAAAAAATAAATTAAATTTGTGACTGAATCCTTGAGAGAGAGAGTGTGTGTCTCCTGTTCTATTTTACCTGCATTGTGCAATATATTTCATGTTATAGCAGTCTTGGATGATGACCCAGCACATGGTCATTTTAAGAGCACTTTCACTGCAGATTTGAAAAAACGCAAAGAAGGTACCAATGTGAGATTTCTAAAGATAGCTATAGAACTTGACCCAAGGCTTAAGAATCTGAAGTGCCTTCCAAAATCTGAGTGGTGAGGCGTGGCACATGCTTTCAGAAGTCTTAAAAGAGCAATACACTGATGTAGAAACTACAGAACCCAAACCACCAAAAAAGGAAATCAACCTTCTGCTGGTGGCATCTGACTCTATTGATGAAAATAAACATGAATCGGTCTGCACTGCTTTGGATCGTTATTGAGTAGAACTCATCAGCATGTCCTCTGGATGATCATTGAAGCATAAAGGGACATATGAATCTTTAGTGCATCTGGCACATGAATATCTTGTGATGCTGGCGACAACAGTGCCATGCGAACACTTGTTCTCACTTTCAGGTGACATTGTAAACAAGAAGCTGGCAGCATTATCTCCTGCAAATGTAGACAAGCTTGTTTGTCTGAGCGATTGGCTGAACAAGAAGTAGGACTGAGTGGACTTGCAGGCTCTGAAGTTTAACATTTGTTTTTGAATGCAGTTTTTTTGATAGAATTCTACGTTTATAATTTCAACTTTCATGACAAAGATTGCACTACTTGTATTAGGTGAATTGAAAAATACTACAGTAACTCCTCACTTAAAGTTGTCCCAGTTAATGTTGTTTCGTTATGTTGCTGATCAGTTGGAACATTTAAAGTTGTGCAATGCACCCTTCTAACGTTGTTTGGCAGTCCTTTGCTTTGTCCACTGCCTGCAGGAAGCTGGTGGGGGGGCTTGGAACCAAGGTGGACCAGCAGCCCCCTTATCAGCTCCCCGCTCCCCTAAGTACCCGGTGTTGCAGCTGCCCAGCAGGCTCTCAGTCGGCAGTTCAGCTGTCCCTCCCCCCACTGCCATGTGCTGCTCTTGCCCTCTGCCTTGGAGCTGCTCTCAGAGACGCCTGCTTGCTGTGCAGGGGGCCAAGGGGAGGCTAATGTCAGGGTATTCCCCTCCCCCCTTCTCCATATAGAGCAGGGAGGGGACACTGATGGAGAGAGACAGAGCATGGGGCAGCAGGTGCTGTCTCAACTTCCTGGTCCACTTAAGACAATGCACTTAAGAGGTGAGTCAGCTTACTTAAAGGGGCAGTGTGCATTTCTCTTTCTCTCTCCCACACACAAGGTGTGTGTTTCTTTGTCTGCTATGCTGTCTCCCCTCCCTCCAGTTCATGCTGCCTTGATGAGAGGCTACATTAACAACAATGTGTTAACCCTTGAGGGCTCAGCCGAGTGCTAGTTCATCATTTACCAGGAAGGCATTCCCTGAGGAAATATCCCTCCCTCCTCTACCGTCTAATTTCACCACCTCAACCAAGCCTCACAATCATCATAGCTGTGAACAGTTTAAATTGTTTGTATTATCTATATTATATATCTATATAATATATACTTTTTTGTCTGGCGAAAATTTTTTTCTTGGAACCTGTTCTCTCCCCCCCCCCCCAATATACATTATTATGGGGAAATTGAGTTCGCTTAACATGGTTTGGCTTAAAGTCACATTTTTCAGGAACATAACTACAACGTTAAGCGAGGAGTTACTGTATTTTTTTTTGCAGTTCAAATATTTGTTATAAATATAAAGTGAGCACTGTACACTTTCTATTCTGTGTGGTAATTGAAATCAATATATTGGAAAATGTAGAAAACATCCAAAAATATTGAAATAAATAACATTCTATTGTTTAACAGTGCAATGAATTTTTTTAATCACTTGACAGCCATAATTATTTTTATTTAACTAAACCACCATAAATGTTTTGGATACATACACTTGTTATCAAAAGATGTTTCACATTTACAGCTAAAGGATTTAGTAAAGGAACAGAGGGATTAATTGTAGTCAGTATATTTAATATTAAATCAGGTCATCCTGGGAAAGTTTTCAAATATGCCTAAGTGAAAGTGAAGCTAAGTTCCTACTCACTTAAGTCTCTTGAAAATGAGACAACAGTCTCCCAAGTTACTTTGACTTTCCTTTGGATTCTTAAAACTAGTGGACCCCCCTTCTGTTTTTTATTCGTAGACTGGAAGCGACACATTTTCTTTTTCAACTCCCAGTCAATTTCTCGACTTTGAATGAATTAGTCCAAATTAAGAAAATATTTTTTCTGTACCAGCAGATGATATTGCTGTCAGAAGCTAGTTTATCATTTCAAGGTAATAAACTGATGATTAGCTAGTGACTTCCACCAGTTGAGTGGTGTGACTTTCTTTAAATTATCAGCAAACATGTTTTGATTGAATGGTTCACGTACAGCCCTGAAATTTATTATGGGTGGCATGATTACTGGATGATTATTAGATGCACATATTGTATAGCAGCATCTTCTTCTGCAGTTAAGCATGTATGTTGATGACTTGGGTTCAGAATATCTAACCTGGGCCGTGAAAGAAATTTTTTTTAGTCACTCACACTCTGAGTAGTATTCCGTGCCCTGCTATTTTTTAAGAGATTATAAATGAAAGAGTCTTTCTGCAGTTGTTTGTAGCACTGTTTAAATGAGAACAGAGTAGAATTCAGACTCAGGTAGAGAGAAGCTATAAAATAAGAGTTTGAGACCACCCAGGTAGGCTCAGTGGATGATTCTGATGAATTATGTGGTATCTCCTGGACTCTGAGGTCTGGTCCCAAAACCTGTGGTGACTGTCTATTGGTTTTGTTGTTTTGTTTTTTTGTTTTTTTTTGTTTTTTGCATCCAGTAGCACAGCCCCTGTTGCATGCAAATTGGATGTACACTCAGCGTGGAGATGAGTTGAATGAGACTATTAAATGAGTTTCTGTATGACTCTCAACTCATTTCCTGCAGAAGTAAAATGTGTAGTCAATTTGGCAGGGAGTTTCAAGAGCGAGAAGGTTTTAGAGTTAAGGCATGGGATTGGGACCTAGGAGGATTGGGTTCTATGCATGGCTCTGCCATATAATTCCTATTTGATGTTGGTTAAACTGAGCGTGTGCACCTAATTTTCTGGGTGCTCACCTTGATACCTAAGACCTTACTTGAAAAGTGCTGAGCTTTCATAATAGGAGCTCTTGATGCTCACACTTCTCAAAAATCTGGCCTTCACTGTCCCAAGTGCCAAAATCAGTGAACATATGAAAATTTTAGCCTAAATCTCTAATTCTCCTTCGGTAAAATTGGATAATATTTCCTATTTCAAGGGAGTGTTGTGAAGGGGGGAGGATAGCTCAGTGATCTGAGCATTGGCCTGCTAAACCCAGGGTTGTGAGTGCAATCCTTGACGGGGCCATTTAGGGATCTGGGGAAAAATCTGTCTGGGGATTGGTCCTCCTCTGAGCAGGGGGTTAGACTAGATGACCTCCTGAGGTCCCTTTCAACCCTGGTATTCTATGATTCTAAGATAATGGTTTTTAATGTTTGTGAGGTACTTGAATACTACAGAGATGAGCACAATCGAAAACCCTATGAGGGAAAAAATATATATATTCAGTCCAACATTTGGGTGGTATGCAGTAAGCAGGATAGGGAGCCACATACTGAATGATCAGGGAAAATATTGAACAATTGCTTCGCTTACTGGGGGATTGTCCATCCTGTGTCCTGAATAAGGCAGGATTCTGTGGAAAAATTAATATGTGGCCTTATAACTACAGGCTATACCATACATGTACTCAAGGGAATAGAATTCACATTGCACAGGTAACCTTACTTCTGGCATCTTCTAACTTGTGAATGCTTGGATTTTAAGATTGTTAAAATAGCCCACCACAAAAAAAAAAAAGAGAAAAATTCACAATGTGCGGAATTATGTAGTTTTAAGGAAAACTAGGAGAGGAGAGAATCCATCTTGAGTAACACAGTAACCCTTTGCATAGATTGTCAGTAAGATTTAAGCCTAGGAGCTTCAGTTACATGTTAGAAATCTGTCATTTAAACTAAAAGAAGAACTCAGCTAGTATTAATATGCTGTAATTCTGTATATCATAGGTTGGCAAACTACAGCCCGGGGGCCAGATGTGGCCCTTCAGACATTTTAATCTAGTTCTCGAGCTCCCGCCAGAGAGCGGGATCCGGGGCTTGCTCTGCTCCATGCAGCTCCCAGGAGCAGCAGCATGTCCCCGCCCATCCTCTGCTGCAGCTCCATTGACCAAGAATCACAGCCAATGGGAGCTGCAGGGGTGGTGCTTTAGGACGGGGCAGTGCACAGAGCCGCCTGGCTGCCCCTGTATGTAGGAACAGGAGGGGGGACATGCTGCTGTGCTGCTGCTGCTTGAGGTAAGTGCCTCCCAGAGCCTGACCCCCTGCCATGCCCCAACCCCCTGAACCACCCTGATCCCCCTCCCACCATCCAAACCCCTTGGTCCCAGCCCGGAGCACCCTCTTGCACCCCCAACACCTCATCTTCAGCCCCACACACACACCCCAACCCCCTGCCCCAACCCAGAACCCCCTCCTGCATACTGAACTCATTTCTGGTCCCACCCTAGAGCCCACGCTGCCAGCTAGAGGCCTCACCACCTTCCACGCTCCAACCCCAAATTTTGTGAGCATTCATGGTCCACCATACAATTTACATACCCAGATGTAGCCCTCGGGCCAAAAAGTTTGCCCACCCCTGCTGTATATGGACCACTAGTTAAGAGATGTCATATGCTGTCATTGGGTTACATAACTATTTGTTTGACATCAGTAGCATCCTGGGAATCATGATTCCTCCATTCTGTTCGATTCTTGGAAGGTAGTATGATCTGGTGGCTAGGGGATGAAACTCAGGGTATGTCTACACTACGAAATTAGGTCAATTTAGTAGAGGTCAGGTTTTTTTTAGAAATTGATACAGTCGGTTGTGTGTCCCCACGAAGTGCATTAAGTCGGCGGTGGGCGACCACAGTACCGAGGCTAGTGTTGACCTTCAGAGTGTTGCACTGCAGTAGCTACTATCCCACAGTCTCTGCCGCCCACTGGAATTCTGGGTTGAGCTCCCAATGCCTGATGTGGCAAAAAACATTGTCATAGGTGGTTCTGAGTACATGTTGTCAGGCCTCTCTTCCTCCATGAAAGCAACAGCAAAAAATGATTTCTTGCCTTTTTTCCTGGGTTACCTGTGCAGACAATATACCACGGCAAGCGTGGAGCCTGCTCAGCTCACTTTCATGGTATGTCTCCTGGGTGCTGCTGGCAGATGTGGTACTACAGTGCTACACAGCAGCATTCCCTTGCTTTGCCTTGAGGACAGCAAATGGTGCAATATGACTCCTAACTGTTGTCATCGTACCGGGTGTGCTCCTGGCCGAGCTCGGTGAGGTCGGTCAGGGTTTCCTGGATTAAAATGGGAATGACTCCAGGTCATTCTCCAAGTTTCGTCTAATGGAGATTCAGTCCTGCCTGGAATATCATGCCAGCTGGAGGCTTCTGCCTCAGGCTGCTCTCTGAGATGGCAGCACCTCGTGGTCGCACCTACCCCAACCTATCCCGTGCTCCCGTGGCTCATGAAGCCTGGACAGTAGTAAGGAGCAGTTCATCTATAGACTGAGCAAGTGCATAATGGTGGTAGAATGTGCCTTTGGACTTTTAAAAGCTCGCTGGCACAGTTTGCTGACTCGGTTAGACCTCAGCAAAACCTGTATTCCCATCATTATTACTGCTTACTGTGTGCTCCACAATATCTGAGAGAGTAAGGGGGAGACGTTCATGGTGGGGTGAGAGGTTGAGGCAAATCGCCTAGCTGCTGATTACGCACAGCCAGACACCAGGGCTGTTAGATGAGCACAGCAGGGCGTGCTGTGCATCAGAGAAGCTTTGAAAACCAGTTTCATGATTGGCCAGGCTACGGCATGAAAGTTCTGTTTGTTGCTCCTTGTTGACCTCCTTCCCCTTGGTTCACTCTACTTCCCTGTAAGCCAACTGCCCTCCCCACTTTGATAATTGCTTGCTGAGGCAATAAAGTCGTTTCAAATTCATGCATTCTTTATTAATTTGTCACACACATGGGGGGATAACTGCCAAGGTAGCCTGGGAGGGGTGGGGGAGGATGGAAGCACAGAGTTGGAGTAGTTCTAGGGGCACCCCCCTAGAATGGCATGCAGCTCATCATAAAATGGCATGTCTGGGGCTCTGACCAGGAGCGGCCATTTGCCTCTCTGGTTCTTAGGTAGGCTTGCCTGAACTCCTGAAGTTTCACGTGGTACTGCTGCAGGTCCCTGTTATAGCCTCCATCCTTCGTGCCCTTGGAGATTTTTTCAAATATTCTGGCATTTTGTCTTTTGGAACGGAGTTTGGATTGCACAGGTTTGTCTCCCCATTCAGTGATCAGATGCAGTACCTCCCATTCAGTCCATGCTGGAGCTCTTTTGTGATTCTGGGACTCCGTGGTAACCTGTGCTGATTAGCTTTCCACGCTAGCCAAACAGGAAATGAAATTCAAAAGTTCGCAGGACTTTTCCTGTCTACGTGGCCAGTGCATCTGAGTTGAGAGCGCTGTCCAGAGTGGTCACAATGGAGTACTCTGGGATAGCCAGTACCGTCGAATTGCATCCACACTACCCCTAATTCTATCCAGCAGGATCCATTTCTGTGCTAATCCCCTTGTCGGGGAGGAGTACAGAAATCGATTTTAAGAGCCCTTTAAGTCGACAAAAATGGCTTTGTCGTGTGGGTGGGTGCAGAGTTAAATAACTCTAATGCTGCTAAATTCGTTCTAAACTTGTAGTGTAGACCAGGGCTCAGTTAGTTTGTCTGGGTGCTCTTTGTTTCTTAGTGATGGCGTTCAATTCTGTGGTTCTCCAGGTGTATTTTGAAAGTAAATTATGCAGGACCAGCCCCATTTTACAGTCCGCATTATCAAATACACAGATTTAATACATTTAATCTGGTAAAGTAGCATAGCTAACCGAATAAGACTTCAGTCTGCCATATTAGAGACCTCGTTTCTATTCCCATCTTTGCCAGAAGTTACATCCTCAGATCTTAAATTTGTTGAAGAAGAGGAATTGTATTTATCTGCCTTCTAAGTTAGGGATATGAAACCTTTGTACTCCATAATTCTTGTTAAGCAAGAACTAACACCTGTTTCACTGGAAGAAGTGAGTCTAGAGTTATGGTTCCTGATCTCCAGCATATAGCTCTGTCCAATAGACTAATGTCTAGTTGCTGCCTAAGGAGGATTTGTTTCCTTAGTGTCCCATCTGGAGCTCTAGTTCTGGCTGTTATATGATATAATGCTGAAGGTTCAGTGAGGCCTAAGTGTGCACTGTGCAGTCAGATCACTTGAAATAACAGGCATGTATATAATTGGTAATAAAGTTTAAGGGAGGAGGGATAACTCAGTGGTTTGAGCATTGGCCTGCTAAACCCAGGGTTATGAGTTTAATCTTTGAGGGGGTCATTTAGGGATCTGGGGCAAAAATCTGTCTGGGGATTGGGCCTGCTTTGAGCAGGGGGTTGGACTAGACCAGGGTTTCTCAAAAAGGGGGTCGCCGCTTGTGTAGGGAAAGCCCCTGGCAGGCCCCCTGGACTATATGACCTCCTGAGGTCCCTTCCAACCCTGATATTCTATTGTATGAGTCAATAAAGTTGACATGAGAACAGCAGTTTTCTGTGGATAAGTCTGGTAGAATTTCCACGGACAGTTTAAAAATCACCTCTTTGACCTCTGGACTACTGAATTTCAGTTCTGGTCTCTAGATATACTAGAGTTCATAACATCAGACTTTAAAAAACTGGTACAAAACTACCAATTTTTTTCACTAACTATATTATCAAATGACCTGAATTTTTTTTGAATTTTTTAAATAAACCACCTGGAGCTGAAATTTTTGATGTTCCATGTATATTGGTTTCATTTTATACTGAAAATAAAGGGTTATATTGAAAAGTATATTGGACATGATTTCTTTTCTGCCTTCGGATGAAAGCGTGGACGAGCACTATGCTATAACAGGCCATTGGGTAAAAAAAAGTATTGTTGCAGTATTTCCCTACTACTTCCACTCTCATTTTAGATTGTGAGCTCTATGGGTAGAGACATGTCTGACTCTCTTTAAATGTTTGGCATCGTTCTAGGGACTAAATAAATATTTCGAAGTAAAGAGATGACAAGTTTTCCAACTACTGAATAGAAGTCTGAAGTAGGGGGAAAGGGACTTACAAGCTTCCTCTGGTGTTAAAACTATTTCTGCTTAAAGATTTTCTTCCTTTTAATATTTGTAAACTTAATTTACTTCATACACACTTATGCTAGAAATTGTACTAAACTTAAAGAAATTGACTTTAAAATGTATGTCTACATCAGAAGAATTTTTTTATAAGTGTATAAACTTTAATTGTAGAATTCTACATGTTTTACCTGTAGGCTGCATAATGGCTCACGCTGTTTTAGATCAAACGTGTTGATGCCTGCGAAAAGAAACAGTCAAACTTGTTAACAGAAGTTTTATACATGAAAATAGTATTACATTTTAATTTTCTCAAAACTTATTAGTCTATCTTGTTACATAAAACATTTTCAAGTATCAAACTTTGTACTATGTATATATTTAAGATTAGTTCTGATGACTGTTCCCTACTGCACTTCTCCATTTCCAATTTCCATTTGTGCTTGGCCGTCTTGTGTACAATTTCACTAGAGGGCAGTGCTATGCAAGAAGTGCAATGGTAAGTGCTGTATCTTGCCAACAAATCTTTTGCAAAAGAATAAATCTATATTGCATTTTTAAAAACCTAAAAGTTAGAAAAGACTTGTATTTAAAAGCTGCATCCAGTTCGCTTTATTGAACCCGAACATTCACGCGGACTTTATTCCCATATAGAAATTACATTTGAAATTAAAGCTTTTGATTTTAAAAATTGGCATTTTTAACTGCCTTTATAACAATACAGTTGAAGGGCAGTGGGGAAAGCGTCAATTGTATCATCAGTTAGATTGAGATAAGCAGAGGTAACTGTGTAAATTCTATCCTGCTGTACTTTAATACACGATATGCAGCCAGAACAGAAATTTTACTGTTTCAGTATAGCACTTTAACTGATAAAACATTGTCAAATGGTAGCTGCCAGCAAGAAGCTTAGAAATACCAAATTTAATTAATTTTAAATGCATTTAACTATAAATGGGTAGTGTTTCTGATAAAATACATAGCAGGCTTGCTGCAATAGTTGTTAAATTACTTTTAATCCATATACTGCAGAGGTTTCTTCTCCAAAGACACTTATGTGCTCTAATTGAGTCACACTCCTTTTTGTCTGTGCTCTCTGCATTTCCTAGCATTGCAGGCTCTGAAACTGCAACTTATACCAAATATAATTTTTCACTGTTTATCTTGTTCTCTGCTCTACCCCCCTTGATTTGTTTTTCTCAATCTGTCATTCCTCTCATATGTTAAGACTGTAAGTTCTTAAGGGCAGTTATTACACCTCTACCTTCATGTAACGCTGTCCTCAGGAGCCAAAAAACCTTATCACGTTATAGATGAAACCACATTAAATTGAACTTGCTTTGATATGCCAGAGTGCGTAGCCTCATCCCCACGGAGCGCTGCTTTACCACGTTATATCCGATTTTATGTTATATTGGGTAGCATTATAATGGGGTAGAGGTATATCTTATTGTACGTTGTGTACAGCACCTAGCATGATGGCATTGTGATCCACACCTATTAAGTTTCCAGCTTTCTCTGGACCTGGAGGTTTGCACACTTACCTGTGATGAAATCCTCTCTGGCTGCCTTATTATCAAACCTCTTGTGGAAGATGGGTCAAACACACACTGTATGTGGTAAGAGACATCCTGGTTCCTCAACAGGTGCAGACAGCCACTACTCTCTCTCCCTTCTCTCTGCTGTGGTCCCCTAGGCCAGTGTTTTTTGAATGTGGGCACCAGGGGCTTTTCTTGTGGCTACAGCCTCCTTGGTAGAGATGAGGTTGGGGGCAAAACAGCAGCCTTGCCCCCGCCCCCAGAGAGAGAGATGCTGGAGGAGAAGGCAACTAGTGAGTTCCTGGCTTTCTTTGGGGTGGTGGGGTCAGGTTTCAGCCCTGGGGAGGCTGGTGGCAGTCTCCAACTGTGGGGCTTCGAGATGCAGTGGCAGGCTCCGGGGTCCGACTCAGGATCTGGCCAAGGGCACTAGACTCCAAATGTGGGGTTTCAGGCTCCATTCCGGGGGCCCTGGCTGCACAGCAGCAAGTTCCGGCCCTGGTCTCACCGCACACCAGCCTGGCCCCTCCTGCCTCCCCCAGTGCTCAATCTATTCCAACCCCATTGTCCTTGGCCCTCACTACATCCTTACCCACCTCCCCTTGTCAGAGCGGAGTAAGTCTGCCATGAAAAGTGATATTTGTGTGTTTTAATACCACTTTTCACAGCCGACTCTAGTAGCTAGCTGGTAGACTGTGAAAAACGATATTAACATACAAGTATCACTTCTCACGGCAGCAGACTTACTAGCTAGCAAGTCTTTTTTTTTTATGCAACCAAAAACGCTAAAGAAAAAATCATAAAGATATGTGCAAAGCACCTTATTTGTGTTTCTGTTCTGTTTAAGTCCAGTAAAGAATAGAGACAACTGTATATTATTATTATTATTATTTATTATTATTGGGTCTGCACAAAAAAAACTGTACATAAATAATGATTTGGACATGTATCTGTGCATTGTTAGGGGGCTTATTCCTTCACCCTCTCACTTCCCTGGTCCTTCTTGCATGAACAGAGAGCAACAATACCCAAAGTCCAAAGGCACAAACAATTTGATGTTTATTGGGGTGAACTTCCAGCAAACATGATTCCAGTTTCCTTCCTTAGTGTCCTCCTTCCCAGCTGTGATACCACAGAGCCTTGCCTGTGTCCCTTTCTGTTCCCATCCCCTGTTCCCATTTCCCCCTTTAGCAAAACGTGATCCCAATTCCCCCATCCCCAGTCCCTGTTCCCAACCTCTCCCCTGTTACTTCCTGATCGACTGCAGATTATATAGTAAAAGTTGAGTTCTGCTTAGCTATACCTTAACCAATCATTTTACTGAAATTTAACTAACCAATCCTAACATATTGTAACATGATTATTTAACCAATTATATCCCGCCACCTTAATTGGTTTACACCAACAAAATTAATTATACAGCAGACGGAAACAATTACAGAACCAGACGGAGATCATGCAAATAAACATATAAAACAATACAGAAGTGAGGATTTCACAGCTGCATCTATATGGACATAAGGGTTTTCCAGCTGTGTCTATTGATAAGTGAGTTCTTACCAGACAGAAAATTATCAAACTAAATTTCCTTTTACATGTTCTAGGCTTTTTCCTTTCTCTGGAGGTGATAGATCGGATCACCTTCCTAACAACCCCAGATTACCTTATTTCAGTATGACTAAACAGGACCTCAGACTGTCACAGTAAGAAAAGGCCATTACACAGTGATTTTTTGATTCTTTCTTTTATACCTCTATAAGTAGCTAAGTGATAAGAATACACCTAAATTCTTGAAGTATAGGCTTTTGCAGGCAGGCCTGAATATCTATATCCTAACATGCATATTTATTTGTTTTTCCTAAAGTTAATTAAGTATTTTAGGAAAAATTGTCAGAGCAGCCAGCAGCAAGAGTTGTTGCAAGAACCCCTGCCCTAGGCAGATGTAGGCGAACATCTGGATCTGTTGATCGTTTTGCATCCATAAGAGTGGGGAATGAGAAGCAGAGTAACTTGGCATAGCTGAGAGGCAGGGGGGCAGGTAGGGAGTAGGGCTAGCACATACCCAAATACCTGTTTGCATGGTATGGGGCAAGATTAATGTTGGGCCTAAATAGCAGAGAGAATGTGTGGGGAGAGATTGGATGGGGGGGGTTGTCTGTAGATGGTATAGAATTTATTGGGTGTGGTATTAGCTGGAGTGGAATTATATGGGAAAACTGAGCATGTACAATTGTGAAGGAGTAGAATTAATTGGGGTGGGGGACTTGTTTGGAGCACTGTGGGGGGAATATAGAATGAATTAGTGGTCTGTGTTGGGAATTGATTTTGGGGGGGGGTTAGAAGAAAGAATGAAATAGTGGTGGAAGTAAAGAAATCAGTTTAATCTAAAATTCATTCTCTTCTCTCTGGGCATATTTTTCTTCAACACAATTGAAAACAGATAAACAAGTACAGGAGAGACATCCCACAACTGCACCCAAGGAGAGAGAACTCAGCAACAATTATTCCATTAACACAAATCAGAGTTCTTGTACTTCAGACACATTCTTCTAGCTGCTTTCCCCTAGTGTAGTAAAAGGAATCCCAGTCATATCTGGAGTAGTGGGAGTGGGACTGGTATATACTCCCAAAACACAAGGTTGTCAGATGAGTTGGAAAACTGTATATAGTCACCAATTACTCTACTTCATTCATTAATGATTTATGTAAATTTGACTCTGTTGGGTTTGGATTAGCTGAAGTTAGCTATTTTTGCTGATCTCTGAGGCCTCTAGACATTATTGCTATAAAATGTGACAAGCATTCAGAAAATTTATGCTTTGCTCAGCCTTTTGGCAGATACTTACTTTTCAGCTCCATTTTTCTTATGTACCTTTATCTGGTCCTCTTTCTGTGTCTAAGTAGCAGCCTTCTGGTTTTAGGAAGTGCATAGTGTGTGAATACAAAATGTCCCTGCTGGATGGTCACAATTACTATCTGTTTTGCCTCTGGGCAGACGATGGAACATCTGAATGCAACATCTGTTGTAGGATGATACCTTTAATTTGCAATTTCTGGGTGAGCTCTTTGGACTTTATTTCAGCATATACTGAGGTTTCAGATTCAGATTTCACAATGTTTCAGGGCTGAGTACCCAAACTTCCCTAATTCTGACTTTATACATAGCTGTAGCGCAGTCCTCTGTGCTAGTGTATATGATGCTGAGTGATATTTAATTTCTTGATTACATCTAGTCATATCCTCTTATGCCCCAAATCTTGGTTTCATGGGATGAAATTTATTTCTGTCCTGTACAAAGCCAGATTACTTGAGCTTTCTGCGGGGTGGTTAGTGGGAATTTTGGTTGAGGGGATGGAATTCACTCACCAGCCTGCAGGCAGTCCACATGCTGGAGTGCAGCCCCTCTGCATTTGCTCTGCAGCCCTTAAACTGGACTAATGGTGGGGGCTACTCCACTCTTGGTGCACAGACCACTGGGGACACTAATCACAGATATCATGTCCCTTCCCTAACTTCCCCGATATTGCATCTATCTGTTCAGAGACCAGTGGGGCACATCCTTCCAAACCATACAGGTGTGGACTCCTGCTTGCATGGTCATCCTGCCCACCATGACTATATCCATCATGTGAAAGGAAGGGAATTATGCAAGTTGTCCACTGCACAAGTGAGGTTGCTCTCCCCCCTCCCCCCAAAGTAAAGAAGTAGTAGATTTTAGGAGAAAAATAAAATATTGACTCAATTCTTTTCAGGAGGTTATAATTGATAGTTCTTCATGGAGTGCTTGCTCATGCCCATTCTGATAGGTGTGTGTGCTCACCACATGCACTGGTGCCAGAAGTTTTTCCATTCGTCCATAGGGAGAATGTCTCCGACACCCTCTGGAGTGGCGCGCATATGCTGCAGTGTAAGTGGCGTTGCTGGTTCTCCTCCGCCCTCAATTCCATCTTGCCACCAGTGATGCTGCTGAAATGTTCCTTGCTTCAGCAAATCTCCTTGTCCAGAACTGTTAATTGTGAGCTTTTCTCCTGTAAAGAATTATTAAACTTGTTAGATAGTTCCCTTAGTGTGTTAGTTAGCTAGTTGTTAGTCGGGACTTAGCCTAGTGATGGGGTGTGCCCCGGTCCCCAGGCTTCAAACACTGTGACCATTGTAAGAAATTGATGCCGGTGAGTGACCTTCACAGTAGATGCTTAAGGTGCTTGGGGGAAGCCCACATAAGTGACAAGTGCTAAATTTATAGAAGTTTCAAGCCTCACACGAAAAAAGACTGGGACATTAGTCTCTGAGCACTACTTACGGAGTCGGCACTGACACTGGAACCGCCCAGGTTGGAGTCTCCTCCTAGCACTGTGGCTTCGGTGTGGAGTGCTCTGCTGGTCCGAAGATGGAACCGGTGTCGATTTCCCCCTCCCCAGCATTGTCTGGAAAGTGAAGAAAGGCCTGGAGGAGTCAATCTCCCATGTCCTGTAAAGGGAAGGAAAGGACAGGATGGGAGAGAAGACCCTTGCATGGTGGTAGTGAGCAGCTCCTCAAGAGTCAGGGCCCAGCTCCTGCTGAACCAGTCAGCCCATCCCAGGACCCACCTGCTACCCTGGACAGCATATTGGGAGTCTGGCACGTGGCAGTGCCATCAACCCCAGAAGCCCTGCAGGTGGTGCAGGATATTTTCTCTACTGGTGCTGCCCACATGTTTATGGCAGCACTGCAGTCCAGGGGTAAGCTTGCTGTGAGACCTTTCCAACAGTCCCTGGCAGTGCAGTACCACTCCTTTCCTCAGGGAATGTCCCACCAGTGCTTGCTCACCCAGAGCCACCACGCCTCAGACATGGAATGGCCCACTCAGCGAAGTCCGTGGCGTCAGTCCTCAGCCTCAGGGCACCACTCATCAGGCTCGAGGCGCAGGTCCCTGGTGGTATGATGCAAGCCTGCTGAGATGCACTCATCCCCTAAACAGCAGCAACGAGAATGTCGTAGCCAGTCCCTGAGTGTTCAGCTCTGGTTCTGCACAGGAAGCCGGAGGTCCTGGGAGCCCTGTTGCTAGTCATCAGAGTGCCCGTTCGGATCATCACAGCAGTGACGATGCTCCCTTGCTTGGCCATGTTCTCACTCCCACTCCTGTTTGATGGATCAATTCTGGTTGGAGAGCATTTGGTGTCAATCACCGTATCACCATCACTGATCTGCCAAACGCTGACACCAGTCACTAGGACCTCGATACGGAGGGTTGGCACCCTGGTGCAGGTCCCAATTGGAGCTCCGGAGCCAGCACCGAAGGAACTGAGGTTATTCATCAGCCTTAGCACTGTCTTGGTCCCCCGTACGCAGCCCTTCCTCGTCATGCTCAGACGCAGACCAGGAGTCCCTTCCAGCAGGACAAGATTGGTTATCAGAAGTATTGACACCTTCTGTGGCACTGCCACCGGTACCATGGCCATAGGGCCAGTGGCCCAACCCTGGAATCCCTGGGAGTTTCCCTGGCCATCACAGGAACATGGGCTAGCCCACGGGGCCTTGAGCAAGTGGTCTCCCATGGCCTCCCACCCACCTTTTGGACACAGATGCGACCATGCAAGAGGCCCCCTCTGGTTGGCCCAACCTTAACAGAGGGTCCTGCGGAAAAATTCTCAGGGGTGATGGAACCACCTGCCCCTGCTTCTGCCTTCTCATCACCCATAGGATGACACTAGGGCTGACCAGGAACTTTTAAAGAGGGTCTCCTCAAACTTGGACTGGAGGGCAAGGGGCTGGGGGAGCCCTTCGACTCCCTTTTTGATGTACTCAGTTCAGAGGCCCTGACTAAGGTAGCATTGCTGGTGCATGAAGGGGTAGCCAAAATCACAAAATCATTGTGGTAAGATCCATCCCTCTATTAGGGATGGTCTAGACAATATTTGGTCCTGCCATGAGGGCAGGGGACTGGACTCGATGACCTCTCGAGGTCCCTTCCAGTCCTGGAGTCTGAGTCTGAGTCTCCCTACCTACCCCCTATTTCTAAATGGGCAGAACACAAATATTTGCCTGTTTAAAGGGTGTGAATACTTACATACATATCCTTCCCCAAGCTCTTTGGTGGTGTCGGCCATCAATGCATGGGAAAGACTGGGCCAACTGGGAGCAATTCCCAGAAATAAAGACATAGACTCAATTTATTTTGGAGGAAAATGTTTTCATCTTTGGCCACTTGCAATGCTAGGCTCGATCTTCAGGCCCTGTATGGCCAATACGATTTGAAGATCTGGCGGTCTCTGGCCAAGTTTTGCGAATCCCTGCCTGAAGGTCCTAGGAGAGAATTCCAGGCAATCTTTGAGGGCAAAGCGGTAGCTAGAGTGGCTCTCCAGGCAGCCTTTGATGTGGTGGATGCCATGGCTTAGATGAGAGCAGGCTGGTTGCAATCCTCTGGTCTCTCCACAGAGGTCCAGCAGTCAATGCAGGACCTCCCATTCTACAGACAAGCCCTGTTCCCAGAGCAAAGAGATACCAAACTACATGATTGGAAGGACTTCTGGGTTACCTTACAGACCCTCAGCCTCCATACTTCGGATCCTTCTAGGAAGAGGTTTAAGCTGCAACAGCCACAGAGGTTTGGCAGTCAGCCCAGGTCAAAGCCCTTCCATGAGAAGGGCAAGGGCTACAAGCGCTGTCAGAGCCAGCAGCCCTTGACCTCAGCACAGTCCGGCTCTACCCACATGCAGCAGGGTTCAAAGCGGGCGTTTTGAGGGTGCTCCAGAGGGCCACCTTTCAGCCTGTATCCTGGATCCTGCTTCCCACCATTTCTTCAACCACCTATCATCTTTCCTCCCTGCCTGGGCCTCTAACTATGGACCCAGGGGTCCTCAATACTGTGGGTCAGAGCTATGTCCTCCAGTTTACTTCTGTCCCTCCCTGTCCTTCAGGGACCCTTCTCATGAAAACCTGCTTCGGCAGGAGGTACAGAGCCTTCTGCAGGCGGGAGCTGTGGAGGAAGTCCCTCTAAACCTCAGGGCAAAGGGTTTTACTCCTGTTACTTTCTGATTCCAGATGCTAAAGGGGGGCTAAGACCCATCCTTGACATGCAAGAACTCAACAGGTATCTCAAGAAGTTGAAGTTTTGCATGGGCTCCCTGGCCTCCATCCTCTTCCCATCCGTGGATCCGGGAGACTGTTATGCTGCTCTCGATTTGAAGGATGCATATTTGCACATAGCGATTTTACACAGACGTTTTCTCCTTTTCACGATAGACTCCACTCACTTCCAGTTTGTGGTGCTTCTGTTTGGGCTGGCATTTGCACCGATGGTGGTGGTGGCATTTTACCTTGGAAGTCAAGGTATTCAGATTTATCCATATCTCAACGACTGGCTGGTCAAGGTGCAAGATCCACTCCAGGTGCAAGATCCAGTCCGATGTCGCAGTACTGCAAGCCACGTGCCATGCCCTGGGCCAGTTGATAAATGAGAAATCAAAGTTAGTTCCAGTGCAGAGGATATAATTCATCAGAGCCATACTCAACTCCACCTGTGCCAGAGCCTTGCTGCCACAAGACAGGTTCCGGAAGATGGTGGATCTTATCGTTGGACTTTCCACGTTCCCTCTCGCCATGGCCCAGGTCTGCCTTCGGCTACTCTGCCACATGGCAGTGTGCACTTTTAGTTGTTTGCCATGTAAGGCTCAGGCTGCGGCCCCTCCAGCAGTTGCTAATGATAGTCTATTCCCCATACAGAGATCACCTGGACAAGGTCATCATGATTTCACCAAGGGTACTTACCTCTCTGCGGTGGTGGCCCGACCCAAGCACACTCTTAGAGGGTGTACCATTTGACAATCCACACCCTCGGTCTCCCTGATTTCAGATGCCTCTGACCTTGGCTCGGGGAGTGCACCTCAGCAAGATGCAGACCCAAGGGACTTAGTTCCCAGAGAAGCTGGCATTTCATATAAGTGTCAAGGAGCTCAAGGCAGTCCAATTGGCCAGTGGACGTCTTCCTGCCGCACCTGACAGGCGAAGTATGAGTGCTGATGTACATCAACAGGCAAGGGGGAGTGTGCTCGTCAGCTCTCTGTCAAGGAGTGCTTTGTCTGTGGGACTTCTGCATCCACCTGGAGGCCTGCCACCTCCCTGGCACGAAGAATGCTAGAGAATTGCCTCAGCAGGTCCTTCTGTCACCATGAGTGGTCATTCCTTCCAGAAGTGGTTCAGATGCTCTTCCAGAGGTGGGGAATTTTCCGATTGGACTTGCTACCAGATGGAAAAAAGTGTCGTCAGTTCTGCTCCCTGTAGGGTCTCTGTAAGGGTGCTCTTGCTGACGCTTTTCTCCTTTTGTGGTTGGTGGGGGACCTGATGTACGTGTTTCTGCTGATTCCACTCATCAGCAGGGTCCTGTCAAAGATCATGATAACCCATGCTCTGTCCCTATTGATCACCCCAGTGTGTCTGCACCAACACTGTTTTGGTACACTGATGGATCTGGCAGTAATTGCTCCTTGGTCGCTACCAGGCCACCGAGACCACCTCTTGCACCCAAATCTCGCTTCCCTCTACCTCACGGCATGAATGTTATGTGGCTGAACCCAGAGGAAAGGACCTGCTCTAGTGAAGTACAGGAGGTCCTCTTGGACAGTAGAAAACCTTCCTTTTTAGAATGACTTGTGCTGAGGTGGACAGGGTTCTCCCACTGGGCATCAGAACGGACCATCTCCCTGACGCATTCATCCATGCAATCCCTCCTAGACTGCCTGCTCCAGCTGAAGAACCTGTCTTCCATCAAGATTCATCTAGCGGCCATTTCAGCCTTTCACCTACATGTCCAGGAGAAATCAGTATTCTCACACGAGATGTCAGTCAGCTTCCTAAGTGGCCTTGAGAGGCTCTTCCTACTGGTTCGTAGCCTAGTCCCTTAATGAGACCTCCAATCTGGTGCTCACAGGCGCACCCTTCGAGCCTATGGACTCCTGTTCCCTTTCAGACCTGTCATGAAAAGTAGCTTTTCTTGAAGCAATTATGTCGGTGAGACGAGAATCAGAGTTGACAGCCCTGACCTCGGAGCCACCTTATACAGTGTTCTACAAGAGCAAGGTACAGCTGGGACCCCATCCAACCTGCCTGACAAAGGTGATGTTTTTTCCACGTAAATCAGGACATTTTATCCAGTGTTCTGTCTTAAGCATGAGGAGAGACAGCTGCATGCCCTGGATGTTCGGCATGCCTTGGCGTTCTATCTGGAACGTACCAAGCCTTTCCAGCTCAGCTCTTGGTTGCAACAGTGGATAGGATGAAGGGCCTGCTGGTGTCCTCTCAGAGGATCTTCAACTGAATTACTTTCTGCATCTGGGCCAGTTATGAGCCGGCACGGGTCCAACCACTGACTATTGTGAAGGCCTACTCAACTAGAGCTCAAGCATTGGCGGCTGCCTTCCTGGCTCCCATTCCTATCCAGGACATTTGCAGGGACGTGACATCTTTAGTGCACACATTCATGGAGTACTATGCCATCCCTCGCAGGCCAGAGACGATGCTGGGTTCGAAAGAACTGTTAGTCTTTGTGTCCATGAACTCCTACCTGTCTCTAGGTGACTCCCAAGCAGTACCACCAAAGTGAATGGACATGGGCAAGCACTAGAAGAGAAGACAGTTACCTTTTTTGTAACTGGTGTTTGAGATGTGTTGCTCATGTGTGTTCCAGGACCTGCCCTCGTTCCCCACAGTTGGTATTCCCACACCTTCAGTTCCTTCTTGCCAGGGAGTCCGCAGCACCCTTTATATTGTTGCATATGCGTTCCACTCCACAGAGAGCGAGAGCTGGTCCCCTATGGATACCATTTGAGGGGGAAAAACTTCCACCACCAGCACGTGTGGTGAGCTAACTTGAATGGACACGAGCGACATATCTTGAACACCAGTTATGAAAAAGGTAACCATCTTTTGCTTGCACTTCCACCCTCCTTTACAGTTTGAAATGTTCTGGGGTTTCTGGATTCAATTCAATTGTGATTTGTTTTACATAAAGGAAACTGGTACATAAACCGATTTGTTATCTCCTCCACTAATGTATGCCCACCCTTTACTGGGGAGGTGTTGTAACAGCTCAGAACTTTGAGCTTGTGAAATTCTGAAGCCTGGTAGAAGATGTATAAACCTAAGAATGGGGATAAATTATTCTTCCAAATCAATCAGAAGTAAATTATGCCCTTACCCTAAGGTGAGAACAGTTAGAAGCAAGATCAGCACTAAATACACCTGAACCCTGTGTGAAAGATTCTGGAATGCACAGGCATGCTTCAATCAATCATGATCCTAGAAATGGACCATGGAAGCAAATGAAAAGTGTTTTGAGAGAGAATGTGCTACTATACGTCCATGGTAGAGCCATCTTAAAGAGATGAAAAACTGCTCTCCATCTGGATGCTACATGTATACTTGTACACTTCTGAAACTTGATTCTTTTTGTATGAATGAATAATACCAGTGTTCCTTGGTGAACCACTGAGATGGACAGTAGAATGAATCTACAGGAGACCCTCTACGAATGAGTAGTGGGAATTCAGGTGAAACAAAATGTTAACTCAAAATGTGAGCTTCAAAGTAAGAGGGAGGGATTTATTTGCAGTATGCGCGTGTGGGTTGGGGGAAGGAAGTTTGGTATGGGACAACGCAATACAAAAATGTTGAGTTGAAAACCAGAGTAGAAAAGACAGGTGTTGGTTTACAGAGGGCAGAGTGTTCCTTGGATCTGGCACACTGAATTAGCACTTCAATGGCAAAGAAAAGGACAATACTGGCAAAAGGAACAAAACCTAGATGTGATCGCTGCTTTGGAGTGAGGAGCCGGACAAAAGAACCTCCGTGAATTATACAATTTGTTAGCATCAATAAGATTTGATTCTTGTCTTCCTAACAATATTTTTAGCAGTATTGTCCAGAAGCATGTCTGTTTTTTTGTACAGTATTGTATGTGATGCTTTATAGATTTTTATATGGGTTGCCATTAAAAGTAAACTTTTATTGTCATCTGTCACACATTCGTATGAGACCTCCATTGTTTCCTGTTTTCTCTGAGATCGTTGTCTGATAATTGTAGATAAACATTTTGTTCAGTGGTAGCTACTAAAAGAAACCTCCTTACCCTGTAAAGCTTATGAACTAAGTCAGGACAAGAAAAAAAATGAAAGGGTTTGTGGATAAGGGAGGTCATGTATTATGGTAAGGTATCTGGCTGATGAAGTTAGTGATGCATATATATCAGGGGTTCTCAAACTGGGGGTCAGGACCCCTCGGGGGGTCACGAGGGGATTACAGAGGGGATTGTGAGCTGTCAACCTCCACTCCAAACCCTGCTTTGCCTCCAGCATTTATAATGGTGTTAAATATATTAAAAAGTGTTTTTAATTTATAAGTGGGGGTCACACTGAGACGCTTGCTATGTGAAAGGGATCACCAGTAAAAAAGTTTGAGAGCCACTGATATATATTGAATGTTTTACAAATATTTGGGGAGATAGACTTTCTTAGTTGGGGGAGAACTAGCATTTATATATTTGATTGTATTATCTCAATTTTATCTAATATACCTTATATTTTAATTTGTTTATGGCAAGAGTATATATTGGGGGAAAATGAGTGGTCATTAATAAAGAACCCTGAACTCTGACCTTATAGTTGGAAATAGAGGTAACAAAATGAACTTTCAGATAGGCCCTGCAGTTCACATGCCTTATCACCCACTAGGGGCTGCAGAGATTCTCAGACCGTAAAGACCTTTAGGATGCTAAGCATGGTTACAGCATCGTTCACCATAGAGGTTACTAAGGCAGATGTGTATAGGAATCATTCACCTATTATCGAAGATTACTATAAATTCTTGTATAATTTAATTGTCATTCAGAGGCTTGAGAATTCAGTAATAGTCTGCATATACCATATGATGCAGAAAAAAATGTATAATGATTTTAATAACTTCACTTGTGGTGTTTGTGCAGTTGACCTACAAACTTATTACAGGTCACCAAAGAAGGACTGGCATTGGCATAGGGAAAAATGAAATGTCATTTGTGACTGGATTAGATGTATTTCTTCACACTTAGTGATGCTAATAGGAGTTGCTATTTACACATCATTTACCATTGGTTACCATACAGTGGTGTACAAGATACATTCATTTCCTTTTCCACAATAGAGGGATTCAGATACTGTAGTGATGTCTTTATGTCTTAATTATTGCTAAATGTTGGTCATTTCACCAACATACATCTCACACTCGTAAAAATTGTAGGGAATTTCTAAAGATTCTTATTCGTTAATAAATGTCCATTTACTTTATAGCAAGCTTACTTTGCTTTTCAATACTACCAGGGTATATTTTTGCTTTCAGACTCTTGCTTAAGGCATTTTGCAAAGCACTCCCATGTTCTAAACTTTATAGAGGTGTCAGAAATGTTCAAGAGTGAGAATTAGACTGGAAAAATGTTTAGAGAAATAACTCACTTCTCACTGATGGAAGCTGTTACTAACTATCTGAATATTTTTAATATCTATAAGCAAAAGTGTAGTCCTTGTCTGAAAACATTAGACTCTGATCTATAAAAAGAATGTATGGGTTTAACATCTAGATGACTCAGGATGTCCTATTTATTTGCAGAAACATGGCATGGATACTAACTCATTCTCATATACTGCAGGATTTTTTTGCTCTGTTATGAAAATGTAGACATGTATTTTGCAGTGCTCCTTTAATAAGTATGGGTAAAGTATTCACAGAATTTGAAGAGGGCTGTGGTTACTTTGATAACTGTAAATATCTCAGTTGGCTTATATGCAGCCATTGACCATTCTGATTTTTGTGCCTTTTAACTTTCAGATAAAGATGGAATACTCTTGTTTTCTCTCTAGTTTCCTAAAGAGTTCCTTTAGCATTGTAAAATAACTTGTAATATTATTCTAGATTAGAACCAATAAAACAAGTATGGGGTGAGTGCATATAGATAAGATGTGGAGAAACTAAAAAAAGAACAAGATTTGATTTGCATTTTCTATCATTCTTGTATTGCTTCAAGAAGAAAATGAGAAGTGACTTGTGATTTTCAGCTCCATGAGAGAGAAGGCATTCACCTTCCTTTCTTCTGTCCCCATCAGAAAACCCTTCTTAGATATTTTCAAGTTCTAAGGGGATCTCCGTGAAAGCAATGGCAGACTATCGTTTCACTCCTTTTTTCCTGCGTTACCTGTGCAGACGCCATACCACGGCAAGCATGGAGCCCACTCAGCTGACAATCACTATAAGTCTCCTGCTGGCAGACGTGGGACTGCATTGCTACACAGCAGCAGCTCATTGCCTTTTGGCAGCAGATGGTGCTTTATGATTGGTAGCTGTCGTCATTTCCTGGGTGCTCTTTAACCGACCTCTGTGTGGTCAGTCAGGGGCACCTGGGCTGACATGGGAGTAACTCAGCTTGGTCATTCCCATCTTCTGCCGAGCACCCAGGATATGACGATGGCTAGAAGTCGTAATGCAGCATCTGATGCCACTCCAAATATGTAAAAGAGAGATGGAGTGGATCAAAACAAGAAATAGACCCAATTTTGTTTTGTATTCATTTGCTTTCTCCCTCCCTCCGTTAAATCAACAGCCGGCTAAACCCAGGATTTTGAGTTTGATCCTTGAGAGGGCCATTCTGTGTGACAGTTGTTTGTGTTTCTCCTTGATGCAAAGCCACCCACTTTGTGGACTTTAATTCCCTGTAAGCCATGTTGTCAAAGCAAACAATCGTTTCGTGCCTTTTTTCAGCCCAGACGCCATAGAACTGGGATCATAGAGCCTGCTCAGATCACCACAGCATTATGAGTATTGTAATCACCACGCGCATTATCCTGGAGTATATGCAGAACCTGCCAAAGCAAAACCAGGCAAGGAGGCGACGGCAGCACGGTGATGTGTGATGAGGACATAGACATGGACATAGACTTCTCACAAAGTATGGGCCCCAGCAACGTGCATATCATGGTGTTAATGGGGCAGGTTCATGCTGTGGAACGCAGCCTCTGGGCCTGGGAAACAAGCACAGACTAGTGGGACCGCATAGTATTGCAGGTCTGGGATGATTCCCAGTGGCTGCAAAACTTTTGCATGCGTAAGGGCCCTTTCATGGAACTTTGACTTGCTTTCCCCTGTCCTGAAGCGCCAGAATACCAAGATGAGAGCATCTCTCACAGTTGAGAAGCGAGTGGCGATAGCCCTGTGGAAGCTTGCAACACCAGACAGCTAATAGTCAGTCAGGCATCAGTTTGGAGTGGGCAAATCTACTGTGGGGTCTGGTGTGATCCAAGTAGCCAATGCAATCAAAGAGCTGCTGATATCAAGGGTAGTGACTTTGGTAAATGTGCAGGTCATAGCGGATGGCTTTGCTGCAGTGAGATTCCCTAACTGTGGTGGGGCGATAGACAGAACCCATATCCCTATCTTGGTACTGGAGCACCAAGCCAGCGAGCACATAAACCGCAAGGGGTACTTTTCAGTGCTGCTGCAAGCACTGGTGGATCACAAGGGACGTTTCACCAACATCAACGTGGGATGGCCAGGAAAGGTACATGATGTTCGCATCTTCAGGAACTCTGGTCTGTTTCAAAAGCTGCAGGAAGGGACTTTCTTTCCATACCAGAAAATAACTGTTGGGGATTTGAAATGCCTATAGTTACCCTTGGGGAGCCAGCCTACCCCTTAATGCCATGGCTCATGAAGCCACACACAGAGAGTCTGGGCAGTAGTCAGGAGCTGTTCAAGTATAGGGTGAGTAAGTGCAGAATGGTGGTAGAATGGGCATTTGGACGTTTACTGACTCGAATAGACCTCAGTGAAACCAATATTCCCATTGTTATTACTGCTTGCTGTGCGCTCCACAATATCTGAGAGAGTAAGGGGGAGATGTTTATGGCAGAGTGCCAGGTTGAGGCAAATCTCCTGGCCGCTGATTACGTGCAGCCAGACACCAGGTCAGTTAGAGTACAGGAGGGCGTGGTGCACATCAGAGAAGCTTTGAAAACCAGTTTCATGACGGGCTAGGCTACAGTGTGAAAGTTCTGTTTGTTTCTCCTTGATGACGCCCCACCCTTGGTTCACTCTACTTCCATGTAAACTAGCTACCTTCCCCTCCCTCCTTCGATCACCCCTTGCAGAGGCAATAAAGTAATTGTTGCTTCACATTCATCCTTTCTTTATTAATTCATCACACAAATAGGGGGATAGCTGCCAAGCTATCCCAGGAGGGGTGAGAGATGAGGGAAGCACTGATTGGGGTTGGGGAGGACGGAAAGACAAGGCCACACTGCAGTTCAAAACTTATTGAAGGCCAGCCTTCCGTTGCTTGGGCAATCCTTTGGGGTGGAGTGGCTGGGTGGCCCGAGGCCCCACCACTGTGTTCTTGAGCGTATGGGTGAGGAGGCAATGGAACTTGGGGAGGAGGGAAGTTGGTTACACAGGGGCTGTAGTGGCGGTCTGGGCTCATGCTACCTTTCCTACAGCTCAGTCATACACTGGAGCATATGAGTTTGATCTTCCAGTAGCCTGAGCATCGATTCTTGCCTTCTGTCAGCAAGCTGAAACCATCTATAATCTTCAGCCCACCACCTCTTCTCACGTTCATATTGTGCGTTCTTGCACTCTGACATTGTCGGCCTCCATGCATTCTGCTGTGCTCTTTCAGTGTGGGGGGACAGCAGGAGCTCAGAGAACATTTCATCCTGAGTGCGTTTTTTTTTTTTTTTGCCTTCTAATCTTCACTAGCCTCTGCAAAGGAGAAACATTTGTAGCTGGTGGAGGAAAAGGGAGAGTGGTAGTTTTAAAAAGACACATTTTAGAGAAAAATGAGTACGCTCTTTCACATTAAACCTTGCTGTTCACATTACACAGCACATATGCTTTCGTTACCAGGTCACATTTTGCCTCTTGTACTGAGGGCCTGCTGGTTTGGTATGAGAGATCACTCATGCTTCACCCCTTCCCCCACTGCATGGCTAAGAGCAGGGAACATTTCTGTTCAGCCACAGCTGAGCAGGAATGGGCACCTCTGAATGTCCCCTTAATAAAAGCACCTTATTTCAACCAGGTGACCATGAATTATATCACTCTCCTGAGGATAACACAGAGAAATAAAAAACGGATGTTGTTTGAATGCCAGCAAACACCAGGACCATACGCTGCCATGCTTTGTTATGCAATAATTCCTGACTACGTGCTACTGGCCTGGCGTGGTAAAGTGTCTTACCATGGCGGACGGAATAAGGCCACGCTCCCCATAAACCTTTTGAAAAGGCTTTGGGAGTAGATCCAGGAGAGCTCTATGGAAATGTCCATGGAGGATTTCCACTCCATCCCCATACACGTTAATAGACTTTTCCAGTAGCTGTACTGGCTGTGAATACTAGAGCAAATTAATCATTAAACACACTTGCTTTTAAAACATATGTAATATTTACAAAGGTACACTCACCAGAGGTCCCTTCTCTACCTTCAGGGTCTGGGAGCATGCCTTGGGTGGGTTCAGGGGTTACTGGCTCCAGGTCCAGGTTAAAAAACATATCTTGGCTGTTGGGGAAACTGCTTTCTCCACTTTCTTGCTGTGAGCTATCTTCAATCTCTTCTTCATCATCTTCATCATCCCCCAAACCCTCTTCCCTGTTGTGTGGTTCTCCATTGACGGAGTCAAAGCACAGGGTTGGGGTAGTGGTGGCTGCACCCCGTAGCATGGCATGCAGCTCATCATAGAAGCGGCATGTTTGGGGCTCTGATCCAGAGCGGCAATTTGCCTCTCTAGTTTTTACATAGGCTTGCCTTAGCTCCTTAATTTTCACGCGACACTGCTGTGCGTCCCTGTTATGGCCTCCGTCCTTCATGCCCTTTGAGACTTTTTCTAATGTTTTGACATTTCATTTACTGGAACAGAGTTCAGCTAGCACAGATTCGTCTCCCCATATGGCGAGCAGATCCCATACCTTCCATTCGGTCCTGGAGCTCTTTTGCAATCCTGGAACTCCATCATGGTCATCTCTGCTGATGAAATCTGCACTCACCTGCTCTTTGCCATGCTGGCCAAACAGGAAATGAGATTCAAAAGTTCACAGGCCTTTTCCTGTCTACCTGGCCAGTGCATCTGAGTTGAGAGCGCTGTCCAGAGTGCTCACAATGGAGCACTTTGGGATCGCTCTCAGAGGCCAATACCATTGAATTGCATCCTCGCTACCCAAATTTGACCCGGCAAGGCAGATTTCAGCGCTGATCCCCTCGTCGGAGGTGGAGTAAAGAAATGTATATAAAGAGCCCTTTAAGTCGAAAAAAAGGGCTTCATTGTGTGGATGGGTCCAGGCTTAAATCGATATAATGCTGATAAATTTGACCTAAAATCGTAGTGTAGACCAGGTCTCCGATTGTAGTGGGAGGAAAATAATTATTCTGTTATTTGTAAATTGCATTTCTGTGAGAGGCTCTCTTGATCTGAAATGGCATGCCCAGCTTCCAGTGATGAATGCGTCTTCTGTCATGCGTGTAGTAGAGAAAGTTATAGTTAACTTTTGCAGTAGTAGATTGTTACCCTTAGGAAGGGACACCAAATGCCATGTAGGGGAAAGATCTAGCTACATCTCTGGGGGGGGGGGGGAACACTCAAGAATGCTCCTTACAAGTAAGGGGAAAACTTTGAGTACAGTGCTAAATTTTGTAGCAGGCAGAATTTCACGTGATGGAGTGGCCTGTGGAAACGCAATATTTGTATTAGCTGGGTTTCAGCTAATAAAAATCTCCTAGGATAATTGGAGAGCACAAAATTCATCCTTTGCCTGTCTTTTTGGTGTCAGACTTCTGTCCCTGAAGAATAGCTTCCGTAGTATAAAACTTTGAATGTAAAGACTGAAACTGCGTATTATATTTTTTTCCTTTAAAGGTAAAGAAAGTTGTGTGGGTGTGCCTCTGCAGTCAGCATGCAGTGATAATGATTTGTTTGGCATTTGTAGCAGTATTGGAAATAGTCAAAAGGTGCTACTGTAGATGGTTTTGCTTAATAGATTATAAGACATCCTTGTGGGGGAGGGAGGTGGAGATGTTTGTCAGCTGTGATGTAATTCTTTTTAGATTCGGAGCAGATCACTCATAAAGCCTGCTCTTGTCTCTAAGAATCACTTTGTTAGGTGCCATTGGCTACAGGTTATATGCATGCAAGCACACAAAACATTGTCATGCTAGAATTGTCAAATAGATTAGGCTGACATTCTTCTAATAAAGATTAGTGAAATGTATTTGCTATGCTTAAGGACATTACTGGATTTACTCATTTTGCCTGTAAACATCATTTTATTTAGAATTTTGTAGCAACATGTCACTCAATACAGAAGACACTGTGTGGCTCCCTGAAGCCTATATAGCATATTAATTCTCAAGGAAATTTAGTCTGAACACTGTCGAAGTGTGCGGTGATAATAAGTTGCGCTTAAAACAGTTTGTTCAGTCTTGTTCACCTTTTTATGGAATTATTCAGAATTTTTTGAAGTTACGTTTGCATCCTTTAAATCTGTCTATTTTCCCAGCCTACTCAGTGAAAACTGTGAAGGTTTAAGTTGGAGTCCTTATCAAAACCAAACAAGCAGTATTGAGTCCCTGCAGGCACATGTTCAACTGGAAATATTGCTAGTCTTCTGGCTCTCTGAGAGGAAGATACAATGTACATAATACAAATTAAACACATAAAGAATAGGCTTTAAAATTGGCTTGCTTGAGAGCCTGCAGGGATCTCTCCTGATTTGCCTCTTAGCAATATCATCTTCCTGTCTCTACTTATGCGACCTGTGTACGTTTGTATGTTCAAATCTTGCCTCCTAGGGTACATGTACACTTAAAGCAGTGTGCAGAGTATAGACATTGCATGCCCACCCTAGAACTGGTATAAATAGTGTAGACCATGGTGCATGGCTTAGATGAGAAGTATTATCTGAACCCCCACATTTTTAGGGCTGTCAGGTTAGTTTTCTGCCTGACTGCCAAGTTGAAAAGGGCCCGTGGTGGTGCTGACCGGGCTGTTAAAAGTCCGGTCAGCGGCATGGCAGGGGCTAAGGCTAAGGGCTAAGGCTCCTTGCCTGTCTTAGCTCCATGCAGCTCCCAGAAGCATCTGCCCGGTTCTTGTGGCCTGTAGGTGCCTGGGCAGCCAGGGAGGCTCCACAGTTCCCCCTCCTGAGTGGTGGCTTCACAGCTCCCATTGGCCAGGAACTGCTGTCAATGGGAGCTGAAGGGGTGATGCCTGTGTGTGGGAGTGTTGCACGTGGAGCCTCCCTGGCTGCCCCATGCTCCTAGGGACCTCAGGGATCTGGCAGCCACTTCCTGGGAGCCCAGTAATTGCTGCTGGGACCCCGCACCTGCTCCTACCCTCCCAACCCCCTGCCCTAGCCCGGAGTCCCTTCCCACACTGTAAACCCCTCATTTCTGACCCATCTGGATCCTGCACCCCATCCCTCTGCCCTAGCCTGGAGTCCTCTCCTGCACCATGACCCCTCATTTCTGGCTCTACCTGGAGCCCTCAGCCCAGATCCCATAACCCTTGCACCCCAACCCCCTGCCCCAGCCCAGAGCCCTCTCCCACATCCTGAACCTCTCATTTCTGGCCCCACATTGACCCTGCACCCTCAGCCCAGAGTTCATACCCCTCACCATCCGGCACTCTCATCCTCTTCCTCAGCCCAGTGAAAGTGAGTGAAGGTGGGGGAGAGCGATCAACGTAGGAAGGGGGTAGGGTGACCAGACGTCCCGGTAAAATATTTGGGTGGTTGTCCTAAGATCAGTTGGGACTCAATTTGTTCTGATATTTCGCTCCACCAGCAGCACTGTGTGAGTGAGGGCGGGGCCTTGGAGAAGAGGCGGGGCTTCTGGGAAAGGGCAGGGCAGGGGTGTTTGGTTTTGTGCCATTAGAAGTTGGCAACCCTACACATTTATACTCTACCCAACTCTCTATGTGCCCAAGCAGTGCTTTCCACATCTACACTGCTGTTTTTAGCTGTGTAGTGTCCCATTGCTGGAGACTTTTACTGCTGTGTGTAGCTACACACAGCAGTAAAAAAGTGTGGATGCAGCCTGCCTTTCACTATCATATGTAGCTACACATGTAGTGCTGTACTCTGCATGCAGCTGTAAGTGTAGACATAGCCCTAATATGTAAAATGTTCCCTCATATCGCACTTCCTTGTAGTATATTCCAAAGAACTCTAGAAAACTGTCCACCTTAAGACTAGCTAGTGCACAGGTTCTGAGCCTTGGTTAAAATTCTACTCCAGGAGATTCAGCCACACAGCTTCCCTCAAAAATAAGATGATAGCTAAATCACCTGGACTGCTTTGAAAAATCTCAGCTGAATACCTCTAAAAATTAATAAACTTGGGTTTGATAATTTGATGTAGCTTTCATATGTACAAATGAAAACCATTCTATTATTCCTTATTGGTTCTTTTAGCCTCAACTACATACTGGTCAATTATCTGATGGAAAGAAAATATGCATAAAATGACACCTTTCCCATATGTTAAATTGGAAAATGACATGTATGCCACTTTTTCTGAAAGTTTGAAGGCATTCTGAAATACATAGGGTTTATCTACTTAAGACTTAAGTGTAAAATCGGATACCATTTATTTTTCAGTCTTTTGAAATAAGCAAATAACTGTGCATACTTAACAGATGACATTAATATTAATCAGTTCTTTAAATACTGATTGATTTTTTTTCTCTAAGATATGAGAGTACCAGTACATCAGATTTCTGGATTTTCTGCCTTTAGTTCAGGTTTTCATGTTTACTAGTAAGAAAAATAGGCAACCACCAACAGGACTATCATTCAGTAATGGTCTAAATGAGTAGTATAATTTTACAGTGGTTCTGAAGCTTTCCCTGAATAGTAGGAGTCCAGAACCACCTAGATTATTGTCACCTACTTTCTGTTGCAGAGACTGTTTTCTATGTTTATATAATACCTGGCATACTGAATTCCCCAGGAAACAATAATGAGGTGAGGAAGAGGAGGACATGGAGACTCTTTATGGATGTGACATGTAGAATGGCTGTGAGATAAAACACACACACACACACTTTATATCTATATATATTATTATATGTGTGTGTGTGTGTGTGTGTGTGTGTGTGTGTGTGTGTGTGTGTTTCTATAGCAAAAGTTTTTAATGTATTTGTTTTGTTTTAGGCTTATGGTATGTCTGCTTTGCCTCTAAACTTGATAAAAGGAACTAGAAGTCCTACTTATGAACGTTTGGAGAACACTGAAGATATTGAAGAAGTAGAACAACGTATACTAAGGATTAAATCAAAGGTTTGGTGTTTGTTACATAACATTTCAAACTTTTCCATTTATAGTGTTCCTGTTGCTCAGCATTTCCTTATGGTATAATGTTTAGATCACTGCTCATTTTTACAATGTCAGACTGACAGAAGTTAATATTCTCTCTTCTTCCAAAGTTAGGTGTTCTCAGTTTCTCCTCCAGATGATGGATTCCTTCCACATGTTGGGACTTGAGTCAAAAATACTCAGTACAATAGCAGAAAATGGACTGTGCACTAGCAAATGCATCTATTTTTGTTCACTGGGGGGTACCTAACAAAAATGACTTGACAGTGTGTGTTGTAAATGCTGAAAAAATAAATCAGATTTTGTTGATCTCAGAACAAAATAAATATTGTAAAACAATGAAAAGGATAAACTAAATTAAATACTTCTTATTGCAAAGGACTCTATTTAGATTGAAAGAGCTGTCACTTAATTTATAGATTTGTGGTTGCACTCATTAGTCACATTCATCTAATCAATGTGTATCCTGGATGTGGTGCTGTAAAACTTTTTGTGGGGTAACAGAACTCGCTAATCCTCTCTTCATCACTCTGTCTCTAAAAGAGGCTATATTTGTAAAGTGGCATTTACTGTGAATCCATATTCCTTGGTATTTAGTGATAAGCAGGATTTTGCCTCCTGTTTTTCTTAATTGCAAGTTTTAGTTATTCCCCATTATATTTTACATGAAAGTGTTAAGTAGAAAGTGATTTCAGCAATGAGAATATTTCAAAATGAAAATTTTTGGCAGCAGATAGGTATGTGACGCTTGGTCTTGTGTGCAGATTTGATTTTTATTTTTATATTTTTGTAAGGCCAGATTCTTGTGGAGTAGAGTTCACATCTCAGTTGACACTGTTGTTGGCAATCTCAGAAGAAAGACAAATGATTCAATGGGCCTGGAAGTTGAACCACCTTTCTCCCCTATAGGTGGTCCTTCCAGGTCAGAGTTGAGGCATGTTGGTGGAACAGTTTAGGGTAGCTCAATCTCTTAGCCATTAAAAGCACTACATTTACTGAATCCTTCTTAAGAGACTTCTAGTTTTAAATTTCTTAGCAGAAAATTATAATTAAAATTGTGTAAAAATTATTAGAGCTGCAGCAAACCTGAGAGAGCCCCATAATCACAATGTTTAAGGATTCCTTTATTTAAAAAAGAAGAGAAGAAAAATCCCTGAATGGAGAAATGCATTTTTTAATTGTTTTGTATCCAAAATGTTATAGTGACAAATTGAATCCTTGAGAATGTTTGCCTTAAATAACCTATAATTGTAGTAAGAGACAGCTTATCGATGTTAAAATCAGCTTGTTGATTGGTTCATATGTTACCTAATACTTTCTGGTGATTTATTGCTTATAGTATTCATACAACTCATTACTGTGTATTCGCAAATTAAAAATTGTATATTTAGCTTGCGTAGCTCCGACAGTGTATAAAATACACTTAAAAGATTTATTAAAATACTTATGCCCAGCATTTTGAAGGTCAAAGGAGTTAAATGTTCTTGAGAATTTGTCAGATATAGAAATCTCCAAATATGGATTTGACTGTTAGAAGTTGATGAACTCAACTAGTTAAGGGGACAATTCTGATCTTTGTGTTTTTGGAAATTTTTATGCTGAGTGTCCTTTCAAGGGTGCTGCTCTGGAATGTACTTGAAAAGATGTGAAATATAGCTGACCTGGAATTGACTGGAAGAAAAAATGGAGAGCTGAAAAGAAAGTATTAAAAATAGAAATGGGCTAAAATGAAATTAGTCTCTTACAAACTGGATTTACAGTCTTGTATGCAATTCTGACTTCATAGAGCTGCCAGAGCTTGTTATACAGATGTTAAATTTTATTCTTTCTTTCTTACATTTTTTCACAAACTGTTCCATTATTTTCACATCTCCATTTTGATTAGCAGTGCAAAGATGGTCGGCCTTTACCAACAAGGGACAGACGAAACCTACAGCAACTTGAAGAGAGGCTAAGGATACTTCGAAGGAGAGAGAGACATCTGGAATTTATTGAGAAAAGCTGCTGGACAAAATTCCGTGGAGCCATGCGACCTCTACAAGTAAAAAAGCAAAACTGGGTCTCTCATTTTATGCCTGCTTCACTGTAGAATAACTATTTTTGACTTTTTTTTGTTCTTTGCCATTTAGCACTTTCACATGAACTATTTTATTAAGTAGTCTGGTGGTAATACATTTTTTTGTTTTTGTTTTCCTCAAATTTAACATCTTAAAACACTATAAAATGACTTGAAGCTTCTTGTGTGGCTATTACTGCCTCTCAAGTTGTATGAAGCAGTAGCCTGTTACTTTTAATCTGTAGATTGCTTCCTTGAAAGATGCATAGGATGTCGCATATGTATCTACCAAAAATATAGCTTATGTCCCTTTTTATTGGGTAAATGTGCTTTCATATCTCTTTGAGGGCATCCCAATATAGAAGCTAGTAGCTTCTGTACTTAGTTTTGTGTAACCACAAATGTTTTCTTGTGCACTATAAGAACAGTCTTATAATTTATGTTGGTCAGTGCGAAATCAAGAAACTGTTAACACTTTGAACTATTACCAAGTCAGCACTAGATTATTTAAGTAATAATATGAACTAGTTGTGGGCATGAGGTCTGATTTGCATGTATATAAGCAGCTTTGTGGCCAACTAATTCAGCTTCCTCTATGGTATGTTTAGTGTATGTTTCTCTCTCTCTCATGATGAGGGTTGTAAATACTTAGGTATGTACGCTATACCACCTAATGTGTTTCAAAAACCTGTTGAAATTAATCTTTTGACTCTTACATTAGTTAATATGAAGAAAGCATCATTAGTGTTTTTGTTCAAGCATAAAGACCTGATAAATATGGATTCTACAGCATATTAGAAACCTCCCAGATTAAGAGTTTCAGGTGTCACTGTCCTGGAAAGAGGAAATGGTCCTTACAACAAGATGCTTCTTAGCATCATAAGCCATAGTAAGGAAGAAAAGAACTGAGTCATTGCATCCATGTTCCAGTTTTCTATGCCTTTTCTTTTTGGACACATGGAATCCATGTCTCATCTTTCCAGCTTCTAATTCTCTCTTCCCTTAGGCCTGAAGACAGGGGAAAAAAAGCAGAAGTTAGGACAAAGGAGCTCACTAGCCCCATTATGTGCACTACCTCTATCAATCTTCTGGGGCAAGATCTGCAGGGAGTATGCCCTGGAGCCTGCCTGCTTGATCATAGATGCTGACTGTGTTCCATGTTGGCCCTCCTTTGAGGAAAAAGGGGGTGCAGCTTTGTCTCTCTTGTCTTCAGCTGCCAGCTTTAGCTCTGAGGGATTTGTGATTCCTTGTTGGCAGCTGCTACTCCATCTAATTCTCTTTTCCCAGATCTTAGTGGTCTGTCTTCTGTCCTGAGTGCCCCACACTTTAGTTCCTGGTCTGATTCTGTGAATCTGTCTGCCTGGTTGTGGAGAGTGGGATCCCCAAATTGGTAGCCATGGTCTTTCCCACTGGTATGAATTAGCTTTGCTTCCATGTATGCAGTTTTATGGAGAGTGAGGAAAGGATTTCTGTTGGAGCATTAAGTAGGCTGGGTGTGCTGCCTTTCCCTGTTCGGGTATTTGAGCTTGTCCTAGCTAGAGCTTTCCCCCCAGGAGCCCTCTGATTGCATAGCAGTGTTCATAGCAGCTTTTGGACCAGACCTTTTTATTCTGTTCTACACAGCCTTCTTTCTTAACTCTCTAGAGCTGCTTTTCCTTTCCTGTCTGCTGCCATCTCTCCAGAGCCTTCCATTTAGCACCTAAACGTTCTCTGTGCTCTAATGCTGCCTTCTCTAGCTTTGGATATCAAGACTGCTGCCTGTCCTTGAGTTTAGGATTTAGCCACAGCTGAAACCCTGGATTGAGAGACATGGACCTTGCTCTATCAGATTCTAGAGTCTTGTGAGGGCTTGAAATTCTTAGCATCCTTATGAGTGAGAATCCTTATCCTATGACTCTCTGCTCTGTATTGTGAAATGGGAGGGGTGCTCTCCTAGCTCTCTAATTTTTTGGTCCCTAACGGTAGCAGTGGTAGCAAGCAAATCAAGAAATATGCTGTTTATTGTGCAATTTGTAGTATCCCTAACCGCTGGCCTTGGAAACTGCAGAGATGCTGGCTGTTGCTAGGAGCTGCTACCCACATCAGAGCCCAGCTACCCAGTTCGCAATGTACTGGTGTGGGTGGGCTGCAGTTCCCAGCATGCCCTGAATGAGGGAGGGAGCCTGTGGGCCGCAGCCCCACAGTGAGTGGAGTGCCAAGTCCGCTGGGGCTGGAGGCCCTGCAGCTCTCTGCACTTCGGCTGCCAGGCCTGATTCTTATCTGCCTGGGGGCAGGAGCAGGCCCAGGAGACCTGGCTGCGTTGGCTCTCAAAAAGGGTGAGGAAAGGCAGGGTCACAGCGCCTCCCCCGTGGGACAGTAACAAAGCTGAGTGGAGCCTGTGGCTGGGCTTTGGAGGGAGGGTGTGCCCTGCACCTGGGTTCTGCAAGGAGGGGATGTGGGTGTCTGGGTTGGGTGGTCCCATACAGCCTCCTTCAGAAACCCCCAAAATGCCCCCTTCAGCTCCCCCATTCTCCCCCAGGCAGTGTCCTCTATTTGGGAGCTTGAAATATGGTAACCTGAAGGGGACAGGGTGAAAAAAATTGACTAAAAGGGCAGAGTTTTCCCCCAAGATGTGCCCAGCTGGCATGTGTGACATATCCAGACTGAGGCACCCAATGAAAGGATAACAAAGAAACAGGAACTGGGTTGTCATAGGAGTTTCTTTAATCTCAGCTCCTGGGGGGAAAACTTTTTAATGTCAGACATACTCTACAAGTATTTTGAAATAAAATATGAAATAATTGAAACTGGTGTGATTATATTGTGTGTTTTTGACAAATAAAATGTGCAGAATTTTAAAATTTTTGGCACAGAATTCCCCCAGGAGTAATCATTATGAGGATACTGACTTGCCTTCTCCAATATAAAATCCTCCCTCACCCTTAAGCTTGTATCAGACTGGAGATATTAAGAGTCATAGAAAGCTAAGAAGGTTTATGGTCACAAGGTCAAAAATAAGAGTGAATTTAGCTAATGTAATTTGTTAGAACTCTCAACAAACTGAAGAAACATACCTATTTTATTGTTGGAGCCTTTTTTTAATGCTAGGGGAGGGGGAGGCTCTGACCCTGGTAAGTAACCATTCTGTTTTGCTTTTTCTTTCTTCTAAGAAGTTTTTTTTTTAAAGATTAAGCATAATTTGATATTATGAAGGTATCCTATCAGGGAAAATAGTTTAAAGCATGAGTGGGTTCCTTTTTGTTTGGATTATTTGTAAAAGCTGGAGGCTCTAGAATAACATTTGTTTTCATTCACAATACAAAATAAGATGTTAGTTTCACAGTAGTTATTTTCACAGAATAACATTTATTCTATATTAAATACTTGATTTGTATTTACAGTATACAATATACATATCTTAAGCATTTGTTGAAATTTTATCTTATAAAACCACTAATAGTTTCACTGGCGATAGTGTGATGTGATTAATTTCAGTACTGTCTAATGAGCACAGTTCAGAAATTGCTCCAATATTTATTTTCCTCAGTGTAAAATACTAGATATGTATTGTTAATGGATTTTCAGGCTCAGTTTTTCACCAAAATAAGAGCACAGCCGGTCTAGGATGTTATCTAACATTCTGGGGTCTCTTGAGAGAGGTTTAGCAAATAGACAGTCATTTCCTCCCAAAGGTCTCAGGAGCACAAACAAAGTTAATAGTCCCTTTAATTCAGGGTGAGAACACAACAGTTCTGTCTTCAGAACAGGGAAGATAGTTTGCCTTTTTCTTGTGGTAAATTACTATTCCCATTCCTCAGGACAGGAGAAATGTTTCCCAGAAGAACTTTAGTATCTTGTCTTGTGCCAGTATGTACTCCTTGGCTACTTCCATTTATTTCCTGCTCAGGTGAGAGTGTAGAACTGGATGAATGAAATTTTTTTTAATTGTTCACTTTATTAATGTAACTTCATAAGTAAAGTTTTATGAATAAAACAACGTTTGTTCATAAAACCGGTTACCCCAAAAACTAGCTAATTGACAATGAAGATGCTTGTTAAAAGCCATAGCTGTTCAGTCAGCTGCCTTTAAGTTTCACTATCAGTCCAATTCCTGCTTAAATCACTGAGACTTGCACTGTTTCAGTATTGTAACTTCTCTTCATTTATTACACTTGCCTACATTCTGTTCACTGGGTTTTTTACCCATGAAAGCTTATGCCCAAATAAATCTTAGTCTTTAAGGTGTCACTGGACTCTTAGTTTGTGTCCACAAAAACAACAAACATGGCTACCCCCAATTGTTGTCTTTAAAGTGTTTCTTTTGGCCTCCGTCTCTTTTCTCCTTTGGTGAGATGGGCGTACAGTGGTTGTTTGGTAAGTGTTCATCCGTCATGGAATGTGTGCACACTACTGGACAACATCACGGCAGACAGACCAGAGAGAAGAACAGCACGTGTCACCAGAGAGCTCGCACACTACAACATTGACATTGCAGCCCTTAGCGAAACTCACCTTGCTAATGAAGGACAACTGTCCAAGTCAGGCGGAGTCTGTTGAACCCGATTGATCACTCACCTGGAGCAGGGCTTATTGCCAGAATCACAGTGCGGTTTCCGCAAGGGACGTGGGACTATTGACGTGATCTTTGCTGCGCATCAGCTACAGTAGAAATGTCAAGAGCAGAATCGTGAACTCTACACAACTTTTGTGGACCTCACGAAAGCGTTCGACTCTGTCAGTCGCCAGGGTCTGTGGAGTATCATAGATTATTAGTGTTGGAAGAATCATGTCGAAATTCGGCTGTCCAGACAGATTCATACGAATGGTATATGAGTTTCATCATGGTATGATGGCTTGTGCCCTGGATGATGGTGAAACATCTGAGGCCTTCCCAGTCACCAACGGCGTCAAGCAAGGGTGTGTTTTAGCACCCACTTTATTCAGCATGATATTCTCTGCCACTTTGACTGATGCCTTTCAACACTGCACTGAAGGAGTAGGCCTGAAGTACAGAACTGACGGGAAACTATTCAGTCTGAGGCAACTGCGTGCCATCACCGAAGTGAAGGAAACTGTACTTTGAGACTTTCTCTTTGCCAATGATTGTGCTCTGAATGCTAGTACAGAGCCGGAAATGCAGGCCAGTGTGGACAAGTTTTCATCTGCATGCAACAACTTCGGTCTCACCATTAACATCAAGAAGACTGAGGTCATGCACCAGCCAGCTCCCCACGCTCAGTACTCAGAACCGTCCATCACTGTAAATGGACAGAGACTTCAGGCAGTGGACCACTGCATGTACCTGGGCAGTACCCTTTCCCGAGCAGTGTCAATCGATGATGAAGTAAACTGCAGAATTGCTAAAGCGAGCTCTGCATTTGGCTGGTTGCGCTCCAACGTTTGGGAACGTCAAGGGATCAGCCTACCAATGAAGCTCAAGGTCTACCGAGCAGTGGTGCTTCCAACTCTGCTATATGCCTGCGAGATGTGAACTGTCTGTCAGAGTCATGCACAAAGGCTCAGTCACTTCCACATATCCTCTCTGCGAAAGCTTCTAAAAATCAGATGGCAGGACAAAGTGCTCGATGCTGAAGTCCTTATCAGAGCCAGTCTGCCGTCAGTTCACACACTGCTGATGAGAGCCCAGACCAGATGGGCTGGACATGTCGTGAGAATGTCAGACGAGCGCATTCCTAAACAGCTCTTCTACGGAGAACTTGCCCAGGGAAAGCGCTCCCATGGAGGACAAAAGAAGAGGTTCAAGGACACGCTGAAGACCTCGCTGAAGTGCCTCGATCAACATCGCCACATGGGAAACCCTCTCACTGAACTGTCCAGCATGGTGCAGCCTCATTTACACAGGCGAGGTGTACTGCTGAGGCTGAAAGAAAGCGTGAGCTGCGCAAGTCCAGAGCTGCCTGCACATCATAGACAGTGCCATCACGTCTGCCCGATGTGTGACGGGACGTTGCACGCCCAAATCGGACTGATCAGTCATCTTTGGACACACAGAGCCCAGTCATCGAACGAATGAGTTGTTGAGGTCTTCATCAACAACAATGGACGAACATCATCATCATCATCATCATCATCATCATCATCATCATCATCAGGCATTCACCCACAGTGCCCGCTCCACCTTAGCTGATGCTGGATAATCAAGGCCTCAACACTGAAGATGTTGGCCTCTGTGAGGACACTGACAGTAGTGTGGCAATCTTCCCACTCTGTTGAGGATCTTCCAAAGAAAGAGCTGGTGCTCGCATTCCAGGTTTTTCAGATGTTTTCTATAGGTCACCCAAGTCTCACAGCTGTAGAAGAGAGTTGGAATTAACACTGATCTATAAACTAAAAGTCTGTGTGTTCTAATGTCTTGATTCTCGAACACCTGGTGAAACAATTTGCCGAAAGGCAAAGCTGGCACAGCGGCTTCTGTGCTGAATCTTGACGTCTGTGTCTGTCCTCTGAGAGATGGCTGCCAAGATAGGCAAAGTATTCTACATTTTCCATTTCTTCTCTTTCAGTGTAAATCTTCCTTGCTGGGTCTGATGATTGACCGAGAGCTGGCTGGTGGAGAACTTCTGCTTTACCAATGTTCAGAGTTAGCACTAGGCTTTTGTTAGCTTCAGAACAGCAATTAAGGGCTGTTTATATATACTCCTCTTGTGCTGTAGTTGCACACTCATCTGCTTACTAGAATTTGGTTATTGTTACCAATATTACTTTAGTTCTGGCATGGAGACTGGAAAGGTTGAAGAGGTTGCCATCAGTCCAGTATTGGATGTGATACAGTCTTGGGATAACGTTTTCATAGCGCCTGAGAAAAGAGTGGGTGCCAGTACACAAACCTTGTTTTATGCCAGTTTGAATGTCAAAGGGCTTGAAGTACAGCCACTGTGCAGGGAGGAGGCAGTCATTTGGTCATGGAGGAGTCTTACAATGGTGATAAATTTGCTTCAGCAGCCAAACTTTGACATGATTTTCCACAGAGCTTCATGGTTGACAGTCGAAGGCTTTGGTCAGAGTGATAAAGGCTATATACAGCTCCTGGTGGGGCTCTTGACACCTGGTGGTGGTGGTAGTGGTAACGTTTTTCCTGGGATCTCCCTGGCTGCAAAAAACAGGTCAGTGGTGCCACATGATGTTCTGAAGCCACTGTGGGAATACTTCCTCTGCAAGAGGGGGAAAACAGTGATTCAGTAAGATTCTAGCAAGAATCTTCCCAGCAATGGAGAGGGGGGCAATTCCTTGATGGTTGCCACAGTCATCTCTATCTCCCTGTTTGAAAACGATGACAATGTTAGCATTACGTAAGTCAGTGGGAATTTCTTTGGTGCCCCAGACTTTGAGAAGCAGCAAATGAAGCTTGTTAGTGTTTCTCCCCCCACTTTCAGTACTTCAGCTGGTATGCCATCAGGACCTGGTGCTTTATTGTTCTTCATTTGTTTAATTGGTTTGAAGACCACCTCAGGTGTTAGTGGGGTTGCAGTAGTTTCCCAGATTGGGTACTGAGGGATGGAGTTGATGGTGTTTTCAGATGCAGTCAATTCTCAATTTAGAAGCTTTTGGTAGTGTTCGCTCCAGAGCTTTTTGATGGATTCATTATCTTCAGATCTCAGCAGTGTGAGGCCATGTGAGCTTGATCCGTACAGAGTCTTTTTGTCTCAAAATAACCTCTGCAATCATTTCTGTCAGTGAATGCTTGGATTTCTTTTGCTTTATCCTCCCACCATTTGTTTTTGAGTTCTCGGATCCTCCTTTGAGCTGATAGAAAGAGCGCTGCTTCTGACTGGATAGTGGCTGGTTTTGCCAGTCGCAGAAGGCTTTTTTCTCTTCAGACCCAAAAGGGCTGTGATCTCAGTATTGTTGTCATCACACCAGTCCTGATGACAATGGGTAGCAAGGCCGGAAGATTCCTTACAAGCCTCATGGATGGTCTGTTTTAGGTCTTTCCAGTCATATTCTACACTTGTGTTGTCATTTCCAGGTATGCATGTGGTCAGTTTTTCATTGAGGAGTGTTTGGAGCACTGAGAATTGAACTCTTTGGATGTTGTATTGCTGTCTGTGTGATTTGATTGCTTTCTATGTTTTGGTGCAATCCTGGTGAATATGACTGACCTCATCAAGCAGTGGTCAGTCCAGCAATCATCAGCTCCTCTCACAACATGGGTGATTTGGACATCTCTTAGAGCCTGTGTTCCTAGAATGACATAGTCTTAAGAGGTGCCATTGTTTTGAAAGGGGGTTGTTGCCAAGTTGTTTTGTATTTATTGCTTTGTCTGAAGATTGTGTTTGATTGCAAGGTTGTGTTTGCTTATTTGCCAAGTAGAAAGATGCCATTGGAATTGGTCTTGCCCACTCCTTCCTTCCCAATAGTGCTACTCCATACGTTAGAATCTTGGCCAACTTTTGCGTTTAAGTCCCCTGAGAGGATGATGATGATTATTATTTTTTAATAGATGCCAGAATTTTATTAAGGTCCATGTAGAAGGATTCTTTCTGCTCTTTTTCAGCGTCAAGTGTTGGTGCATGTGCGATGATGATGGCAAATGACTCATGGACCAGTTGGATGCAGGGGGTTATAAGGCATTCATTGATGCAGATGGGGAGCTCAGTTAGGTGGTTGACTAGAAGGCTCTTGATTGCAAAGCCAACACAGTGTATTTGCCTGTCACTTGCTGGTTTTGCTTTCCAGAAGAAAGCGTAAACACCACCCTCTTCCCTCAAGTGGTTTTCATCTGCACTTCTTGTCTTGTTGAGAGCAGCAATGTCAATGTTGTACCTTAAGAGTTCTCAGGCAACAATTGCTGTTTTGTGTTTTGGGTCTTGCAGTTTTTGAGTTGTCTAGTAGGGTATGGACATTCCAAGTTGCAAGAAACATTTTTGCTTTTTCAACCTTATGGGGAGTGATCCCTCTGGACAGTTATCCAGTCAGGTGTGATGAGAGAGCCTATGTTTGGGACAACTTTCCTAGCCCCTTCCCTATATGAAGTGAGCAGAGGGGTTCCTAAAAAGGCTTGTTAAGTCATGACTGCTGCTGCCAAAAATGCACCCCATCCCAATCCAGGGGCACATGACAACCATTTTGTGGTCACCACCAGCATGTGGGTCTGTGACTAGGGACTCCTGGTGATCACTTCACCTGTCCTGTCGTTACTCGCCCATTGTTGCAGGACTTCTTATCCCCACCTCCACCCAAAAGTTCTTTCTGTGAAAGAACTCTGTGCATGAATAGTTTAGCGTGGGGAAGCCATTGTGTACCAACAGGTGCAAGTCTTGGCAGAAGAGGCACCTGTGTCTGGTGGCAAGGAGGTCCGAGATAACCAGGGATTTCTTCTCCACTGCAGCCTTCATCCACTTCTGCAGCCATTGAGAGGTGATCCTGCTTTATCCGACTGCTCTGCCATTCAGGTCTTATACTGGGTTGTGTTGTGTTGGGCTACACTTTGGTACCTAGTCTTCAACTTTTCTGCCATGGGTGACCTTATCAGGAGCACAGGACTCCCGATGGCATCACTCTTAGGGTCTTAAGTATACGCAAGCTTCTCCATCACGTCAGGGTGGCATGCCCAAGACTGCTAGAGGATCAGAATAGTCCTATGCAAGATGATCCCTAGCATTTGAATTTGTTGCCTGCACGGCGCTTCTACTATAGCTCTTGTTAACTGCAGAAGATCACATCTAGGAGCTGAACTCTACCTTCTGTGAAAAAACCCTGCACACCATTAGATTATCAGGTGGTCTGACTTAGTTCCTGCAAGTCTGTAAGGAAAAGAAGGGGGTGTGGGTGGGAGCCTGTAAGTAACTTAGGTCATACATTAAAATCACTTTAAGAAAATTCATTCTAAAAATAGTTTAATCTTCATGTAGGTTTGTTACTTTCAGATAAAATGGGCAAAAAAAAATTTTCTATAGAACATAAGTATACTTTATTTTTCACAAGTGCATGGTTTTGACTGTCTTACTGTGAAAGTTCTTTATTTTCAACTTAAACGCTCTTCCAACAAGAGGAAAGTTGTACTACTACTAGGATTCAGTTGTGGGTGAGGCTGAATGTGGTAAACATTGTTAGTACAAAACTCCAAATCCTTAGAATTTAACGTTTCAGTGACTTCCATAGAAATTCTTGGATTCAATAATTTCTTCTAAACATTGCTACAATGGTATATTTATTTTTACTTTGAAAAGTTAAATACAGGTCAAGATGAGGCATACAAAACCATGATATACAAGAAATCACTTGGAAGCATTATTTCTGTAACGAAGCAGTAGGATCAAACTGTCTCTCAAAGATGGGAAGGTGGATGGAGAAGTTACCCTGTTAAGTCATTTAACTTGTAATTTAACATTATATTAACGTAGGTAACAGGCTGCGTGAGACAAATGCTTTCAGATAGTGATCCATGTTGTAAAAAGCCATTGGCTGAAACCCCACTTAATCGACACTTTTACTCTTGGAGGTAGAGTGTGGTTTGGCACCTGGAGATTAATCCAATTTATTTGCTGTTTTTTAAGAATATATATTGGGGAAAGCCATGATGTGGATTGAATGAAAGGATCCTTCCCAGAGAGTGTTACCTAGTCAACAGGTCTGTCTTAGAGGAGAACCTAAATTAGCTAGCTAGAGCCTTTATCAGAGAAATAGACTAGTGTAATGGAAAATGCACAACACAGAGCAAAGTTTTGGTTATTTTTAGTTCCTGATAGCATATTTCTCTTTATGCCCAATTTCAGTTTTATGCTAGGCTCTATTGATGGTAATTACTATATAGTCTCAGCTTTTTAGGTATGTAACAATGACATACAGTATGCCCATGACTACAATATGCCCATGATTTAAGTTTGTATTTAGGACTTTGAGAAATCAGCTTTCAGTAGAACTATAAAATTATGTGAAGTATCAAAGGGGTAGCCGTGTTAGTCTGGATCTGTAAAAGCAGAAGAGAGTCCTGTGGCACCTTTATAGACCAACAGATATTTTGGAGCGTGAGCTTTCGTGGGTGAATACCCACTTCGTCAGATGCATGTACAAAATTCTGAAACTGACTGTTGAAAAAACATTCCCACTTAAAAAAATTAAACCAGTTTTTCTACCGGTGGTGTTAACACTATAAATTATTAAAGAACAAAAGAATCTTAATCAATTTATTGTTTACTTTTTTTTCATTTTCTCTGAGCTCCCACAAATGAAAAGCAAGGAAGTTTTATTTCAAGTTCTCAAGACTTTGGGTTGCAGGCACTGCAGGGGAATGGTTTTTTTTTGTTAAAGTTGTATTTTATTTTTTTCAAATACTTAAGGAAAACTTTATTGATCTAAGGTTTGGTAAAAGCTTGTCTATACCAAATTTTGAATTTTGGGATGAATTTTGGGACAGATTCCTTCTAAACTGTAGCTCAAATTTAATGCTGCTTATATCTTTTTCTGTTGTGAAGTGTTCTGGGACTCTGTATGACTAGTTACTTTTTTTCTTTTGCTACTGTTATTTATGCCATTTCGTGACTGAGATTAGACTTTTGCATTCTCTCTCTACACAGGGCTACTACCCCTTAAGATAATTCAGAGACATAGGCAGTCACACTGTGTAACAGCCATTTGTAGAGAAGTGCTTCATAGAAAATATGCTGTCCCAGTATCCTTGGTACCTGAAAATTACTTCTTCCATGCCATGAAAGACGATGACAATTACAGTGATTGGAGATGCTTGAACCATTAGTTTCAGTATTTGAAAGGTTTCCAATTATAGGGCTGTTCATTTTACTGATACATTGTGACATGACTCTAGATAGTAAAGTCAATTTGTATAAAAAAAATTTAAAAAATATTTAAGTGCCAATGATTCATATAGTAGTTGTAATCCAAAATAAATGCATTTTATAGTTTATAGCTTTGTGTAATGTTTCTCTGATTAGTATAACTGTGCATGAAAACCCTTGAAAGCTAAATCTTTCTGTAATTGCTTTTATAGCAGTCGTAATTCTAAAGTCTTCTGTGTATTTGTATACTATTTTTAATATCTGTAATCAAAATGTTTTACATAAGGGTATCTCAATATAGAATGTAGCCATTTCAGAGGTTTTCAGAGCACCACTATTCACAGGCTGAAGCAGTTACAAGATGTAGAAAACTGTAGTTCTGCTGTCACTAGATGTCGGGAGGAGGAGGGGGAAGAAATTTCAGAACAGGTTTATAATTCTTAATAGTACAGCAGAAACACAGTGACCAACATGTTCAGGCAAAGTTTTTCATTAATTAGTATTATCTGTCCTAATAGTGAAACCTACTAAAATGTCTGGTTGAGAAACACACCTGATTTAAAGAAACATACTCTTTTTCTATGGAGATCTTCTCTTTATATTTCACTTGCATTCATTCAGATATTGGACATATATGTCACTAGTTGCTGTATAAATGGGATTATTCCTGCATTTGAAAAACATCCTGATATTTTCCTGTGTGTTAATAAGTTTGAAGGTCTAATGGTAGCTTCCAAATTTAGACCTTGCTCAGCTTCAGTAGCTCTGGAGAACAATTGCACAGTTAACAGTGAAGCAATATCTCCATACCACTGATCAAATTGTAAGTGCCTGTACTGGTTAAATATTTGAAGACTTTACCAGTGAACAGTAGTGAGAACTATTTTAAGTTTCTTGTATACTCTCAGACCCCATCTGAGGGGAGAGGGAGCAGGAAAATTACTGTACTACCCAGATGCCCCAACCTGGATCAAGGTCTCATTGTGCAGGATGCTGCACAAACATATATTAAAATAACAGTCTGATTCTATGATACATCTGCTTACAGTTGCCTAAGCCTGTGATGTGCTAACCAGAAAGCCTGATGCATTGAGTTTTACTAGCTCCCAGGCAGTTCTCTCCTTACTATCACAGGTACAGTCTGAAAGCCTCTCTCTGATCTCCCCTCATCCCTATCTCTTTAAAAAAGGCAGAAAATGAATCAAGTGACCTGAATGTTTCATGCATGTAATTTAGAAATAGGAATGAAAAAACATTCTGCAATTCTACCCACAAACCAGTTTTCCTTTATTTTGTTTTTTTTGTTCGCTTTGTGTTCCTTTAAAAAAAAAATGGTGGTTGTGTAGTATAGGTCACGGTGAGAGGGTGGAAAACTCACATTGTGCTTGCCTATAGTATATGCTTGCTGAATCAATACTATTGATCCCTCCATAAGAGCTAAATTCACCCACAGTTTTAAAATGAAACTAAAACTGGTCCAGTGTCTGCATCTTAGGGGGAAAATTGAACATACCTTTAAATCACTGCTGCAGTCACACTGCTGGAAAGCTTAACTTCAGATCTGTTCTCAGACTCCAGAATCTGCGGATTGTTTTGAAAGAGTTTCATCTGCTGGCAACATTGATTGATTGACATCACAAGGGCAGAATTAACATCCTACTTTGACTTCGAGTGCAGAAATTGCTGAAAGAAGAATGTTTCTAGAAAGGACTGGAGGAGTAAACAATATTTTTTGTTCTGTTCCGATAGGTTTTTTTGGGAAACACACTTTTTCCCCTTAAAGATACACATCAGGCAATATGACTACTGGAACTGTATTTCCAGAATGTTGTTTGCTTTTTTTTTGGCAAGTGTTACACTGTTAACGCATATTTAGCTTGTGGTCCCCTATAACCTGCCCAGAGCCCTTTCTGTGGTACTGATTGCTCCTTCCTAAATGGAGTATTTTGTCATATGTGACTGTGGATGTCAGCAAGGCTCTGGCCAGTGGGAGCCGCGATTGGCTGAACCTGCGGACACGGCAGGTAAACCGGCCTGGCCCACTAGGACGCTTACCCTGGCGGGCTGCATGCCAAAGGTTGCCAATCCCTAGTCTATCACGTTCCCCTTATCCATCAAATGAGTTATTCTGTCAAAGAAGGAAATCAAGCTTGTTTGTATCAAAGTCAGATTGGTCTTTAGTTCACCAGCTCTTCCTTTTCCAAAGACGGGTACTACGTGAGCTCTTCTCCAGTCTTCCAGGACTCTCCTGCCATTCCTGAGTTTGTAAATAATATTGCCAGAGGCTCCAAGATTTCTTCAGCTAATTGCTTCAGTACCTTTGGGTGACTAGCATCTAGCCCCACTGATTTGATTTCATTCAAATTGGTCAGAAGATCTGTGTTCTTTGCTTATCCCAATCTGCATCCCTTCCCCTTTATTGTCTATGGTAACTTCACTTGTTGCCTGGTGAAGTTTTTTGTAAGAAGACTGAAACAAAGTAGGCGTTGAACTGTTCTGCCTTCCTTTCATCTTCCATTACCAGCTCATCATCTCCATTGAGCAGTGGACCCACACCATCATTGATCTTTCTTTTTTTGTCTGACATATTTGAAGAACCCATTCCTCTTGCCTCTATCACTTCTTGCCAGCAGTAAATCATTCTTTGCATTTGCTTTCCTGATTTTCATCCTTACACACTTGTGCTATTCTCATGTATACTTCCTTAGTGACATATCCCTCCTTCCATTTTCTCTAGGTATCCCTTCTGGTTTAAAAGCTGCTTGTTCAGCTACACTGGCTTCCTGAGGCTCTTATCTTTCCTCTGTGTTGGAATAGCTTGATGTTGAGCCTTCAGTATTGCATCTTTTAAGAACTGCCTGCCCCTTTGACTCCTTTTCTTCCTAATTGGTATTTTTCCATAGGACCTTGCCCCCGCCAGTTGACATCTGCCTTTCTGAAGTCCAGTGTCCTTGTTTTGCTGTTCTGATGTCCTCCTTTCCATAGGACCTTTAATTGAACTTCCTCCCAAGTTCTTGACTATCTTCATGTTTGCAACTAATTCATCCTTGTTGTTCAAAACTAGATCCAAAGTGGAGAACCCCCTAGTTGTTTCCTCAACTTTCTGAATCAGAAAGCTGTCCCCTACACCTGCTAAGAATTTGCAGGACGTATTATGTTTTGCTGCAGTAGTCTTCCAGTAGATGCAAGGATGTTAAAATCCTCTATTAATACTAGCTTGTGTGCGCTCGCCAATCTTGTTACCTGCTTGTAGAATGACTCATCCACTTCCTTTTCCTGATTTGGTGGCCTAAATTAGGACCTCAAGTTCAAATATGCAAGGGACCAATACCCATGGTGACATGGATGGTACTCTCTCTGGAACAGAGTACAATTCTCCCAAGTGATCAAGAACTTTGTTTATATGCTGTACTCCATATCTGGAAAAAAACAGCTAGTATAACATCGCCTGTGCAACAAGCTAAGAAGAAATTGCAGCCTCTACCATGGAAAATGTGGGGCATAGTCTGGGAAGGAATATAGGCAACGTTAAAAATCGGTGTGATTGAAGAATCTAAAGGTGAGTGGAGAAGCCCAAAGTTCTGGTCCCCAACAGTTTAGTTCATTTTTGCAACGATTTTTGTACAGTCAACTTCATTTTGAAATTCAGCACTTATCTAGTGCCTGTGGGTAGATGAACTGCTGAAGTGGCTGGAACCTGCAAGATACCTTAGTACAACTGATCTCATAAAGGCATTTTGGCAAATTCCCTTATCGCCCCTCCTCATGAGAAAAGACTTCCTAGGGACATTTTCATTTAAAGACCATGCCATTCAGATTGTATGGGGTAGTAGCAACTTTTCAGTGGCTTTTGAATAAAGTTCTCAGTCTCCATTGTCAGTATGTCACAGTCTACCTTGATGATATCATTATAGCTCCACATATGAAGATCACCTGCAACTTCTGAGGGCAGTATTAGGATCCCTACTAATAGCAAACCCAACAAAATATAAATTAGCAAATACGGAGTTGACCTATCTTGGATACCACACAGCAGGGGGTTGACATTTGAAGCCAGTAATAAATTAAGTGTAGGCTCTAACCATGTGCCCAGTCCCCTAGACAAAAAGCCAAATGAGACACTTCCTGGGCCTGGCCAACTGTTACTGGAAGTTTTCCTGAACTTTGCTTCGATCATGGCTCCCCTAACAGACCTTATAAAAGACAGTAACCCTAGGAAGACTCTGTGGGATATTCAAAGCTTTTTTGCAGTTCAGAACTTGAAGACACACCTGTCGGGCATCCATCCTTTTTAATATTTAAATAAATTCAATTACAGACACTACCATGTTGACCTGGACACTATGCTTTCACACGATTTTGCAGGTGAAGAGCATCCATTCTGTATTTAAGTAGGAAATTGTTCCCCAAGGAGAGGGTCTCTTTGATTATTGAGAGGGAGGCACTAGCGATTAAGTGGGCCATAGGTTCTCTTAAGTACTACATGCTGGGCCATCTCTTTTCATTGATCACCAATCATGCCCCTTTACATTAGCTGGATATTATGGACTCAAATCCCCATATGATAAAGTGAGACCTAACTCTCCAACCATATAGGTTCAGAGTTCATCATCCTGCAGGAAAGAATCATGCCAAAGCTGATTTTTTTTTTTTACCACCCAATCAGGAGAAGACTAACCAGCTTCTTTGGGCTCAACTGATACAGAAGTCCACCTGCAGAGCCTGCTGTAGCTGGGGGATGCAAGCTTTTAAGAAGGAAAGCTTGTCACAGGAAAGGGCAATCAGGCAGAAAACTGCTGTACCACAGAAGTAGCTGAATCTTTCTACAGAGCCAGAGAGAGAGAGAAGCAGCTGACAAGCCTCCACCACATACACAGATTTAATGGGCTCATGATAAGCTGATCACAATGGGTCAGCAATTGAAGATAAACCGGAACCCAGGTCCAGTGGTGCTGGACTGCCACAAACAAACCAGATCTTCAAGGAAACCAAGACTGAACATCCCTTAAACCGAAGACTCCCACACCTGAGACCCTGGAAAGGCTGGAGTAAGATTCCCAGGAAGGGAAAGGACTTTGGAAGGGGAAGAGATCTAAAACTGCTGGAATGTGATGCTAGAGGAAGGCCCAGCCTATTACAAGGTTTAGACATAATCTAATCACTGTCCAGCATTAAACAGTATTTAAACAAGTGCTGGGGTTTGGCATGCAGAGACCTCAGCATGCATAAACCCTATAAAATTCATGTCAACAGTTAGAAATGTATTGATTGAAATCCACACAAGGAACAGAATCAAAACAAGATGAAGAGCATTGAAACTGAAATTGATTGTTTTGCATCAGTTTCTGGGGACAGTGAAATGGTTAAAGCTTCATATTCAAATAATTTTTCTTGGTGGAGTAGAAAGGGTTAGTTCTATTGTTCAATTCTGAATCTAGAACAATAGTCACTTTCCTGCTTTAGACAAAACACACAGAAGGGAAAGAAGAGAGAAGATAGTAAAGATGGAGGGAAATACGACTTTTGTTGATGTTCTCAGGATACAGGGCAGCTGGTCGGTAATGGATGGATGCTTTGGACTTCAAGGTCAGCTATGATATCAGTTGCTCAGTACCCCTGTTCACCTCCCCAGTCAGCAACATCATCTGGTTGGTCTGGTAGATCCCTCACATTCACAGGTCCTTCTCAGGCCAGCTCAGCTGAATGGGCCATCTCATCTTATTATGCTTGTGCCATGCAGTACAGCTGATTTCAGGATCAGGTGAAAAGCTGAGAGAGGGGACGAGAGGAAGATTTGAGGAGACTGGCAAAAAGGAGCATGTGAAGGAGGGGAAGAAAGACAAAGCAGAATCTCACATGTATCAGGTTGTAGTCCTTGCTGGTGCAGTGATGATGGTCAAGAGTCCCCACTGGGGTATAAAGGTCTGGTATCATGGCAACAAATCTTTCTGCCACTGTGATGGTGAAAGTTAAAATTCTCCTCCCAAAAATATACTTAAGGGCACCCTAAACAGGCCATAGGTGGAATAATCTGTCCTCTTATTTTGTCCACCAATTAGTTGTAATTTCCAACGCACCTATTTTTCTTCTTTGATTTCCAATCCTTATTCCTCTTATTTATCAGAGTTTTGACAGTCCTGGAGTGGTATCAGTAGACCTTGTTAAAATGTATCTAATCTTTTTGTCTCCTCACATATTTTCTTTCACAATTTTGTATAACAGATCATTGTGACAGTTCTTAATCCTTTACCAACTTTTCACCGGTTGAGTTTAGTTAGGGTAAACTTTTAGGCCCAATTATCACAACTTGTCTTGGAGATGGGGGCCATCAGACTGACCTGCATAGTATTCTTGCCTGTTCTGTGGAACTCCACTATGCAAATCTTTATAAGCAACAGGTCTGTGTTGCATTACATAAATAAGCAAGTTGATGCTCAATCATTCCCTCTTTGCCAAGAAGCCATCAAGCTCTGGATATAGTATAATCAACACTGTGTAACTCTCTGGCGGTACACCTTCCAGGTGTCAGCAACAATCTAGGAGACTTCTTAAGCAGACATACGGTGACCAGCTGTGAGCAGTTACTGCAGAAATCCATCCTAACCTGTTATGCTGCTTGTGGGACTCCCATCATAGACTTGTTTGCCACAGAGGACACCACGATGTATTTGAACTTCCAGAGGAGGCGTGAGCTTGGCTCCCTACCAGATGTCTTTCTCCCTCAGTTGGTCTTGAGGACTCCTATTTGCTTTCCCACTGATTCCCCTTTGATCACCAGGGTAATAGCCAAGATCATATGGGACAAGTTCTTGTCTATCATGATAGACCCTGGGACAGATTTGGTTGTCAGACCTGTTACTGATGTTCAAATGGCCTCCCATAGACCTTCCACCTTGCCCAGACAGATCTCAGAACCAAGGTCAGATAGTGCACTCAGTCCCCCTGTCATTGCATCTAACAGCTTGGATGTTGGTTGGTTGAGGACTGTTGACAGACTGCTAACAAGTTCAGGAGATTCTTATACAGAGCAGGAAGACTTCTCAAAGTGGAAAAGATTCTCCATATGGGTGACTTAAAATATTGACTTAGTGGAGGCCCCCATACTGAAGATCCTGGACTACTTGCTGCTCCTGAAACATGGAGTAAGCATTTAACTCCCTTAAGGACCCAATACCAGCATGTCACAGCTCTGGTGCAGTTATACTTGATTTTCTCACACTGTCTTTCCTCTATACTAAGGGAAGAGCTTTTACAGCAAATTCTCTGGGGTAAAGAAGAAGGAGAGATGGCAACCTATACTGGATCTGAGAAAATTCAACAGTTGATATACAAGTTGAAGTTCAGGATGGTCATACTTGTCTCTGTAATCCTCTGTCTAGAATCAGGGAACTGGTCCACCTCTCTTGACCTTCAGGATGCATACTTCCACATATTGATAATCCCACAGCACAGGAAGTACATAAGGTTTATGGTCAGAACCACCATTATTGATATTTTGGTCTATTCTTTGGACTTCAACCACACCAAGGTTTTTCACCAAGGTACGGTATTTCAGAATACTTAAAGAAAAGGAACACTATCATATACTGATACCTAGGCTATTGGTTGGTATGGGGGAGATCTTATCATGTCTGAGTCCATCTGTATCGTGCTCAGTTGGTTGAATTTCAGCCTAGGTTTTGAAACATACAGAAATCCATCTTGAAGCAGGTTCAAAGACTTATTGGAGCACTTCCAATCAGTCTATAGCGTATATTCCTCAGGATAGATTCAGGATCTAAATACCACCATAAGGTTGTCTCTTACTTCTAAGACACATGTTCTCCTGTACCTTCATGATGCTGCATGGCAGACTACATTCAGTGAATACAAGATTGGTTGACGAAACATCATTTGAACCTGTACCTTTAGTAGTAGTAGTCTCTGTAGAAGAACCCTGCAAATGTCTGCAGAACTTGCATCTCCCCCTCTGTCTAGAACTATAGTGATGGATGCTTAACTTTTGTGGGTGGGGAGTACACATGGAGGATCTTTTTGAGTATAAGGCCTTTGCATAGGGGCCAACTTTCCCTGGCTCTGGTGGCTGTTCACACCCCACCGCCCCAACTCCAGCCTTTCCCTGCCCCTGCCCTGCCCCCATTCCAACCCCTTCCCCAAATCTCTGCCCCCTCCCTGCCCCTATTTGACCCCTTCCCCAAATCTGTTAGGTATTGAAGAATTACCCAATATCTGTATGTTGTATTCATTACTAATGTTTCTAAAATCTCAATCTTTCTATGTAACAATTAAAATATCCATGAGTTCTGATGGAGATTTTTTCATATTTGTAATACTGCTCAATTTTTTTATCGTGGTTTCAGCTGACTAATTTTAAGTGACTAAATCAAAATTAAATTCAGAGGAATTGAACTGCTTCTCAAGACTTTAAATGGATGAGAATATTGATTCCAAACAAAATTTAGGTATAATTGATTTTGCAGTACAAGATGTTTATCTGTTAGTTTTAGTCTCTAGCACAGTTAGAGCAAGAAGAAATTTTAAATGGTGATTGTAGTGCAATCAGTTATTTTCTTGCACATTGTATTAGGCCTTAAGATACTGCAATGGATTATTTAAAAAATTTTTAAAAAAGCCAAAAGCCAACCAGCCTTGAAGTTTTGCTTCTGCTTTAAAGGCATCATAAGAACAAGAATGAGTACCAGTGCCACCTTAAGTGAAAGAGGAAGGTAAAGACACAACTTTAAAAAAAAAATGTGGGCTGCTAAAAATACTGAAGTCTTAGATCTCTGAAAACTCTAAAAGGGAGGCTCCTATGCCTCCAAGCAAATTAAATTAAAATATAACTCAAATCAAAAGAGGGACTCTATCCACTACTGTTGTAAACTATTTAGTTAGTACGAAAAGTAAAAATATAACCACCTTAAAAGCCCATTTTTGTAATAACATTATTCAAGCAGAAAACAAAGTATATGTATATAAACTATAAACAGGAAAAAAAAAGTCTCAGTGCTGAGTCTTACCCACATCCATAATGATTGCCATTGGGCGTGTGACATCCAGCCAGGTGACTGGCAGGTCAGTGGTGTAGTCCATTTTACATTTTAAAGCAAAATAATTGAAAAGCAGTCACTCTTCCGCCTACTTAAACCAGAGTTTTTTGTTTTGGCCTGCAGCATTCAACAGTGTACTAACTGAAAAGGCAGGAAATGCTGATCTAGGTGATTGTAGTGTTGCCATCTATGACAGTACAAACATGACATCCTAGATTTGTGTCTTATCAGGAGCGCATAAGGGAAGAAATGATGTTCAGCTATTTTATTTTAAAATTTAATTATTTTAACCTAAATTTGTAAATATATCCTTTTACTGATTTGGTACCTTGTACAGGCTACATATTTTAAAATATTCTAGTTTACTTTTAAAATGAATAACAAATACTATAAATAGTTTTCCAAAAATAGTCCTACATGAATCTTACAGAGGCTAACATTATTTCATGCTTTTATAGCTAATTTCTCTATTTTAGTCCTCTTTCCCCTTCTTCCTGATGCACACTGAGCCTTCTCTTTAATATTATTCCATACTACTTCCAGGTTTGTTGCTTGATATTTTCTGTAAGTTCTGTTTCATTACATGTTTACTACCACCACTTATTTGATCTCTCCCAGTGCATGCCCTTTCACCTCTCAATGTTAAATTCAGTCTGCCACTTTCTTGTCCATATTGCAAATCTGTTCATATTCTCCTTCAGGTCTGTGTTGCCTTGATTTTATTTACCATTTCTCCAATTTTGTTAGTAAATTTAGAAATCGGGTGTCCTGCTCCTATTTCAAGTTAATTTATATAGATTCTAAACAGGGTTTGCCCCAGTGCCAAATCTCAAGGGACTTCACTTGTTGTTTTCCAAAATGACCTACTAGTATTTACTAGGTAACTTTTGTACCGTGATCTTTCACCAGCTTTTATTCAGTTGATTATCTTAATATTCATTCCCAAATCATTGATTGTAAGTTTTTATAGCCATTATCAAATTAATTACCTTATAGCAAAAAGTCTTATACCCAGAATCGGCCTTTCTCCCTCTTTTTTACCAGCCCCATCAAAGGCCTCCTCATGTCAGATATTACATTATTTCTGTATATTCACACTAATAACTGTCTTAGCAGTCTTTTATGAAACACTGTAAAAGGTTTCCTGGAATCATGGTCAGACTCACTAGTCTTTTTCTATTATATGATATTATATGGAATTTTTAAATATCTATCAGCTTTCCTCTATTTGTTTAGTATTCTCCTAGTGCTGAGTGAAATTTCAAAGAAATCTGTCAAAGGTTACATTGATTCCTTATTTTAGGCTACATCCACACTAAAAATTGCATGGGGAGTTGTAGAATCTCCATCATTAGGGTTTTTTTAAGAACAAGTTAGGCAAGTGCCCATCAGGCACAGTCTAGTTATTGCTTAGCCTTTCCTTGAGTGCAGGGAACTGAACTAGATGATTTTTTGAGGTCCCTTCCAGGCTTGTGATTCTGTGATTGTACAAGCTAGGGGTGTGATTTCCCTGCTCATGTACAAATACTCATACTAGCTCTCTAGCTGGTTTCAGGTGAGTTTGCATTCGGCACAGCTCGGCCGTGCCTCCACTGCATTGAGACTCTATTAAAATTCACACTACCTTGAGAATATGTTCATTAGCTGGGGAGTCACACACCTAACTTGTAGTATAGACATAGTCTAACTTGTGTAGTGCCTTGCAATGACTCCCAGCTGTTTCTGGTTACTCATTCATGTTTGGTTTTTATTTTCTGCATTCATGTATCACTTTCTCTGAAATGTGGAATTGATATACTATACCCTTACATAGCCCTTTTAGTTGCATTGTTTAGTCCAGTGCCCCAAAGCATAAGAGTGTATATTTCTTCTAAAAATTAACATCTACTGTAACTGTGGCTTCCCTTACTATATTTTCATTATCCATATAAGTATTCAATGCTTTTATGAATCCTACTAAAATGTTGGCTTCAGTTGCATCATGTGGCTAGGAGTTCCACATGTTTATATAAAACTTCATTTTCAGTTTCTAAATCTCGTTGGTTTGGGTGTTTCTATTCACTCCCTCACAATACAAAGATACAATTTACATTTTCTCTGCATCATTCCTTAATTTTTTAATAAACCTTTTGTCATGTTGTTTATCACCTTTCTACTGCGTAGGAGCTGTTGTCATGGACCAGGACCCCATTATACTAGATGCTGTACAAACATAGAACAAAGACTGTCCCTGCCTCAAAGAGGTTGGACTCAATTATAAAACCAAGAGATAACTTAATTAAACAGTGTCTCTTTCCATGTTCTCTTCATATGGTAGTCTCTGTCCAGGTGCCTAATATCTTTGTTACTAATCTTTTGATACGTTCTTGATCAAAGAATAGGGTGACCAGAACCAAATACATTATTCCAGGTGATGACATACCATCGATATTTACATAATGGCATAATATTTTCAGTATTTTCTTATTCTATTTACTAGTGCTTTGGCTTTTGATTTTTTTTCATGAATGTGATAGGTAAACATGCATTTCTTTTTTTAAAAAAATAACTTAGATTAATGAGTTTCCCAGTTCACAAGTGGGTCATGTCATTCAGAATTAGAACTCAAGTCTCCTGACTTTCAGTCCTGGACTCTGAAGGAAAAGAGGGATGCTGTAGTTCTTCATAGTACAATTGTAGAGGGAGAGGATATCTTACTTTTATATTTCCTCACAGGGCCAAAGCCAAAGGTTATTGAACTCAATATAAATCCTTTCATAGATCAATTTACAGCCAATGAAGTCCATTCTAAGGTACCTTACAACTGTTTCTGAGCATCTTACTTTTTTTTTGTGTATTTATTCTTACAATATTCCTTTGAGGTAGGAAAATAGTATCCCTATTTTACAGATTGGAACTGATGCACAAAGTGAGTGACTTGCCCAAAATCACAAGAGAGTCTCTAGCAGAGGGGAGAACTGAACCAGTTTTGCAGGTCCCAGGCTAGTGTTCTATGCACTGACTCATCCTTCCTCCCTGAATCAGGCCATCATATTGTTTTCTTGTAAATACTACTTTGTTCGAAAATGTTTAAGATAAAAAATTCAGGAATTCCTAGTGAATTATTTTCATTAGTTTTATTTCATTCAAGTTTTAGGATGCCATCTCAGACTGCAGTTATCTTAAACATTAAAACATGATCCATAACAAGTAAAACCTTAACACTTATATACATTTATATATTTAAAATAAAATTTATATATAAATCTTTGTGTAAAAATGAACACCAGAAAACTATTAAAGGAATACTATTTATTCTTGTGAACAGAGAAGAGGAAAATACCAGTGCTAATATGGAAATTGTATTCTGGCAAACTGTTCTAGAGATGAATTTTTTCTAATATTACTGACATGTTTAAATTCACAAAAAATTACAATATTTTAAATCCATATGTTAGGAAAATATTGTATGGCTATCTTAAGTATTAGAGTAACTTTGGTGTGAACATTTCAAAAATATTTTTTTCTGTAAAGTGAGTCTTCAACAGCAGTTTACTGAAGCTCAAGCAAAGATGCTGGTACAGTTTTTTTTTTAGTTTTAAAATATTGCAACAGTGTTGGAAGAGAGATCTTAAGTATTTTAATAGATATTCTTATTTAAATGAATGTTTAATGTGTATATTGCATATTAAACTAGAAGGAATATTTTGAGTTAAGTTCTTAGTTTGGATGTAAAAAATAGTGTAGTAACTGAATGAGAACTTAATCACTTCAGGAGAGGTATATCAAAATATCTGATCATGCCAGTGGTTGAGAGCTGGTCTTCACTACAAAAAGAACCATGCTGCTGCAATTGATGCAGCAGGGATCAATTTAGTGTGTCTCGTAAAGACCCACTAAATTGACCTCAGAGTGCTCTCAGTTCAACCCCGGTACTCCAGCTCCCTGAGAAGATTAAAGTAAGTCAACAGGAGAGCATTTCCCATCGACACCCTGGTGTCTTCACTGTGCTGCAAGTCAACCTAAGCTATGTCAACTTCATCTGTTTGCGTAGCTGGAGTAGCGTAACTTAGATCGATTTTATCCTTGTAGTGAAGACAAACCCTGAGACAGATTAACTATTAGTTGCAGATTACAACATAAACACACATTGTGCACTGCAAAATACTGGAAAACTTTAACAATACTATAGTTATAAACATTTCTGAATTTGGTGAACATCTAGTAATATAAACATCAACAGGAGTAGACCACCAAGATATATGTATATAAAAGGCTGGTTACAGTCAGAACTCGGGTACAGGAGTGATACAACGAAAGTCAAGATACACTAGAAGATAGGAGTTTACTTTTGACTATATCAAATGTGAGACAGTTCTGGTTCTTTCAGAATATATGTTAGGAACCAGGTAATAGAGAAGATGGTAAATGGAAGACACACACACACAACTGGGATTTATTCAATAGTCATATCCGTGGGTACCAATTATCTCAAGGGCGGTGGGGGACAAAGGAGATGGAGAAAATTAATAGCCATTGGACAAAAAGTTGGGAGGCTTAGTCATACAAGTGAAAAGTAAGTCTTTCTCAGCAGTAATGTTCCATAGGAACACTTAAGGAGGGGAGATAAAATGTTTGATAGCCTAATTGATAGTGTTGGTGGCTGCAGATAAATCCAATAAAGAAGATTAAGAAAAATTAAAGCAACTGGGACTGGGTGACAGTCAAGTTATCAAAAACGTGCATTTTTATTTTCTGTGGCGTGTCTGACCCAGATCAGTGCTGGAATCAAGTTGATCCTGCAAGAAGACAAGAATTTGACTTAGGGCAATGCATTGGCACAATTTGGATTGAAATGGAATAAGTGAAATTGGCTAAAAACTTCTTAAAATAAGACAATCCAACGATTTTGAAAGAAGGACTTCATAAGACAGGAATTAAAGGCAGAGTATTTTTAATTGCCTATTCCCAGATATCATCCAGTACATTTTTTCCTGTTCGGAAATATCTGTTTCAGAAATGAATCACACAGTAGTTCACGTTAATGTTCATTTTCAAGGCTCAAACTACTTTGTCCAGGCATGCTCTTAGAGCTCAGTCCATGGAAATAAAGTTTTCAGTGGTTCTGGCTTCCTAAATTCGTGTTCAAGGTGACTCTCTACATCTCTTTCTACAGAATGCAGGGAGTAGATTCTTTGGCTTACCAATGCTTTTTTGCACAAGTTAGACATGAATTTGTAAAAGCTAGTTAGCATTATAAATTAGCCACTCTTTTTCTAAAATCTCAAAACCCGAACATAACATGAAACTTACTCAGTTACGTTTTTTAGGATTTTAGGCTAGCAGAATGGCTAAGTGGCTCTTCTCTAAGATTTTCCTGAAACTACAATTTCCTTTTTTCATTTCGATAAGCTGTTCTGATTTTTATTGTGCATTGTGTTTAGCTGGTGACTTTCTTTTTCCTAGTCTGTCCTCAAAAGTATTTGAATCCATTTCAAATACAGTTTTTCTTGCTTAGGTGACTTAAGTCTTTCTGAGCTGCACAATATCATTTTTAAAAATGAAATCCTATGTGGCTTTGAAATAGTAAACATAGCTTTTGAAATACTAAATCCTGCTTGGCTGATAGGGGGAACTGGAAATGTATTCATGTCGCCAGAAGCCTCTTTATTGAAGAAATGCAGAATGGATGTTTGGGCCACATTACATTATTTCACTTCTTACTAAACTTATCTCCTGCAAATGAGCTTTTCAACAAGAAGTCCTTTTGGCAGTTTTGTTTTGTTTTTTTTAAACAAAGGCAGCTCTTCTAGTACTATTATTCCCTCCCAAGGTATGGCGTGCTTGTTTTGATTCTTTTCCAGTGGAGAGGAGGACATGCAAAGACCAATTACTAGTGATGACATTTTTCATAGATCTCTTCCATGTGGATCCAACACAGCAAAGGAGGAAATTAAGTCTGTTCTTTCAGTTTTCTGTGTAGGAACAGCCAAATCTCCATTTGGTACATAGTTAAACTTTTCTGTGCTTTTTACTATAGCAAGTATAAGGACACACTTTTTATACTGAATGTCACGTTTGTTCAATATAACCTTTCACATGCACTTCTCTTACTTTGTTTCCATGACTAATGGATGGGAGAGCACTGTATCAACTTACAGCACTCTACCAAAATTTTAAAACATTTCACATTCACTTCTGTGAATAAGGTTTAAGTCACCTCCAGGCAAAAGCAATGAATTCCTTTTTGCCTTAGTTAACTCTGGGGCAGGAGGGAGATAGTATTTTAAGTGGTTAAGTGAATACCCTTTACCTTTTTGAGCATTTCCTATCAAACCCTTCCCTCATTCATAAGTCATTTAAAACATGTATATGGAAAAAGTGGGTGGAAATATTCACTAAATAAAAAAATCATCCTAGCTCAATTTGATTAAAAGATTATAACACATGAACAGTCTTTGATCATTAAAATTGAGCATAATGTTTTTATGCTTTTAATATCAACTTCAGAGAGCATTTCAGCTACATTGTAATAATATATCTTTGTTTTAGATCATATGGGGAGTATTTTTCATCCTTGTGGCACTGTTGTTCACCATTTCTCTCTTCCTGTCAAAGTAAGTGTATTGCAGTGTCCATTTTGTAAATCAGTTACACAGATCATGTACTGTATGCCTTTATCTAAGCTAAAATCCATTAATATGATCTAGTTATCTTAAGAGTTGTCTGCTTTACTTTACAAGTGCTCTGCAGTGGGGTACTTTTTTCTTGCCTATTCCTGTAACTGACCATACTGCTATACTTTAACATTATACATCTAAACTAAATTTTAATAAAGCTGAAACAGATTAGTCAGTAAAACACTGAATAAAGATTGGTCAGTTTATTTTTCTGCTTAACTATCCACTGATGCAGCAAAGAAATTAAGCATATGTGTAGACAAATGCAAATAAAGGGAGTGCTTATGTGGTACAAAATAAGCATGGGCTTATGTGCCTTCTGGGTTAGGGAAACAGTGCTCAACACCTTGCGGGTACTGAGCCCTCAATCTCCTTTCTGTGTGTTGTTTAGGACCTGGTCATTTCCATGCTTCGTGAAGCTTTAAGTAGTGTAGTCAACTGGAAATCTAAGTAGTTTGTTTTTTAAAAAGTCTGTTACGTCACCTCTCCCAGAGTCCCATCCCCCTATGGTGTTTTGGGATTTTTTAGATTTAAATCTCACTTTCCCTATTTTAAAAATATTTCTCTTGCCTGTTATGTGAAATAACCATACAACAAAAAGTAGAAACTGACTAAGGGATAGATCGAGCAAAGATACATGTGTGTAGTCTCATTGACTTCACGTGAATAACTTAACTTGCAAGTTTGCAGGACCAGGCCATAGCTGCCAATACAGGTGGAGCTATGGCATTCACAAAGTAAAGAAACTAAAAGTTCTCTTTCAATTATAACTTGTTTGGTGTTTGTAACGGTTTCTAAAAAAATCTTAAACATAAGAGTGATTTTTAATCTGATATCCCTTTAAATGAAACTTGAATAAAAATGCTCTATGGAGAGGTAAAAAACCGTAACAATTAACCAGTTTTCCCTAATTATTGCAGCTTGGACAAAGCTCTACATTCAGCTGGCATCAATTCTGGATTTATAATTTTAGGAACTAATCTGACCAATCCATTGAATATGCTTTTACCTGTTCTACAAACTGTAAGTAAAACAATTGGCAAATATATAGAGTTATAAAGATGGATACATAGCAAGCTTATTACATATAGATCTATATAGAATATGTAATAAGCTTGCTAATATATGCTAAGATCTAGGAGACCATTGCGGATTAAAAGATCTTGTGAGTCTGCAAGTCAACTAATAGATAACTCAAAAATGCAAAACAAACTTCATTTTTGACATGCTCTGTTTTAATTTAGTATTGGTAGTATACTGGTAAATCTGTGGCAATGAATATTATAATAGTGAAGTATTAAGACTTACTAAAGCAGTCTTAAATATTTGTTGAGAAGTCAAATGAATTTTTTTTGTGAACTGTCAGTTTTGCAAATTAGCACATTGAAACACCAAGGCTCTCTTACATTGTATATGTTAAAACCTGGAATTATTCCTCAAGTGATTGTCCAGACTGATTCCATGCTTTGGGCTTATGCCCCCTGCACATATGATCAGATTATTTTGAAATAGCATTGTCCATTGGGGCTGTGCCTGCATCCTGGTAGCACTTGTGACCATTGTAGCTAAAGATATGGAGTGGGTTAGCCTCAGTAGCCTCTTCTTACTGTCCATGTCTGCAAGACACAACCCTGCAGTCTGTCTCTTAAACCTGCAGGAAGTAAGTTAGAGCTATTGTTGTTGTTGATTTGTCTTACTATAATTATAAATATCTGTTGGTTTGGGAAAAAAAACTTGTGAAAAGAGGGCATTGATAGCCGGAAGGAAGGGGCATTAGAAACCCCAATTCCTCTGTGCACAAGCCTAAAATAGCCAGAGGCAAATCTCCATCTGTCCCTCCTGCAATACAATAGTGCCCGCCAATAATGGTCATTCAAGATACCTCTTGTGCGTCTTGCCTAAGCCTGTGTCTGAGCGCTGCCTGGTGCACAAGCTGTTTTTGAGCAGTGTTGTCATAAACATACAGCTATGGGTATCATAAAATCCCTCCTTTACCTGTAAAGGGTTAAGAAGTTCAAATAACCTGGTTGGCACCTGACCAAAAGGACCAATGAGGGGAGAAGATACTTTCAAATCTCTGGGGGAAGGTTTTTATTTTCTCTTTGTTGTTCTCTCCGGGTCAGTGAGGAATCAGGGCAGGGAAAATACATATCCCAAAGCCATACCTGAACTAATCATCTAAGATTACAAATTGTAAGTAATAGGAAGGAAATGCGTTAGATTATCTTTTGTTTTAGCTTGTGAATTGCCCCTATGCTAAGAGGGAGGTTTATTCCTGTTTTTTTGTTAAATTAAAGTTTAGCCTAGAGGGGAATTCTCTGTTTTGAATCTGATTATCCTGTAAAATTACCTTCCATCCTGATTTTTACAGAGGTGCTTCTTTTGCTTTTTCTTTATTATAAACTTCTGCTTTTAAGAACCTGATTGATTGGTTTTTAGTGTCCTAAAAACCCAAGGGCTGGTATGTGTGCACTTTGTTAACCTGTTTGATTGGTATATTATTCCCAAGCCTCCTCAGGAAAGGGGGTGAAGAGGCTTGGGGAGATTTTGGGGGAACAGGAACACCAAGTGGTTCTTTTCCTTGAATCTTTGTCTAACTCACTTGATGATGGCAGTAGTACTCATCCAAGGACAAGGAAGGATTTGTGCCTTGAAGATTTTAACCTAAGCTGGCAGAAATAAGCTTCGGGGGTCTTTTATGGAGATCCCCACATCTGTATCCCAGAGTTCAGAGTGGAGAGAGAACCCTGACAAATGTCTTTAAAGCTAAAGAGGGAAGACTGAAGCTAGATCATGAGACCTCAGTGCAAGCATTGTCAGATCTGGGTAAACAAATAGGGGTTGGGGGTGGCCATGGCGGCAAGTCCAGAGGCACAGTGGTTGAGCAGACAGGAGTAGTTCCCCACACATTGATCTCTCCCTCCACAGCTGAGGATGTGGGGGGAGAGTGAAGCTTCCTGCAGCCCAGGGAGATGGTTCTTTGAGTGCTTGCTTGTGTGAATTCCATTCTAGGTGTGTGCATGCCCACGTGCACAGTCGGAGATTTTTGCCTTAGCGGTATCCATAGGGCCAGCTGTGGTGTCCTCTTGAGTGCTGCACTCATGCATCGGTATATCAGGTGCTGCCAGCCCTACTCCCTCTCAGTTCCTTCTTACTGCCTTTGGTGGTTAGTTGGAGTGCCTTTCCTTGCATAGCAAGGGCTAGTGGTTTCGTCTCTTCTGACTTCAAGCCTTTGGGGCTTGTAAATAGTTTGTAGTAGTTAGTGTTAAGTAATTGTTAAATGTACTTAGAAGTTAAAATTCCAGTGGGGAGTTTGCCCCAGCAAGGGCATGCCCTGGTCTCCGGGGTTTAAGCCCTGGGCGGACTGTAACAGGCCTATGCCTGGAAGTGGCCCCCCACAGCAGCTGCCTCAAGTGCTTGGGGGAATCACATGTGAAGGACAAATGTTACATTTGTAAAAAATGTTGACCCAGGACTCAGTGGGATATTCATTTGCAGCCTCTCCTCATGGAGGCTGCCCTTTGTCCAGCTTCCAAGCCATCCTGCCAAGACACGCCGAATACATCTGCCTTGGTGCGCTCCCCATCTGGCACCACTCCCCATCTGGCACCATTCCCCATCACCGGTGCCCAAAAAGAAATAAAAGAAGCACAGTTCCCCGGCACCAGGCAAGAAGGGCCATGGGATATTGGGCAAAGGACGCAGTTTGGGCCTCCCAGCCACTCCGGAGCCACGTGTACGTGCCTTCCCAGGCAGGGCCCTTAGTCCCTTAAAGGATCTGCCACAGGCTCCCAGGAGTGGTAGGGGATCCAAACTCCTGATGGCATCAACACCTTCACAAGCTCCCCTGGCACTGAGAGAGCAGAGGTCTCCACCTGTGCCACTAGCACTGTGGGTGCCACGGGAAATGGTAAAGGCTCATCTATGAGGGAAGGCCAGATGCTAACATCCCTCTGGGGGCAGTGGAGCACCACTGATCCCCCAAGGCAAGGCAGCGCTCTCCTCCTCCGCACCGCAGAACTCTGGAGTAGCAGACCAGATCCTCTGGGGCTCCTGCTTGGTCACTGGCACCGCAATCGCAGTCCCTGCTGTCTCAATGTGGATCGCCTAAGGGGTAGGCACTGGTCTCCATACTACCGCCACAGTTTGGCTCTCACCGGTCATCCTCTTGGCACAGATCTTGGTCGCTTGTCCTATGGGCGCATTCCCCATCATGACTCCAGTCCCCTTGATATTGGCACCAAACCTCTCACTCTGGGCACCGGTCTCTAGTGTCAACAGTCCCATAGTGTGGGGAAGGGGATTGCTCTGGCACAGGGATAGTTCAGCCCCTCGCCCAGACTCCACCAACGCAATTGTGCTCCTGAGACCATGTCAACATTGATGGCACCATCTTGGCAGCATGGCAAGTGGCCAGCACAGTGGCCTTATTGGAGCCCAGGGAGCGTGCCGGTCATGATACTGCCCCCTTCGCACAGTTTATCTGCTGCTGCCTTGGAGCAACAGTTGGTGGCACCATATTCGGTGCATGAGTTGCGCTCAGAGGTCGGGAGGAGAAGAGACTGCCATCTCTAAACCTCCCTTCCCTACGGGGATGATGCCCCAAGGCCTCCTCCTGTGGTACAGTTGTCTTCATCCCCAGACAAGGCAGTTGTGGGATCTTCGAGGGCCAGCCTGCCAGATGATTTTAAAAACCCTGCTTCAACGGGTGGCTGAGAACTTGTGCCTAAAGGTGGAAGAGATGGCCGAGCAGGTGGACACTTTTGTTCAATGTCCCCTCAGCCTCTACCCCTGCTTTTAACACCAATGCAGGACAAAATCTTCAAAATTGCCACAGCCCTCTGGCAAACCCCATCATCCATCCCTCCCACCTCCAGAAGGGCCAAAAAGAAGTACTTTGTTCTGGCCAAAGGGTTCAAGTACCTTTTTATACCCACCTACGTCTGGGCTCACTAGTAGTCTCTGTGGCCAACGGGAAAGACAAGCAGGGGCACACCAGCTCAACTCCCAATAATAAAGAGGCCGAAAGACTGGACCTTTTTGGGACAAAAATGTATTCCACTGCTAGCCTGCAATCCTGGGTGGCGAACCATCAGGCCACCTTGTGCAGATACAATTTTAATTTGTGGGATGCCCTCTATAAGTTCAAGGAGTCCCTCCTGCAGGATTTGGCCCAAGAATTTTGCACCCTGGTAGAGGAAGGCACCACGGTGGCTAGGTGCTCCATCCAAATGGCATAGGATGCAGCAGGATTAGCAGCTAGGGTAGTCGTGTTGGTGGTGATTGAGGTGCAGCTCCTGGCTTCACACTGCCACCCTTTCCCAAGAGATGCAGACCTCGATCCAGAACCTCCCATCCAATGGGAATGGTTGCTTCTCCGAACAGACAGATGCGAGGCTGCATGGGTTGAAGGACTCTTGGGCCACCCTTTGCTCGCTAGGCATGCATATGCACGGAAGCTGTTCTGGCCACCCCCACTACCAAGGCCATGGCAGTCTTGTTAGGAGTTTGCAAGGAGAAGGGATAAAAAAATGTTTTAGTTGTTACTGCCCTTCCTCCTCCTCCTCCTCCTCACCCCATAGTCTGGCCTGGCGAGGCATCCCGGGGTCCAGAAGCACTCATTTTGAAGGTGCGCTTAAGAGTGATGCCCCAGTCAGTTTCCTGGATCCACCTTGTTCTTTCCTCGACTGTCTTTGTCTCTACTGTTTGGCCTGGTTACAAGTCACCTCGGACCACTGGCTGATGGACATAGTATCCGGGGGCTATACTCTGCAATTTTTGACCACCTCCCCTCTTCCCTGTCTATCTTCAGGGATTCCTGTCATGTCAACTCCTCATTCAAGATGTCAAGAATCTCCTGTGCCTGAAGGCGGCGAAGGAGGTCCCTCGAGACTGGAAAGGCAAGGGGTTCTGTTCCCGCTACTTTCTAATCCCAAAGGCAAAAGGGGGCCTCAGATGTGGAGTGCAGGCTACACTTCCTGGATGTCAGGAGAGCGATGGCCCTCTACGTAGATAGAACAAAACTGTTTAATAAGTCAACACGGTTGTTCATTGCAGTGACAGAATGAAAAGTCACCCAGTGTCTGCCCTGAGGATTTTATCCTGGCCTGCATCCGCTACTCCTATGAGCTGGCAAATGTGCCTCCGCTGGTGATCGTTATGGCATGCTCAACTAGGGCACAAGCATAGTCAGTGGCCTTTGTGGCACACGTATCAATCCAAGAGATCTGTAGGGCCGCTACCTGGTCATTTGTCTGCACATTCACATCTCATTATGCACTTACCAAGCAAGCTTGAGACGATGCTTGCTTTGGCAGAGCAGTGCTGCAAGAAGGTGAACTCCAAGCCCGCCTCTATTGATACTGCATGTGAGTCACCTAGAAGGGAGTCGACATGAGCAAGCACTCAAAGAATAAAAAATGGTTGCCCACCTTTTTCGTAATTGTTCTTCAAGATGTGTTGCTCATGTTCATTCCATTACCTCCCCTCCTGCCCCCCTGCGCACACGTAAAATGGAGTGGACATGAGCAACACATCTCGAAGAACAACAATTATGAAAAAGGTGGGTAACTTTTTTTTTTGTTTTTTTTGTTTTTCCTGGGAATGTGTCAGCCAGGGGCAAGTCCTCCCCATCTGGGACTAGCTGAGCCCAGCACAGGGTCATGGCCACCTGCCGGGAAGTCTTCAGCTCCACCCTCCTGCTCCTGCCCTGCAGTGATTTACCTCTCCGCCGGCTGCTCTAGGCACCTGAAATGGCACACCTGCACTGCTGGGGAGGGGCGCATGACTGCTCTTGTGGCTTCCCTTGGCTTCCCCATCAGAAAGTCACTTTTCTGCTGCAGGAAGGAAGAAATCTGCAGGGGATGTGAATTCTGTGCATGTGCAGTGTTGCAGAATTTCCCCAGGAGTAACTGGTCGTAGATCTAACCAGGCAGGACTCATCAGAGCGGTTTGTGCCCTGCCTGTGGAGGAAGACTTAACTTACTCAGCCTCCTTTCCCTGGACAGATGGTGCAGGGAGAAATCCCTAAGGTGTCCTCATAAGTCAGTGGGGCCAATAAGAGATCTGCAGCACTGGAATCCCCATATGTCCTCTTTCCCCATGTCCTGTTTGGGCCCCATGATGGGGCAGTGGGGACACTTCATCTTAAGAAACCAGCTGACTAGATCTCCAAGTCAAGGTCTTCGTTACCAAAGCATTTGCTGCAGCCAGCTTCATCACCAGTTTCGACTCTGTCTACTAGTAGAGGAGGAACAAGGAGTTAGTGGAGATGATCTTTCCCAAACACCAAGAACCAGTGGCTATCTCCCTGGACAGAGCAACCAATCCTAGACCTACAGCCTTTTCAGACAAAGTGTTTTTTTTGGAATGTAATGAGATCAGCAAATACTCTGAATGCTCCTCTGGAGATATTCCAAATAAAGCTGCATGAAGTACTGGACATTTGCTAACCCTCTCAGGTAGAATGGCCCTACCAATTTAATGAAGGGCTTCTGGAAGCAGTTAAGGCAATATGGCACATTTTCAATCTATCCCTGCAACTCTAAACAAGCCAACAGTAGATACCAGGTGCTAGCTAAGGGTTTTGTTTCTTCCAGCACCTCACCTGGATCTCTGGGCATCCAAGCCACAATTGAGAGGTCAAATAATAGACTAAATTTACACTAAGAGAAAAAGATCCAAAGAAGTTGGACCTTTTTGGACAGAAAGTATACTCTGCAGCAAGCCTTCAACTCAGGATTGCTAATTGTCCATCACATCTTTATGAAGTATGTTCGGTTTTTTCTGCTATAGAACAATCTCTCCTTCTTGACAGACAAGCTCCCTAATGAATATTAGGAGGAGCTAAGCTTGACTGTGACTGAAGGTTAGCTTCCCACCAGAACAGCACTGCAGACAGTACTTGACACATCAGATGCGGCAGCCAGGAACGTGGCTCAATCTGCCTGGCATCCCCCAGGAAGTCCAGGCAACTGTAGAGGACTTGCCATTTCAAGGCATGGATGAGGCATAAATCTATCTCTAAAAGGTTCAAGAGCATCTCTGTGTCTGCTGGAACTTTGTTCCAGCTCTGGAATAGCAGCGACAAAGGCTGTCTCTGCACTTATTTCCAGTTTGAAGTAGGGAGTCTGAATAGCAATGTGCACCCAAATGCTGCACTGTGTAACTCAACCATGTGGATGCTATTAGGGTGAATTAAGTTTCTAGTTTTCATTAATGTCAACTTGTTTAAGGGAGAGGTTCAGTGGAGCAATTTGGTGAGCACTGTGATTCATAACCCCTTAGTCCAAATTGTGCAGCAGTGTAAACAAGCCCAAAGACTTCAGTTTTAAATTGGATGCAGGCCTGAGCAACATTTTCAACAAAGCCTTCAGATCTGCTGAGAAAGCACCAGCGCTTCCATCAATATCCCTCAATGACCACTTCAACAGCTTACAACAGGGACAGGCATCCAGAAAACAGTTTTGATGTGATCATCAAGATCATCTATGGACCCATCCACTTCTCAGCTTGTTAACTGCCCATTTTATTTTGGAGAGGTTGGACTGGGATTATCTTAAATGAATGGGTCTTTGAAACTTTGGGCAAAGGGGTGTAGTTTCAAGTTTTAGAGTGTTCCAACATCCCCTCCCTCTTCAGGGACCCTTCTTAGAGACACTTCTACAGCGAGAAGTCAAATCCCTATTACAGCTGGAATCTATAGAGGGAAGTACCTTAAGAATTTGAAGGGAAATGCATCTATTCACAATATTTGATCCCAAAGAAGAAAGAGGAATGGAGACCTGCAACACCCCAGTGCCTTTGTTGGTTGCTTCAGGATGCCTCCATCCTCCCCTCCTTGGATCCTATGGACTGGTTCGCAAGATGCCTATTTTCATATTTTACACTTCCAATGCACAAAGTTGGTGATTTGTGGGAGGGTCATCCCATTTCTAGTACAGAGTTCCACAGTTCTATTTGTCTACTGCCCAGAGAGTATTTACCAGTATTCTCACTATGGTGGCAGCCCAAATAAGGCTGCAGGCAATCCAAGTGTGTCCTTGCCTGGCTAATATAAATACACACGCACACACACAGAGTAGGTCAAGAACGTAGGACTTCTTTGTTTCCCTAAGACTCCGGGTCAACAAGGACAAATCTATGCTGACCTAGCACGCCATCAAATTCATAGAAGCAGTATTAGATACCAGGTTGGGGAAGACAGACCTACCTCAACAGCTATTCTAGATGATGATAGACATGGCAGCTCCACACTCCACTGGTTATGCAAGTGAGAACCAGTCTGAAACTTAAATCATGCAGTATGCCAGATTTCACTTTCATACACTTGCAAAGGTGATATAAGCTTATTTGTTTAACAGACATGGTATGGATAAGATGGTCTCCTTCCCCAGAGAAATCCTGTCACCATTAAACAGATGGGTACCTCAAATCAGGTATGCTCAGGGATTCTGTTCACTGTATTAGTCCTATGAAAAGCTCTGGTTACAAATGCCTCTCTCTCTAAAGTTGGGAACCGTACCTAGATCACTTCAAGGTTCATGGTAAATGATGTGCTTCCAACACTACTTTTCACATCAGTGTCCTTACACTCAGTTGTTTGGAATGCAAAGCATACCCCTCCGGTAGGGTCTCACTGTGCAAATGTTTATAGATAATACTAGAGTGATTACATCAGTAGGCAAGGGGAACAATCTTCTCCTTTTCCTTTTGCCACAAGAAGCTATATAGACTTAGGATAATATGATGCTGAATATTCTAATCGCTCTCCGTCTTCTGGGCCTTTTGAACACTGTGGTTGACCAGCTCAACAGAGATTTCTCTGAAAATCATGAATGGTCCCTCATGGCTTCAGTCCATCAAACAGTCTTGCACAGATGGAGTATCTGTTGAATGATTTGTGTGCAATGTGCCACAACAGCAAATGCTAGAGGTTCTGCTCCAGAGCAGGTGGGAGTTCAGGATTCCTCACAGATGCTTCTCTGATCTCTCATTGTGTATGCTTTTCCACTGAGAGCCATGATCCCCGAGGGTCTCGAGAGCTCATGGAAAAAAAGGAATGTAAACTAGATAGCCCCAGTGGGGGCCAAGCAGTTTTAGTATTCAGTGCTGCAAAGGCTATCCGTTCTGAAGCCAACCACCTTGCCAATTCTATGTGATCTACCGCCTCGGAGCAACAACCAGGTCTTCCATCTAGATCTGGAGTCCCCGCCCATGAGAATCTGGATGCTGGCTGGTTGACATCTACTATCAAATTGCTTGGTAACAGTCCTGAACACCTTTTTCCAATGTAGGAAGCCTTACCCAAAAGACACCTCCCAATGCAAATTGAAACAATGTTCTGTTTGATTTGAACGACAGAACTTTGGCATGCCTGCAAATGATGATCTCAAATATATTGGCATATTTGCCATCATTGAAGCAGTCAGAACTATCCCTGAGCTTGAGTTAAGTTCACCTGTAGAGTCTTGCGGGGATACAAACATTTTGTATCTGCATCCGATCCTTGATATGCGGACAATTTTTGAAGATATCCACAGATTTGCTGGGCTCTAGCAGCTCCATGGGTCACTGTGCAGTGTCAACTCCCAACCCTCAACATCCCCCCACTTCTCCCCAGAGACTTCCTGTTCCGCCCTCACCATACTTCCTTCCCTGCTCAAGGCAGGAAGGTTACAGTCATGGGTCCTCGTAAACAGCACTATCCTCTCAGGGTGGGGCTCAGACATCTCAACATAGTTGTGGCGTCTCTAATGCATGCAGACCTGGCCATGACAGACAGTAGCAACAATTCCTGGGGGAATTCTGCACCACTGCACAATGCAGAATTTTGCAGAAATTAATATTTGCACATAGAATTTCCTTTCTTGCACAGAAATGGGCTGCAGTGTTGCTGACTGCTACTAGAGATCACTGGACCCAGCAGAGTCCAGCTTGCACATAGAAGATACTGCCAGGAGAGGAGCAGAGCTATAGCGTTCCTGGCAGCTTCAGTTCCCAGCATGCCCTGAGGGAAGAAGAGGGTGGCATGCAGAAAACTCTGTGCAAGCCTCAGGCTGTTTCTCTCTCTGGATCCCTGGTGTCTGGGATGGGGAGACAGGTGTCTGGGCTCCTGAGAGGAGCGGCTGCAGGTATCTGGGATGGAAGGGGGGCCTGTGACTGGGCTCTGGGTAGAAGGGGGTTTGGGTGTATTGGCTGGGGTGGGCACTGCAGCTGGGCTATGTGGGAGAGGGCTTATGGGTGGCTGGCCCACGGCTCGGCTTTGGAGAGGAGAATCATAGAATATCAGGGTTGGAAGGGACCTCAGGAGGTCATCTATTCCAGCCCCCTGCTCAAAGCAGGACCAATCCCCAGATTGTTACCCCAGTTCCCCAAATGGCCCCCTCAAGGATTGAACTCTCAACCCTGGGTTTATCAGGCCAATGCTCAAACCACTGAGCTATCACCGAGAAAGGGGCAGAGAAATAGGAACTGGGTTGTCATAGGGCGTTTCTTTAATTCTCTACTCCTGGGGGAATTTGTGTGTCTGGTCTGTATTGTTACAGACATACTTGATGACAGGTATTTTGAAATAAATTACCCAAATAATTAAAACTGGTGTGATTATGTAGTGTTATTCTGACACATAAAATTTGTCAACATTTTAAAATATTGTGCACAGAATTTTTAATTTTTTGGCACAGAAAGTCCCCAGGAGTAAACTACTGTCTTCACAGTGCCTGCTATTGCTGCCCGCTAGTTTAAAGTGCAACCACATCTCTTTTTCAAAATGGCATTTCGCTCAATCCCTTCTGGGAGTTGTAGTTTACCTCCTCCATCTGAGCAAGCTGGGGACTACAACTCCCAGAATACCCAGCAGGCTATTGCCACATATTGCAGTCTGCTGCTGCTGCATAATTTAGAGATCTGAGCTGGAGTCTGAAGACTGGGTGACAGCTGCTTCATTCGGGTGAGTGTGTGCCTCAGAATCCTGCATGGACTCAAAATTTGTGCACCTGAGCTGCATCTATGGATTTGCAGGGCTCTGTTCATCTGGCTGCAACCTCAGTAGATGGTTTCCTGGGGCGGGGTCGCACTATGCTCCCTCACCCCACCGTGACAAGATTCCTTAAAGAATTGATCCATGGCTTTCTACCAGTCAAACAAATCCCTTCTCCTGGGGCTTTCAAGGTGGTACTTACTGGCTTAATAGAGCTTCTCTTGAAGTCCATGGCTACCTGCCTCTCTTATCACCTTTCCATAAAGACAGCCTTCCTAAAGCCTATAATTGTAGCAAGGACTCCATATACCATCATTCACAAGAACAAGGTCACCTTGAGGTTGCTCTCCAAGTTCCTTCCTATGATTGTTTCAGGCTTTCACATTAACCAGTCTGTTCATCTACCAGTCTTTTTTCCTGAAGCTTCATTCTTCACTGGTCAAAGCAAAACTTTGTACCTGGATGTGGTTATAGCTCTGTCCTTTTTTTCTTTTTCTTTTTTCTTTTTAACCTAGACAGGATTACATCAGTCAGAACCTCACCAAGACTGTTGCATTTGCAGAACAGGTGAGGACAACTGATACCCAGATATTGCAGAGGCTGTCTAAAGTGGGCTTCAGACTTTATTCCCATTTCACTCAACTCAGGTGACCTCCACAGCTTCTTTGAATAATGTCACTCTGCCTGAGATTTGTAGAGCAGTGACATGGAGTTCAGTCCTTAACTTCAGCACTCACTGTGCTTTGCTGCAGGCCTCCAGATCAGATGCAAGCTTTGGTAAAGCAATCCTTCAGTTCCTATTTCAGTAGGAAAGCCTCTTACAAGCCACTAAAGACAAGATACTACTTGCTAGTAACCAAGAGTAGAATCTGTATGGTTCACTCACTTGGAGAGAATGGTTATTTACTATAATTGTGGTTCTTCAAGTGCTTGCTCATATTGATTCCAATTAGGTGTGCGCACGCCGCGTGCACAATCATTGGAAGATTTTTACCCTAGCAACACTCGGTGGGTCAGCTGAGGCTCCCCCTGGAGTGGCGCCCTTAGGGCGCGGGATATATGCCCCTGCTGACCCAGCGCCCCCTCAGTTCCTTCTTACCAGCCGTGATAGTCATTGGAACCGTGGAGCGCAACATAGCTGATCTCCACTTCTCTAGCTTTTTACTCGTTATTTCTCTAGTTAGTTTTGTATTACAGTTGTTAATAGTTTCTAGTTGTAGTTAGTTAGTGTATATAGTAGTTGGAGGAAAGAGGGTTTCTCTCCCCCCTCCTTCCTGATACCCAGTCTAATGGCTAGGTCACTGGGTTTCAAGCTGATGCCTACGGGAGACCCCCACTACTCCTGCCTGAAGTGCCTGAGGGAATCCCATCAAACAGGTAAGTGCTGCATCTGTAAGGCATTAAAGCAACAGACAAAAAAGGAGTGGGACTTTCGTTTGAGGCAGCTCCTCATGGAAGAGGCACTTAACCTGGTGCCCTGGGACCCGAACAGAGACCAGGCGCCGTTGGTCCGAAGCACACCTCTGGCACTGGAATGACTTGACATTGGCAAAGACTCCCAGCAGCAGATGTCTCCAGCAGCGCAGCTGGCATGGCACTGCTTGCTATCTCCAGAAACAGCACAAGCAACCTGCTGCTCCTGCCCAGTCACAGGCACTGCCTGTGCCCCCATTGGAGAAACGTCCTGGACCGGACCGACCTGCAAAGACTTCAGTTCCAGTGCTGCAAGCACCGTTGACTCCGATCCATATGAATTCCCTGGTGCACATCGTGGTTGAGCTCAGTCTCCTGTTTACCCCGGAGACCTTTCCATTGATTGGGAAGCCCGCTTTCATACGCTGTCCATCACAGACTGATATGTCTCAGCATCGCTCCAGATCGCAGTCACAATCTAGATGCTGCTCCCATGCACGGCACTGCTCGCAGTCCCAGCACCGATCATCATCTCGGCGCCGGACATACTCACAGCACCACTCCACCTCGACAAGATCCCCTTCCTGTTATGGTCGATACCAGTCAAGCTCCCAGCACCGATCTCTGCGGAGTAGGTCCCGGCGCCATTCTGCCCGGGGATCTTCATTGGTGTGCAGATCTGGTACCAGTATGATGGTCGGTCCTGGTCCAGAACGCAGTACCAATCCAGGTCTTGGCGCCGATCTCCATCCCTACGATGTGGTCCATCGATGCAGGATAGTGCAACACAGCACAACTGGTCAGCCCCTCCTTGGCCTTCCTGCCCTAACTTGGTCATCCCAGGCAGAGAGTGGTTACCCCGCCCATGACCAGGATATGGACGGCGAGGGTCAATGGCAGGACGAGGGACAGGATCCTGCTCAGGGACCACCGCAATGGTCTTTCTGGACCCCTTGAGCATACCACCAGGCCCAAGGGGTCATCTCCAGGGCTTCTTGTTCGGCTCATTCAGAACCCCGAGTCCCAGAGGCCAAGGTCAGCTGCCGTCCCCTCTCCCCCCAGGGGACACAAAGATAGCGGCCCTGATAGGAGTCACATGCTCCTAATATGGAGAACTGGGACAGCCGGACCTTCCCCAGCAAGACTTGCCCCAGGAACCATTAGTCCTGGGGCTGTCATACTCTTCATCGCCTGACGAGGCAGTTGCAGGCATGACCTCTGGCCCACCACCTATAGACTTCTGTGCGCACCAAGACTTGCTGCGCAGGGTGGCACAAAACATGAACTTCCAGGTGGAGGAGGTGGTGGAGGTCAAGGATCCAGTGGTGAGTGTCTTGTCTGCCGATACCCCCACATGTATAGCCTTGCCATTCATCCGGACTGTCCTGACTAATGCCACTACGATCTGGCAGTCGCCGGCTTCTATCCCTCCCACTGTCAAGGGGGTTGAGAGGAAATACTTAGTTCCCTCCAAAGACTGTGAATATTTGTACATTCACCCCCTACTGTGCTCCCTTGTTGTACAGTCAGTCAATGAGAGGGAGAGGCACAGTCAACACATGCCCCTAAATCCAAGGACGCTAGGCACCTGGATTTATTTGGCTGCAAGGTATACTCGACTGGTGGTCTACAACTTCGGGTGGCTAACTAGCTAGCAGGCTCTCTTGAGCCATTATAATTGCAACACCTGGAACTCGATGGGGAAGTTTAAGGAACCCGTTCCTTGAAGTCCAGGGAGAAGTTGGGGGCCTTGCTAGAGGAGGGCGAGAAAGTAGCCAGGACCTCCTTGCAAGCTTCGATAGATACAGCAGACTCGGCGGCAAGGACTCTAGCCTCCAGTGTAGCTATGCACCGCATCTTGTGGTTGCAGCTATCTGGTCTTCTGCTGTAACTGCAGCAAACAATTCAGGACCTGCCCTTCGATGGCCACAAGTTATTTTCATACAAAACTGACTCTAGACTGCAGAGTCTAAAGGATAACCGGGCCATCATGCGCTCACTGGGCATGCATACCCTGGTGACGCAGCGTAGGCCCTTCCGGCCCCAACCGCAGTGCACCTACCCTAATCCTTGGGCCAGACAGGACTTCTACCACCCCAGCCATGTCTTCTGGAGAAGGAGATCTGACCCTTGGACAGGCCAGAATCAGCTTCCCCCCACCCCCGAAAACCATCGGCAGGGCTCAAGCAAATCTTTTGAAGGGGCACCCGAGGGCAGAGCACCAGTCTCCTTACAGGATCCTTTCCCACCTTTCTCCAACCACCTCTCCTATTTCCTTCCTGCTTGGTCCCGCATAACATCAGACCACTGGGTCTTATGCATGGTGGAAAGTGGATACCATCTGCAATTTGTTTCTTTCCCCCCTTCCCACCCTCCCTCCCCATCCTTCTTCAGGGACCCCTCTCATGAGCAACTCCTTCTGTAGGAGGTGCAGTTGCTCCTGGCTCTCGGAGCGATAGAAGAGGTTCCAAGAGAACTGAGGGGCAGGGGGTTTTACTCTCGTTATTTCCTAATCCTCAAGGCAAAGTGGGGGGCTACGGCCTATTCTGGACCTGCGCGGACTCAACAAATTCATGGTAAAGTTGAAGTTCCGCATGGTTTCCCTGGGGACCTTTATTCCTTCCCTGAATCCTGGAAACTAGTACGCCGCCCTCGACATGAAGGACCCGTACTTCCACATAGCGATTTACCTGCCACGCAGGCATTTCCTCTACTTTGTGGTTAACCATCAGCACTTGCAATACTGTACTTCCCTTCGGCCTGTCCACGGCACCTAGGGTCTTTACAAAGTGCATGGCCATCATAGCTGCCTCACTCCACCGACATCGGATCCAAGTGTTTCCGTACCTCGACGACTGGCTCATTTGGGATCACTCTGAGCTCCAGGTGCAATCTCATGTTTGGTTCACCATGAGCCTGTTCAGACAACTGGGCCTGCTGCTCAATGCCAAAAAGTCCAGTTTGCAGCCAACCCGAAGAATAGACTTCATCAGAGCAGTCCTGCATTCAAATCTCTCCCGTGTGTACCTTCCACATGCCCACTTCCAGGCCATGGTGGCCATTATCCTCAGACTTCAGAGCTTCCCGACCTCCTCCAGCTCACACGTGTCTCAGTCTTCTGGGGGCACATGGCGTTGTGCACCTTCGTGACCAGATATTCCTGACTACACCTCTGTCCACTTCAGGCCAGGCTCGCATCAGTCTAACATCCAGGCCGGCATGACTTGGACACAGTGCTCATGGTACTGACGGAGGTCTTATCCTCCCTGGCTTGGTGGCTGAACCCCAATCTATTATGCAAGGGAGTGCCATTCCATGCACCACAGCCCTCCCTGGCCCTGATCACAGACGTGTCATCTCTGGGCTGGGGCGCTCACCTTACGAACCTTCATACACAGGGCCTTTGGTCCTCTCGAGAGAGAACCCTACACATGAACTGCTCTCAGTTCCCGTACATTGGCCTGGCTTGTCAGGTTTTCCACAAGCACCTTCTGGGCCGTTTATGTCGCAGTCCTCATGGACAGCACAATGGCCATGTTTTACATCAACAAGCAAGGGGGAGCACAGTCGTCCTCCGTCTGTCAGGAGAACATCAAACTGTGGGAATTCTGCATAGCCCACTCAGTAGACCTGGTGGCAGCGTCAGTTCTCACAGGAGTCCAGAACAGCTTGGCAGATCACCTGAGCAGATCCTTCCTGGTTCACGAGTGGTCGATTCGCCCGGACATTATCCGTTCTGTTTTCCGGAAGTGGGGATTTCCCCACATTGATCTCTTTGCCTCTCATGAGATTCGGAAATGCCGGGTGTTCTGGTCTCTCCAGGGACAGTCCCCGGGCTCACTATCGGACACCATCCTGATATGGTGGAAAGACCATCTGTTTTACACCTTTCCTCCATTCCCATTAGTTCACAAGATCCATCTCAAATTGCAAAGGGACAAGGCCTGCCTAATACTAACTGCCCCGGCATGGCCCAGGCAGCATTAGTACACCACACTCCTCAACCACACCAATTCCTCTCCTGCTGTGGCCGGACCTGATCACCCAGGAGCACGGCTGACTATGTCACCCGGACCTCCAATCCCTCAATCTCACACCATGGATGCTGCATGGCTAACTCAATCTGAGCTGCATTGCTCCTGCTTGGTGCAGCGCATTCTCTTGGGTAGCAGAAAGCCCTCTACTAGGTCCACGTATCTGGCCAAGTGGAAGCGCTTCTCCTGCTGGTGTACCCTAAGCAATACTGCCCCTCTGGAAGTGCCAGTACCTACCATCCTAGATTATCTCTATCCTTGAAACAGCAAGGCCTAGCAGTTTCATTCACCAGAGTTCACCTAGCAGTGATTTCAACCCTCCGCCCGGGCGAAAATGGGCTCTCGGTGTTCTCCAATCCCATGGTCAGCAGGTTCCTCCAGGGATTGGAACGTCTGTACCCGCAAATTCGGCATCCAGCTCCTATGTGGAACCTCAACCTGGTCCTAACCAAGCTCATGGGTGCCCCATTAGAGCCGATGACCATTTGGTCACTTCTGTACCTTTCCTGGAAAACAGCTTTCCTCGTTGCTATCACCTGGGTGAGACACGTGTCGGAACTTTGGGCCCTCATATTGGACCCACCATACATGGTGTTTCATAAGGACAAGGTACAGCTGCGACCAGACCCCACCTTCCTTCCTAAAGTGGTGTCTGTTTCCATGTCAACCAAGACATCTTCCTTCTGGTTTTCTATCCGAAGCCACACACTTCTCAGTGGGAACAGCTGCACTCTCTAGATGTTCTCAGGGCCCTTGCCTTTTACATTGAGCGAATGAAACCTTTCAGAAAGACAACCCAGCTGTTTGTGGCAGTGGCAGACTGGATGAAGGGTCTCCCAGTCTCCATGCAGCATCTCTCGTTCTAGATTACATCATGCATCCGAGCGTGCTATGACTTGGCTGATGCCCCAACTACGCGCCCTTACTGCCCACTCCACTCGGGTTCAAGCTTCATCTTCCGCCTTTCTGGCTCATGTGCCCATACAGGAGATCTGTAGGGCTGCAACTTGGTCATCAATACATACCTTCGCTTCCCACTATGCGATAGTGAAGCTGTCCGGGGTGATGCTGCATTTGGTTCAGCGGTCTTTCACTCCATGACAATTCACTCCAACCCCACCTCCTAGGTCAGGCTTGGGAGTCACCTAATTGGAATAGATATGAGCAAGCACTTGAAGTAAAGACAGTTACTCACCTTTGTAACTGTTGTTCTTCGAGATGTTGCTCATATCCATTCCAAAACCCGCCTCCTTCCCCTCTGTCAGAGTAGCTGGCAAGAAGGAACCGAGAGGGCGCTTGGTCGGCAGGGGCATATATCTGGTGCCATAAGGGCACCTCTCAAGTGGGCGCCTCAGCCAACCACCTAGTGTTGCTAGAGTAAAAATATTCCAACAATCGTGCACATGGCGCGTGCACACCTAATTGGAATGGATATGAGCAACAAATCTCGAAGAACAGTTACAAAGGTGAGTAACCGTCTTTTCTTCAAAATGTGTTGTTCACACACATTCCATGATCCAACTTCCATCCCTGCTAATTCTAAGCCCTGAAATTGGGATTTTTTATTTGTAAAGGGACGAGAGGCAGCTTAAGATAGCTTCATCCCTTTTACTCTCAGCTATGGTAGCTGGAAAGGGCTTTCAGGGACAAAGGCATCGCTCCAACAGACGTTATTTCAAAATAATCTGATCTCACGCATAGGGCATATGCACAGCAGAAATGGAAAACACACCTCAAAGAACCATTGTATTGTAGGGTAAGTAACCATTCTCTTTGATGAAAAAACAATGTGTGGAAGTCTATATGTATACAAAGTTAAAGTAGACTCTAGTGTTTGTGTATATTGGGTATCTCAAAAAAAAAATCCTTTACAGGTATTCAGTAGTAAACTGATTTATTGGTCTGAAATATGGTATTCTTGTTCTGGTAGCCTACCAAAGGGCAAGTTGTAATCACCCATAAAATTCAATGAAAAAAATCTAACTGTAAAAGCAAGATTAATGATCACGGTTGCCTCACCATCCTCTTTCCCAGTTTCTGCAATGTGCTGGCAACTATAGAGCTCTTGTGTGAAGGAAGAAAAACAGTGCCTGAGAGTCAACATAGCATGTGACTTGTGAATAACTTGTGGCCTCTGAACTCAGTGGTGATGGTATGGAAAAATGATCCCACTTGGGGTGGTTGTGCCCTTGACTTCAACAGAGGCAAAGAAGATTGTCACTAGTGATTTGGGTTGCCTCTGTTCTGCATACCCAAACTAGGGCAACTTTAAAGGAAGCTAGTTTCCAGAGTACTGGGCATCAATCCATGCTCTGAAAACCAGGCCGAGAAGACTAGCTACCTAACCAAGGTGTATGTTGGGTTGGAGTACTTGAGGATCCATCCCCTCTAGAATGAAGATGATAAACATGCATAATACAAATACTTGAATGGAGTTATTTTACATTTTTAATAGTCACTTTTAGAGTCATTATATTGTCTATTTTCTCCTTTTTTAAAAAAAGACATAGTTAGGACTAAAAACTGGGGGCAGACTTCTGTGAAAAGAGTTCAGAAGCACTTAAGCCACATAAGAGATCATAGTAATTAAGGCAATAGATAACCAGGATATAAACAAAGTGTTAAGAGTAAGGAAACAAGGAAAAGGACAAATGTTGGAAATACTAAAGAGACAGGATAAACTGTACCAAGAGGATGACTGGAGAAAGGACTAAATACTGTATCAACATTAAGATGCTGGGGGCATGCCATGTTTTCTCTGTGAATATTATTTATGAACTAGAATTAATTATCAGATCCCCACTAAGTAATGCTCACAACAGTACTTTCTTTAAAAATGCTATGTAAGTGACATAGGTAATTGTGTATTATTTTTAATAAAAGATTTATATTAATTTTGACTTTACTCTAAAAATTATATATAAATGTTATCTGTTATATTAACTCATTTGAAAGAGCCCTCTTGCGCTATTCTAACTCTGGACTTTGCTGTAAGTGGAATTAACTAGTCTAGCCCAACTTTTGAAGTTGGAGTGAAACAATATCTAATTCAAATTGAGATGAAGCTAGGAAAAAATTCATAAAGCTATTCAGTCTCTTTTCTGAATTGGACTGTTAATCGTTTCAGCTCTATTTGTAATTAACAGTCTTACATTTTAAATTGAGCAATTTTTTTCCTTCCCTTACCACCTCAAACACTAGCACAATGAGTTGTTCTGATATACAGCATCTCATTGTCCTAAGAAACCTGTTTTTAAAATTAGATGTTCAGGCACTCTTGTAATTTGATTTGTGTTGAGTATTTTTTATGTTAGTGTTTTCATTTCTGTTTTCTTCTTTTATATATTAATATTGTTCTCTTTTAGGTTTTTCCACTTGATTATATCCTCATTACAACAATTATTATGTATTTTATCTTCACTTCAATGGCAGGGATTCGAAACATGGGTATATGGTTCTTTTGGATAAGGGTAAATATTACTTATTTACTAAAATGTAACATTTATAAATTACTATATAAAAATATTTAAAATGTATGTAGCAGATACAAAAGGACTTTGCAGAATTTTCTCTCTACCACATTCTAAAAACTAAAATGGTGTGAAGCAATTATTCTTCTTAAACAATATTACAATCAATTGTTTTAGCAAGAGTCTTAAGAGTTTCTACCATGTTTTGAAAAGCTAGATTGTGTTTTGGCCTGAGGGTCTGGTTAAAGGAGAGTAATCGGTTTCAACTTGAGACAAAATTGCAGGTATCAAGCCAGCAGGGTCTGGGATCTTTGTGGAAGCAGCACATTCAATGTTTTGCCAACCTTAAGTGTTCAAATATCATGATTTATGTGTGAGGTGGAGTGTAGAGGTGTGGCAGACTGAGCGTGTGTGGGTTTTTGGCTTCTGATTTTTGAGCTTTGAGGGTAGAAGTCACCTGCCCACAAAGTGTGAGCACATTCCAGGGTCATAATTTAGCCTTTAAATGTGCCTGCAACAATGTAGACTCCCCATTGGTTGCTCAGAAGAAGACTCCCCTTACCCTTTCCTAACCTTGAGAATGGAGGAGCTACCTATCTATCCTCCCTCTCCCTTACCATTACCTTATCTGTTTTCCCTGCCCACATTGTCACTTGTCCATGGTCTCCTCCCCCATGATCTCTTGTCTCCAGTCCCAGATCTTCTCCTGAACTCCACATTCCCCCATCTCCTCAGTTTCCTGTCCAAGTCGCTAACCTTAAAGTCCAGGGAGTAGGCATCTTTACTAAGGACAGTCCCACTGTCACATGCGAAGCCTGTAGGCAACCATCTTGAATGATGATAGTTTGGCATCAGCCCCACTGAAAATAAAATGAGGCGGTGACAGTCATGTGGAATAAAGAAAACTGCCAATTTTGACGTTAGAGATCTTAAATCATAGGATATTTTGTAAAATACGGTTTGATCGTTTGTCATCGGTGATCCCTGGAGGTCAAGTATGATCTTTCACAGCTTTTATTTTTCATGGGTCCTTTGGTGAATGAGTCCCATCCTTGAGCCACAGGCTCATTGGCGGACGTTGCAGGTGGTGTTCGAAGACAGATTTGGCCCACGATTGCTGTGTGACAGTTGTCTGTCCTTTCTTTTCTGGTGTTTTTCTGTGACCAAGTCAAGGTGATTTTCCTCAAAAGTGGATGTTTCCTCTCTGGCAAGTCTTTGCCAGTTACCCCTATCCTGGGCTGCTGTCTCTCAGTGTGTGGTGTCGATGCCACATCTCTTGATGTTTATCTTGAGGATGTCTTTTAAATGTTTCTTTTGGCCTCCCCGTTTCCATTTTCCTTTGGTGAGTTGGGCATACAGCAGTTGTTTTTGGTAAGCGTTCATCAGGCATGCACACACAGTGCCTGCTCCACCTCAGCTAATGCTGGATGATCAGGGCATCGACACTGAAGATGTTGGCCTCCGTGAGGACACTGACATTGGTTTGACGATCCTCCCACTTTACATTGAGGATCTTCCAAAGAAAGTGCTTGTGCTGGCATTCCAGTTTCTCATGTGTTTTCAATAGGTCACCTAAGTCTCTCAGCCATAGAGGAGAATTGGGATTACCACCACTTTATAAACTTAGAGTCGAATATCTGTTCCGATGTTGTGATTGTTGAACACTCAGCAAAGGCAAGGCTGGTACATTGAATTCTGTGCTCAATCTCGAAGTCTGTCTGTCCTCTGCAAAAGATGGCTGCCAAGATAGGCGAAGTATTCTACATTTTCCAGTTCTTCTTTGTCGATGTAGATCTTCCTTTCTGGGTCTGGTGATTGACCAGGGACTGGCTGGTGGAGAACTTTTGTTTTGCCAACGTTCAGAGTAGCCCTAGGCTTTTGTAAGCTTCATAGAAGCAATTAAGAGCTGTTTGCTGCCATTAGGACTGGTTTGACAACAGTAATATTAAGATTACAGCCCTTCTGGAATGGAAGAGAAAAGCTTTGTGACTGGCAAAGCCAACCACTATCCAGTCGGAAGCAGAGCTCTTTCCATCAGCTCAAAGCTGAAGTTCAAAGGAGGATCCGAGAAATCAAAAACAAATGGTGGGACAAAGCAAAAGAAATCCAAATATTCAATGACTGACGTGATATGCAGAGGTTTTTTGAGAGACTAAGACCCTGTATGGACCAAGCTCATATGGCCTCTCACCTCTGAGTTCTGAAGATGTTAGTACCCTTCTTAAAGATAACAAATCCATCAAAGAGCACTGAAAGAAACCAAAAGCTTCTAAACAGAGAATCGACTGTGACTGACACCATTAACTCCATCCCTCGGCATCCAATCTGGGAATCTCTTGCCAACTCACCAACACCTGAGGAGATCTGCAAAGCAATTAAACAAATGAAGAACAATAAAGCACCAGGTCCTGATGGCCTACCAGCTGAAGTACTGAAAGTTGGGAGAGAAACAATGGCTAACAAGCTTCACTTGTTGCTCCTTAAAATCTGGTGCATCGAAGAAATCCCTGTTGGCTTATGTAATGCTAACATCGTCCCCATTTTCAAAAAGGAAGACAAAGCCAATTATGACATCTATCGAGGCATTGTCATCGTCCTCAATCATTGGGAAGATTCTTCCTAGAATCTGACTGAATCGCCTGCTTCCTCTTGCAGAGCAAGTACTTCCAGAGTCCCATTGTGGCTTCAAACCGTCACGACGCACAAGGAACATGATTTTCGCAGCCAAGTAGATCCAGGAAAAGTGTGAAGAACAATACCAGTAGCTGTATATGGCCTTTATTGATATGATCAAAGCCTTTGACTCTGTCAGCTGTGAGGCTCTGTTGAAAATCATGTAAAAGTTTTGGCCGCCCAAGCAAATTTATCACTATTATAAGATTCCTCCACAACCAGATGACTGCCTCCATCCTGTGCAGTGGCTCTACTTCTGTCATCTGAACTGGTATAAAAGAATATCGGATTGACAGCAACCTCTTTAACCTTTCCCATCTCTGTGCCAGAACTAATATAATATCAGCAACAATAACTGATTGCCAGTATCCGGATGATTGTGCTGTAGTTGCACACTCAGAGGATCTGCAAACAGCCCTTAATTGCTTCTCTGAAGCTTGATCATTTGTATAGTATATGTAGAGGCTTTTACATTTACAGCTATGCCTTTTGGGGAGAAGTTTTTTGAATATATTTCTACTGTCTCTTAACAGTAGAGTTTCAGGATGTAATTGGGAAAATAACTAATATAAATATCTAGTTTAAAAGCAATGTCCTTTAACAGATATCGAGCATGATAACCTAGAGAAACAATTATGATCTAATATTTGTACATGTCGTCTGGTTTTTTTTAGTTGTATAAGATTAGAAGAGGTAAAACTCGGCCTCAAGCACTCTTATTTCTCTGTATGATACTTCTCTTGATTGTTCTTCACACAAGTTATATGATCTACAGTCTTGCACCTCAGTATGTCATGTATGGAAGCCAAAAGTACCTGGTTCAGGTGAGACTTTCCCTTTCATAAGGATATATATAAAACTTACCTTGTTTTAAAAATGTAATAGAATTGCATATGTGGGGTGAGGCAAAGCACAGCCCTGCTATGTACCTATTTTTGAAGGGATACAACCATAAGAATCTCCTAAAGTTATTGTGCCTCTGGATATTTTGGAGGAGTGCAGCCTGGAGAAACTCTGTTGCGCTCTTTTACACAACGCAGCGTGTAGTTTCTATGTAAAGCTGTAAAGGGACCTGGTCCTGCCCCCCATCTAGAAGGAAATTACAGTTGTTGCTGCTAGTTTCCAGTACGCCTTATGCTCTCTCAGCATAGGAACAGCTTTTTATTATTTTCATTATATTCTGGTAATGGCTCCAATCAGGAGTAGGGTCCCATTGTGGAAATTTCTGTGTAAACTCATGGTAATGGACTGTGGCTGCCTCAGAGAGCTTGCTAATCTAAAAAACAAAAAAGTGCGAGGCATAATAGGATACAAGGTAGTCAGAGTAATGGAGGGCATATGTTGTGATAGTTCTGTTAAAAATATATATATTTTTTAAAATCTTTGTCTAATTTTTTTTAAAAATCCCAAAATAATCCCAAAATGTAAGAATTTATCCTGTAAATGTCCTACTTCACCTTAGCCTTTTTTTACTGTATTAGTTTATATTTAACACTAAACTTTTCCATTGTTAATTTTAACTATTGCTTTTGAACTCTTGCATCCCTGTTTTTTGTTATCTTTAAGTTTTGCTGTTTCCAGTCCATTCCCTACCTTTTTCTATTTTAAATTAGTTTTGATTCTTGCACTTCATATTTATTGTATTTAGTCTTTCTATTTTTAACAAAAAAGGTACGTAATCATCTGGAACTTCAGTCTGAGTGACATATGCTCAGTCTCATTCTACCAGTACTAATATGTCCTTGGAGTTTCCAAAACTTAAATGACAGTTTCCTAATTCAAAACCGTTGCATCCAACATGCATTAGACCTGATATTGATAGATACAGAGGAATTGATCTCTGAATTAAAAATCAGTAGTTGCTTAGGTGCACGTGATCATGACTCGGTTGGTTTGTTTACACATGTGGACTCCAAACTAATAATATGTAGTTGGTGATTTAAAAGAGCCAATTTCACAAAGTTGAAAACAATTCGGAGCCGAAGGAGCTGGGAGAAAGAATTTAAACACAAAAATGTGAACAATTGGGAACTGTTAAAAACATTTTGACTAGATACCCAAAAAGTCTCAGTCCCAAAATTGTGAGAAAACATTACACTTGTTAACCAGCAAAGAGTCCTGTGGCATCTTATAGACTAACAGACGTTTTGGAGCATGAGCTTTCGTGGGTGAATACCCATTTCGTCGGATGCATGTCGTGGAAATTTCCAGGGGCAGGTATATATGTATGCAAGCAAGAAGCAGGCTAGAGATAACACTGGTTAAGACAGCCTGGTTTAGGTGAAAGCAGCCATTAAACACACAATGTATAACACGGGGGAAATGGGGTAGGTGAGAGAAATAACTGTAAATTGGGAATCATCCAAAATTAATAAGGGAAGCAAATGGACTCTTCAAGAAATCTATAGCCTGCCAAGTTAAAGATAAAGAATTTAAGTATATTAGGAACAGATGGAATCCTAATACTAGATGGGAATGGTAGAATTGTCAATGCAAAAAAGCAGAAGTGTACAGCAATCTCTTCAAAGTGTTTGGAGAAGACCCAAGTCGTCACTGATCATCATGTGATATGAATATAATACTTTTCATTCTAACCCAAGAGGAATGGATCCAAATAACTTGCTCAGTGTCAGACAGTTTTAAAAGGACTGGCTGGAGAGTTCTCTGACCCATAAATGTTTATTTTCAATAAGTCTTGGAAACCTGGAAATTTCAAAGGAATAGAAGAATGCTACCGTTGTGCCGATATTTAAAAGTGTAAATGAGGTGACCTGGGTAACTATAGGTCTACTAGTCTGATACTGAAACTCAACAAAATATAAGAATGGCTGATACGGCCTCAGTTTAATGAAGAATTGAGGGTAATAGTAATATAATTAATGTCAATCAACATAGGTTTATGGGAAATAGAACCTGTTAAACTAATCTGATATTTTTTTTTCATGAGATTACAAGTCTGGGTGATAAAAGTAATAGTACTGCACAACATTTTGATTAAGAAACTAAAATGATACAAATCAACATTGCACACATTAAATGTATTAAAAACTGATAAGTCGTAATGTAATTGTAAGCAGGGAATCATTGAGAGTGCTTTTGCTGGGGTCCCACAGGGATTGGTTCTTGGTCCTGTGCTATTTAACATTTTATCAATGACATGGAAGAAAAATAAAATCCCTTAGAGTTTGCAGATGACACAAAAATAAGAGGAGTGGTTAATAATAAAAAGGACAGTTCACTGATACTGAATAATCTAGATTGCTTGGTAAAATGGGATCAAGCAAACACTATGCATTTTTAATGCAGCCAAGTGTAAGGTCATATATCTAGGGGAAAAAATATAGGCCTTACGTATAGCATTTTGATGTCTGTCCTGGGAAGCAGTGGCTCTAGAGATGATTTTGAGGTCACAGAGGATGAACATGAGCTTCCAGACCAACACTATAGCCAAAAGCATTGCATTGGCCTTGGATATATAACCAGGAGAATCTCATGTAGGAGCAGAGGCTATGTTTCCTTTGTGTTGGACACTATTTATAACAGCTACTGGAATTCTGTATCCAGTTCTGCTGTCCATAATTCAAAAAAGATGTTCCAAAATTGGAGAATGTTCAGAGAAGAGTCACAAGAATGATTAAAGTATTGAAAAACGTACTTTGAGGTCCTTGAGTCTCACTACAATCTATCAAACACAAGGTTAAGGGGTGATTTGATCAGTACTTATGTGGAGAACAGAAATTTCGTAATAGAGGTACCTTTGTCTGCTATATTGAAGAGATGACCATATCTAATGGCCAGAAGTTGAAGATAGACAAATTAAGAGTAGAAATAAGTCACAAATTTTTAACAGTGAGGATAATTAACTATTAACAATTTATCAAGAGTTGTGATTAGATTTTCCATCACTGGAAATGTTTAGATCAAGATTGGATGTTTTTCTAAATGGGATGCTCTAGTTCAGTCACAGCTATTGATCTTGAAGTGGGAGTTAATGTGGGTAAGTCCTGTCGTCTGTGTTAGAGAAGGAGGTCAGACTAGATGATTACAGCTGTCCTTTCTGACCTTAAAATATACAGGTGTATGAATCTATGGATAGTTACCTAGGAACATTAGAATCAATGTTAAACTTAAAAGAAATCCAAATATGTTATGGTATGAAATTGCTCATTTAGGGCATCCAAACAAGCTTAAGTATCATCATGCCACAACCATACATTATGTTTAATCAAGTGTGTAATTACAAGTAATAAGTATTAAACTAATTTTAAACACACTAATTTTTTCCATTTTTTTTTCTCCCCACATGGTAGCATCATGGGAAAGGAATAGATGTTTGGGTGTCAAAACAGAGGACTTTTGTATACCTTAACATGCTCAGATTTATTTAAAGTTTAACCTTAGCTTTGGATTACCTGCATGTACAATAAGATTTAGACTTACATGGTTTTTCTAGGAGTTGGGCCTTTGAGGATAAAAGACCCATTAAGGAATTGCTGCCTTTCAGAGGCTCAACCTAGCTTAGTTTTAGTTGGTCAGCTACATCTCACTGACCCCAGTGCATGTCTCTGCCCCACCCTCTGGCATATATGCCTTCTGAATTCCCAAGTCCAATATCGTTGCTCTGAGAGTTCACTTGTACTCCCGCCTCACTCCCAGGACAATACTGTCTGGGTGCATAGTGGAGTCAATGCAGCAGTACCTTAAGCCATGTCTACACTTACTGGGGATCAGCGCTGCTGCGATTGATGCAGCAGGGGTCGATTTAGTGGGTCTAATGAAGACACACTAAATCAACCGCAGAGCACTCATTGGTCGACTCTGGTACTCCACCGGAATGAGAGGAGTAAGGTAAGTCAATGGAAGAGCATCTCCCGTCAACGCAGCATGGTGTAGACACCGCAGTAAGTCGACCTAAGCTACATCGACTCAAGCTACGTTATTCACAAGGCCTTAGTGTCACATGGTAAATGTTCTCTAGTACTGGAGAAGAATAGATTAGATTTTTCCAATTGTCTTTCATCTAGCAGGGAGCCAGCTCATTTGCAGATGACCTGAGCTGCAATCAATAGGGTCCACTCAGAGATCACTGAAAGACATCTGATTTTTTTGTTCGGCAAATGCAGTTGTCTTATCAATTTGTTTGCTAACAAAGAGCAACTACCTGGGAGACCTTAGTTCCTTGTTAGATGCCTTAGAGTCTAACCCAAGTAGTAATACTTTGAGACAATTCTGAATTCTTAAAAAGGCAGGACTTTTCTTCCAGAACAAAGAAATTTTAAAAATCCTTTCAGCAGTAACATTAACTACAAGAGGATTCATGTTAAAGATGTTCTTTCTCAAGTTGATGAGCCTTTGGCAGCATATGTTCTTCAGTATGTCACGTTGTGCCAGCTAAATATAGACAGCAATATTTTGAAATTGATACTGCCAGGGATGTATTCCTATCCCTTACATGGTAAACTCAGCATCTCTCTGCCCTGGAAGGAGATGCTTTCAACTTTCCAGCTCCGTCAGTCCCAGTTTCCTCTGACACTTCCATTCTAGGCTGGCATAGCTATTCTTAGGATTTGTAAACTCAGTCACGTGAATTTCTGGGAAGAAAAAACTTCATGTCAACATCTAGAATTAAGACCGTTATATTGGGCTCTCAAGTCCTTCTCCATCTTCTACATGGCAGAGTGAATCAAGTACTTACTGACAACATTACTGATTAACAGGTGTGTTGTGAGCAAGACACGAGGAGTCATTTTTCTGCTCTATTCTGCGCTAATTAGGCCTCATCTGGAGTATTGTGTCCAGTTCTGGGCACTGCATTTCAAGAAAGATGTGGAGAAATTGGAGAGGGTCCAGAGAAGAGCAACAAGAATGATTAAAGGTCTGGAGAACATGACCTACGAAGGAAGACTGAAAGAATTGGGTTTGTTTAGTTTGGAAAAGAGAAGACTGAGAGGGGACATGATAGCAGTTTTCAGATATCTAAAAGGGTGTCATAAGGAGGAGGGAGAAAACTTGTTCACCTTAGCCTCTAATGATAGAACAAGAAGCAATGGGCTTAAACTGCAGCAAGGGAGATTTAGGTTGGACATTAGGAAAAAGTTCCTAACTGTCAGGATAGTTAAACACTGGAATAAATTGCCTAGGGAAGTTGTGGAATCTCCATCTCTGGAGATATTTAAGAGTAAGTTAGATAAATGTCTCTTAGGGATGGTCTAGACAGTATTTGGTCCTGCCAGGAGGGCAGGGGACTGGACTCGATGACCTCTTGAGGTCCCTTCCAGTCCTAGAGTCTAGGAATCTATGAACATTGCAGATATTTTATGTGAAGAATTAAGGGGAGCACCTTCCAGCTAGCTGTGCAGAGATGCCATACCTCTGTGGGATAGTCCATAGTACACAGTACACCAAATTTATCTGTTTGATAGCCACCTTGCAGGGAAGGACAATATTACTGGCAGATCAGCTGAGCAATGACTTACAATCAACATTTGTTGTCACTCAAGAACTCAGTAGCATACATCTCCCTATGGATATATGTGGAAATGGACCTGCATGCAACAAAACGCAACACAAATGTTAAAAGTTTTGCTTCAGAATAGGAGCAGCTAATCATTCCATAATAAGTGGGTTTCTTCTAAACTAAATGGGCACTTTTTCTAAGTCAGGAGAACCAAATAAGAGGAAAACCAAGGTTATTGTGATTCCAAGGCCTGGATAAGATGTTTCTCTCTGATGTCTTGCAAGAGTTGCAAGGAGTTTCTCTCTCCTCCCCTGCACCCCCGAACATATAATTTCAGACCTATTGTCCCCAGTAGAGAGGCCACAATTCCCGTATGGACACAGACTCTCTCCACTTGACAGCATGGGCTATAGAGATCTGACAGATTTAGAACTGTCCTGTTTGGAAAAGGTCCAGGAGATTCTATTAAAGCAGTCAACTTGCCTGTTACGATTGTAAGTGGAAAAGGTTCTCTTTGTGGGCAACCAGCAATAACATAAACCCAGCTTCAGGTCCCATTTAATCTATAATTGTGTATGTGCTTCATGTGATATGTTTGGGACTTTCCATACTGTCAGTAAAAGTACATCTCCAGTTGATCAAAATAATGTATCCAGCTATAATTTAGTTAAAAGGTTATTGAACAGATGTGTCTTTTGGTTAGAGAATCCATTCCTACATGGAACCTACATTTTATATGTAATTAGCTTGTGAAACTCCTCTGAACCAATTGGAGAATGTTTCCTGTTTAATCTCTCAATTAAGACAGCCTTTGAAAAGATATATGTAGGAAACTGTCCTCTACTGGCAATGGCATGAGCTAGGGTTTTTCCCAGTTGAAATTTGATTGTATGGATACATTGACATGCAAGCAGTTGCCAATTTTCAGCAGTTCTTAACAGCTTTTCAAAAAGCTTTCGGGTACATAAGTGGTGGTTCTCATGTATTTAAAAAATTGAAAACTAAATTCGTTACTACATGAGCCTTGAATGTAAAAGTCAAAACTGAGAATTATATTCCCTGCTTTTTCTTAGCTGTGGTTGAAGTATTTTTTTAAACTTCTGCTGCTGTTTCTTGCATATTGTAAAAACTAGTTCTGTGAGTGTTTAATCTGTACTTAGTACCCTGCCTATGTAGAAATCAGAATTCAATTTTAAGTATGTTTTCATCTGTATACTGGAGTTAATTTGCTGTTCCCATTTCTCCATTGTAATCTTTCTTCCTATGCTTTCAAATTCCAATTAATCTGTAAATATCCCTATTGGGAAACAATAATATTTCTGTAGACATTCAGCAATTCTGTAACTTTTGATTCTTCAACTTCCCATCCTTTTTATAATGTTTAAAACCTTAAAAGAGAAAAAAGTATCTTGAAGTGGAAGCATTGGCTTGTGCAATTTTCGTTACAGTAAAAAGGAGGAGGATTGATTAGGAGGGAAAGATGGCCTTGTGGTTAAAGCATTGGATCAGGACTAATCTAAAATATGTGACAGGGTCAGAAACTGAATCCACGGCTCCTGACTATGCCACTGACTAATGTTACTTTTGAAAACTTAGGGAAGCTGAAAGGTCCCAGAATACTGGAGAAAACCAAATGTAGCACTGATCTTCAAAAAAGGAGAAGAGTAATTCTAGCAACTGTCATTTAATCTATTTTCAATACTTGGGGGGAGCTAAACTTTTAGAATGAACAAAATCTTATGAAGTCTTTTATCTGGACTTCTTCACTCATACCTACATTACCTTGGGGGAAGAGAAGCACACTCTGAGCTGAGTAAGCTATGTAAACCCCTGGTGGAGGCACACATACTCAAGTATGCTTTCAAAGCCGCTAGACCCTTGTGATGTCAGTATAGTATAGTCCATTACTCTAAGTTGGTATTGCTTTCCACTTCTTAGTTTTCTTCTCTGCCCTCATTTCATCCTTTTCCGTCTGCACATTCCTCTGCTACCTCCTTCTATATCCCTGATTTACCATGCTCTTCCACCTGCCTTCTGCCCTTATAAATACGCTCATCAGCCTGTCCCTTTCCAATAAAAGAACCCCCTTTTAAGCTTTCAGTTAATGTTTTTTTAAAAAATCAACCAAGTTACGTGCACTTTAAGTAAATAAATCATCTTTAACTGCAACCCCTGCATTCTCATCTCTTAACCCACTCCCTTTCATTCTGTTTTCATTTAGATTGTAAACTTTTCAGAGCAAGGACAACATCTATTCTATGATCTATGAAGTGTCCCGTAGAATTCTGAGTATTCAATGAATAAAATTTGTCAGACAAATTGGATTTTTTTTAGATAGAAATGCAAAATTAATTGAAGAAAAGTAGCATCTTTAATATACTTACATTTTGCTATTGAAATTGAATTTGAACTCTGTCTTATGGAAGTAAGACTTAATTTATGTTGGCTTGAAAGTATGAATAGCCTTTAAGAGCTTGGCGATTGACTAAAGGGATAGTAAGCAAAATCTAATAAAAACTGATAGTATAAAGGGGGATAGTTTCTACCAAGGGTATTGCTTGGTTTATTATTAGGCTTGGTCTTACATAATGAAATAAATTTGAGGCCCTAAATTAGGAGGCATTTGGAAGAAATGATAAAAATACAATATACAAAAGCAACCTAGAAGCTTCCTAGCAGAGAGAAAAAGATATGATCCATTCCCCAAGGAGCCTAATGAGACAATTAATGGTTTTAGGGTGTTGAAAGACTTGAGTAACATCAGTATGTTCATTCAGAGAATTAATTTCTCAGTAAAGACTGATGCACAACATAGTGTAATAAAAGTAGAAAAATCTGGAATAACATCAACACGTCTTAATTAGCTCATATCTCGTAGGTGTTATGTGGACTATTAGGAAATAAAAAAATCAGAATATTGTCCTTGTGGATTAGTTCAGGAAGGGTGTTCTATGTGTAGGAGACAGTGGGGAAGAAAGTGCAAAAAACGAAATAAGTTGTGGAAGAAGTGAATGAACAGACTATTGAGGCTGGCATCATTTATGAAGCAGACATAATGGGTGTGTGATGATGCAGTTCTGGCGGGACCCAACTGAGAGTGCCAATTCAGGACCAATTGCTCAAACAGGGCAGACACAGCCCAAGGCTGGGGTTTTTCCACCTCTAAGGCAAACCAAACCAGCCAGACAAAAATGACTTTGGTTTCACCCCACTGGCTAACCACAAGTCACAAAAGCAATTTCCTTAGACACTCCAGTCTCCCAGTATCACCACCAGTCCCACTCGTCCTGGGGATGAATGGTTATGAAAACCAACACCCCAGTAAAAAGGTTCTCTCGATCCCAAAATACCAAGCCCCAGACCCAGGTCAATATACACATCAGATCTTATCCATAAATCATGCTGTTGCCAGTCCTTTAGAATCTAAAATCTAAACCTTTATTCATAAAAGGAAAAAGATAGAGATGAGAGCTAGAATTGGTTAAATGGAATCAATTACATTCAGTAATGGCAAAGTTCTTAGTTCAGGCTTGTAGCAGTGATGGAGTAAACTGCAGGTTTAAATCAAGTCTCTGGAGAACATCCCCAGCTGGGATGGGTCATTCAGTCCTTTGTGCAGAGCTTCTCTTTGTAGCAAAGTCCCTCCAGAGGTAAGAAGCAGGATTGAAGACAAGATGGAGATGAGGCAACAGCCTTATATAGGCACTTCCAGGTGTAAGAACACTTCTTTGTTCTTACTGTGGAAAATTACAGCAAAATGGAGTTTGGAGTCACATAGGCAAGTCCCCTGCATACTTTACTGAGTCACAAGGTGTATCTGCCTCCTCTCAGTGGGTCAATTGTGTAGCTGATGGTCCTTAATGGGACATCAAGCAGGCTAAGCAGAGCTGACACCAACTTGTCTGGGGTGTTACCCAGAACTACAGCACCAATTTGAAATACAGACAATATACAACCAATACTTGTAACTTCAATTGCATAATGATACAGACAGCATAGTCATAACCAGCAACTCATAACTTGGTCTTAGACACCTTATATGACCTGACCCCCTTTACATAAGATTTGGTGCCACTACAGGACCTTGGTTGCAAACCATGTTCTATATGGTCCCAGTTTATATCAACATCACAGGGTGGAAATAATGTAAATAGACTGTTGTTTCCTTGAATAGTGAGGAAGAAATAGACACCTATCATCTAAGTGGAAGGTGGGATGCTTGTCTTGGATACTAGGGAGAAATGTACTGGTGGGCTTTTGGAACCAGAGAAGGAGGGCACTCTTCTGCCTATTGTCCCATGTTTCTCCTCTTTATTCTTGTAACTTCCTTACTTCTTGCAGTCTCAGGAAATGCCTGTCTCTGCTTTTAGGGGAAGCCTTATTTAAGGCCTGGTGGTGTTGCAGAGGCAAAGATAACTTGAGAAGCCTGAGTTAGGCTGCTGTTGTTTTCACTGGATCAGCTGACTGATAATTCCTTCAGGTGGTCAATCTGCAAAGGTTTATTTGAAAAAAAGAACAAATGCCTCTTTTGTGAAAGTGACCATGACACTCCCAGGTGATAGGCACATGTTCATTTTAGTTGCAAACAACCATCAAGACATGCAAGAATGATCCAGGGAAGTGGGAAAATCAGATGTCTGGGCATGAAATAAGCAAGTAGAGTTCAGCTTTAAAAAATGCCAAATAAGAAATCTGGTGGAAAATAATTTGAAATATAGATATTGAGTGGGAGGGAGAAATCTGGAAAGTAATGCTGAAAGACATAGGAGCAGTAGTGGGCAGCAAATTAGACCCACATTTGATATGCAGTATGGCATTGAAAAGAACTATTGCAATTCTATGCTGCATACATAGTGGCATCATAGAGCAATACTGCTCTGGTGTTCCCATGGCTAGAATAAAGTCAATAACACTTCCATAGTGCCTAGCTGGATCTTTCAGTCCATCATGTGATCCAATACCTTTAGCTCATACAACTGTATGTTTATTAGGTCCCTATATGTACAGTCAAACTTGTTTATCTTTTTAAAGGTTTTGTTAGAATGTCAACAAGTAAAGCTTAATTATGAAAAAAGATAATCTTTTGGAGCAATTTTATACTATATTACACTGAAAGAATTCAGAACTTATAAAGCATTGAAAATAAACAATGGAATGCAAAGATTAAAGATGTACTGCAATAATTTTTTAAACATTTTTTCTTGCAAGTGAAATTTTAAAATATATCTATAAAATATAGCTGTGTCAAAATGATTTCTCACAAGATTTATATGCTTCAGAAAACACCACATTGCATAATGTATTAACCTATTTAAAATATTCTTTTCTGACATTACGTATTCTTTATGCAGCATAATATGACACTTGTTGATGGCCAGCCAGGGAATGTTACAACATATGTGCCTAAAGTCTGTGATGCAGATGCCCCAAAAGGTAAGACAAATGAAACTTTTGTTCAATGCACACTTCCTGTGTTGTATCATTGTAGAAGATTGGTTACTTCATTATATTTGTGTGTACTAGCAAGAGAAACCACTGAAATTTTATTTTCTTAAAAAATAATTGAGCATTTGCTCAAGCTTCTTTAGTGTTTATGTCCTCTGTGTTAAGGTTTACTTACGGAAGGCAGAAATTTAATAGTGAAAAGTGAAAGGTCATGCATTTAGGGATTAATAACAAGAACTATTGTTATAAGCTGGGGCGGCATCAGTTGGAAGCAACAGAGGAGGAGAAGGACCTCAGAGTATTGGTTGATCACAGGATAACTATGAGCCGTCAGTGTGATATGGCCATGAAAAAAGCGAATGCGGTTTTGGGATGCAAAAGGCGAGGTATTTCTAGTAGAGATGAGGAGGTGTTAGTGCCATTATACAAAGCACTAGTGAGACCTCATCTGGAATACTGTGTGTAGTTCAGGTCTCCCAGTTTGAATTCATCCTTCTTAAACATGGAACAGGTACAGAGAAGGACTACTAAGATGATCCGAGAAATGGAAAACCTGTCATATGAAAGGAGACTCGAAGAGCTTGGCTTGTTTAGCCTAACCAAAAGAAGGCTGAGCAGAGATATGATTGCTCTTTATAAATATATCAGAGGAATAAATACTGGGGAGGGAGAGGAATTATTTAACCTCAGTACCCATGTGGACACAAGAACAAACGAATATAAACTGGCCATCAGGAAGTTTAGACTTGAAATTAGACACAGGTTTCTAACCACCAGAGGAGTGAAGTTCTGGAACAGCCTTCCAAGGGGGGTAGTGGGGGCAAAAGATATATCTGGCTTCAAAACTAAGCTTGATAAGTTTATGGAGGGGATGGTATAATTGAATAGCCTAATTTTGGCAATTAATTAGTCTTTGACTACTAGCGGCTTGTGATGGGATGTTAGATGGGGTGGGATCTGAGTTACTATAGAGAATTCTTTCCTGGGTGTCTGGCTGGTGAGTCTTGCCCACGTGCTCAGGGTTTAGCTGATTGCCATAGTTGGGATTGGAAAGGAATTTTCCTCCAGGGCAGATTGGCCTGGGGGGGTTTCGCCTTCCTCTGCAGCGTGGCGCAGAGGTCACTTGCTGGAAGGTTCTCTGCACCTTGAAGTCTTTAAACTATGATTTAGGGTTAGGTTTGATACAGGAGTGGGTGAGTGAGATTCTGTGGCCTGCATTGTGCAGGTGGTCAGGCTAGATGATCATAATGGTCCCTTCTGACCTTAGTCTATGATTCTGTGATCATTGAACTAGGTAGTTTTGATTTGCTTTTCAAGCTTTTCTTTGCAACTATAGCGCCCAGAGTCTTCAGCTTTTGAAAGATGAAAGCAGACACTCTGGAAAACAAGAAGTCATTTGGGAGAGGTGCTGTGCAGTACTGCTGCACACTATCCCAGTCAAGGCCTGAGTAACTATTAATGTTGAAGGGTTAAGATTGGTGCTTGTCTGTTTTCACTGCATTGTGATGACCCACAAAATTGTGACAGCTAGGAGTCTCACTAGATTCCCCTCCCTCCCCCCAATATTTACAGTAGAAAACAGGATTTAAAGCAAATATTGTGGATTTATCTGTTGATAAAGAAAATAAACCCCAGGCCCCAGAGCCAGGTCTTGATTAAGCTAATAATTAAATCAAGGACATAGGCCTCAATCATGCTAACATATAAAAAGTAAGAAAATAATCATGAATAATTATTACTAACACACCTGAGGCTAACTCTCTGATTTTATTATACACAAACCATAAATAATGCTGCTAAAAAGGACATAAAGTCCCTTAAATAACCAGTCCATCACTGCCGAAATATACTAACAGCTTCTAGTTCATTATAGTTCATTAAGTTACTCGTGTAAGCATAAAACTCATGATAATCTGGCCAAAGGTACAAACAATATGTATTTTTGGACACAAGTTCCTCAAAAAGCTTAGCAATGCGTAACAGCTTAACTGCAAGTAAGGGAAAACCGAGGTGTCAATGTCCTGACAATTACGAAAACTTTCCATGAGGAAGTAGAAAAGAACAGGCTTGCAATTTTTAGCTCACTTATGATATATAAAAATATTAATAGCAATTGTTTTCATAAGATGTCATGTATTAGCCAAATAAGGTAATGACGGATATATAAGCTCATGTGATAATTTGCGGTTTTAAGCTTTATAAGCACAGGTATCACTGCTGTAAGGCAGAGCGATTTACCCCTTGCTAGGGGATTTGTCGTCTCTCCGTGTGTACACATGTATCTCTGATTAATCAATAAAGAAAAGCCTCAGGCTATCTGATCAACTCAACACGGTGGTGGTCATTTCCACAACACTGTTAAAGATATTTTTGAAACCTTAAATATCCTTAACAGTTGAACATGGAGGTTCCACATACAATCAAGAGTTGCAAATGTGTGCTCAACTGATTGCTTTCTTTCTCTAATAGATAGATAGATGTTCCAGCTTACTGATGGAAGAATTTTTGTTTTAAATTTTATTGACCTAAAAATTCAGAGCATTGACTACAGCTTACAAGTGTGTGGCAGGTTTGGTAGTTTAGTTTCTGAAAACTGCTGATTTAGAATATCTGAGGACTACTTCTTCAAAAATTTTCTGCAGAAATTTTTTCCAGTAAATGATTTATTAACATAAGAACGATCATACTGGGTCATCTCAAAGGTTCATCTAGCCCAGAATCCTGTGTTCCAACAGTGGCCAATGACAGGTGCTGCAGAGGGAATGAATGGAACAGGCAATCAACAAGTGGTCCATTCCCTGTCCCCGATTCCCAGCTTCTGGCAAACAGTAACTAGGGACACCATCCCCACCTATCCTGCTAATAGTCATTGATGGACCTATCCTCCATGAATTTATCTAGTTCTTTTCTGAACCCTGTTATAGTCCTTGGCCTTCACAACGTCCTCGGGCGAAGTGTTCCGCAGGTTGACATTTAAATTGTATTCATTTGGACCACTAACACTTTTCTTCTAAGCATTTATCTTGTATTTTAACATTTGTCTTTTTTAGATGCAAGTATATTTTCTCCATATACTAATTTTAAATGTTTAGCATTTAAAGTATTTTATTTTTTACTGGCTTTGTGGACATACATAATTGTATAGTGACCTACTCAATTATAACCACTATTCAGATGTAGTGGAGATGAGAGCCCTGCGAATTTTATTACACTTGAATTGTATTTTTCTTCTCAGTAGAGTGAGTAAAGAACCACCTGACAGAGATCATGTTGTTATGGCAACTAATCTTCTAAAAATAATTTCTATATTGTTAGAACTTTAATTGCCTTTAATATGGAATTCATTTCATGTAGATTTGTTTCTAACCAGTATTTTGCTTGCTGAAGATGACAGGTTGTTTATCTTTCTTCAAAATAAAGATGGAGTAAATAGTTTTGCACTCAGATTGTGTTACTATCAAATCTTTGATTTTATTTAGGTTCAGAACTGCAATGCTTAAACAATTTTAGCTTATATTTGAAAGTGTTAATACTGTCAAACAGTTTTTTTCTGATATGTTGTCTCTGTATTTACTTCTAATATATAGATTAACTTAGTCTGAGTATCAGAGGCTATGATGACTGACCTGAAAAAGGTAAAGCAGAAGACAAGAGGAAATAGAGTAGATAAAATTTTGCCTTTTACCAGTTGAGAATCTGTCTGCATAAAAATTCCTTAGCACAAATATATACAATACATGAATCGTCCATTTACTTGTTCAGTCTAAGTACATACAGTTTATTAAAATAATTGTCTGTAAAGCAGCCAAAGATTTTGTACATCACAGTATCTTAGTATGTTATAAAAGGAAACATTTATTTATAATAAGCTTCAGTAGAGTTAGGAGATATTTGAAGCAGGTGTATGATAGAGGACCTTTGACAGAATATGCACTTGCATTTTTTTAAATACAGTAGTAAATTAGAGTATCGTTTCTCAGTCCACTTGTACTTTCTCAGATAACTTCTTGCTGTTACGTACTAGGGTGCAGTATACCCTTAATCTGCTTTTACCACTGAGTAACCTTCCAGTTCCCCTTTCATGATTTTAATGTATTAACCAAAATGTATTTTTCCTTAATCTTTTTGTTTGGAAATCTGGCCCTTAGCTTTTTTTTTTTTTGTAATTTGTGCAGCATTTATATTACTCCCAGGGGAATGCTGCACCAAAAAAATAAAAATTATATGCAGAATACTTTAAAATTCTGCAAAATTTTATTTGTCAAAATAACACTACATAATCGCATCAGTTTCAATTACTTTGGTAATTTTGTTTCAAAATACCTGTCTGCAGGTATTTCTGTAACAATATACACACACACAAATTCCTCCAGTAGTGGAGTTGAAGAAACCCCTATGACAACCCAGTTCCTGTTTCACTGCTTCCTCTCTCCCCAGAGCCCAATCAGGTGGCCAGACACCCAGAATCCCCCCCGCCAAGCCCAGCTGCAAGGCCCCCCCTTCCCCAGATACCCACACACCTTCCCCTGAGAGCCCAGTTATCTGACATGTTCTTAAAAAGTTAAAGTGATAGGGATTCTACAACCTCCCTTGGCAACCTACTCTTGTGCTTAACTATCGGTAGAATTTTTTTCTTATTTTTAACCTAAATCTTGCTTGCTGCCCATTAAGCCCTATCTTCAGTAGAAATGGAGGACAATTGATCATTGTCCTCTATCTAACAGCCCTTAATATATTTGAAACCTGTTAGGAAAATACCTCCTCAGTCTTATTTTCTCATGCCTAAACATGTCTGGTTTTTTACCTTTTCCTCATGTTTTCTAAATCTTTGATCAATTATGTTGCTCTCCTCTGGACTCTCTCCAGTTTGTCCACCTCTTTTTTTTTTAATTAAAGCATGACACCCAAAACTGGACACAGTACTCCAGCTGAGACCTCACCAATGCTGAGTACAGCAGAACAATTACCTCCGTTGTCTGTCTTATGACGCTGCCACTAATAAACCCAAGAATATTACCCTTTTTTTTTCAATTGCATCACATTGTTGGTTCGTATTCCATTTGTGATTCAATGTAACCCCTAGATCTTTTTTAACAGTATTACTGCATAGCCGGTTATTCCTCATTTTGTATTAGCGCATTCCTTTTTTCCTTCCTAGTATTTGCCTGTATTGGATTTTATAGTGTTGATCTTAGACCAATTCTTCAATGAGTCAAGGTCATTTTGAATTCTAATCCTGTCCTCCAAAGTGCTTGGAGGTCCTCCTCCCTAAGTTTGTCATCTACAAATTGTATAAGTATGTTCTCTGCTCCGTTATCCAAGTTGTTAATGAAAATATTGAATATTACTGACCCCTGCAGAATCCCACCAGATAGGTTATCCCACTTTTGCCAGCAAACCATTGATAACTACTTTTTGAGAACAGTTTTTCAGCTGCTATATTCACCCACATCATAGTAATTTAATCTAGACCACACTTTCCTGGTTTGCTTAGGAGACATTTTGTGGGACTGTGTCAAAAACCTTGCTGAAATCAAGATATCACATCTACTGCTTCCCCCCACCCCTCCATCTCCTTGGCAAGTAATCCTGCCAAAGAATGTATGCATCACATTATTTTATTAATTGTTTATAAATATAAACAAGTGTCCTAAGCAACAGGACAGATCCTTTTTCTTGTTCTCCTGCCTTCATATTGCACAGTGATTAATACTAGTACTCTTGTATCTGGTATACTTCAGGGACATGGTGAAAATTTTGTTTGGAATGGGATATTTTGAATAAGATTTTGGAGTACTAGAAGCCATTTTTAATCCTTTGTAAGATTCAATTTTTACCTTTAAAAAAAAAAAAAAAAAAACCCGAAACACCCCTAGTGTTCAGTACTGTACATGTTAACAGCTCTTTTTAGCAGGGTTTAAACAGCCAGGCTCCCGATGTTGAAAGGTTTTTTTGTTTTTGTTTTTCCCTCTTTGGGCTCTATTAGTGCCTCCCTACGCTACTTCTTGCTCTCCAGCTTTCCCTTCAAAGGAAAGTTAATTGTATTAGGACATGCTTCCTGCATTTTTACACAGACAGGCAGTAGGGCAGTTGCAGCGATCTCTCTTTTTTTGGACCCACTGCTTGTATCCTGACTTTACTGTCTGGTGGACCTGGACCTAATCACACAGCAGAATGATTGTCAGTAACTGACAGGGAATTCTGGAGCATGAATAATGCCATTAAAAGCAAGAGAAGAGAGTTCTGAGCATTTGAATAGGCAGTGACCATTTTTATGAATTCTTCAAGCAAAAGCTTGTGCATTCACCAAATTGCTTTTTTGTTAATGTCAGTTCTGTCAATGTGAAAGGCCTCTAAGTATCACACTTTGTCTCACCACAAGTAGTGAAAGCCACCAAACCTAATTATAATTAGAAAACATTAATTGTACTCTGTGTCTTTAAATATTGTCAGTGTAATGTTGGGATCTCCTGCTGCTAGGAAATTGCTTTAACTTGACCTCTCCTGTGACAGTCTGCTCATTATATAGTTGTTGATCTTCAGGAAGAGCTCAAGAGACCCTGTACTTTTCAATGTAACTGGATGAAAGTATAGGCAAGTGTTCTCTCTGCAACTTTTAACACTTGCTCAATATGAATGGGATGGATACAGGAGGACTGCCTGTTTCACTGTCAACTGACGGGGCCTGTGACAAAGTGAAAAAATTCTGTGAAGCTTAGCCGCAAGAGCTGATTGTTGAAAAGTTGGACTGGAATCATTGGTATTTGCATTTCCTGCAACTTGACAGGAAAACCCATGGCCTTGTGGCTAGAATCCACTCTGTTGAATCCTGAAAGCCATTTGGACACATTGAATTCAATAGGAAGCTTTGGGGGTGATCACACACAAACTGAAAGGAACTTAATGATGCTATGAAAATTGTGAACCCTAATAAAAGCAGTCACCAATGCAGGCCTCTACCACTTTGTGAAGAAATGAGCATTCAGCATCATCAGATCCTTTTCTATATTGATGCTTGTTTTCTTAGATTCATAGGTTCTGTGGCCAGATGGGACCATTGTGACCATCAAGACTGACCTCCTGTATAACACAGCCCACAGAACTTGACCAAAATAGTTCCTGGAGTTTATCTTTTAGAAAAACATCCAGTCTTCGTTTAAAAATTATTAGTGATGGAGAATCCACCATGGCCTTTGGTAAATTGTTCAGTGGTTAGGTACTCTCACCATATTTGCAATCTGAATTTGTCTATCTTCAACTTCCAGCCATTGGATGATGATATAGCTTCTGCTAGAATAAAGAGCCTATTGTTAAGTATTTGTTCCCTATGTAGGCACTTGTAAATTTTGTCATGTGAAGCACCTATAATTGGGTGTTTGAATGCACAGAAGAGGCAAAGATTTTCATTGCTAAATATGGATCTGGCCTTGCTGAATATTTCACTGATCCACATTACCTTTTCGATATGCTTCTCTCCAGGGACAGAATAAAATAGGGGTTCTCAGTGTAGGTGTTGCAAACATGTCAGGGTGTTCAGACCATCCTGCCACATTACTTTATAGAATGGGATCTTGAGGGAGAGGAAGTAGTCCCAGTATGGAAAAAATTGAGAGCCAGTTCTGTACACAAACCCATAAAGCAAGATTCCTCCTCTCCCATCCACCCACCCATGCCAACAATTTTATAAGCCAACTGAGGACAGATATAACACAGTTGAAAAGATCGTGTATGAGAGCAGATGGAAACAATTCCAGAAAGGAGATTAATATTGGAATGCTAAGGAGGAATATGAATAGAATAAGAACTGGAAGAAAGGGTTGTTTCAAGCACAGTAGGCTGTGTAAGGGGACGCAAAGGGTGTATACAGTGTTGCTTTCGTTAAGGTAAAGGTTTTGATTTGAGGAAAATGAGGAAGGTTGACAATTCTCTTGCAACTCATTCCACTTATTTATTTGCCACTGAGTACCTTCCCTGTCTCTAGGATCTGGTACCTAAATCCATTTTTAGTACCATTATTTTCAAGGTTAAGAGGTGACTTGATCAGAGTCTATCAGTACCTTCATGGTGAACCAATTTTGTTAAGACTCTTCAGTCTAGAAAGGTATAACAAGATTCAGTGGCTGGAGGCAGAAGCTAAACAAATACAGACAGAAAATAAGGTACAGTTTTTAACAGTGAGGGTAACTAACCATTGGAATATTGGTTGTGGTGGATTCTGAATCACTGAATCAATTAAATCCAGATGAGAGAAATATCCAAAGGATGTTCTAGTTCAAACAGGAATGAATTCAGGGAAGTCCTATTACCTTTGTTAACAAGGAGTTAGACTAGATGATCATAGTGGTGCCTTCTGGCCTTAAAATCTATGAATCAGAGTTGTCATTTAACCAATATGGGGGTCTTTAAAAAGAGAAAATGTGTAGGGTTCATTGTACTGGATTCTTTTGTAAAATTAAGTAGGCCATCTCTTGGGAGAGATTAGGGGGCTCCTGTTGTTTTTGGATTCCTTTCAATTGAAACTTAGATTTCTTAAGGCCAGAAGGTCCCATTCAATCACCTAGTCTGACCTCATGTATGTCATAGACCATTGAATGTCACCCACTTACTCTTTATTGTACCCAATCATTTGTGTTTGAGTAAACAATATCTTCCAGAAACCCATCCAGTCTTGATGTCAAGACATCAGAGATGAAGAATCCACTACTTCCCTTGGTGTTTTGTTTTCGCATGGTAAATTTCCCTCACAGTCAAAGATATATATGCCTAACTTCTCATTTGAATTTGTCTGGCTTCAGTTTCCAGTCATCTTCTCTCTTTATGCATTTTCCCACTAGCTCTTTAGTGCCCTGTACATTCTACCGCTGAAGGTACATATGCACTGTAATCACATTATCTTTTGTCTTTTTGATCAACTAAACAGATAGAGCTTGGCACTTTTTCCAGTCTTTGAATCATTTTGTGTGGTGCTCTTCTGCACTCTCTAATTTTCAGCATCATTTTTGAAATGTGGACACACAAACTGCCTGCAGTATCAGTCTCATCATTGCCATATGCAGATGTAAAATCATCTTCCTCCTCTCTGCATCAGGCTGAGTCCAAAACTTGTGCAACCCTGCTAGAAACACCCCCATTCTATTATGATTATTCTTCATTAACAACAACTACTTGAGATCTGCTAGTTAGCTAGTTCATAATCCATTTAACATACTGTATTGTGCTAATTTTTTAATCGGAGTGATTGGTACTAAATCAGGTACCTTACAAAAGGCTAAATACATTACAGCTAGAAGTTTGACTGATAAAAGTAACTTCGTAATCTCAGAGTGAAATCATGTTTGACAAGACTTATTTTCCATAAAACCATGTTGCCTGATGCTAATTATATTCCCATTGTTCATCAATTGAATCCCTTATCAGGCTTTTTATTATATTGACTGAGATTGATGTCAGTGTAACTGTTTTATAGTTACCCAGGTTACCTTGCTTCCCCTTTTTTTGAATACTGGCACAACATTTCAACTCTTTCAGTCTTCTGGGATTTCCATGATAGTCCAAGCTCTATTAAAAATTAACACCAATGGGACAGACATTTCCTAAGCCAACTCTGTTAGAACTCTTGAATGCAGATTATCTGGGCCTGCTGACTTGAAAATGTTTTATCCTTACTAGAGTCTGTTTAGCAATCTCCCTCTGAAGCACCTGGCATTGGTCCTTATCAGAAGACGGGATACTGGGCTAGATGCTAAGTTTAGAGAACTTAGCATCTAGCCCAGTATCCTGCTCAGCTGCCTATTAAGCCCCTCACAGAGGTTCAGGACTGCAGCAGGGAGAGATGCCTCTTCCCCCAGTAAGGACCTGCTTCGGCGGGGAGAGGTGCCCCTCCCTTGGCCCAGCTCAGCCCCATTGGAGCTGCCAGGAAGAGGAACCCCTCTCTCAGCCCCACTGGAGCTGCCGCCGGGGAGAGGCACCTCTTCCTCAGTCCCGAGAGAGAGGGTGGGGGGGGGTATACTCTCTCCCTGTTGCATCCCCCGGACAGCCTGCACCCTCAAACCTCTCATCCCTGGTCCCATCCCAGAGCCCCCACACCTTGCACCCCAAACCCTTTCCCCAGTTCTGAGCCCCTTCCCACACCCTAAACCCTTCATTCCTAGCCACACCCCAGATGCTTCACCCCTAACCGGAGACCTCATCTCCCCCCACAACCCTCTGCCCCAGCCCTGAGCCCCCTCCCACACTCCAAACCCCTTGGCACCACCCCCACCACATGAGTTTTATGTGCACCAATATGAAGGTGATACCACATATTACCTCCATATAGGTGCACATAACAAAATTCATTCCACACATGGACATAAAAAATTAGAGGGAACACTGGCTAGATGGACTATTGATCTGACCCAATACGGCTGTTCGTATATTCTAGTTACTAATGAACTGGAAAGTACTTTCTCCTCCTCCCATGCTAAAAGTGCATAATCCTGTTTTTAAATATAGAACAGAAATATTTACTGAACAATTCTGCCTTTTCTGTATTAACAATTTTACTATGTCAGTCTAGCAGTGAGCCTATCCCATTGTTAAGATATTTGTTCCTAATATACTTAAACTCCTTACTGCTCTGCAAGCTGTTCCCTGGCTTGCTGGTTGTCTAAAGAAGTCCCAATTTTTATTCATATTGATCTATCTGAATTTTTTTCTCCCAGTCAATTTTGTTTGTAATTTTGTTTAACATTGGGAAATTAACCACTTCGAAGTTGTGTGTATGTATATACATATATATATTATCAATATATGTGTCTATATAATGGAATATATAGAATCTATAGTGCCGGTTAGGACTGTCCTCTGTTTGCCCATATTTAATGTAAGCAGGTCATGATCATTGATCCCTAGGCAACCATCAAATTTCAATCCAGTGATTGGTCTTTCTCAGTCATAATGAAATCCCAAAGAGTTACCTCAAATTGAGTGCAATATCCTATTTAAAAGTTGTAGAGGATGAGGTAGGTTTTTTACATTTTAATGATGTTTTACTATTGGCTGAATGAGACCTCCCATATACAGTAGACCCTCCCGCTATAACAAACTCCTGGCTCTACGGAACAAATGGCTTGGATCCTCAGGGGTTTGTTATTATGAAAGTGTACTGTATGTTTCTCAAAATGAAATCCCCCATAACACCTCAGTTTCTCTTTCTGCATTACAAATAAATGCTTAGAGTAATTCGTCTTGTTCTCTGTTTGAGTCAGTGATCTCCAACAGATGCCAACCAGTGTCCCCCTCCTTGGCTTTATTAGTTAGCACATTAATTCATGTGCGTTCAAAATCTCTGGTTCTGCGTTATCAGTAAAATATGTAATGCCACTTATGTAAATCATCTGTGAGTGGAGGATCTGGGAGTTGTGGTGGATCACAACGTCAACATGAGTCAGAATTTCAAAGCTGTTGCAAAAAAAAGCACATTCCATTTTATGTTTCATTAACGAGGCACAGCATGCAAGTCACGGGAGGTGATAGTACCACTCTGTTTGGTGCTGGTTAGGCCTCATCTGGAGTACTGTGTCCAATTTTGGTCACCAATGTATAGAAAGAATGTACAGAAACTGGAAAGGATCCAGAGGCAAGTGACAAAGATGATCAAAGAGATGGGATGCAAACCGTATGAGCAAAAGCTAAAGGAAATGGGTATGTTTAGTTTGAAAAAGAGGAAATGATAGTGGTCTTCAAATACACAAAGGCTGCCATAAATAAGATTGAGAAAAGTTCACTCTTGCCACAGAGAGCAGGATAAGAGGCAGTGGGTTCTAACTATACCATAGCATATTTAGATTAAATCTCAGGAAAAACTTCCTAACTGCAAGAACAGTAGGACAATGGAACAGACTGCTTCGGGAGGTAGTGGAAGCTCGTTCACTGGAGGTTTTCAAAAGGAGGCTGGATAGCCATCTGGTTTAGATGGTTTAGATACAACAAATCCTGCAGCTTGGCAAGGGATTAGCCTAGATGACCTTTGCAGTCCCTTCTAACGTTATGGTTCAGTGATTCCATGATCCCACCAGGTCTCAATAATGGCAATTAATTTCTCATAAATGAGAATTTCCAGTTCTTCTTGCTGGTTACCCATATTCCTCGTGTCCTATATATAGGCAATAGAAACATTTATCTCCACATTCTTTGCCATGTCAGTTGAACTTGTTAATCATGTGCTGAGTATGAGTTTACTGCATTTGCCTCCTTCACACTCTCCTCTTCTTTTTTTAGTTTAATGCTATCCTGGTTGCTCCAGTTAGTATAGGCCTGAGAAGAGCTTTTTTCCTAAGCCATTTCTAAAGTTTGTTTCTAAACTGTAGATAGTTTGTTCTGATTACTATATTTGAGGAACATATCTTTCTTGTGTATATACGTATGAAGTATCACAGGTACATACATCTTAATATGGGGCTGGTCAAAAGTTTTCCTTTTTAGCTATTGAAAAATGCTGATTCATCAAAATGGAAATATTGCATGGAAATATGATTTTTTTATGGGAACTAAACAAGTTTCTAGCAGAAACCTGCCAGGTTTCGTACATGCTTCCTTCTTCCCTGGTTTCTTGGCAATCTAGCCTGACAGGTGGTCAGGGCACCTAGGCTCTACTGCTTCTGAGACTCACCAATTCTTCAGCAGCTCCTCTAGTGAGCTGTCAGAGCTAGGACTCCTTGGGCTTCTCAGGATCCTGGCAGCCTTGGACTTCCAGGTGTCTAGCTTTTAAGCAGCCCACCTGGCACTTTCCTCTGTTAGAGCCTGATTTGAAAGCCCACTGACATCAGTGGATAGACTCCTATTGGCTTTGGGTTCAGGCCTTGTTCAGTCTTCTATGCTTTATTCTGTTTCCATTGACGTCTCTGCCTTAGAGTATCATATCACAAACATTTTAGGCTATATCAAAAAGACTGAAATTAAACAAAAGGTAGCCTTTGTCTTGCTCTGTCAGTTTTAAATATAAAACATAAATATTCAGTACTATCACAGTAGTATAACATAGAATACTATAACCTGAGTTAGGCTATTGGCAGGTCGGGAAGAAGGGGTAAATGTAAACATTAAATTATTGCTTCTGCCATGTGCTGCACACTCAATTTTTTTTACCAGTTTAAAAGTTTTTGTTCGGGAACTATTCCCTGCCTTTAGACTTAGCAATTCACTTTGAACTGTAGAATCTTTAAAACTGCTATAACATCTTCAACTCTAATATGTGCTACCTATAGTGTGCTGTGCAAAATTTTTGCAAAGTCTTTCACTTCACCTTTTCTATATCAGCTCAATGAAAAGATACTGAAAGTTGCTTTCAGGTTCTAAAATTCTACATCATCACTAAGAAACCAAAGAAGCAACCGTTTGCATCTCAGCTTAACTGTTGGAATTAGCAGCTGGTGGGAAAGGCAACTGGTATTTGAAATCGTGGAAACTATATGAACTGTAAAAGCTTTGAATAGCAGATGAATTTGGCTGGTGTAACGAGAGAAGCAGCAGCAGAGTTCGGCTTATAAACTGCAAGAACAGCCTTAGCAGCTGATTTAGTCTGGCGAATGATGATAATATAGTGCAACAAAAAAGAAGACTGCAGACTATTTGGGGGAAGTTTGCAAGAACCCAGCTTTGGGTCGAAACTGCAGAGTAACAGATAGCTAGAAACATAAACTGGAGAAAGTGGCCTGATTATGTGCAAAAAGAAAAAAGCAACTGAAACGCTCAAACTACTCGTCTTGTATGATGCATATTTTGTGCAGCATGGAGGCAGCTGTCAGTGCCACTCTGTGAATCACATTCCAGAGAATGTTGTAAAACTGATACATGAGGCATCATCCTAAATAACAATTCCTTTTATTTTTGTGGAAGCATGAGTTCTAAGGTTATTCCAGGACTTTTCCCAGTAGGCAGCCTGGGTAATGCTAGGGCAGCTTAACACTTCTATATTGGGAAAATGTATGTAAAGAGAGAATATTTGATACTTCTCTTAGTAATATGTTTGATATCTGAAAACATTTTATTTAATTTCAGTTATTTCTGAACCACCAGTAGGGAATGGTGCGACTAACTTTCAGTTTGTGGTAAAAAAAAAACTAGGTTGAAGGAAATGTTACATTCCATTTTATGTTAGTTTGCCCCTTTGAAATCTTAAGCAGAGGAAATTCCTGATTAGTTTTTGCCATCTGATTCTCACTGAGCTGTCTGATTTAAAGATTCTCTTACTGATGGGAGGAAGAGGGGGAAGGGAGCAGCTACTTTCTCTTTCCTCCTAGTTCTGTGTCTCTGCCTCCCTCTGGTGGCAGTACAAAGGAATTTCATTGATTTGATATGGGAGGTGGAAGTGCCACTCTTCTGTGTCCAGGAAAAGGCACGTAAATTATTTGACATCCTGCACTAAAGTATATATAGAATGTATCCTTATTTATGGGATAGGGATCTCACTAAATATTTTTCGTCTTCCAGCTTCTTTCTCAGCCATAGTTAGAAAGCTCAATATTGTATTGTGTTCTCATTGGTTGTTTTTCCATACAACCGTAGATTGTTGGCAGCTAATTAGCATTTTCTGGGAATGTAGACCACTGAGAAAACACATCTTTGTCCTCACCCACTGTCACCAGAGACGAATGTCACATTGTGGTCATATCACATGACAAGGAACTGCCATAGTTACTTATTATATAGTCCTGTGCCTGATATTTAAGATCCAGGAAGGCAAGGTCTTTCTTTACACTCCCTCATGGCAATCTTTCAGATTTGAGTTACATCACTGTATTTAGCTCTGAGATGGCAGTACCTGGCTACCAAATTTTTGTCACGGTGGAAATCCTAGAATAGTATTGGACATGCCTATCATGGAATTTGTATGCTCTCACTAGAAAGATGTTGTGGCTAAAATGAAAGAGCTGTGGCTCCAATATTTCCATTTTTGGCACCATCAAAACTCTCTACAAAGATTTGATAAAGAATAGACAACCAGTTACTACTATGAGTGCTTGCTCATGTCCATTCCACATGAGGAGTGCATGAGCCACATGCACAGTTGCTGGAAAATTTTCCCTCAGTAGCATTCGTTGGGCCGGCTCTTATGTGCTGGTATAAGGGCCACTGCCAACCCAAAACTCTGTTCCTTCTTACTGCCCGTGATGGCTGTTGAAACAATTCCTCTTACTTTTGGAAAGGCATTATTCAATGATTTTTTTTTCTCTTCAGCTTAGTTACCAGTCTTAGTTTAGCAGTAGTGTAAATAGTCTAAATAATATTAGTGTAGATAAATATCCTAGAGGGCCTCCCTTCATCCTGAAGGCAGAAATGCCCTGGTTCCCAAGCTTCAAACTTTGTGCTGCCAGTGAGAGACCTACAGTCCAAAGTGTTTGGTAGAGGCTCGCATAGGAGAGCGCTGTCAGATCTGTCAGGTTTCAGAGTAGCAACCGCGTTAGTCTGTATCCACAAAAAGAACAGGGGTACTTGTGGCACCTTAGAGACTAGCAAATTTATTTGAGCATAAGCTTTCGTGGGCTACAGCCCACTTCATCAGATGCATGTAGTGGAAAATACAGTAGGAAGATAGAGATAGATAGATAGATATACATACAGAGAGAGAGAGAGAGAGAGGCACACACACACACGCAGAACATGAAACATTGGGTATTACCATACACACTATACGGAGAATGATCAGTTAAGGTGAGCTATTTTCAGCAGGAGAGAAAAAGAACTGTTTGTAGTGGTAATGAAAATGCCTCATTTCCAGCAATTGACAAGGAGATGTAAGAAACTGTGGGGTGGGGCAGGGAATAAGTATGGGGAAAATAGTTTTCCTTTTTTTAATGGCCCATCCACTCCCAGTCTTTATTCAAGCCTAATTTGGTGGTGTCCAATTTGCAAATTAATTCCAATTCAGTAGGCTCTCGTTTGAGTCTGTTTTTGAAGTTTTTTTGTTGTAATATTGCGACTTTTAGGTCTGTAATCGAGTGGCCAGGGAGATTGAAGTGTTCTCCAACTGGTTTTTATAATTTTATAAGTCAATCTTTATAGCTAATGGATCTGTTTATTCTATCTGAAGCAGTGCATATGGTTTGAGGCATGTCAGAGGCTCCCCTTGGTATAACAAGCCTGGTACATATCAATTTATTTGTTAAATTGACAAACTTGTATAAGTTTGCAGCATCCAGTGGTCATAACTGGACAGTGCAAGATACAGGCTCCTAGGGTTGTTTCTGGAACCGGAGATATTGGCTAGTGTCATTCGCTTGCAAGTAGCTGGGAGCAGCTTACATGCCAGAGACTCTGTGTGAACAGCCCAGGAGTGGGGGGGTTCTCACAGCATAGCAGGGTAAGCCTGGCTCACAGAGTCAGGGATTGGAGTGGCCTAGCAAATCACTGGTCCAGATAACACCAGAAGGGAACGTCACAGGGGTCAATGTGTTCTCATTACCTTCGAGAAATGTGCTGGTATTGAGGCTTTCTAGCATGTTTGCGTGAGTGCTCTGTGCCTAGCACCTCTTAGAAATGTGTGGTTTTGCAATATCAGCCCAGTTCTTAACAGATTCTGTGAGCAGGGCCTGCCTTTTGCTCACAACCTGACTTTGTTTAATATCAGCAAAGCTTTGGCCATTACTTTAGCCCAGGCCTCTGCTAGACTTCTGATACAAAGGCTTCCTACTGCAACCATCATTCCATCTAGTTAAGGTCTGAGCAAAGTAAGTCAACATGATTAAAATACCAGTGGATAGTCTCCATTAGTGGTGGAGCTGCATAAAGGTAGCAATAGTGGGAAACTTGTAAGTCTAGTATGGACGTGATTCAATGGCTTCCTTAGTAGAGAATAGAGACAACTTGGTAGGTATAATCCTACCAGTTAGAGTTCACTTTACTTTTACAAATACTATTGATTTAAAAGTATCATCGATAAACATAGCATTTTGTCCTATTTAGGACAATTTGTTCAGTAACGTTAGGTTGGGGCAGGTTTAGAATTCTCTAAACTCCTTGCACAGTCTTCACAACTATTTCTTTGCTCTCTTTTTGCACCATGAGTTTATCTACTTTTCTGTGTCTGTGAGTTCTGAGTACAGACGCCCTCCGGGTTACGCAAACCCGACTTACGCAAATCCGCACTTACGGGATAAGTTCCATAAGCTAGAAATAGGATTTTTTTTTTGCGTAATGGTTGGGTATACATTTGCATAAGTCGGGGAGAGACTGTATTCTCAGCTTCTAGCTTTGTGTCAAGGAAAAAGTTCTGTGCTCCACTTTTTATCCATGGCTCAGTGTAGGCATTAATTCCACTTACTATCTTTTTAACTGTTGTAAAAGTGAGTAAGTACTTACACACACATCTAAATAAATACAAAAAAAAATCCTGGGTCTGGTTTCTAGAAGGCTTGAGAAGTATAAAAGTTACAGTAGCACTGTGTCTACCATCTCTTGACTCCCTAGATAGCATGGGAAAATATACCGAGGTCCTAAAGGTCACAAAATTCCTGTTATGTGAGTAAATGCCACTTTTCTGATGTCACGCTAAGAAGGAATTAACCTTTAGTGCACACGCAGCATGGAGGGAAAGAAAATCAGCACCTGGCATTTTTCTTTTTTTTTACAAATATATATCTACTATGGAGTGGAGATGTGTAGATATTGCAAAATTAATGTTGTTATTTTTCCTTGCTTCCCATTTTCCACCTTTTTGCTGTCCTTTAAGAAAGCATACCCTTGCTTCTCTTGTTACTAGTAATTAACTTTCATAACATTTTAGCTTGATAAAATTGTTCCTTTAAGGGTTTGTTTGCTTCTGCTAAATAAGGTGCAAGGTGGAATGAGTGATAGGCTTGTAACTTGGAACATTCCAAGGATAGTAATGTGTTGGCAAGCAGATGCTTACAGATCTGCAGTAAAGCCTCATTATGCTAGTGCATCAGAGACTCATTATTAATGCTGGACTGCATTGGGAGGCATTGAGTTTTATAGGAATATTTCCCTTTATACTTTTTAAAAAGAGGGGGTGAAGGGACTTAATAAAGATAATTTTAAAAACAGACATGATTATGCTTTCTAAAGTCAATGTTTTCAGGGAAAGCAGGCATTCATCATAGTGTCTGATGACAGAAGAAAAGTGAAGTCATTTAAAGATTTTAAGAATTAAGATTGAAGTACTGCAAACTACTTTAAACAGTACAACATTGCATTCTCGAAACACATTTTCATTTCCAAATTTAAATATTTATAGTGATCAAAGATATATTTGTTTCAAAAAAAATTTAGTGTAATGTAACACATTTCATCATTGTTTATAGAACAAAAAAGAACAGAAAATCTTGGTTTTAGAACCAGTTTCCAGGTTTGTGATTAGACATTCTGGATAATAGGCAATGAAGACTATGGGTACAAGATTATCACATATAGAGCTGTTCATCAAGGTTTTTATGAATGTGCTCTTGATGTCCATTACTGTATATATTTGTGAATGTTTAGCTGTACTGCAGTGTATAAAAGATGAACTAAGTTGTCAGTTTTAAAGATCATCTGAAATAAAGAATAAAGGTATAGTTGGGGGACTGGATGACTCAGGAGGTTGATCATGACGAAAATAAAAGATTATGCTCATCAGTTTAAATCCTTCCTACTTTTGAAGTAACCAAAAACTCCTGTCATCAAATTGTACTGTGTGCACCTTGTTGATCATTTATTCTCCTTGCCATTATGTCAGAATACGGATACAATCTAAAACTTGGGCTTTATCACTAATCTGACTCAGTAACTCCTTCTTATCTTTGTCTGCAAAGGACACAGTGTCGGCTGTTGGTGCTTTCATATTGTATGTGTTGCATAGCCTCTTTTGCCCAGACACCACTATTAGACAGGGTCTTCGTGGTTTTCCATTTCCCCTTCCATTTCCCCTTTCCCTTGGACACCATTTGCTCCGAGCTCAATAGATCTTGGCAGTTGTTCAGTGGCACTATGCTGGAGAAAGATGGCAGCCTTCTTTCTGTCCTTTCCCTTTTACACTAGCAGTTGTCTTCCCTTTTCTGACTCCTGAAAAGGCCATTGGGGCATAACTGCCCCTTCCAAGTGTGTCAGCCAGCAACTTCCTTAATAAGTCATATGTACAGCTCTTTTAGCTTAAATGTGTGAATTACTGGCAGTTTTACAGAAGGAGAATCATAGGATGAAGTGCAAAACTCAGCTAGGCCTTAACTGTGTTACACTAATAAAATAATACTAACAGGATCTTATAAGAGAGATGAGGCAAAATGCCAGGTTTATTGTAAATACAGAGAGCAAGAAATCAGGATATGCAATCCAGTATTTTTTCACTACCATTCCGTATTCATTCACACACTCATTCATACAAGTTCTGCAGAGTTGTCATAGTTACCTGCCTAGAAATTGCTCGTGACAGAGTACTGGCCAGGTAGTCTGCAGGTGGAGCCGAGTCCTTGTCAGATGCGCATCCGATGCTCCTGAAGGGTGGTTGCAGAACCAGACTCAGTCCCTGAGTTTTTGGTTCTGTTCTTATAGGATTTTGTCCCCATACAGGTCTATGGGAATCACTTCATCATGCTGATGTTTGTTTGAAGTGATTATCTATCAGCCGGTGGCACATCCCTAACAGCTGAGAGTTATCTTGTTCCTTGAGTTTTCAGCCCTCCATCAGGGGAGGGGGGGCACTTGGGTGGATTCCAGCTTGCCCTCCGGAGGTCATCCAGTTATCTCCGTGCTAAGCATTCTTCAGCCATGGGAGATCACAGTTTTATAACTCTTACACTGGCATTTGTTTTTCCAAAGAGAAATTTCATACCATCCCCCATTTCAGGTACACAATCTGGATGTTTTTGGCTAGATACCACAGAACACCCAGTCTCATTCACATTATAAGATCCACTGATAGAGTAGTCTTTCTTATATTAAGAGCTGCTGAGAGTCTGTCTTCCAGGCCTTTTAAACCTGCCAAATCAAAGATCTTTCTTCAACGGAGCTTCGCATGATAGGCACCTATTTCACTGTCAGTACGTCTGCAGTTATGGAGACTTGTGATTGGCAGGTGGTTTGGGGAAAATAGAATTCAAGGCAGGAGTTCTCAAACTGGGGGTTGGGATTTCTCAGGAGGTCATGAGATTATTACATGGTCATTATTACAATCTGTCAACCTCCACCTCAAACCCCTCTTTGCCTCCAGAATTTATAATGGTGTTAAATATATTTTAAAGTGTTTTTAATTTATAAGGAGGATCGCACTCAGAGGCTTGCTGTGTGAAAGGGGTCACCAGTAAAAAAATTTTGAGTGCCACTGATTTAGGGAAACTTTTGAGGCTTCTGAGCCAAAAATTGAAAACCATTTGCATGCCTTCCTTAACTGCCCACTTCAGCTTAGCATGACAACTCTGATCAAAATCTATTGTACATGCACAGTATTAACTTCAAAGGGTCATATATTGATGAGCTCACAACAAATTTTCTCTGGAACAGTTAAAAGTACTTAACTCCACAAACTTTGAACTTTCTACTCCGAGAAGTTTTTGACTTTAGAGCTGATTTTTTTTAAATCACTTTTTATAATGAGATAAATGTATTTGTTCATTCTGTTCCTATCCACATATTGGACTTTTTTTATTTAAACTTAAAAGTAGAGGGGAGAGGACCTAACAAATCAAGAATGGAAAATTTCAGTTAGGTGAAAGTTTAGAAAACTGTGACTAAAGCAGAAGTAGAATTGTGAAAGCTGGTACAACCATAACTATAATGCTTGCTACGGCCATCAGTTTGTTTTTACAATAGGGAAAGTATCAATCTCCATGCTTCCCCAAGAATACTACTTTGGTGCATAACTACAGCAAAAACAGATTATATTTGAAACTTGAAAGCTATGGACATAAACTTTATTAGTGGCTAGTAAGGATAGTAGTTTAGCATTATCAAGGACTAGTGTTTTTACTTAATTTGGGAAAAAGAGGTAGGAGTTATTGAGTCAGTTCTTTATGCATAATAGGCATCTGCTGAGATTTTAGGAGAGCCCAGTCTTTCCCTTTGCTCCTACCCTTTCCTTATATGACTCTGCATTCTTCCTATTTGACCTTACATTGGGGACTGCATAAGGAAAGCATTATTTGTCTTAAGAACAAATCCAACTCCCGCTGAAGTCAGTGGCAAAATTCCCACTGATTTCAGTGTAAGTAGAATTTGCCCCATAGGTTGGTTCTGGGACAAATTGCGAGAAGATTGCAAATGTTTTATCAAAACAAACCTCCATTTAAAATAAACAAATCCCACAATTGTTGCTTTGGATACCATACCACTGTTACAGTTGCTATGTCATATCAACCTGCATTCCATCATGTTTCATGTAACTGTGCCATAAACATGCATTATGTGCACCTATCATGTAATGTACTCTTCTGTTATGGTTGTGACATTTACTGATTTTTTTTTTGTCATATCATCTGTACTGTGGATGCTGCATTATGATGCTATTGGGTATGTCTACACATTTAAAAAAAAATTTCATAGCAGAGAGTCAGAGCCCTGATCAACTGACTTGAGCTCCTGCCGTGTGGCTAAAAATAGCAGAGTAGACATTTGGACTCAAGCTGGAGAGTGGACTCCAGGGTCCCTCCCCACTCGCCAGATTCCAGCCTGAGCCCAAACATCTCCATGGCTATTTTTAGTCCCACATTGAGGGCGCTACCATGTGTGTATTTGTCCACAGATTTAATTCACACAAGCTTTGCTATATTTCTTTAATGGATTTTGTTGCATGCTTTAAAAATAATGGATGGGCTTTGGTGTATTGTCTGCAGTGAGATGGAAGCGCTCTTATCCTACTCTGTCTTCTATTCTAGTGGTAATGATAGTAAAAATCTTCCTATCACAATATTTTCCTTATTGTTTTCCCCTGCTTTTCTGTCATTTTATGTAGAAGCAGTGTTGGCAGGAGGCAGACTGAGCAATTTTAAAAGCTCCTGCTTAAAATTTGGATTTGGTGGGTACCTCCTGACCCAAACTAGGGCAATGGCAGATGATTGGGAGACAGTGGAAAACAGGAAAACTCCTACTGAAAAGGGAAGTGAAACAGTGAATGGAATGTGTACCTATGCTAGAGGAATATTAAGGGAAGGTCTTCTGCCCTCACCCTTGGCTTTTTCCACCTAGTTCAAATGTACATGGTGGCAGCTAGAGAGACTGCAGAAGACTAAGAGCTAATAGTATTTTAAGTTCAAGTAAATAGGAACTGGACAGAAATCACAATTTATACACTTACATGGAGTGCCCATCTTGTAAGATGTTATAGGCACCAGCATTTGTGATAGTGTTTCAGGAGCAGGTCGGTGTCAGATGTGGTCATGAGCACTTCTTGATTTTTCAGGCACCTTGCTGAACTCTGCTTCATTGTTTCCATCCCACTCATGTCAAAACTCATCTTTCTCGTTTGCCTCTCTCTGGGGGTCCTCCACAGTAGCATGAGAAGTGTCCTCTGGCATGACAGGGCTGGTGATTGGGCCCATAGAGACTATAGTGTGAAATTCTGACTACAAATGTTGGTCATGGGTATTGAACCATATTTAATATTGCTGGTCTTAATGCTGGTACATGTATCTCAGCTCCTTTCCCTTTTTTCCCTGGCTCCCATTAATATATCATGGCACCTATTAGTATGTCTACAGTAGCCTAGAGTCCATACTTCCTCTGTTAGGTTCTTGTACATATATCTGTTTTCCTTTGTAAGTGTCTTAAGTGTGCCTGCAAATGCTGCTCACCCCCCAGCCCAAGAAAACTGTCTAATTTCTAGACAAGGCTGAAGCCCAAAGCTGACCACAAATCAGAATCACTTTCTTGTCATTGGTAAAAAGCAATGTTCTCTTCAGGGCTTGGTAGCTTGTTAATGTGGCTGTTGTGCTTGTAAAGCCCTTCTGAATGTTGAAGAGACTTCTAGTCACTTAGATCCCTGGCCACTATGACCCCGGCAATGCAGTTCAAAAAGCTTAGTAGACAGGTCACTGCTGGAGTGAGCGGTGCTGTGTAGGACTGCAGTGACATTACTTCTCGTGTATCAATCAATCTACATCACTCCCAGTCTGATATTGCTGCTGGATCAGTTTTACTCCATTGGTGGGGATTTGTGCCACCTTGCAAAGAGAAATAACTATACCAAATTAATTTGGGATATTTCAGTTGGAGGCTTTGGATTGTATGGATTTGCACATGATTTCACTGGAAAATAAATGAATTTTATCACTACAACTCTTATGTGTAGACCAGTCCTCAGAGTTCCAGATATCACCAAATGTGAGTCTGCCTTTTGGGCTCACTGACACAGCTAGGAGCATTCTCTTACATTAAGACCGTGACAATGTAAATGGGATTTAAAATAGGTGTAATAACATTTAATTTTCACATCAGGCTTGTCTACACTTAGAGCACTGCAGCACTTAGTGAAGATACTACCTGGGCCAACAGGAGAGCTTCTCCTGTTGGTGTAGGTTTTCCACCTTCCTGAGAGGCAGTAGCCATGTCAATGGGAGAAACCCTCTTGTTAGCATAGCAGTGTCTACACCAGGGGTCTCTCTAACTACATTGCCCACTCCTGCGGATCATAGTTATACCAATATAAGTTTGTAGTGTAGAACAGGGCTTGGTGTAAATGAGAATAAGGTTTCTGTTTCGTTATCTAAGGACTTGTCTACATTTAAAATGCTGCAGCACTTCGGTGAAGACATTACAGAGTTTTCCAGTCAGTATAAGTACTCTACCTCCCCTAGAATTGTTTACCTTTTTGTTTTCTTCCCTCTGGAGCATGCTGTTCTCCTGAATGACCAGAGGTCACTTTAAATCAGTCTTCTTTGAGTTCAATTTCCTGATCATTACCAAGCTTGTACATTTTTCTGAAAAAAAATTTTTTTGGCATAATGGTATCTATTGACTACAGTGCAAATTTTCTCTTAAGAAAGAAGTACAGGTTTGAACCTCTACAGTCTTAAATTGTATTAAACTCATACTTCCTTTTTACTCATTTTCTAGAGACACAAACAACTTTCCCTTTCTTCTTTATCTTTGGAAGATTATTTGTGCATTTTAAAACGTACATAAAGGGAGGTGGAATATATTTTGTAATAAGCTGATGATCTTTCTAGAGTAAGCTGAATCTTTACAATGCATGATGAAACATATACTTTAAAAAAAAAGATTTTGTTTTTGCAAAACTGTAACATGGTATTTGAGTAGTTTTCCAATTATTTTTTAAGTAGTCCTGTTTTGACGACATTATGGTTAAATTAGTCTGACACTTCAGTTAATTACAGTAGTAAATGTGATGTGCTATGTGGGGATGAAATTTATCTTGCAATATTCATGCATCTTTAATCACAGACGTGACATTAGGTGCCCTTTGAAAATTAAGAACTAGTCAATTGTTTGGCAAATTTATCATTAGTTGCTAGGCAACTTCAGGTTTAATGTTTGATAATTAAAAACAGCAAAGCATGAATCAGCACTCTATTTCACCAATGATTAAAATACAATACCTTTTACAGAAACTGTTAAATGGATCAATATTACTTTATATGTTTATCTGTTTTTATTATGAATAATTATCTTTTTAGAGTGGCCTGAGTACGCTGGAGGTGGCATTCATATACTGGCTAACAATGCAACCAAAACATCTTGCAACAGTATTAGTTTTAGACCTGTCTAATGACCTAACAACAACGCTGCTTGCTGTGATGTTGGAGGCCCATCTTCTCCATAGTTGTGGACTTCCAGCATATTATGAAAATGGATTTGTGGGAACTGCTGTTTTCATAAGCATTTTCAGGTAGTTGATTCAATGACATCAAAAATAATAAACATAGTGAGCACTTACGTGGTGTTTTACTTTTTTCAAAGAGCAATTGTAAAATTAATGGCCAGGGAACAGTTGGCTAGATGACGAGCACTTCAGCTGCTACTGTCAGAGAGAAAAAAGGATTAAAAAAAAAATTTAAATACCATAGCCGGCCAATTTCTCTCCTCCTCCCCATCTCCCCACCCCAACAGAGGGAACTTTGTCATCTGAAAAAGACACAAGAATCTGGTATTTCTGAAAAAGATATTACTGCTAAGTGGGAAAATGTTCCTCCTTTTCGACTTTAAGTCCTTGTTACACTAGTTTCCTTTGAAGGTGAAATAGTTTCTTGTCCATTTTAGTAATTTATCTTCCCAAAGTAACAGGCTAATTCACTTCTCTGAAGAAGACCTTGGGTAAGAACATTGGTAAATTGAACCCAAAGACTGCTGCCATGCCAGAATGAAAAATTTCCATCAGTGGACTGGGAATAAAATACATTTGGCTTTTCTGGTAATTGTTGCTATTAGAAACTGTAGCTATTCTTTTCTAGGGCTTCAATCATCCTTTTTCGGTAAAGCATCTGTCTCATCTTGTATCCCTGTACCTTCATTGGTTTAACTAGATAATGCTGATAAAGCAGTATACTCTTCTTTCCTTTAAGAGGTAGTATTTCCTTTAACTGTCTCTGAATGATTGCCTTTCCATGTCTGCATCTCGTCCAGAGGATTTGAATGTAGTGAGTAATACTATGACAGTTTCCATTCTGGGTAACAAGTGGTTATTTTAATTCAGATTAATGCAGTAATTATTTTCCCTTGCTTCAAACTAATTTAGATAGACTACTTGTATAGTCTTTCTTGCACAGCATTGAGGCAGTATCTACAGCCTTCTTATATACATGAATAAAATCTGCAAATTTGAGTAAAAAAAAAAAAGCCTCTCAACTACATCACTTAACTTTTGGAATTTTCATGTCTTACTAAATTTTGGATAAATATATTAACATAATGGAGTAGTCTGAGTATAAATATCCTGTAGTATTCTTGCCAAATCCATAAATTTATACCATTATCTTACTGAGTTTGACATAATACAAAAATAGCCATAATATGAACAGTTGAACTTCTATCCTATTTCATTAAAATATCTTTTGAAGGTCAAACAGGTCCAAAATACATACTATAATTTGCTTAGCAAGATTACCTAGAGAGCCATCTGTAGGTCTCTTAGCAATTCTGCAATTCAGGTGAACAGCTGGAGGGCTGCAGATGGTGGGGTGACAGTGCTATCCCCATTCATTAGATATTGTTTTTCCAGTTTTCAAATACAAAGCAGAGGAGGAGAGAGAGCACTATTGGGTAAATCTTACTCCATTTTTTTTCTTATTGAATAGGATTTGATAACTAACAATGGAGGGGTTTTCAAATATAGTGACACTTTACATTTTCTCTGTAATCTGCTGTCAAGCTGTCCTACAGTGGCTTAAGAGTGCAAGTATCAACGTCAGGTCACACTGTTAACAAACGGGGCAGAGACCCTGCTTAATTGGTTGTGAGTTCTATAGTTCAATTTCACCAACCAAATATCAAGTGTAAACTCCTCAGACACTATAACAGCCTTAACATGGAGCCACAGACAGTCCTCTTGGGTACTCCAATCTATCTTGCCACCCAGGTAAGCTTACCTTTGTGATAGATGGTCCTTTAGACCAAAAATCACAGGTTACTCCCATTCCCAAAGGTACAGTTTCTTAACCTACGTCAGTTCTGTCTTAAATTTCGCACCAGACACAATGCTTGTATCCAATCCTACAATAAACTAAAGATTTATTAACTAGGAAAAGGAGATAATCATTTACAAGGTTAAAACAGGTTAACATATCTACACACAAATGAGTTCCAGTCTTAATTTTCAAAAAGTAATAGTAACTTCTATAATAAGCAAGCTCTGTATGTCCTTTAGGGCTAACCGAAGCCAAGCACTGTGGATCTTTTGCTTATCTTTAGTAATCCTTGCCCTTCAGAGTCCAAGCAACATAAAAACCACAATTCTTCTTTGTTAGGGCTTTTTATTCCTTCCCCCCTTCTGCTCTGGGTGGCAAATTCAGCTGTTGGGAGGAATTTACTTTCACATCCCTTCTTAATAGAAGTGGGGAGCAATCAAAATCTTTTGCACTTTGATCTTTCGTAATAGTTGGTCTGGTGTTGATGAGTCTTCTTTTGTTGGGCAGGAGAGAGCTCCTGTTGGAAACTAGTATTTCTTACTCCTTAATTCTTCTCTCCTGTCAGGTGATTTACAGTTACAGAGCAAACACTTAAGTATTACATCATCATATGGTATACAGATATTGTAAGGGGGTTTAATACATGCAACAATTTATAAGCATTTCATAAAGTCTAAACACATTCTTACAAGGCTAATACTTATTTTAACAATACCAAGACACAGATGAGCAAACCTGGTTCCAGCAATGTATTTGTCAGAGTTAAACTGAGACCTAGAGCCCTTAGCAGGAGCTGGCACCTGGTCTGTCAGCATCATAACTTCACAGTTTTATTAGGAATGGATGAACAGGTTCAGACAAAATAAGAATGCAAAAAGCCTTGTTTTTCTTACACACACCAAATCTCAAATCTTTTCTGACTTTCTGAATTTGCTTCCCTTAAATACTCATCTCTCCTTTACCATTTTCATTTGGTTGCGAGGCTTGTCTGTATCCCTACTTGGGCTCACTGCTGTGCCCTTTAATTTTCTCTGGGATTTACCTGTTTGTCATACCCCACAATGTACCTTAAAGCCAGATATAGTGAGCATTGCAGCTTTTAGTATGTTTTGAGCAATAAAAAGAAAATACATTAAAGGAAGCTTGGCAAAGTGGCTAGACTCATCCACTGGGCCCCACTTCTGTTATCATCATCTATTACTAGGGAACAGGGCTGCAGAGCCTCTTGTTCAAGAATCTCTGTCATGCAGAGAGGGATTGTAAAATCCTTTGCAAAAATGAGAGGAATAAGAGACTCAGTGTGCTCTCTTGATAGAATCCTGTATCAGTGGGGATGTAAGAGAGCTAGGGACGATCCTTCCAAAGAGAGCCCTGCCAGCATCCTAGAGGAATAGTAGCACTTCAGACTTAATGGATTGCTTTAGTGTGCTTATTTTCTGGTTTGAACTAGATATTGTCATTTTAGCTACTAACTTTTTACTAAATATGACACAAGAAGTTAATTTCTTAAATAAGTATTTAGAGAGGCTCCAATATACCAGAAAAGAAAATAAGGGAGTCCATACAGGCTGTTACATTTTAGTAATGTTTTAAAATGAGTTCATAGAGATAAGTCATGTCTTTTCTACAATCCTGCAATATTTTTCAGTGGGGATTAATATGAGAGTCTTTGCCTTTTTGTGCATTGCACATCCTTCCTTTGTTTTTGTTTTTTGTTTTTTTCTTTGTGGCTGTTTAAAGCTGCTGCTCTAAAGACCTGTTCTTTTCTCTAATACGTTAAGTCTGGTCACAGTACTTCTTCATCTGCACCAGTTTTAGTCTCTCCTCCTATCTTATTGCTTCAGTTATTAAATTTAAAATTTACTTTAAATCTTTGTGCGTGAAGATAATTGCTGCTGTTTTAAACATCTTTTCCATAGGATGAGAGCATGGGAGTGCTATTATTTGTTAGCTTTCATCAGCAAATCTTTTCACTTTCCTATAAGGTAAATATACCTCTAAAATAATCCTGTTCCTTTTAAAGCAGACTGACCAGACAACATGGCTTTGTAAATACTCCTCCAGCATGCTGTAAATGTTTGCCTTCACCAAAGAATGTTCCTGCTTTTTCCTTCTAATTCTTTATACTTCATCTGTAGGCAAATCCATGGGTGTAGTAAATTTATAGACTTCTCTGTTCCTCAAAACTGATAAACTATTGACCTGTCAGTACAGTAGACTGCTGACTCTTATCTTAGCTGGTCCGTAGCCTTGCTTCATAGTGCTTTTGTACTATATGCTTGTGCTTGTACTAGTGCTTGTGCTTTTGGGCCAGGGGAGGGATAGCTCAGTGGTTCAAGCATTGGCCTGCTAAACCCAGGGTTGTGAGTTCAGTCCTTGAGGGGGCCACTTAGGGCTCTGGGGCAAAAATCAGTACTTGGTCCTGCTAGTGAAGGCAGGAGGCTGGACTCAATGTCATTTCAAGGTCCCTTCCAGTTCTGAGGTAGATAGATAGATATAGATATATATCACTCTTGGTTATGTAATAACCTCTGTAATGAAGTTGGAACTATTTGGAAAGCAGTCATTGCTATAGCTATGTATTTTCTGGAAAGGACAATGTTCTGGCAGGCAGTGTAAGCAGAAATTAACTTCCAACATGGATTATTTGAAAGGGCTTGGTGTAATTCACTCTTTCATGTATTATTTCAGCATACATAATTTTTATATAGAGATATCTCTTCACAACAAATGAAAATGACATGTTAAAATTGTGTTCTGGGGAGGAAGTGGCTTTGGTTTCCTGACCAATGCAACTTCTCTAGACTATAACCTGGGTATTCTGTCCAGTAGCCCCGATTTCAAAAGTCATCAGGAATAGAAAATAGGACCAAAACTTGGGCACTATGAATAGTTTCAAACTGATCTCTTGAGTTATTGCATTCAGATCCCCTTGGTTTGGCAGCGGAGTTCCCTTTTCAGCATCCAAACCAATTTATCCAGTGGAAATGGAGAGATTACCTTTCTAGACAATACAGAGACAAGTTATTTCAGTATTCATATGTTATCCTGACCTATTCTTTGAAAAATAAAAATGTACTGAGCACAAAGATGCAATCACATATGCCAGATTCCCATTCAAGAATCTTTTGTACTTGGTCATCCAAAGATTCCTGAAATGTTTACTTCACTGTTTCCCACCTTCAATGCCTCCTTGTGGTTTAAATCTAGTTCTTGCCAAATTTGTTAAAACTTCCATTTGAAACTCTGGGAAAATATTCACACTATAATTTTTTTCTGAAGATTGCATTTCTCACAGTAGTAACATTGGCCTAGAAAATCAGTGACTTGCAGCCCTAAAGCCAACATTCCCCAAGAGCAAGTTAGCTTTACTCGCACATTCCATTACAAAATTCTTAATACTGTGATCTCTGAATTCAGTAGAATTCCAGTCCATTGGTTTATATGTATGTTACTTTAAGCAAGATTTGTTGCCTGGGAGCACCAGGTACTTTTTTTTTTTTTTTTTTTTTTTTTTTTTTTGGCAAGATGTTAAGAGTTTGAGTTATTACTTAGGTAAGACTACAGCTTTTTTAAATCTCTGAGATTTGTAGCATATGGAGAAACATGCAGGAGGGAAACGGTAAACTTTTTTTACAAATTTGTCATGATGTTGGTTTCTCAGTACTTGAAAATCTTAGGATGTATTGTACCGGGTCCAAAGCATATTCAGGATATGTCAGGATTCTATCTTTTGAGATATGCAAGTCTGCTCCCTGGAATTGGGTTCATACATTTGCACTATTAATTACTTGACTTGCTCAATTCAGGGGAGCAGTCCTACAATCTTTGGTTTAGTTGATTTTCCTCACACTAATGAGTTAATCTCCAGAGAGGTTGTATTTGTCCATACTCCATGGATGTAACATTCCATGGGAAATGTTACAAGATCTTTTACACTCACAAGTGGCCAGGATCTCTGTTACGAATCTTGTAAAAGACAACCACTTCAGCAGTCTTTCCTAACTTCTAGGTTCACTATCAGAAGGAAGAGCACCACCTGTTGAATCACAGTTAATTCATTTGTTTGATTTTTCACATTTTTGTCTTCCTTCTGTTCATTCCAATCTCCTTTACCTTAAAATAGTCATTCCCTATGTATTATTGATCATTTTGTTCTCACTTCCATGGCAACTCACTTAAATTTTCTGCTCTTACATGTGATTTCACATTACTTCAGCTTTCAAAATAAAATGCACAAAATCAAGCTGAATGTATTCTTTTGTATAATTTAGAGGAAAAATGGATGGACTGAAATACATTATATGGGTTCCAAACTGCTGTTAATATATTAACTGCTCATCCCACTGGCCAGGGTGTGGCTTTGATGGGATCTGGAACTGTGGAGAGACATTTTCTGGGGCCAGGAGAGAGAGGGATCTCCACTGGGAGCAGCTGAAGCAGTATTCTATATGCCCCCTCTTTTTTTCCCTCCCCTTTCCTTTAGTGTGTGAGGCAGCTGCGTCTCTTCTCCCTTCCCCACCCCCTGCCTTCTTCATGTTGCAGGTTATTGGGGATCACGTGCACCTGGGCCTCCAGGGCATGTTCTGCCCAATGCTGCTGCCATTGGACATTGGAGGTGGTGCTAGGGCTGGATGACTGGTTCTCATTGGTGGAGGACAAGGAAGGGTTGGTATACGCCTCTACCCCGATATAACGCTGTCCTCGGGAGCCAAAAAATCTTACCGCATTATTGGTGAAACCACGTTATCTTGAACTTGCTTTGATCTGCCAGAGCGCACAGCCCCGCTCCCCTGTCCCCCCCGAGCGCTGCTTTATTGTGTTCTGTCTGAATTCATGTTATATCGGGGTGGAGGTGTAGTTGACTGCCAAGGAAAGGTAACCATGGTGGATTCCCTCTTGCAGACTCACTCTTCCCACCTTTAATCTAGCTGCTGGATTCTGGTGGGTACTAAAACCTAGGTTGATTATGAGTTTTGGGTCCTGAAAGGGATTTTTCCCATAGGGAAAACTACTGTGTGAGTTTTCATCTTCCACTTGGCGCCCAGCAGGGGGTTTAAATTACATATTTGGCAGATTCCTGTGCAGTTGGTGGGTTAGCAGGGGTGCTTTTGAGGTCCCTGTAATCCAGTGGACTTGAGCACCGCACTGCATGTTGAGGGGGTTTGCCAGAAACCAGGAATGAGCAACAGGAAATTGGTCACTTGATGACTACCTGTTCCGTTCATTCTCTCTGGGGCACCTGACACTAGTCACTGTCGAAAGACAGGATACTGGGCTGGATGGACCTTTGATCTGGCCCAGTATGGCCGCTCTTATGTTCTTATATCTCGTGCAGCCTATGGCTCCCTTCAGTTTAGCTTTGCTACCTCAGACATGGAGATGGAAAACAGGTTGAGACTCTGCTCTAAATCAAGGTCCCTTGACAGGCCCAAAGTTGTAGAGGGGGCATGGCCTTCACACTTGACACTTGCCCTCAGGTTTATAGTAGATTGGGGCCATTGGTGACCATTGAGAACCACACTGGAATAAGCCTACTGAGTGTTCTGGGATGGTTACCCCAGTTAGTTAAGTTTTAAATAAAGTTGTAGCCTCTGCATTTAACTATGCTTTGGTGCCTGTGTCTCATGTTTTCTGTGTCCGTTTCATTTCCATCAAAATGTTGAAACTAAACACTTTGACATTTCTGAATTGAAACTTTGGGAATTACTGTGATGTGGAAAACTTTCAGTTCACAGGGAATGGAAGAGCTGAATTTCCTCATCTCTAGGAATTATGGTCACCTTTTAAAAATTGTATCAAGAATGGAATTACCCTTTGAACAAATGTCTTCAGACAACCACTACATCCAGATGCTGTCAATTGCTGAAAATTTGGGAACTCCAATCACTTGGGCTTGGTGATTAAAAAAAAAAAATGGATATGCAAGAACACAAGTGCTTATATATGAAAAGTGAATATTTTGGTGACTTAATGGAAATAAATAGCGTTTGAATAAACCTTCTGCAGCATTTTGGGACCAGTAGAAGATAGGAAGTCTATTATGCAGTTCCTTGTGGGCAATGCTATTAAGAATTTAACACATTATAAAACCAGAAAAATGGGGTAATGTCTATTACTCTTATGATTGATTCATCACTAGTACTGCATCTGCTGTACATAACTTAAATAAACACTAGAGGTGGTCACATTTTCACATCCATATAAATAAATGGATACAATCCCAACTATTTTGTTTTTCAGAAATGGCAAATCTTTAGTAAGCATCTTGTAAGAATTAACAGCTTTCTTTAAGGAAGAACCTGGTGGCTCTACTATTTTGATGAGCGGTGCATCCCTGATATGCTAAGATTCCAGAAGAATGTGCAAAGCCTAAAGTCACAGAATTTTTTTTTTCTGTTTTAAAATGTATGGGAATTTGTGAGCGAATATAGAAAGTAGTTACATCTTCCCTACCCAACAGCTAGGTAGCAAGAGAATCTTGTTTGTTTTTCAGGCAGATCTAGAAGCCAGTGCTCTCTAAATTAGAGACATACGTTCATGACACAACTTGTAGTGAAAATTCATAATTTTATTAAATGATAACTTCACTTAAAGCCAAAAATCTTTTGTTTTTCTCCAAAAAATAATTGTAATAGAGAATCTTTCCATATGAAAATTGCTTTTTTTAAGTTACCTTTTATTAGTAATAGTACAGTATCACCCTGAAGAGCTGTCAGTCTGAGGCCCCAATCCTACAGACACATATATTGTGTCTTTATGCATGTGAGTAGTCCCATTGGCTTCAGTGGGCTTATTAGTGTGAGTAAAGCTAAGCATATACGTAAAGGTTTGCAGGAGTGGGGTTGAAGTTAAGACAGGATGCAAGAAGTTTATGCAACACACATGTGAAGGGAGTGCCTCAGTATTGCCTACAGTTTTATACGTGGAAGTAAGTTGTTCAGTAACTAGATGTATGTCTTTCTGTGGTTCTTCTAGAATATAGTGTGTTGTGTGTTAAGGATTTCCCACACAGACTTACTTGCTCTCCCCCTAGGGTCTGGACAGGCTGTAAAGGGCTAATTCTATATCAAGATAGTCTGTTAAATCCTGTAAACATATCAGTGACTTTTACCTTTTGTTTCTTCCTCCAGATCTGCTTCCCAAGCGTTCTTAAAACCTACCATATTGTTTTGGAGGGATGGTGGGGATTTAATCTTGGTGGCAGATTTCTAGTCCCAAACAGACCTCTGCTTTCTTGGGTCATATAACCTCTCATATATGTCTTTGCTATAGCAGAACTCAAATAGATAACTGGAATTTTTTAAATCAACTTTGGGTTGAGCCTGCAAACGTGTATAGTTTCAACTAATAATTTTTTTTCAGACAAGTCTGTGTAATTCTCTGTGAAACTGCATTATTTTCATTGTAATTATTTCCTCAGAATAAATTCCATAACTATAATTCACTTGTATATCATTGTATCTTTAAGAGAAGACTGTGTCTATTTTGAGCCGAGTAGTAGATTTTTGCTATATTTCTAATATTAATCAGTTTACTGTTAGTAAAATCTTCTGGAATTACAGCGATACCATGAAATACACACATTGGAATAACCATTTTGTCTGCTTTATTTTAGATCAATGCACTATTACTCGGACATACCTTTTCCTTCATAAGTTTTGGTTCTTTAGTGCTGCCTATTACTTTGGGAACTGGGCATTCATTGCAGTAAGTAATCTGACATAGAGATAATTACAAATCAAGTTGAATACTTTAACATAAATTGTAACTCTCAGGTATTTGCATCACCACTGTGACATTTAACTTTAAATGCATCGCTTTCATATTCTTAAGTGAGATAGAGTAATACATATTACACTAATTTAAATTCACAGGTCTTTTTAATCGGATTAATTGTGTCATGTTGCAAAGGGAAGAAATCAGTCATTGAAGGAGAAGTGGATGAAGATGATTCAGACATAAGTGATGATGAGCCATGTGTCTATTATGGTTGACAGCCTTTTGTCCTAAAGGTTAAAAAACAAATGTGATTTAAAATTGTCTGAAAGTCATGTTTATGTGGAATTTTAATCCAAATGTTAAGCTTGCGGTAAAAATAAATTTAGAGAGAGAGTGGGAATGTTAATTTAAAAGGGGGTGGAAAACTGAATATTTTTTGTTTCCTGAAGAATACATCACTGTATCGTAGCAGAGCTATTATTGAATTGAGTTGAAATAATATATATAAAATGTACTGTTTTTATGATGGAATGCTTATGTGACATGTTTTCTAATGTACAATTTGATATTGTGAGTGCAGTTGATAATATTTCAGAGTTAATGTTGCCCTTCTGTTACTAGCTTTTGGTTTCTTAAATTTCTTTCATGTCTGACTTGCATGACTTTTACAGCGAGATTGAATTTATAGGGAATTACATTTAAAAATCATACTGAAACAGCGGGTGAACAAACATTGCTTGAAAGACTCAGCTAAAGTTCCTTCACTTTCCAGAAGTGTGGCAATTTATGTATAATTAATTTTTGCAATAATAATTTTACTGCCATCATTGTGATATGCATATAAAGTTATAGTCCATGAGATAGTGTTTAGATTTACAGGAATATCTTTAAATGTGCTAAAACTACATACAGTGAGCTCCAGAGTTCATTCCCAATATGTTAAAAATAAACAAGTTGTGTAAACTTCCAGTGTTTCTGACGCTTAGCCACGACCATATTTCCATTTACTAGATTACTGAATTTTGTGGCAACCAGGATATAGCCTTTGCTCTGTTACTCTGATATGTGAAAGTTAAAAATATTATTCCGTATTAACCATACTACACAGCATCTTGGCAGTGTTTCTTCAAAATGTTATAAGATCTAAAACTTATGTGATTAAACTCTTTACTGAGTAGTATTAACCACATGGATTAATTAAAACATGAGGTTAATTATGATGTTTCTATTTTTTCAGAATATATTAATACAAATTCTCTGGATTAAGGCTATTTTTCCTATCTGAAATATAGTCAGTATAATCATTGTCATTTTAAATAAGTCTTTAAAAATGAAATACAAACATAATTGTAACAGTGTAAACATTAAAAAGTTTAATTCTACGAAACTAGATGTTTTCTTTGTATACTTTTTTTGTAAAATAAATTTACAATCTTACCTATACCACCTTCTTCTTAAGTTATTCTTTGTAAACCAAAATTCATTTGTGCTATCAAGTATCCTTTAAATATTGACTTTCCATGGGTTATTACCATTCTTTCTTTAAAAGTGCAGACTTGCCAATTCCTAAAAATATTGCAAGAGATAAAATGCATGAACTATAACAATACAGTAAAAGCTGTGTTATCCAGCATTTTACCACCAGAAAAGCTCTATAAACCAGCATTTCTGAACTTCATAGAAAGTCCAGTTTATAATCCGGTTGGTGTGGGGCTGGTAGGCTCCCTCCCTGGCGCTGCATGGCTCCCTGGAAGCAGTGACATCTCCCTGCTGCTCCGAAGTGAAGGAACAGACCATGAGGAGTTCGGAGTGCAGGGGCGGGAACAGCCTCTGGGAGGGAGTTTGGGTTCGAGAGGGGGCTCAAGGCAGAGGGTTGGGGCTCGCAAGGGTGCTTGGTGTGCGGGATCTGGGTGGCACCCACTCCAGGCAGCTCCCTGCAAGTGGCGACATGCTCTTGCTGCTCCTAGGCAGAGGCATGGCTAGGTGGTTCTGTGCAGTGCCCCCTGCTCCAAACACTGGCTCTGCAGTTCCCATTGGCTGCGATTCCCAAGTCCCCTCCCACACTCAAGCTCCCTCCCAGAGCCCGCCCCTCCCCCCACAGTCTAACCCTGATCCCCCCGATACCAGTCAGCTCTGTGTTCTTGGGGAACCAGGGTGCAGTATCCAGCCTGTCTGACTAATAAAAGATACCCCCCACCAGCCTCTGCTTAAACCAAAACCTATCAGAAAAAAAGACTTGCAGAGAGCACTGAAGGATGGTGTCACTGTGACAAGGGTGACAAGATTAAGACATCTCCATTAGCATACAAAATGGAGAGCAGAGACAACTCCCCTAGCCTCATCTGCATGAGAGATGGGACAGGGAGACATCTCAATTTGCATACAGAATGGAGAACACAGAACTGCACTGAACGCTGGGACCAGAAAAAACGGAAGCACTGCATCATGGGAATCTCTGCTCCTGATGCTAATGAACCATGCCTATACACGCACGCGCACGTGCGCGCGCACACACACACACACACACACACACACACAGAGCTCAGCAATTATCAGACCAATTCTAGTAATGAGTCCTTGATTGATATCCAAAATACTGAAAGCAGCCTAGTTGCATTGTGAGCTCCCTGGAAGAAAACACCACCGATAGCTAAGAGTGATCAGCTCCTATTGTGTAGCCTGAGGGTATGGCTACACTTGAAATTTCAGAGCGCTGCCATGGCAGCACTTTGAAGTTTGAGTGAGGTCGGAGCGCCAGCGCTGGGAGAGAGCTCTCCTAGTGCTGCATGTAAACCACATCCCTTACAGGTGTAGCTTGCAGCGCTGGGAGCCACGCTCCCAGCGCTGCAGCACTGATTACACTGAGGCTTTACAGCGCTGTATCTTGCAGTGCTCAGGGGGGTGTTTTTTCACACCCCTGAGCTCGAAAGTTGCAGCGCTGTAAAGTGCCAGTGTAGCCATGGCCTAAAGAAAACCCTTGAGTCATCAGCTTACCTATAAACAAATATAGTGTTCTCCCTTGAACCAATGTATTTTCTCTACAAAAATCCCTACTCACCCTCTAGTCAGGGTTCTGATGCTTAGATCCAAACTATGCATCAGTTCCACTGGGACTCCATCTTCTCCTGACTGATCGTGTTGTGGATTGTGCCTGTCTCCTGCCCTCAAAACCGTGAACTACCACCTTCACCTGGGAACCCTGACCAGTTCAACCTTCAGAGATCAGTGAGATCCCTCTCTCTCTCTCTTTCTCTCTCTTTTCCTTTCTACCTTAGGTATTAACCTTTAATAATGTGTTATGTTGGGTTAGCCCTCCTTGTGTAGTTATCACTATTATTCAATAAATAACTTTTATGGTTAAGTTGGTTGCTTCTCTCTCTCTTTCTTTTGTGTTTTTAGCTTCCCCCATTCACTCTACAGCAACATGTCTTTTACCTAATCTAAAGCTCCTTGCAGTGCCCAAAATACTATGAGGTTTGCTCATCAAATAGGTTACTGCCAGTATAATTGTGTTGTGAAGATGGGGATAGGGATGTGCTGAATCTGGGATACATAAGGGTAACAGCTTGAAGGCGCTGCTTGACCCAGTCTGTGGAGCCCAGGGGCATATAAGGAGAGGCAGCTTGAAAGTGCTGCTTCCTCCAGCCCAGTGAGTCCACGGACGTATAAGGAGTCAGCTTTACAGTGCTGATTGACCTGGTCTGCTCAGACTTGCTCTGTTAGAGAGAGAGAGAGAGAGAGTGGGTGTTCGTTCATCCAGTTCTGGGGCTGGAGGAACCCAGCCCTAGGGAACCTAGGTCCTGCAGGATAGCTCCATTGGGAGGGGACTTGCAGAAGGGAGAAATAGAGCTCCATATAAAAACACAAGTGAAACAAGCAGTACATTAACAGAATTACAGAACACTCCAGCCCCCATCCCAGAAGAGTAACCCAAATAAATGAGCATACTCCAAAGTAATGGGCAAATCTGGTAACACATTGTGTGGAGAATGCAGGCAGCGCGTGACCCTAATCATGTGGTAATTGTTTAGTTGCTGTGGAGTAGGGAAACTGAGGCACAGACGTAGTAAGTTTTGAGTAAGATAAACTGTGCCTAGAAATATAGTTCAGGTAATCTTTGTAAGATTAATAATTGTTACCTAATTACCTTGAAATTTACAAAAGTAATTTATTAACTTGCCCTTTCTAGTTCTCCCAGTATTTTAGAAGCAAACAGTCTCCTCTTTTATTACCCCAGAAATACGCTACGTATTTGTAACTGCAGTACTTCATCACACCAGGCCTTTATAAGAACTTTTGAATTTTAGTCGGTCAGCTGTGCCATTTCCAAACAAAAATCTTAGTTGAGAGACTGTTTAGATGGAGGCTTTATTAACCTTTAAGACAATGTTAGTAGAATTCTTTAAAAAGGAACAAACCAAGAAATAAAATACCATAAATTCTGGGAAATTTTAATTGAAGTTCAAGTACCAATCCACTCTAAGCCTATATCTCCATCCATGCCCCACCCACTAGGCTTAAGATGTACTGGGACTGTGTTAGGGCACATTTTGGTCAGACCCTTAGGATCAAGCCTAGTACTTGAAAGGATTTACAGATCTGTTGGCAAATTTGCTCATCTCATTGCTGATGGCAAACTTGCCTGCTGTCAGTGAAACATCGAAAGAAGCAAAATTAACCTGTTCAGATGTACTGTTTTACAGTGGGGTCTATGGGTTAAGTTGCATTAGACGATAGATTATTAAACTTACCTTGGAAGCATTAACAAAATGGGTAGCACTGTCCATACCTACCTATAAGAAAATCTGCAAAGAGGAGGAGGAATGTGGGATGGATCTACTCCATTCCAGTTCTGACCATCCCTCCCTCCTAATAACCATAAGGCACAAATCTCTACAGATCCTCCCTAAAAGGAGGAATAGGACATAACTTTTATTTTAAACATTATATCTTAACTGTGGCAGTGAATTAGGATACTCAAAATTGCAGACCCTAATTATGAATAAGGCTATGGTTTAGTCATGGGTATTTTTTAGTAAAAGTCATGGACAGGTCACATGCCATAAACAAAAAGTCATAGCCCCTGCCCTGTCCATAACTTGTACTATATAAATACCTGTGACTAAAACTTAGGTACTTGGAGGGGGCTCCTGCAGCTGCTTCTCCGGGGTGTGGGGCAGCTTGGGGGCATTGAGAAAGCTGGGAGATTGTACAGAGCACCGTCAGTGTAAAGGAAATGCAGGGCTGCATGTTGCGGGATGTACTCTTTTCTGTTTTTACCATAGTCCTGCATGAAATCTGTAGGAGTGGGATTTTATAATTGTACTATGAGAAGTAATGTATGATTTGATTTCATCCTGCCAGCCACCCTTTTTGAATAGCAGAAAGGAATGACAGACCAGAACAATCCTTATCACTGATTATAGTCACCCTTTTGTTTTAGGATAAGTTATGTCTACTATGGTTTCCTATATGTATTACAAGTTAGGCATTCTAGTTAAATATACATTACTTTGTTTTAAGGTTTAGAAAGTAAGAGTTTGTCTGCACTACAAAATTAGGTCGAATTTATAGAAGTTGGTTTTTTAGAAATCGATTTTATACAGTTGATTGTGTCCCCACTTAAGACCATTAACACTGCGGAGTGCATCCACAGTACCGAGGCTAGCGTCGACTTCTGGAGCGTTGCACTGTGGGTAGCTATCCCACAGTTCCCGCGGTTTCCACCATCCACTGGAATTCTGGGTTGAGATCCCAATGCCTGATGGGTCAAAAACATTGTCACGTGTTGTTCTGGGTGCATGTCGTCAGCCCCCCTCCCATCTCCCCGTGAAAGCAACAGCAAACAGTCATTTCTCGCTTTTTTTCCTGGGTTACCCATGCAAACGCCATACCATGGCAAGCATGGAGCCCGCTCAGCTCATGGTCACCATACGTCTCCTGAGTGCTGGCAGACGTGGTACTGCATTGCTACACAGCAGCAGCTCATTGCCTTTTGGCAGCAGATGGTACATTACGATTGGTAGCCGTCATTGTCTCCTGGGTGCTTTTTTAGCCGACCTTGGTGAAGTCAGTCGGGGCTCCTAGGCAGACATGAGTGCTACTGGCAGACCTCAGTGAGGTCTGTCAGGGACGCCTGGACATAAATGGGAGTGACTCCAGGTCATTCTCTTTTTAAGTTTAGTCTCCTGGAGATTCAGTTCTGCCTGCAGTTGTACTGCACCATCTTCTGGCGAGCAGCCAGGAGATGGCGATGGCTAGCAATCAAAACTACCATCTTCTGGTGAGCAGCCAGGAGACGACGATGGCTTGCAGTCCTACTGCACCATCTGCTGCCAGCCTAAGATGTATAAGAGAGATGGAGTGGATCAAAACAAGAAAGAGACTAGATTTGTTTTGTATTCATTTGCTCCCCTCTCCTTCCCTCTGTGAAATCAATGGCTGACAATCATTTTGGTGAGGTCTGTCAGGGGCACCTTGAAAAGTTTAATGGAGATTCAGTCTTGTCTCAAATAGTGGAGGGAGGGATGGCTCAATGGTTTGAGCATTGGCCTACTAAACTCAGGGTTTTGAGTTCAATCCTTGAGGGGGCCTTTCTGTATGACAGTTGTGTGTGTTTCTCCTTAATGCAAACCCACCCCCTTTGTTAATTTTAATTCCCTGTAAGCCATGTCATCAGTCAATCTTCCCTCAGCACTGCTGCAGGTACCTGTTATAGCCTGTCCTTCATGCCCTTGGAAATTTTTTCAAATGTTTGGGCATTTTGTCTTTGGAACAATTCTGATAGCACGGATTCATCTCCCCATACAGTGATCAGATCCCGTACCTCCCTTTTGGTCCATGCTGGAGCTCTTTTGTGATTCCGGGACTCCATCATGATCACCTCTGCTGATGAGATCTGCACTCATCTGCAGATTGCCATGCTGGCCAAACAGGAAATGAGATTCAAATGTTTGTGGGCCTTTTCCTGTCTACTTGGCCAGTGCGTCTGAGTTGAGAGCACTGTCTGTGCGGTCATAATGGAGCACTCGGGGATAGCTTCCAGAGGCCAATATTGTCAAATTGTGACCACACTACCCCAAATTCGACCCGGCAAGATCGATTTCAGCACTAATCCCTTCATCGGGGGAGGAGTACAGAAATCAATTTTAAGAGCCCTTTAAGTCGAAAAAACAGCTTCGTCATGTGGACAGGTGCAGGATTAAATCGATGTAACGCTGCTAAATTCGACCTGAACTTGTTGTGTAGACCAGGGCTAAGAGACAGGATCTTGCATTGTGTCTATGTTAAGAAGATTGGAGGAATGTTGAGGGCCAGAAGCCCCAATGTGAATTTAGCAAGGCTTGATTTACAGTGTATTCTGCTGAATATAAAATACTGCTGTCTGTATAGCTTGGAAGGTTTCTGTAAGAGGTTGTTTATGTGAATGAGGAATGCATGCATCAGGAAAAGATAAGGTGTGAAGGCCATCACAAATGTCCAGATGGTCAAGAAAAAGTGAGAGACTTGGAAACACCAGGAGACGATAAAAAAACATCCATTGTATCCTATGCTAAACATGTTAGCAGCATTGACAACCTCAGAGGTGAGGCAGGCAGCCCCAAAGGCGAGACAACAAATAAGAGATAACGATGGGAAGCCCGACAATAACCATCAAATGGTAACAGCAGAAAACCCCAAGATTAACACCACTTAAGGACAGGATGACATTGCAAAATACATGGATTCAAATGGGAATTTACAACTATAAAGCTGGCGTGTTTTGCCGTGAAACTCTGGGTTCAGTCCTGCAAAGCATCGGCGCATCGGATTGCAACCGACAAGAGCCCAGCTCCTCACTTGTGCTCAATCTAACTGGCCATTAGAGTGACATGAGCAACAACAGACTGGTAACTATAAACATCAACCGGCAGGAGAGTGTGTGTGTGTGTGTGTGTGTGTGTGTGTGTGTGTGTGTGTGTGTGTGTGTGTGTGTGTGTGACTGAAAAGCATATGCTAACTGTTGTATTTTCAATAAATGCAGCGTATTTGCCTTTTCCCTCTGAAAAGATCCTGTGTGCTTTGTATAAGCATAACAAATCAACTAATCTAGCAATGCCAGTGCAAGTGATCATTTTCATATTTCTTCATATGGAACATCCTTAGTCCAGGCAGTAGTCTGGAAAAATATTGGCCTGTCATTATTTGCACTGGTAAGTTACAAAACGTGTTTCCTAATATTTTCTGTATAGCTTCTCAGAGATAAAAATATATTTTTATTTAACATCTTTATTCTGAATATTTACTAAAGAACAAGGAGTACGGTTAAAGATGCCAAAGACTGCTGCTTATAATAACTCTTGCTTTTCATTCATTGAAGTTATTCAAAAAAGTAAAGCAATTTAGGGCAATTTTTGCCTTCCATCTGCTCAAATGTTCTTTCCTATTCTTACAGCTGTTCCTGTCTGTCATGTATGTTGTACTACTTTGTTCAATAACTACAGATAGATAAAAGTGATCTGATGGGTTAAGTGTCCAACATGATTCTAAATTTGTTAAAGGAGCATTCTTGATGCCACAAATCTTGATATACTTTTAAAGTCATATATGGGAAATATTTTTACCAGATACTAAATGGGATTTTTTAAAATCTTCTACTCTGTTGCTAAGAGACTAAGAAAAGACATGACTGCTATTTTTGTTAACGTATGTGACAGTTTTTAAATGTTTTTGTTTACAAATATGGTTTGCATTGCTAAAGTTTTCTGCCTGAGCTGGGGATATGTCTGTTTTTATAATGGGACAATTCTACAGCCTCCTTCTGTGCACACACTTTCTGACATGGAGTCCACATACATGTTTGTCATGCTTTTGTTTATACACTTGCAATATAGCACAGGTCTCATCCAAAGCCATTGTTAATCATAATCATCTATGTCTCAGGGAGACTTTCACAAGCTCTTATGTGTAATATCTCCATCTATATTAGCAGCTGAACCCCTGTATGTATATCATATATGATAATAACATAATTGTTTTGTTCAGCATCTTCATTAATAATCTGGATGATGGGATGGATTGCACCTTCAGCAAGTTCACGGATGACACTAAGCTGTGGGGAGAGGTAGATACCTTGGTTCCAGAGTGACCTAGACAAATTGGAGGATTGGGCCAAAAGAAATCTGATGAGATTCAGCAAGGACAAGTGCACAGTCCTGCACCTAAGAAGGAAGAATCCCATGAAGTGCTACAGGCTGGGGAATGACAGGCTAAGCGGCAGCTCTGCAGAAAAGGACCTGGGGATTACAATGGGCAAGAAGCTGAAGATGAGTCAACAGTGTGCCCATGTTGCCAAGAAGGCTAATTGCATATTGGGCTGCATTAGTAGGGGCATTGCCAGCAGATTGAGGGAAGTGATTATTCTCCTCTATTCAGCACTGGTGAGGCCACATCTGGAGTACTGCATCCAGTTTCGTGCCCCCCATTACAGAAAGGATGTGGACAAATTGGAGAGAGTCCAGCAGATGGCAATGAAAATCATTAGGGGGCTGGGGCACATGACTTAGGAGGAAAGGCTGAAGGAACTGGGCTTATTTAGTCTGCAGAAGAGAAGAGTGAGGGGGGATTTGATAGCAGCCTTCAACTACCTGAAAGGGGTGGGGGGGGTTCCAAAGAGGATGGAGCGAGGCTGTTCTCAGTGGTGTCAGATGACAGAACAAGGAGCAGTGGTCTCCAGTTGAAGTGGGGGAGGTCTGGGTTGGATATTAGGAAAAACTATTTCACTAGGAGGGTGGTGAAGCACTGGAATGGGTTACCTAGGGAGGGGGTGGAATCTGCATCCTTAGAAAGCAACAAAGAGTCCTGTGGCACCTTGTAGACTAACAGAAAGTATTGGAGCATGAGCTTTCGTGGGTGAATACCCACTTTGTCAGATGCATGCGTCAGATCCATGTGTCTGACAAAGTGGGTATTCACCCACAAAAGCTTATGCTCCAATACTTCTGTTAGTCTACAAGGTGCCACAGGACTCTGTCGCTTTTTACAGATCCAGACTAACATGGCTACCCCTCTGATACTTGCATCCTTAGAGGTTTTTAAGGCTCGGCTTGACAAAGCACTGTCTGGGATGATTTAGTTGAGGTTGGTCCTGCTTTGATCAAGGAGTAGAACTAGATGACCTCCTGAGGTCTCTTCCAACCCTAATCTTCTATGATTCTATAATTGTGTGTCAGGTCAAATGAACCTTTTCCTTTGACCTGACCCAAAGCGTTTCCTGACTTTTCAATATGCCAAAAATGTCAATTTAAAAAAAGTTATTTTATCTATTTTTGAACTGCCAGTGAACCAAACAATCCATTTTTTGTCCAGCTGAAATGGGACTCTATGCTATGGAAGCGGTACCCCAGTCTTATAAGCAAATATACCTTAAAACTTCCCCCCCAAATAAGGAAATCAATATAGAGATGAGAGGTTGTCTTGCATTTTGAACCTCATGTAATTACAATCATTAACATTTACTTTTGCAATAATAGGTTACCAGTCTGTTCCCATTCTCACCTGTACAGTTCTTCTCTTACGTGCTGCACTCCTGGTTTTGAAATCCTCTCAAGCCTTTCTGTGTGTACCGCTGCCAACAGATTTCAGATAAGTCATTTATGTTTGGCATCTGTACTGCTGGCATTATATACATCTTTGAATTTTAAATGCACTTTAGCTGGAATATTTAATTTGATTTTTGTTAAGCTTGTCACTTTGCAAACAGTCTTGCATGTAATGCACAGAGCAAAGACTCAAACTCCCATTCCTTCCTTTTCTAATTTTCACTGACTTAACACAACGGAGAAGACTTATACAGCTGTCAGAGAGATTAAGACCAGATCTTGCAGTCTGACATCCTGTGTATCACAGCCAACTAAACACCACTCAACCATCCCCACACAGACCCAGCAATCAGAATTAGACCAAAGCATTACAGACCTTAGGAGACTCAACCACAGAGTGCCACAGACAAAGAACAGGAGAGGCCAAGATGCACCAGTGCCTGAGGCCCCTGCAATAGAGACTTGATTAAGTGAGATATACTCAGATGATCCCAGAAAGAGACATGCATGCCATGATGCAGAGGAAGATTCACATTGCAATCTGAACTGGGGAGAAATTCCTTCCCAACCTCAAATATGACCCTGAGCATGTGAGCAAGAACAACCAACCAAGCACATGAGAGAAGTCTCAGTATCACCCTAGAGCATCACCCCAGTCCATCCATTATCCCATATCCAGCTGTAGCCATCTCTGATACTTCAGAGGTAAGAGGGCATAAATAAATACATTGGGAGGTGGGGGGAAATGACCCAAGAAAATCAATCTGTCTTTCCAAAAGAGGAGACATCTTATGTGATGTGGGTGCTGCACAACTACGAAAGATGTAGAGATCACATTGAAGTGGGTAGGTATGGCAAGGCTAGGCAGCATGCACATTCTCTAAGCAGCAGACATGGGCATACAAAGAAAGTGACCTTTGTCACCCCTTCAGCCACGTATGCACTACTTTTCTGACCATTTTTGTCTAAGCTTTTTCAGTAATCAAGACAGTTTCATATTTGCACAGATTCTGAGAGCATTGCTATTACCCTCATATTAGGAATGCACCCCAAGAGATTATGTATCATTAGTACACATGAAGCAATTTGTTACCTCAAAAATTGGAGAGACACGAAGAGAGCAGCACTTCCTGTGGATATCAGTGAATGTTCACACAATGGCTATGTCTACACATGGAGCTGGTATGTGATTCCCAGCTTGAGTAGACATACTGGCACTAGCTCTCATTGACAGCTACACTACACTAAAATAGTAGTATAGCAGCAGTGGCATGGGCAGTGGTGGCTCAGGCTAGCCGCCCTGAATACATGATCATGTGGTGTGAGCAGGTTTGTACTTGGTGGCAGCTCTTATTTTATGGTACCGCAGGACTTTAATACCTCAAGACAGAATTCTTCTCTAGGCTGATAATTTATGTGAGAGTTCCTTGATAATATAGTAGGGCTAATGGGGGGAAATGTATTCAGCATATATTGCAAATTCTGAATCACATTTTGTTTCAGTCACATTCATGCCCAATTTGCATTTTGTGACATTTATACGTCAATGTTTTGTTCATATGGATGTTCATTGCAAGTGAATTTCAGACATGCAGGCTATTTTTTTTTAATGAAATCTGTTTTTCAACTGAACTTATCACCATGATAAGTAAACACCCCCTCCTGCCCCCAATCGTTTTGTAACAAAATTACCTTTGGAGGAGGGAGGCAGAACCAGTTTATAATCTTAGTTCACCCAAGAAACCAGTCACATAGCTCAAAGAATGAATCCTGAATACTAGACAACAAATAATCAATTGAATACTGACTAGAGACAGTCTGTGAAACAGTCATAGCTTGAACAGGCTTGCAAAACGTTTTCACATGAACACATTTATTGTGTTCTCTTCATAGACAATTTGTGAACAAAAGAAGTGTGAATGGATTTGTTTATCATTTCCAAATGTCACTACTGAGATTATAGAAAATTAGCTTCTGAATCTATATTTGTGGCAGCATAACTGTACTCAGTGCTTTACAACAGCCTAAATAACAAACACGGTAAATTGGCAGAACCCTGTAATAATTTATGATCTACCTTGCTTATATTCCAGCAGCTAGTCCAAATGTAAAAGATGCTTTTAATAAACTTAAATTAAACTATAAACTGCAATACAATATAGAATTCAAATGCTTTATAAGGACAGGAAAGGGGAGGAGAATCTATACAAATAACTACTATCATTTTCTAAGGGTGAGACTTCGTCCATTCAGTATTCCCCTTTCTTCTGAGGTTGCTAATTAAAGCTGTCATTTATTGCTAATTTCAATTGCTTTTTTGTGACATTCCCATCCATTGTGGATTTTATATCATACCCATCACCATGGTGTCAGAGTTAGGAATGGTCCGAAACCAACAGGGCATTTGATTTTCCTGGATTAACCACTCGCACCTTCACCTAGCCACTCATACAAAGATTAGGCAATTCTCACTACCCTCCTGAAAATTTGAATTGTAATATATGGTTCGCTATCATTTATATTATTTTGTATAGCATAATGGTTTTCCAACAAAACTAAATGAGTTGGGTGCTCCTCATTTTTAACAGTGTACTGCAAATATCCTGATTGAGCTTTGCTCTAGTAGAATCCTGTAAATTACTTTTTTGTAAATTGATTGAATATTTTGGAACCTCATATCTAGGCTTAGTATTACGTGACCCTTTGAGTGTGCAGGCTTTTATTTTTATGGTCACATACACAGACTCCGCCCATGCAGTAATAAGTGATTACAATCTTTCATTACAACAAATATGCAGTATATAATATACTGTACTTAATAAAAACCCAGAAACACAGGTTTTCAATATTACTGATGGTCAGTTCTCTTTTGACAGTTTCCTAACAACCAATTAATGTAATGCACCAGATGCCAACATTTACCTGTGCAGATTCATCACAGAACTTCATTCACATTAATTTCCTGCACAATAGTTGCATAGCCCAATACACTACCATTCAGTTACCTTCTGTGAGTAAAGGGGTCACATTGTGCTCTGACTTAGCATGGCAAAGGCTTGACATACCTCCATTGCCTCCGAGATCAAAGTCTTCAAGCTTTCACTTCTATCTGCATAAACCTGGAATAACTCCATTGACTTAAGTTCCCACCATAACTATAGCTCATGCTAATATTTTGAATGTGCTGCAAATCCTGGTTTGGCAGCAAAAGGAGCTGGTGGAGGAATGAGCTATTATCTCATCTGGTGATATCATTTAAAAATACTACTGGTGTCACTACTGATTAAGTGAGCTTGGCAGTCTTCTAAAGAATGCACTAGATGCACAGTTTCTAGAGAGCACCTGAGTCTCTATATATTCACAGACGTTCTAGACTTTGCATAACTCATTCTATTATTGCAAAGACAGCAAACAGCTTTGAAAGTTCCCAACAAAACTAAATCTGAAAGGTAATCCTCAGGTGCTCTGTGGAGTGAATTTTCATGTTACTATCCATTCACTCTTTCTTGGGTCCCTTCCAGGTCCAGATGAAGTGCAAATTGACTGATGGCTGAGAAAACATTTTGAAGGAAGTATTCTGAGCTGTTAGGTGGCAAACAGTTTGAAGCAATTTTAATTATATCTAATTTTGACATCAAAATAACTTTAAAGCACGTGTACTAAACTCCAAAACCATTTCAGCATGATGTATTATAATGCAAATCTGTGCCATCTCCCAAAATAATGTCAAATAACAATAGCAAAGTGATTTCCATGCAAATTTTTAAGGAACCCTATAATGACCTCAAAGAAAGTGAAAATACTTTGAATGCAAATTTCGCTACCATTTTTAAAATGCCAAAGGAAATGAATTACAAACTGCTGTAAAATAATTAAGATTGTGACCTAAACCCCACAATATGAACATCAGAAAATATGTTAGTTCTGCCACAGCACGTGCACCTCACTCATGCTGTGTCTGGGCATTGCAACATGCATGTGATGTAAGGTAACTCACTTTTCTGAACTCACCTAATAGAACTCCCACAAGGTACAGTGGCCAGTGTGGATGAGTTAAGAAAATTTTTGTGACTCAATTTTTTGCTTTTGTACAGCAGTCAGTACCATGGTAAAATGTGTGTAGGTTTGTGTTTCCGTATTGCATTCCAATTCCTAAATAGTATTGTACATTTTAGCAGCCCACTACTGTTCTATACACATTTTAACACAGGGCTTTCATCTGTTTCCTTTTAACCCTATAGACACGAATTCTAACCTGAAGTGCCCTAAGTTGGTTATTATGGTATGTTACATTTTTAATGACAGCGTCAAAGGTGATTTGTTTTGTAGCATAGATGAAATCAATAGCATTAGACAACGATGGAAGGAGAAATACTCACAGCTGGGATGAAGAATGCAAGAGGTAAGCAAGGTGGAGGAGGGGGAAAATAGATGAAAGGATGGAGAAGCAGAAGAACAGAGTTCCTAGCAGACAATATGAATTTTGCCCTTATATATATTTGCCAGATCTTGAGCAGAGGAGAATGAGGATGGAATACTGCGGTTGACAAATGAAAGGTGGTGAAGAGACATTAGAGATTAGAGGTCTGCGTGTTGTGCGAATCAAGGGTTAATTATGAGGGAGAAGGGTAGATTCCTAGGTAGACTGGCTGATACCCATCTAGATTCTCAATGGTTTTGGCCCATGTTTCTTATTGAAAAAAATGTGACTCATTGTCCTTTTTATACATTTTATTAAAGCTAATAAATAAAACCAAGATAGCATGTCACTAAAACTAAACTACTGTCAATACTACTAACCTGAGAACTAAGCAATAGAATGATCAAATAAACAAGTTAGCAGCAATACTGGAATGGAAGCAAAACATCAAATCAGATAAATCATACAATGAATCCTTCTAAATCCTAAACAGGAATCTTAAGAAGTGGCTGTGCGTTTTTAGAATTTTACCAAAAGCAGTGAATTCAGATCTTAGTGGATGGAATATTTCATTACCGAAACCAAATTATTGTTTAATGTCTATGCCACAGTCTCAAACCGAATGAAGGCTTCTTCCTTAGATTTACATGTGGCTAACCCTTTCCTCCTACCTCCCCCGCCCTCCAACACAGCTTCATAGATTCCAAGGCCAGGCAGGACCATTGTGATAATCTAATCTGGCGTCGTGTATAACACTGACCACAGAACTTCTCTTTCAGATCGGATGCATTAACATTTAAACATTACGTGATACAGGAAATCTGCACCACTTTCCAGCATCTACATCTACCCTGATGATGACCACTAGATATGCTTAACATGTACTAGCAATACAATTTTTTCAGCTGATGGTACCCTAACATTAATACAACCCCTTTTAAAATCTGATAGACCAGACTGGTTGAAAACAAGACAATTTGTCAATCTTTATATTTTAAGAACTGAGTTCTAAGTCATGCAGCTTCTCTCTTTGGAAACATCCATCTTATAGGGTGAAAAGGTTACTTTAAAGCTTATCAAGATAAAACGCATTTAAAATACAAAATGTTTAGACAAGGTTTGTATTTTCATTTATGCTAGTTCATCATATTTTCAAACAATGGGTGCCAAACTTTAGACACCCAAATAAACAGCTTGATTTTCAGAAGTGCTGAACACCCAGCAGATCCGATTAGGTTCTGAGATGTGGGAAGCCTGGGTTCAATTTCCCCCTCTTCCTGATATAGAGAAGGGATTTGTGACGTGGGTCACAAATCTTACAAATAACACAAAATTAGCCTTTCCAAGACAACCGAAGGCTGAGAGGAACTTCCGAGGGATCTAACAGCCTGTGTTGTTTCCCCTTCTTTTTAATTTTCCTTTTCTAGATTAATGGCACATGGACAAGGCACTGACTGTGCATCTTACCAATGCCCTATGGCTTGGGATAAGTTTAAATCAGCATCACTGGACCTCACTTGGTAAGTGGTTTCCTGTATTCACAGGTTTGAACTTTAAGACAATCACATGTATTGAGTGGTTTGTGTATTGCCCTTGATTATCAATAGAAAGACGTTTTCTTTAGAGGTTGAATGGGAAATAACTGCGGTACTTCAGATAACCATTGGATAAACAGTGACATTGAATTGTGACCACTACAGTGGTGCTACCTCGTTTGGCCGTTACAGTTAGCCAAAAATTCAGGATCTTGCACATTGTTCCAGTTGGGAGGAGAAACTGATGGGATCAGGTACCTTTGATATAATCTTTATATATAAAGAATGCACACAGTCCTGTTTTCCTGAACATAGGAGGAACCAAACACCAGGAGACAGTTGCTCCCAGCCTCCTGGTCCTTTTAAGCAGCATCCAGCTCAAACCCCTCTATCTAGGTATTTTTAGGACCATATGCTCAGTGCTTGTTCAGGCTTTGTCTGTTACTCCCTTGCTGCCTTCTCTCCTCACACGCACTTACCCAAAGCAGCATCCAGCATAACCCTCTTCCCACCTAGTTCTAATTCCTGGGTGGACTCACATGTGCTAACGAGTACTGATATGAAGGAGCTTAATTGTTTCCTACAATAGAAACAATGGTTACAGACACCAGCTTCAGTGATGTTCTGACAATCCACAGCAGTATAAATCAATTACATCTCTACCTTGATATAATGCTGTCCTCGGGAGCTGTCCTCTTACTGCGCTATAGGTGAAACCGCATTATATCGAACTTGCTCTGATATGCTGGAGTGTGCAACCCCCTCCTCCCCCCCCCCCCCCGGAGTGCTGCTTTACCGCGTTATATCCAAATTCGTGTTATATTGGGTGGCGTTATAATGGGGTAGAGCTGTACTTGTACTGATAGAGTTATAATTGAAAGAGCAGAGCAAAGCAAATTCCTAGGCCATTGCCTTGTTATATGAAATTTGGCAAGCACAGACACACTGAGAATGAGAACTGAATTCAGATAGCATACTATTAAAGTATAACAACTTGTTAACATGATTTACAGGCTCTTTTTCAAACCAGATAGTTGAGTCATCAGTGACCCAATGACAGAAGTTTTATGATCTGCAATTGCTGGATGTCAGCTTGGTATATTGTGTGGATTTGTTAATGCTCAGTTAGATGAGATCGCCAATGTATATAATAGCTGACACAACGTTTTTACACATGGCTTCTGCTGCTAAGTTTTCTAAACAAATTAAATATTGTAATTTGTAATAAAATATGAGGGGTAAACCAGAAGCTAAGTGTGCTTGTAGCTTATTTTCAGCACATACTGAAATCTGAAGGCAGTTTATAGTGTCCCCATGGATTAGGATTTCTGTAAAAACAAGTAATATGATTTACTGCAATTTACTCAAATTTTATGCATGTCTGACTGCCCAGATATCACTCTTTATCAATTGAAATCAATGTAATTGCACCCAGATTAAAAATACATGAATTAATGCAATAGTGATTCAGGCCCTATGTTTCATATGAGTTACAATACAAGAATTTTCTGTGTTTTTGTTTATTGTTCCCATGATCCCACATGCTTTCAGTGCCAGGAGCCAGTACACACCGTGCTATCTCCCCTACAACAATCAATATATGTAAATTACGTAGCACAATTTCACACTCAGAGTCACCTTCTGTTGTTTGTTTTAGGATTGCTATAATGAAATGAGCTAAAAAGGAACTTCTAAGGAGATATTTTATGTGCCTACCTTTGTCATTCTCAGTTCACAGGATAATCTTTTAAAAAACGTTAGCTGATATATGATTTATTTAAAATTGCTAATATTTAACTTGATTTCTAAAATGCTCACATTCTGTTTCTGTTTGGCTCTATTTTCTTAATGGTTTTACACTGTATTTCTATTCTGACTACAAGCTAATAGCTGTTTTAAATATCAGGATGGAAAACTATATTTCACAAAACTGGGTATAAAATTCAAACCTTTAAATATGTATTTTATTTATTCCAATCTATGAAATAAAACTATAGGTGCCCAGAGCATTGGATAGGCCCCTACCTCATAATTTAATAAGTACAAAATAAAGATTGACCTGCCCATAAATATATCTACCTTAGTCCCATCTGCAACAGCCTTACAGAAAAAAAGATGGGCCTTGCACCACGTCCAGAAGACTGACAAATCTGGGCTCTGGCAGACCAAGGGGTGGAGCAAGTCCCAGAATTGAGGATACTTTTTGCTAGTGGAGCTTCTTTCCTCTGTTCCCAGAGCTCAAACTTGAGCATCTCTGCTGATCTCAGCTGGGGCAACCGGTTATTTGAGGGGAGGGGATGATTTCACGGTAAGCAGGTCCCAAACCATTAAGGGGTACAAATAATTTGAATTGCATCTGGATTTTACAGGATTGTTAGGTGTCCAGTTTTCAGCCAAATACCCGGTCGAAAAGAGACCTTCCCCAGCCCAATGAAAATGAGCGAGTGAGTGAGTGTGGAGGAGAGCAAGCGACAGAAGAAGGGGGGATGGAGTGAGTGGAACAGGGCTTTGGAAAAGGGGCAGGGCAAGGGTTTTGTTGTGTTCGGTCAGAAAGCTGGCGACCATACCTGGAAGATTATTGGAGGCCAATGCAGATCCCGGAGTAGTGGTCTAACATGCTTCCAATGCACAGCTCTGCAGCATTCAACACTGGCTTCAGCTTCCAGATGGTCCTAAAGTATAGCTCCAGGACATTACAGCAATCCAGCATTGATATGACAAAGGCATGGCTAACTGTGGCGAAGTCTGCACTTGGAAGAAAAGGTCACACTTTTCTTACTAGGGACAGACAGATAATAGCAATCTTAGACACAGCTGCTACTGAACATCCAGGAGCAGCCCAGGATCTGACAACACCCTCATGTTTTGCACCTGTTTTAGAAATGGTGGTCATACTCCCTGTATGAGGGGCACTGCACTCTTTGGTCTGCCAGAGTTCCATGAACTCTTCTGGCTGCTTCTCCCAGCATAAAAGCAATACCCAGGATCTCACCACAGCACTAGATAATTTGTTCCACAGCTCCCAGCTGGGTCTCAGGACAAAGACCTAAGGCAGGGTATTGTTAGCAGCAATACTACTGCAATCGATGTCTCCTCACTAACACTCCTGGAAGCCTCATGTACATGAAATGAGAGATGACCATACCTAGCCCTGAGACCAACCCACAAGACAGAGTTCTTACAGCAGAATAACAACTGTCCCCAACTCTGAGTTGTGTAGAAAGATAAGGATGGATAGTGCAAGAGCTAGCGCCTGCTAACAAGTTAAAAAAAATCTCATTGTCAACAGAATCAAAGGCTGCCAGCCAAGTAAAAGAATCAGCGTGGATACTTTATCTTCATCTACTGCTAGGAGGAGATCATCCGCTAATGCAATCTGTGTAGTCTCTCTCCTATAACTAGGCTGATCAGGGTCATTTAATATAAAAAATGAATTAAGAACATTTCTCCAGCAATGCTGCATAAGACTGACCTTTTCTTAAGGGAGGTTTGGAACTAAACAGGTTCATGGTGTCCGTTAAAACCTCTTGAAAAACAAAAACAAAACTGTAAATGGAAATAGTAACTGAGAACAAGAAGTTCAAAAATACCTTTTTATCCATTTACATCTCTCACTAAACATAAAATCTTAACTTTACACCTGTTCAAGATTTGACTCATTTATTTGAAGAACACTGAAATAGCATGGAAGATTTAATAAAACATGTTCTCAGACCCTTTAAAACAATATTTGGGAGTAATCCTCCTTCTGTGGCACTAAGGCGGGAAGATATATACAAAGCAGCTGAGCTCCAGCATCACATTTGTAAGGTAAGTGTAATGTTTATTGTCCCTGCAATATGACAGATGTTTAGAAAGGACTCCTATTCTGCAATCCTTCTCATGTTCAGCAGTGCTATAAACCAAAAGTGATACTATTAAACTGGAAAAAGTGCCTTGCAATATTTCAAATGCCAAGCCAAATAAGAGATTGTGACACATCAGATGTTATCAATCAATTTGGCCTGCTGAAAGACAAATTTCCTTCTATGCCAGAGCCTCAGGTTTCTTCCTAAAACTGAAGGCATACCAGGTAAGGCTGAAATGTAGGACCAATGACCTGTTTATATAACCAATCATGAAAACCGAACAAAACTAACTAACAAAAATACCGCCTGGTGTAATAAGGTCTAAGATTCTGATTGTGCGCTTATCTTTTATTTTCTTTGGTAACCATCTCTGACCTTTTGTGCCTGCCACTTATCACTTAAAATCTATCTTTAGTTAATAAATCTGTTTTATAGTTTACCTGAAACTGTGTGTTTTGGTTGAAGTACTTGGGAAATTGCAGCTCAGGTTACAGGGGCTAGTATGTGTACTCTCACGACGGGGGAGGGGAGGACTGAGTAATGAGTTTACAATGGTCAGCCTTCTGACCAAAGCAAGATGGTACATTTCTGGGGTGCAAAGCTGTGGGCTAGGGAGATTTGCTGGTGCCTTTCTCTATGTGATTTATGAGTAGCTCTGGGAGCATTCATGCAATCTAGCTCAGTGGGGGGCTCCTCATGCTGTTGTGGTCAGTAATAACAGCATGTGGAGGGAGTTTGCTGCTTGTCACTAGTAAAACATTGTGAGAGACAGCCCCAGCTGGAGAGTTAAGGGGGCACAGCGTATCCCAATTCCAGGTTGTACCCCAGGGATCCCATCACAAAGGCACTTTGAGTAAAATTCATCTCTATGAAGGGAGATCAGTATAAGGACTAGTCACATCTCAAGTCCCACTTAAGCTTTATTTTGAGGACTTCAATGGAATTTAAATTGTGAGGAGGCTGTGTGCGGTCCCTTTGTACAGGAGATGAATTTCAGCCTTCCTGCGTTGTCTTTTTTGTGCTCAGTAAACTCCTGCTCAGTTTTATATAGAGATGTTGTATGACTTCAGTAGATGCTAGCCCAATATTCATATTTGTGCATTCCTGCTCACTTTGTTACAAAGTGGCAATGTATTGCATCTCACCCTCCCACTTCTAGCAGATTTTCCTATATATTTCCCTCCTGCAGGTAGAGAGACAAGGCATGTAATTGCTACACTGTCCAATCTTTTGCCAGTTGTTTTACAGGAAAACTAACAGATCAGTGTACCATGCCCTCTGGGATGCCACCTAGATTTTTGACTTTCCTGTTTTCAAGAATATCTAAATTGTTCTCAAAGGCTTTTTAGTTAGCAATTAATAACATGTGCCTCATACATTAATACAGAGCTCTTTAAATTAGCCACCTCTATCCATCACCTTAGGCAGCAGTGCAGGAAGAGGTCTTTTAACCATGAAGTCCTGGCACTGAGCTTTCTTGCCTCAGGCTCAGGCAATGCACACAACCCAATTATTCTCTAATCAAAACTGCTTTCTCCTTTATAACCATTCTACATTCCCCATCAACCTCTTCCATCCCAAAGCCCCAGGCCTGCTACAGGCTTGCTAACCATGCCCCTCACCAGGAGGGCTGCTCAATATATATCAGAAAGTAGAAGAGCAAGGTAGGGTGGACATGTAGCAAGGTAGTGGATCTGGATGGACTATGGTTCTTTGGGGGCAAGCATGGTGCAATCTGAACTGTACTCTAAGGGGTGCTATGGGGAGGGAAATGGGGCTCTGTGTGGGGACATGAAAGAGGAATGAAAGTCTGTGATGAAGTTAGGGGAAAAGGCACGGGAGTCATTGGGGCTCTCCAAGGAGGATTATGCATTAAAAACCTGGGAAATTCCCCCCACAAAAAAAACCTTATAATTGTGAGTGACAATTGGTGGAATCTATAGCCAAGAAAATAAGTCTTTACTTTCCACAGACCACATCTTCAGCCTCATCCTCAATAGTCAGTGTGCAACTTTAATTCTGAACACACATATATAATATATCACTGGATCCAATTCTGAAATTACTGCATGTAAACTAATAGCAATTTTTCATAATCATGTGCGGTGTTTCTCAAACTGGGGTCACCGCTTGTGTAGGGACAGCTCCTGGTGGGCTGGGCCGGTTTGTTTACCTGCTCTGTCCGCAGGTCTGACCGATTGCGGCTCCCACTGGCCGCAGTTCACCACTGCAGGCCAATGGGAGCTGCTGGAAGCGGTGACCAGTATGTCCCTTGGCCCGCGCCACTTCCAGCAGCTCCCATTGATCTGAAGCAGTGAACCAGCCTGTGCGAGCCGCGATTGGCCGGACCTGCGGATGGGGCAGGTAAACAACTGGCCTAGCCCGCCAGGGGCTTTCCCTACAGAAGCAGTGACCCCAGTTTGAGAAACACTGATGTACAGCATAGATCACACATCCATGTAAACATTCCTAAACCTTACAGAAAAAAACATTGTAATCTGAAACCATTCCTCTCATTGCTTACACTCAGGCCTGGCCTACACTTGGCATTTAAACCGAATTTAGCAGCATTAAACTGATTTAACTCTGCGCCCATCCACACAATGAAGCCCTTTATATCGATATAAAGGGCTCTTTAAACTGATTTCTGTACTCCTCCCTGACGAGGGGAGTAGCGCTGAAATCGGTATTGCCATGTCGGATTAGGGTTAGCGTGGCCGCAAATCGACAATATTGGCCCCCGGGCGGTATCCCACAGTGCATCATTGTGACCGCTCTGGAAAGCAATCTGAACTTGGATGCACTGGCCAAGTAGACAGGAAAAGCCCCGCAAACTTTTGAATTTAATTTCCTGTTTGCCCAGCATGGAGCTCTGATCAGCGTGGGTGGCGATGCAGTCCCAAATCCAAAAAGAGCTCCAGCATGGACCGTACGGGAGATACTGGATCTGATTGCTGTATGGGGAGACAAATCTGTTCTATCAGAGCTCCGTTACAGAAGACGAAATTCCAAAGCATTTGAAAAAATCTCCAGGCTATGATACAGAGTCCACAACACAGTGCTGTGTGACAAGTGTAACAGAAAGCCAAAGAATCAAATGGACGCTCGTGGGGGGTGGGGTACTGAGGACTCCAGCTATTCCACAGTCCCTGCAGTCTCCAAAAAGCATTTGCATTCTTGGCTGAGCTCCCAATGCCTAAAAGGTCAAAAACATTTTCCTGGGTGTTTCAGGGTATATGTCGTCAATTTACACCCTTCCCCCCCCCCGCGAAAGAAAAGGGAAAAAAAAGTTTCTCACCTTTTTTCAATGTCACCCTATGTCTACTGCATGCTGCTGGAAGACGGGGTGCTGCAGCGCTGAACACCAGCATCTCCTTCCCGGTGGCAGATGGTACAGTATGACTGCTATCCATCGTCATCATCAGCCCATGAGTGCTCCTGGCTGGCCTCGGTGAGGTCGGCCGCGGGCACCTGGGTAAAAATGGGAATGACTCCCGGTCATTCCCGGCAGATGGTACAGAATGGCTGGTAACTGTCCTCATCATAGCAACTGGAGGCTGAGCTCTATCAGCCCCCCCCTTTCATGTCTAAAGAAAAGATTCTGTACTGCCTGGACTATTATAGCAGTGGGAGGCTTCCTCCCCCTCATTTTTTCTCACTAAAAAGTCAGTGTTTCTTATTCCTGCATTCTTTATTACTTCATCACACAAATGGGGGGACACTGCCACTGTAGCCCAGGAGGGTTGGGGAGGAGGGAAGCAATGGGTAAGGTTGTTGCAGGGGCACCCCCTAAAATGGCATGCAGCTCATCATTTCTGCAGGATCTCTGGGGCTCTGACACAGAGTGGCTGTGCTCTCTGGTTCTCTAGTACACTTGCCCCATATACTAGGCAGGACTGACTCTATTTTTAGACAAAACATAAAGAAGGGAATGACCTGGGGAGTCATTCCCATTTTTGTCCATCCGCCCCCGGCCGACCTCAGTGAAGCCAACCAGGAGCACCCATGACAGCAGCAGACTGTACAAAATGACTGATAACTGTCATCTCATCGCCAATTTACAATGGCAGACGGTGCAATAGGGATGGTAACTGTCTCTGCTACCTTGCTAAGGCAAATGAAGGCTGCTGTGTAGCACTGCAGTACCGCGTCTGTCAGCAGCATCCAGTACACATACGGTGACAGTGACAAGGCAAAACGGGCTCCATGGTTGCCATGCTATGGCGTCTGCCAGGGCAATCCAGGGAAAAAGGGTGCAAAATGATTGTCTGCCATTGCTTTCACAGAAGAAGGATTGAGTGATGACATTTACCCAGAATCACCCGCGACACTGTTTTTGCGTTGGGATCTCAACTCAGAATTCCAATGGGCAGGGGAGACTGTGGGAACTATGGGATAGCTACGGGATAGCTACCCACAGTGCAACGCTCCAGAAATCAACGCTAGCCTCAGTACATGGATGCACACAGCCGAATTAATGTGCTTAGTGTGGCCGCGTGCACTCAACTTTATACAATCTGTTTTACAAAACCGGTTTATGTAAAATTGGAATAATCCCATAATGTAGACATACCCTCAGCAATACAAAACCATGGACAAACCTACATACAGTGTAATTTAAGAAAGCCAGTGTAGCTATAGATCAGGGTGGAAAAAAGTTAGATCTTTTTATTTCAATCAGATTTTTGTAATTTATATTAAATAAAGGCTTACTTTTTTAAATAAACCTATTTAAAATTAAATTTGAAATTGACAAACTATGTAGAGGCCTAAACGTATAGTCTATTAAAATAATTTAAATACAAAAATATAAGCAGTACATATTTTTTACCAAGTTTTAAAGAAAGTAAAACCACTGAACAGGTGGAAGTCTGTGCTAAGCATCTGGAATCAGTTTGCTGAAGTGCTAAATCAGATTTTGACAGCAGTAGTCTCTTCTATAGGTGTGGAGAGAATATTTTCTTCATTTCAGTTTATTCAACTAGTTCTATTCATTTCCAAGTTCATGAAACAAATTGGGAGGCGAAAAAGTAGGAAAGCTTGTTTTCCTCTTCCAATATATGAATAAAAACTAGGTGTTTGAAAATGAAGTTTACTAGTTCTAAAATCCTGAAGGACAGTGACCAGAAATAATCTGTTCAACTGGCTAATTAAACTGGTCTACAATTTTTGAGAAGTCGTCTGCTTCAGAGAAAAAATGTGATATTTAGTATGTATTTTGATGTGCTGAATTCAAATATGACAATTAAAACAACTGATTGGCTACGGTTTCTAAGATATTTGTTTTTACATTTTATGTCTATGTATATTGTGTAGATAGTAGAGTTTTAATCATAAATTGTAAACCTAGGTCTTTTCATGTGTTTATGGTTGCTTTACATGATAATATTTCACCTGTCCTATTTATGTAACACTTTAAAAATTAGCAAAAGGGTTATATAAATAAAATTCATTATGAAACAAAAGGCAAAAAACTATTATTTATATAGTTTAGTCCTATTCAGTGTCTACTCGGCACTTCTTGGCTTGTCTCTTGTATTCATTAAATGGAGCATCTCTTGTCACTGTCCAGCAATAGTCTGCAAGCATTGATGGGCTCCATTTGCCCTGATAGCCTGCCAGGAGATTCCACTGCTGTAGTCTGGAGTCCAACAGCTCTGCCTTACTCTTGGGTAGTTCCAAATCCCTGACAAGGTCATTCAGTTCACCTTGTGTTAGGAGATGTGGTTCAGAGGAGGAGGATGGGAGAAAAGGTGGGTCCTGTGACATTGATGGTTCAGGATCAGAAGTTTCATCCTCTTCCTCTTCCTCATCTAACTCAAGTGAGAATGATTCTGGTGCATCAGGAACCGGCAGTCCTTCTCCGTGGGGTACTGGGCGTATAGCTGATGGAATGTTTGGATAATGCACAGTCCACTTTTTCTTCTTTGACACACCTTTCCCAACTGGAGGCACCATGCAGGAGTAACAATTGCTGGTATGATTTCTTGGCTCTCTCCAAATCATTGGCACTGCAAAAGGCATAGATTTCCTTTTCCTGTTCAACCACTGGCCAAGATTTGTTGCACAAGTGTTGCAGCATATGTGTGGGGCCCACCTCTTGTCCTGATCTCCAAAAGAAAGGTGATAGGCTTTCTTAACCATGGTGCTTATACTGCGCTTTTGTGATGCAAAAGTCACTTCACCACAAACATAGCAGAAGTTATCTGCACTCTTCACACAAGTACGAGGCATCTCTGCTCACTTTGGCTAAACAGAAATGTGTCCCTTTGCAAAATCAAACACTGACAAAGAAGAGAGCATGACACTGTATGATTTCTAGAGCTGATATAGGGCAATTTCTTCAGCAGAGTGATGTAAGCTTCGTTCTGATTGCATCATCCATGACGTCTAGGAATAACATGATGCAATTCATATCATGTATGACGCAATACCAGCTTCAGATTGCATCATTCATTGTTTTGCCTAAAAAGCAAGTAGTGTCCAAACCAAGTCACAGATTTATTCATAGATCCAGTTAAAGATGTATTTTAGTCATTTCTGGTTTTAATTGAGATCCCTTCCCTCTATAACTCACTTATCCTCCGCCATTCCCAAGTCAAGTGTCGTATATACTGACCCAATAGCATATCTTGAAAACTAGAGCCAATCAACAATTTTAAGCATTATTTTCGTTCTCAGTGACCCAGAATTAGTAAAGTTGAACTACATTTATTTCAGAAGCATTTTGGCTGTAGAGCAATATTACAGATAATACTTGCTTTGTTCAATAAGTTAGCTAGTTGTAAATGAAAAACAAGTTTAAATTAACTTTTTGATAAGCTTTTCTTCCTTATGTTTCTACCACATTTAAGGTAGCTTTATTTAATAATAATAATTAATAATAATAAAATGTTTTTTAAACATTTTACTTGACTTTCCATCCAAACAGAGCATGACACAAATCACAAGTAAAAGAATTGATCATTATCGAGTAAAGAAGAAATGCATCGTCCCCCATTTTCTAAAATAATAAATGTAAAAATAATCTGATAAATGTATATAATCGCTTCAATAAATGTGTATGGATATGATGTATTCTTCTGGTTAGCAAAAAGAAACACCAAATTTTGTGTAAAGACTATATTTAGTTGCAAATCAGCCTTTTTAATGGTCACAAACCAATGAGAATCAACTTTTCTTTAGGAAAGTAAATAAACAGTGCAAGTGCAAAATGCAATTAAAATTGATAATTGAATTTGTTTCCTACTTGCAGATTTAAATCATAATTAACATCAGTGATTTAAATCAATCCGCTCTTCTCTAGATCATCAGAACACGTGTGCATATAATTGTTAAACATGGTTAGCAATCACATGTACCCCTGGATTGTTCAGTATGAGGATTGACTTGGGTGGTGAAAGGAAGGTAATCTAGGCTTAGAAAAGGAGCACTGGTAGCCATGTTGAATGTCTTAACTGTGTATTGCCCTAACCAGCAGATTTACTGAAAAATTAAATCTTGACTCAAGATGGATACTGTAAGTTTGGAGAGGATGCACTATATCCTTCATTCATAAGAGAATGTTAATTTTTTTAATCAAAAGCCCATTTGATGAAAAATGTCTTTCTGATCAAACCAAATGTTTTTTGCAGAAATTTTTCATTTTGGTTGAATTTTTCCATTTTTTCAGTGAAAATATTTTAGTTCCTTCTCTCACCCTTCTCTACTTTTTCTCTTTCTCTTCCCCTTTCATCCCTCTCTTTTCAAGGTGGAGGGGAAAGAGAGAGAAGGACGGGGGAAATTACAGCTGAATTTTTTTAGTGTTCATTTTTTGAAAAGCCAGACAGGTTGAAGAAAATGAAAATTTTTTGTTTTTTCTTGAAACTTTTTGTGGAAGATGTATAGTAATTTTTGAATACAGAACAGAATAAAAAAAATGTATTCCTGACTTTAAGCGTGAAACACGGATCAGTCTTAACTGTGGAGGCTAGAATACATACAGCCTCCCTTAATTAATTTCCTTTCTAATTTTATGCATCTCTCCTTGTTTATTCATAAATGTTAAGGCCAGAGGGGACTACTGTGCTCATCTTGTCTGACCTCTTGGTAACACAAGCCAAAGAACCTCAATCAGTAGTTTCTGCATCAAGCCCATAACTTCTGCTTGAGCAATAGTGCACCAGTTGGAGAGAGATCTACTTTTGGTTCAAAGACTTCAGTGTTCTGACAAACTAATAAAGCTTCTTTATACTGCTGAGTGGAGTTTATCTGTTTAGCCTTTTCCTGCTCTGGTTTGCCCTTCCCTTTCTAAATCATATCCTTAGTTTAATCGTTCAGATGGTGTGATATGGACATTTCCTCATCCTCCCTTGAGCTAACAGTTTCACTCTCTAAATGCTGCAAAATATATTTGATCAAACCTCTGCAGCTGGGACAATAGGATGACTCAGACTTTGTCTGTGAAAGTTTTTCTAAGATGTAGGAGTAGTGTTCCCTTGAAGTACCTTAGTTTGTACAGAACACATGACTTGCCTGTGGCTGTGGAACAGCAATTAACTAAGCAAGGCTGAACCTTATACAAAGAAAAAGCAATTAGCGTGGCTGCCGCCCCCACCCTAATGCATCAAGGTTCCCAGATACTTAACTATTCCCTCCCTAGCCTCAGGCCGCTGTCACAGAGAGGTGTACCTGATTGTCCCTGAATGTCAGATACCACTTCACACAACTACTGGCCTTATCAGTGCCAGATCCCCACCATACCCTTTTGTGCAGCACTTCAGAGCAATTTACAATCAGTCCCAGGACAAGGTACTAGGTTGACCAGATGTCCCGATTTTATAGAGACAGTCATGATATTTGGGGCTTTTTCTTGTATGGGCACCTATTACCCCCCGACACTCTGTCCCAATTTTTCATGCTTGCTGTCTGGTCACCCTACAAGGTACTGACTCTGCCCTATGTCTCTTTACTCTGATGACCAAATCAACCCCTTGCAAATCATATTCACTGAGGTGTACTGTAATCATTTCAGGTGGTTGCTTCCTGGCTGCCAAAGAGTGTAACACGGGCAGCAGCTGGCCTCAGAGCATGCCCCTTCTGCCAGGCTATCTCAGCATTGCCTCACCACCAAGGCCCAGCTGAGAACCTTCAGGTGCCCTGGCTGCCCCTTATAGGCCCAGTGCACAATACCATGGCCACAGATCCAAACATGTTCCCTTGCTCCCCAGAGCAAGCACTGCCATCCATCCAACACAGAGATGTCTCAACTCTGAGACCCAATAATTGGGTTTCCCAGGGGAACTGACCAATCTGTGGGCCAAAAGCATAATATTACAGCCAGCACCCAGTCACCAACTCCTATAACCCATATAAACCGTGGAATTATCCTCCCTAACTGGGCCCTCCATACCCTTCTATGCATCTGGTCCCACCATTGAGAGACATAACTCATTGGAGTCTGTCAGGTATTAAAAAAAATTGGTGTTTTTTAACATGTTCGATTAGGTATTTTAATCATGTATTTTTGAAGTAATGTTAAGTAAATCACTGGCTTCAATAGAATTTAATATGGAGTATATGAACACTGACTCTTGGACTTCATCTTAGTAAGCAAAATTGTTTACAACTTAGACACTGGAGTCCTCTGGCTCAAACCAGACTGACCCGGCTTTTCCCACCTTAGAAATTATATATAATCTTGCTCAGAGCCTGCACAGGGCTGTCCATTCCAGCGGCAGTGTGTTCACAGTTAGGTCTTCCTAACGCTCCAGAGCTAGAGAGAAGAGTACCATCTATCTGGCAGTAAAGTTGAGGAAGGAGAGGCCTGTCATCACTATCTCTGCCACAACAAACTGAATCCATTTTACTTGTGGAGGGTCTTGCTTTCCTGGTGTCCATCATCCCAGAGGGCCTTCCCGCCTGCGATGAAATCCAGCAGTCATCGGGGACTTCAATAACTCAGACATAGGTTAGGGGTTTGTTATTGAAGTGGATAGGTGAGATTCTGTGGCCTGCACTGTGCAAGAGGTCAGACTAGATCATCATAATGGTCCCTTCTGACCTTAAAGTCTATGAGTCTATGACTCCCCAGTAGTCCTCCTTGAAGGCTCTAAATCAGCCGGAGAATAGAAGGTCCTGGGCTTTGCACCTGTATGCTGTGTCCACTGTGCCTAAATCGTAAGAAAGGTTTTGGTATTAGGGTTTCATTTATCATTTTTCTGAATGCTAAGGGAGGTTTCGTGGGTTTCAGCTTCAAGCTTCTAAAGCCAGTAACTGAATAACTGTATGGTTAAGTTTGTGTTTCTTTCTCTCCATTTTTCCCATTTTCTGTACCTTTACCCTTAATACATTTATCTTTGTTTGCACCATATTATCTTGTCTTTTCTTCATTTTTATTACATCACACAGGGAAGAAAGGACACTCTTATTGGAAGCTAAATCCACAGTGACAGACACGGAAGGGAACCGAGTCTGCTCTTCTGAGAAAAGGGGCTTTTCTTTTCTATTTTTTTCCCCTACCATTTCTCAAGTATTTTCTCTTGGAAGTGTTATCTTACTCCCTTTGAGGTAACAGGTCCTAGTCCAAGCTGTGATGTGGATGTAACCACTCCAATTCTGAACAAATGAGATCCCACTTCACCAGAGGAGTGTCAACAATTTGTGCTCTTTGACATCACCATGAACTGAAATTTTCTTTCCCAAGGCAATCTTTTTTCTCACAAGGAAAGCGGGTCTGGCACCAGCAGTGTTCACACTAGGCCAGTCTGTACTGCTTTGAGAGGACCAATCCCAATCCTCAAATCTTTGTAGCACTATGACATAGCTTACCAGCCTTTTATTGGTGTTTTGACATCCTGAGAGTCGGGGGGCAGGTCTTCCCCATGCTGCAAATTCCAAAACCCTCTTTAAATTCTCCCTTGCTGACTCTTTATTAACCTTGATAGAGAGAGTCCTTCCAATAGCCCAAGTAAAACCTGTTAACAGGGTTCTGGTAACCAGATATCCTCATGCAAAATGTGCTGCTTGATAAATGACCTGCAGGAGCAAATGATGCCAGCCCTCAGTGCACCCATGATGACACCACGTGGAGAGCTGTCTGTTTTTTACTTTACTTCTAGTGCACCTTCCAATCAAATTTGTACTACTTACCCTGGTGGGAACCCAGACCAGGATGTCCTCAATGCATCTGAATCAGCTTCCAGGTCCAACTCTGTCATGCAATCGTCCCTTCAAGGAAACGCTACGGCATTGATTCAATAACTGTCCAACACTCAATAAATCCTCTTTTTCTTAATTTTTCCAATAATAATAAATTGGGTACTACCTAGAGTATGGAACTGAGGAAGGCCAACCTTGTAGTTCATGAAAAGTAATCTATTTTGGATGCCCCAGCCCTCTTAGCCAAGGGATTCTTTGTATTTCTTTTTCTGGCAGTACGCCTAACCTACCTGTCAATCTACCATGAAGTCAACAGATTTATACCTCCTCTTGAATCCATCTTTGTCAAATGAAGTTTTTTTTTCCAGGGAGTCCATCTCCTCTAAGTCACAAATCTGATTTGTGTCCCATTATCCTCTCTGACATGGTACTGCTCCTTTGGAAGCTGAGTGCAATCATGAACATCTCATGGTCTTTGCCTGTGAAAATAACTTGACCCCTGTAACAGGGAGTAGCTGGAAAACTGTTTTCTGAAAATATTGCTTGTAATCTGCTAGCCCTCCCATGTTTCCAGCAGGGCATAAGAAGAAGAGAGATCATCAGTCTAGGTCTTTCCCATCAATCACTAATGCCCTCGTATGATGGTAGTGCCTCCCGCTGGGGGCGCATAGAAAGCACTCGCCTGACAACTGGTGGGGGTCAGGACAGGCTGGCCACCTGCAAAGCCATTCTTAACCTAGCAGCAAGGGACAGATTTTTCTAATAGCCCTGCCTCCGTGTGGGCTGAGAGTCAGGGTGCCTTAACTAAAGTGTCCCCCAATATCGTCTGCCACTCTCTGTTATAGGCAGCAGCATCACGGGTGCTTTATATGTATCTTGGGCTTGTCCCACCATAGGGTAGAAATCATACACAGTACTCCTTAAACGCCTCCCTTTCTCTACCTTCAGTTGGGTTCTTAGCCACAGCAACACCCAGTTTCCCCAGTAGGGGAAGGGAGTGGGCTAGCCCCTGAGCCTGGCCTAAGTGGATTTGGGCAGGCTTCCTTCCACCTCCCACCACAGATCATACGAAGAGGGCTATAACAAGAAGGTCAGGGCTTATATATCTTCCACTGGGTGCACAGGGACCAATGGCTTAACCGAGTCCTACAAATCTGCCTACCCATTCAGGATATGCTTTCCCCCCTTTCAACTTTGGGGGCCACTATCTCTTTTTTTCCTGCCATTTCAGGCAAAAAGGTTGAGGTTGTAGGGAGTGTATTCTAGTCCTGAACTAAATACCTACAGCTGTGCATAACCCAGACAATAACAAATGACTTTTCTTAGAGAACAACAGAAAAGCAGCCAAAAGACAGTCACTCTTCAATCTGCATTACTAACATTCTCCTCCTGCCATCCCCTCAAACCTCCTAACACAACAAAATGTTTGCCCCTACAAGGAGAAGACCAAAATCAGACATGAAAGGAATTTTATTTCTACGCTTTCAGCAGAATTGCAGAAAAAAAATAATCACATCCAACCTTGATGGCTGAGGTTGTCTGCACAGCTGCACCTGTCAACCCGGCCTGCCTTTTGTTCTTTCAGGCCTCAAGTAACAAGTCTTTCCTTCTCAGGCTGGAACATTCAATCTGCTCAGGGACCCTGGTTCCAAACTCTCCTATACTGAAACTGCAGGAAGGTTCAACCTGAACCCTCCAGGGTCTACACACTCTACCTTTAAACTTCAAGGATGAGTGTCTGTGTTGCCTCTCAGAGTCCAGGGGAGAAGATGATAAGCTTCAAGCTGCCTTTTGCACCCTCCTGACTGAGGGCTGAATATCTTCCTTATTGTAGATATTGTTAATAGTGATAAAAACTATAGAAAATAAATGGGAGCTGTCCCTTTAAGTATAGTGTGGGGCACAGTGTGTGAGTTGCTGCAGGGGCTAGAGAGTTCAGAGCCTAGTGCATGCTGCTGTGTGCTGGGGAGGTCTCTGTCTGCAAGAAGCTGCTAAAACAAGAGGTTTGACTCAGAGAATAGAAAAGGTTCTCTTTGAAAAACTGTGCCCTGTGAGTAAGGATGCAGCAATACATCCGGAGGTGCCTCTGAAATTATTTGTTCTGGGCCTTTTTGGAGGAGTGCAGTTGAGCAGGCCACAAAATGGAGACTGAAAATTTGCTGCTTGAGACAGAAAACTATCTGCCTCCAAGCAGAGCAGGAGCTCCTGACTGTGACTGAACGGCTGCAAATTTCAAGGGATGATCAAACAAATGTAAGGGGCAAAAGCTGCAGAGGTTTGATCAAGTATATTGTGCAGTATTTAGAGAGTGAAACTGTTAGCTCAACGGAGGATGAGGAAATGTCCATTACTCCATCTGAATGATCAAACTAAGGATATGATTTAGAAAGGGAAGGGCAAACCAGAGCAAGAAAAGGCTAAACAGATAAACTCCACTCAGCAGTATAAAGAAGCTTTATTAGTTTGTCAGAACATGGAACAAGTAGTGCTGCAGCAACAAAAGACAACAGGGCAATTTAGAGCTAAACTGGTGAAAACTGAATCTGTAGCCTACTGAAAATGAAAGTAATAAGGAAACAGCCTCAGATCAGTCAAAACCTGCTATCAGTATTTAGGAAAGATTTCAGAATTACAGGACAGACTGGTGATTTCACACAAGAAGACAAATTGAAATGGATTAAATAAAGGTTATCCATTGTTAGAAAATACAGAAGGTGAAATTTATGCAGCCAACCCAAGATTAAATCTCCAAAGGTATCTGGAGGGCAAAAGTGAGCTTCACGTTGCCCAAACTAAGGCAGATCCTAGAAACAAATTGGAAAGAAGAAAATGTCACTGATCTCTATCAGAAATTAACTATGGTAGTTGAAGAACCCAAAAGAGATTCTACTGGATTTTCTGGAGCTTGCAGGGGATCTTTGTCAAAAAATTAACTTTGCATCAGAGAAGAAGACAGACTCTTGCACTAAGATATCAACCTGAATTGGTCCAAAGTCAGTTTCTACAGTCTCTTTGGACTGAGCTGCAAAATTAGAATATTATAGCTGACCTAAAACAGAATTTACAGGATTTAAAGGTAGCCAATTAACTTTTGTTGGAAAAACTGAATATTGCCTGTAGTATTGAAATGGAGTACCAGCAAAAATAGAAAGCATCAGGGCAACTAAGGCCATTACAAATAAATGCTATGCAATATGTTTTGAAAGAAGGAGAAACCAAAGATCTCCCAGTTCATATCTACAATAGACTTAACCAAGGGGTACTGGCAAGTACTGCTAGACGAATCTGCCAAGGAAAGGTCAGCATTCATCACCCATGCGGGGGTGTATGAATTTAATGTGCTTCCTTTCGGGCTGCGAAATGCACCCGCCATCTTCCAAAGGCTGGTAGATGGTCTACTAGCAGGATTGGGAGAATATGCAGTTGCCTACCTCGATGATGTGGCCATTTTTTCTGACTCCTGGCCCGAACACCTAAAACACCTGGAAAAAGTCTTTGAGCACATCAGGCAGGCAGGACTAACTGTTAAGGCCAAAAAAGTGTCAAATAGGCCAAAACAGAGTGACTTACCTGGGACACCAGGTGGGTCGAGGAACCATAAACCCCCTGCTATCCAAAAGTGGCCTGTCCCAAAGTTCAAGAAACAGGTCCAATCCTTCTTAGGCTTGGCCGGGTATTACAGGCGATTTGTACCACACTACAGCCAAATCGCTGCCCCACTGACCGACCTAACCAAAAAGACCCAGCCAAATGCAGTTAAGTGGACTAATGAGTGTCAGAAGGCCTTTACTTAGCTTAAGGCGATGCTCATGTCTGACCCTGTGCTAAGGGCCCTGGACTTTGACAAACCATTCCTAGTAACCACAGATGCATCTGAGCGTGGTATAGGAGCAGTTCTCATGCAGGAAGGGCCGGATCACAACTTCCATCCTGTCGTGTTTCTCAGCAAGAAACTGTCTGAAAGGGAAAGTCACTGGTCAGTCAATGAAAAGGAATGCTACACCATTGTGTACGCCCTGGAAAAGCTACGCCCATACATTTGGGGACGGTGGTTCCAGCTACAAACCGACCAGGCTGCGCTAAAGTGGCTTCATACTGCCAAGGGGAACAACAAAAAACTGCTTCGATGGAGTTTAGCTCTCCAAGATTTTGATTTTGAAATTCAACACATTTCAGGAGCTTCTAACAAAGTAGCTGATGCACTCTCTCGTGAAAGTTTCCCAGAATCCACTGGTTAAAATTTGTCCTTCAAATGTAAAAAGTCTTGTAGTTTGCATACTTAGTAGTATATGTAAAGGTGCATGTGTTGTATTAATCTGTTTACTCTAAAGTTCTAGGAAGAAATCACCGCCAGTGAGATTCCCCACTGTCTGCGATTTGGGGGGCGTGTCATAAACAGATAGTTAAGGGTTAATGTCTCTTTTACCTGTAAAGGGTTACCAAATGGAACCAAACACCTGACCAGGGGACCAATCAGGAGACAAGATACTTTCAAATCTCAGTGGAGGGAAGCCTTTGTTTGTATTTTTTGGGTTTGGCTTTGTTCTCTCTGGGTCCTGGAAGTGACTAGATGGGCAACCAGTTTTCTTGCCAGTCTCCCTGCTACAGTCTTTAAGAGTGAGTATTTTAGTAAGAAAGGCGGTTATAGTCTTTTGATTGTTTCTGTATTTGCAAATGTGTAGTTTGCTGGAAGTATTTTAAATTGTATTTCTGTTGGAGGAGGCTTTTTCTCCAGTTTCTAGAAGCTGACAGACCCTGTAATATTCCATCTTGAATTTACAGTGATTTTCTTTATTCTTTTTTTCTTTTATTAAAAGTTTTGCTTTTAAGACCTTTCTGATTTTTCCCCTTGTTGGCGCTCAAGGGAATTGAGCCTGTACTTAACAGGGAAGGAGAAGGGAGGGGGAGAGAAGGGGGGGGAACCCACCTGATTTCTCTGTGTTGTGAGTCAAGGAGTTTGAATCACGGTGATCTCCTAGTGTACCCAGGGCGGGAAAGATCTGGGAGGAAGAAAGGAGAAGGGGGAATCCCTTTGTTTAAATTCACGGAGCTTGAATCTGTATATCTCTCCAGGAGCCCAGGGAGGGAACATCTGGAAGGGAGGAGGGGGAAGGAAAATGGTTTATTCCCCTTTGTTGAGAGACTCAAGGAATTTGGGTCTTGGGGGTCCCCAGGAAAGGTTTTGGGGGAGACTAGAGTTTATCAGGCACTCTACTCTACTCTAAGTCCTGATTGGTGGCAACACTACAGGATCTAAGCTGGTAATTAAGCTTAGGGGAATTCATGCTAGTACCCATATTTTGGACGCTAAGGTTCAGAATTGGAAATTATACTATGACACCATGCTCAAAGAATATAAATGGACAAAGACAAATTTATTAACTATTCAGGTAGAAAGAACAGTGAAGCAATCTGACAACCAGCAATTGAAATGGCTGCTTTCACAAAGACCGAGTTATGGGAAGACCTCTAGTAATTCCCCAGAATTTGCAAACCAGAAAGGACAAGCACCAAAGAGTTACCAGAGATGCTGCCAATGGGAAAACTCAGCTAGATATGATTGCTGCTACAAGTGTGGTAGCTGTGAAAGATGGGCAGTGTCAGCAACTGGAAAATGAGAGGTGCATGACCAGGGACAAGGAGTGATGAGCCCAAATTGAAAGTCCCAATACACTTGCTCCTTTTGCCAAAAGAAAGGAAATGAAGAACATTCTCTTCAGTGTTCCAGGTGCCTTCGGGAACTGCATTGTTCAAGGAATTGTCAAATACAGCACTGGAGGAATTCTAAAACTAATTGCCAAACCCTGGAGGACAGCAGTAAGTACCCAATCTGTGGGTCATCAGATCTTTAATGGAGGGGCTCCTAGACAGCAAAGAAAAGTTGCCAAGTAGGTTGGAAAAATGGCATTTAGTGTGGTATTATATCAATGACAGGAAAGTAAGAGCATTATGGGATACAGCTGTAGGGTTGCCAGCAATCCCTTATTTTTTCATCTCTGTACAACAAGATTGGGAGTTGCAAAGTGCAGCAAAAAGCAGCAAGAAATACCCATGGCAAACATAGGTGTTGGAACTAGGGATGCTGTGGGTGCTGCTGCACTCCCTGGCTGGAAGTGGTCTCCATCATATACAGCGTTTACAGTTTGCTGCAGTGGCTCTCAGCACTCCCACTATACAAATTGTTCCAGTGCCCCTGCCAGGGCTTGCTCCAGGCACCAGCATTCCAAGCTGGTGCTTGGGGCGGCAATCTGCAAAGGGTGGCAGTATGTGTGTTTTGCCCTCAAGCAGCATGCCAAATTGCCACTGCGGGCGGCAGGGGCAGTCCGTGTGCCCTTAGGGTGGCACGTGTGTTTCTGCAGCAGCGGCAATTCAGCGGCAGCTTCTATGTTCAGCTGTCCGCGGCGGCGCGGCTTCTGTCTTCCGGCTGAAGACAGAAGCTGCCTCTGAATTGCCGCCACCGCAGAAACACGCATGCCACCCTAACGGCACACGGACTGCCCCCACTGTCAGCGGCAGCAATTCAGCTCGCTACTTGGGGCGGCAAAAACAGTAGAGCCAGCCCTGGCCCCTGTTGATGAATGTATGTGAGTACTGCTTATTATTAATTATTGTCGTTGTTGTTGTTAATGATAATATTGGGAGGTGGGGTGGAGTGCTTAGAAAACAACCCTAAGGTGCACAGATAGCAATGATTAATAAAAAAATGGAAAGAGGGGGCCATCTCCCAGAGCAGGACACAAGACTCATTGAAGAGGTGTTAGATACTGAAGGCAGACTAGATTTAAAAGCAGTGAATGGCACTGAAGTTCCTTATGAAAGCAGCCATTAATCATTTCCCTGCCATTGTGGGGGCCTAGGGCATTGGTCCCCCTTGGTCCCTCCTATTTCTCTAACTGTGACACCTAATAGTCTAATCTATGTGGGGCGTAATACTTTGGTTCAGTTGTTGGGTTTAGTGTGCAGGTGCTGGGTGGAAGACCAGACCAGATGATCTAGTGGTCCCTTTTGGCCTTGAACTCTGATGCTATAAAGGTTGGCTTGAAATAGAATTCTGCTTATCACCCACTGCCAATCCCGCCATTAAGATACATGTACTTATGCTAGTGAGGTGTGGGGAGATGGAGCGAACTGTAACGATCTGCCTCATGCCACATCTTCTGTGGCTCGGCCATCCGGCTAAGTCACATAAAGTTCAGTCCTGATCTGGGAGTAACAACAAAGTCCAACTGAAAGTTCACAAAAATTCTCAATGCAAAAAAGCCTTCAGCCCCCCAACCCCTTGGGATATTTGTGAGTCCAATCTTTGGGATAAGTCTACAGCCCTACTCTGGACTCATTACTCCTTCCATTGGGCTTGCATGCCCCTTCCTCAGGCATGGTAGGGAAACACAGGCTTACCCTTTGGTCCAGGTTCCTACCGCAGGACCATGTATTAGGTCAGCTTCTTCTTCAGACATGCTGCTGTTTCCCTGGACCATTTCTTACCACTAATCACCTCGTGCTTTTATCCCTACAGCCAATGCTTAACACAGCCTCTCTTTGCTTCCCAGGCCTCTCTGGCTTCTTCATAAGTCCTCCCAGCTACTCCTTTCTCTGATGAACTAATCACTCTTCCATCCTTCTTGGGCTCCACTAGAATTCTTTCACTGACCGTACTTAGAGTCTCCCCTGTACGAGTGTAACCTACTCCCTGTGGTTCGTCCTACCTGGGTTCTTGCTGGTTTAAACCCTATATTTGGGCTCCCCTACCACAGGAGCCTGATCTGCTCTCAGTGGGTTTCTTTCTGCAGGACAATCCTGCCTCATCTGCAATATTTCCCTCTACTGAGTTCCCTCTGGTTCCTTGTAATGTCCAAGTGCCTAGTGACCTTTATCCAGCTCCCCCATTTCTAGCCTGTGTCAATCACAGGTGCACTGATTGGCTCTAACACCTTGTCTAACAGTTGATGGGACTAAGCTCCATCATGTTTTGCAACTCTTAACCTCAGCTCTTCATATAGACGTAAATTGTGCAAAGCTCATAGTTAATTTAATACAATAGAAGGGCAAAAAGGCAGAGGATATTTGCACAGTCAAGAAAGAAGCAAGAGTTCTTACTGTTCCCAAGAGGGCAAGCAGTTGAAGTGATGTGTATAGCAAAAGCGAACGGCACAGAAAGAAGTACCATGGTACTATTTATTCCAAATGAAACAGCACCACGGCCTGAAGATCTGGAGATTACAAAACACCAAATGTGTTTTCCAAAAGCAAACTCTCAGATGTGAGTAGATGCCAGGAATATCACTAAACATGGTATCATCTTGAAGAGGAGAACCATAATAGGATGATTACAGCAGGTCAGTGCTATCTGCCCTATCCAATTACCACAGAAGCCAGAAAGTGAGTCCCCATTGAAAGGAAATGAACATTGTAATAACCAATCAACAATGCAGGCTGAGAATAAAGATGTATCACAAAGCCCTAGTGAAAGACGGGTTCTCCCTGTCTGCTTGCAATACCTCTTAGAGATGGAACAAGAAGAGCTCACAGAGATGCTGCAAAAGAATGCAATGGGATTCAGATGTAGAGTGCACTGAAATTTTGGAAATGAACATTAAGCTGACTGACAAGGTTCCTGTCCAGAAAACATAATGTCACTCCCTGACCATTGTACAATGAACTAAAGAGCTACATAAAAGATCTTCTTGCCAGAGAGTGGATAAAAAAATGTAAGTCACCATATTCCCCACCTGTGGTTTGTGTCACAAAGAGAAATGGAACATTTTGACTAGGCATAGACTACAGAGTTAAATAGACCAAAAAAAAAGAAAAACCAAACAACTATTACTGATGGACATACTACCCAGAATTAAGAGATCCTCAATAATTTAGGCGGCAGTTTATAGTTCTCTGTCCTTGATCAAGGTAAAGCTTTTTATCAGAGTTTTATAAGTGAGGAAAATGCACACCAGATTGCCTTCATCACACCCTGGGAATTATATGGATGGTTTGCATTACTCATAGATTCAGTAATGGCCCTGCAGAATTCCAGCACTGAATGGAAGAATACCTGGAACATGAGAGATGAAATATGCATACCCTACCCACCGTGATGTGCTTGTCTGCAGCAAGGGTTTCATGGATCATGTAGACTATGCTAGGAAAGTTCTCAAAAGTCAAAAGAAAAGTAGTAACAAACTATGCCCAGGTACCAGTGATTTGTTCAAGTAGGAGGTGCAGTATTGTACAAAGATAGTGTCAGTTCAGGGGTATAAAATGAACCCAAAAGATGTACAATCTTGGAAAGAAAGAACTCCTTCCTTGGTAAGGGAAGTAAAATTTGGTTGGGTTCCTTAGCTGTCACAGGATATTTATACAGGATTTTGAGGGTTGGAAAACCATAGTGTGATATCCTTTCCAATCCCAAATATCCTTGCTTCAAAAAGAAAAAAAAATGTCAAGGGAATAGGACAGTTACCTGTCAACAAACCAGTGGTATGGCCAGAACTACATTGAGGAGTTTTAGAACAACAGATTCATAGTCTCTCCAATTCTCTGATTATGACCTACCTAGATTTCTAGAAACCATTCAGTTTGTGTACTGATGCCTCAAATGAGGGTGTTGGGGGCAATCCTGTACCAGCATCAAGAAAGAAATCTCTGGATGATTGCTTCTGCATCCACTACTCTGACATAGAAGAACTACCACTTTCAGTCTTGGAAACTGGAGTTTCCAGCTCTGAAGTGGGCTATATCAGAAAGGTTCAGAGATTACCTCTTCTATTCACCTTCATTTACACTCTGCAGTGGCAATCCACTAACGTGATGACACTGGCTGAACTAAACGCTGCTAATCATAGATGGGGTTCAGGAGCTTTTAGATTTCAACTTCACCACAAAATACCATCATGAGACTGTGAACACTGATGCTGACAATTTATCCAGGGAACTTTTAAATATGGAAGCACACATGAAAGAATGCACACATGATTATAATCCTGGGAGCATTCCAGAATTGTTCAAGCTGTGAAAATCCAAAATGAGGGTGATGTGGAGTGGGTTTTGGCAACTATGCCAAATCTATGTACTCCACAAGCAAACAAATACAACATATTGAACCCCATAGCTTAAAAATTATGTCCTGATGAGTTAAAACCCCATTCTTCAAATACTCTCTGCTATGCAGTCAGTGCAATTATTATTACTATTGCTATCATTTATTTGTATTACCATAACTCCTAGGAGCCCTCGTCATGGACCCCGTTGTGCTGAGTGTTGTACGGACACAGAACAAGAAGATAATCTCTGCCCTAGAGTGCTTACATTCTAAGTAAGAGCTTACAATCTAGTGACAACTACCTTTCTTCCAGGCTGGAGTGGGGTTTACGGCAGGGGTAGTTGCCCAGAAGAGACACTTATAACATTGGAGGTAGGGAGATGGGTCCACAAATTAGAAGCTGGGTGTCATGTATTTCATTTACATGCTATGTTTCCGGGCTTCTACTAGCAGGTCAGGCTTCTGTACCAGATCTGGCTACAGAGAGCTTTCTTCCCAGAACGATACACACCAGATGTGTTCACTGTAAGCCCACGTCCACACTACAGGGTAAAATCGATGTTATTAAAATCGATTTTATAAAGCAGGCTTTATAAAATCGATTTTGCGCGTCCACACTAGGGCTACTTACATCGATGTTGAGCGTCCATGTTCCCTGGCGTCCATGTTTTCCCTGAGCGTTGCACTCTGGGTACCTATCCCACAGTTCCTGCACGGGTCCCTGCCCTTTGGAATTATGGGTTACTAGCCCAGTGCATGATGGGATCAAAGTCCCCGTCCTGGGTGGTTCTGGGTACTGCCCCCCCCCTTCCTGTAAACGGCACACAGTCAGTTCGCGCTGTTTTTACTGGCTGCAGTGAGGGAAACGCCATTTTGCAGCAAGCATGGATCCAGGTCTGCTCTTGTCCTTGATCGCGAATGCTGTAAATAATTCACGCATTCTCGTTCTATCACTGCTGACCCATGATGCAGAAATGCAAGAGAGAATGCTTGAATGCGGGGACGACAGCGATGACGAACTGGAGAACGAGTTTTCTGACACCCCGGGCCCCTGCACGTTGGAGCTCCTGACGGTTATGGGTGAGGTTCTACCCGTTCCGCGCCACTTTTGGGCACGGGAAACAAGCACTGACTGGTGGGACCGCATAGTCCTGCAGGTGTGGGACGATTCGCAGTGGCTGCGGAACTTTCGCATGCGTAAGAGCACTTTCTTTGAACTTTGTGACTCGCTTTCTCCTGTCCTGAAGCGGCATAACACCAGGATGAGACCAGCCCTCACAGTGGAAAAGCGAGTGGCAATAGCCATATGGAAGCTTGCAACGCCAGACAGCTACCGGTCAGTCGGGAATCAATTTGGAGTGGGCAAATCTACTGTGGGGGCTGCTGTGCTGGAAGTATCCAAAGCAATCATTAAGCTGCTGCTTCGAAAGGTTGTGACTCTGGGAAACGTGCAGGCCATTGTGGATGGCTTTGCTGCAATGGGATTCCCTAACTGTGGGGGGGCCATAGATGGAACCCACATCCCTATTTTGGCACCGGAACACCAGGGTGCCCAGTACATTAACCGCAAGGGGTACTTTTCGATGGTTCTGCAAGCCCTGGTGGATCACAAGGGACGTTTCACCAACATCCACGTGGGATGGCCAGGAAGGGTTCACGACGCACGTGTCTTCAGGAGCACTACACTGTTTAAACGGCTGCAGCAAGGGACCTACTTCCCTGATCAGAGAATAACAGTTGGAGATGTCCAAATGCCTATAGTTATCCTTGGGGACCCAGCCTACCCCTTGATGCCCTGGCTAATGAAGCCATACACAGGCAGCCTTGACAGTGCTCAGGAGTTGTTTAATTACAGGCTGAGCAAGTGCAGAATGGTGGTAGAATGTGCATTTGGCAGGCTTAAGGCGAGATGGCGAACGCTTCTCACTCGCTCAGATCTTAGCCAAACCAATATCCCCTTTGTCATTGCTGCTTGCTGTGTGCTCCACAATCTCTGTGAGAGCAAGGGGGAGGCCTTTATAGCGGGGTGGGAGACTGAGGTAAACCACCTGGCCGCTGATTATGCGCAGCCGGACACCAGGGCAATTAGAAGATCTCACCAGGATGCTGTGCGCATCAGAGAAGCACTGAAAAGTAGCTTCCTCATGGGCCAGGGTACAGTTTGACTGCTGATTTTCCTTTCAATTGATTGCTGCCCTCCCCGTCTATGCGGTGTTGCTGCTGCAAGATACTTTGCCTGCAGCATTCCTCAATTGCTTGCTTAGGTTACTTGCGAGAGCTGTCCATTGGAAAACATATAATTCTGTATTTCCCAATTATTACCTACCTCCACCATTAGCTGCTTCCGTCTGCTGCTAGGCACAGGACCTGCAACCTTCCTTAACTGCTTTTTTATTGAAAATAAAGTTACTACTATGTGTTACAAGAATTGTGTTCTTTATTTAAAATCAGATCCTTTCATCAATCAAGCATCATGCTTGTTGTTACAATACTGTGCTTGAAATTTCATAACTCAGCGTACTATGGGGGACGGAGCGAGGGAGGTTTGGAGGAAGGGGGAGGGAGGTTTGAAAGAAGAAAGTGCATCAGAGTAGACAGAACAAGAATTCTCATGGACCAGGGTACGGTATGGCTGCTTTCTTTGTTTTCCCTTTATTACTCATATCCCCAATTGTCAAATCCTGATGCTGATAACTAGCTTCCGTGCAGCTTTCCAAAGCTGCTTGCTTCAGTTCATTACCAAACTACAGTCACACTTCCTTAATAGCATGACCTGAGAGTAAAAATAGGCAAAGGTGCCATGGGAGAAGTTTGGATCATTAGAGGAGGGAAAAAACAGGACACAAAGGGCTTTTCAATCTAATGAAAGCCTTCTGGTTGGAGTGTCCGCAGCAGTGGAGGGGGCTGGTGTAGAGAGCCTTCCCCCACGCGTTCTTACACGCCTGGTTCTGGAAGGTGTGGGACAGGGTGAGTACTGAGGGAGGTTATACACGGGCTGTAGGGGCATTCTGAAACCACGGAGCTCTTGCAGCATATCACGGAGGATGTCAGTCTGATCACGAAGAAGATCCAGAGTTGCTGCTCGCCAGCGCTGATCTTCCTGCCACCTGACATCATTTTTGGCGTCCCTCCTGTCTTCGCGTTGGTCCCTCCTGTCTTCGCGTTGACTGGCAGCCTCCCTGTACTTTGCGACCAATTGCTTCCAGTCTCCCTGCTGAGCTCTCTCTGTACGGGTCACTGCCATAATTTCTGTGAACATGTCCTCACGCGTCCTCCTTTTCCTCAGTCTTCTTATGATACCCCCCCCACGTGGATGAGAAGCGAGAGGGAGGCTGGAGAAATGTGCAGCTGTGTGTGGGGGGGTGGGGTTTGGAAAGAGTGATAAAAGAATCATGAGACACATTTCACACAACCATTCATACAGTCTTTCTCCTCACTGACCTGTGCCTGTTACCGAACCTTGAACATTTTACTTTACCACAAGGTCACCTTAGGATTCCTTTAATACTTATTGCTTGTGGCTGAGGACAGAGAGTTCTGCTCAGACGCAGGTCAGGGAAGCACACAGACCTTGTCCGGAGAAAATGGGAAGTTAATAATGGCTAGTAATCCCTGTAGTAGATTGTACTGGTAATCAAGCTACTGTCCTTCCCTGCTTTGCTCTCGCGTTCCCCGAACAAGCAGGTCTCCTTGCCTGCGGTTTGCTGGGTGGTTCGGGGAACGGGAGAGCAAACCGCGGCGAGGCTGCTCTCCTTCCCTGCTTTGCTCTCGCATTCCCCGAACAAGCAGGTCTCCTTGCCTGCGGTTTGCTGGGTGGTTCGGGGAACCGGAGAGCAAACCGCGGCGAAGCTGATCTCCTTCCCTGGTTTGCTCTCGCGTTCCCCGAACAAGCAGGTCTCCTTGCCTGCGGTTTGCTGGGTGGTTCGGGGAACGGGAGAGCAAACCGCGGCGAGGCTGCTCTCCTTCCCTGCTTTGCTCTCGCATTCCCCGAACAAGCAGGTCTCCTTGCCTGCGGTTTGCTGGGTGGTTCGGGGAACCGGAGAGCAAACCGCGGCGAGGCTGCTCTCCTTCCCTGCTTTGCTCTCGCATTCCCCGAACAAGCAGGTCTCCTTGCCTGCGGTTTGCTGGGTGGTTCGGGGAACCGGAGAGCAAACCGCGGCGAAGCTGATCTCCTTCCCTGGTTTGCTCTCGCGTTCCCCGAACAAGCAGGTCTCCTTGCCTGCGGTTTGCTGGGTGGTTCGGGGAACGGGAGAGCAAACCGCGGCGAGGCTGCTCTCCTTCCCTGCTTTGCTCTCGCGTTCCCCCAACAAGCAGGATGGAGACTTCTCTAAAAACCACCTCATGGGTCAGTGTTTTAGGAAAGGTAAGAAAAATTACACTCACCAGAGGACGGTCCCTCAGCTTCATTTTCTGGAGTACTGCCTTGAGATGGCTGGCAGGGAACCTCAGTAAGGGTGAGGAAAAGATCCTGGCTGTTTGGGGGGATAAAATGCTCTGTGCTCTCTGCTGGAGCCTCCTCCTCTTGGTCCTCATCATCCTGATCATCGCCATCAAATAAATCTTCCGTAGTTGCAGGAATCACGACGCCCACCTCTGAATCAACAGACAAGGGGGGGTTCGTCGTTGCGCTGTTCCCCAATATTGCGTTAAGCTCGTCGTAGAACCGGCATGTTTTGGGGGCAGAGCCTGACCTGCCCTTTGCTGCTTTGGTCTTCTGATACGCCTGTCTGAGCTCTTTCACTTTCACTCGGCACTGTAACGAGTCCCTGGTATGTCCCCTCTCCCGCATGGCATTAGAAATTTTTTCAAAGGTTTTCTCATTTCTTCTGCTCGAGCGCAGTTCTGAAAGCACCGACTCTTCTCCCCATACAGCTATCAGATCCTGTAACTCCTGTGTGCTCCATGCTGGAGCTCTTTTCCTATTTTCAGGAGACTGCATTGTTCTCTCTGCTGCTGAGAGCTCCACGCTGTGCAAGCAGGAAATGGAATTTCAAAGTTCCCGGGGCTTTTCCTGTTTACCTGGCCAGCAGAAGAGTACCTTTACCTGTGTAGAGCGGCCACTAGAGCACTGTGGGATACGTCCCGGAGGCCATTAACTTCGATGGCCGTCCACACTATCATAAAATCGATTTTAAAAAATCGATTTTGGGGTTACTCCTCTCGTTTTGATGGAGTTCCAAAATCGATTTTAGGGACCCTTAAAATCGATTTTATGCACTCTGTAGTGTGGACGGTTACAGCTTAAAATCGATTTAAAGCTCTTAAAATCGATGTAAAGCTCTAGTCTGGACCTGGCCTAAGATACTTTATTGTTCTGCAAGGGATGGCTGAGGTTAGCTGAAATGAGGTTTGTTGCACACAGTGCCACCTAGTGGCTGAACACAATACATTATGCATTCCATTCCATTTAGCAGTCAGCCTATATACGTGCCTTTCTCAACGCAGCAATATTTTGACATTACTCGTGTTATTTTCAAACCAATTCTGTTTTCCATGTTCTGTGCCTATCCTCTGCTCTTACACTTCAATTTCACTGTCATTTGGAATCTGATATAAAGAGAGAGGCCTGAACCAAAACTCTAGATCTGACCACCCTCAAACACGGTGGGGCTTTGAATCTCAGTATTGATAACTCCAAGTGTTTCAAAATCACGAGTCAGGACTTCAAAAATCATGTGATTAACTTAAAAATCATGAGATAATATCCATACAGTAATGCATTTGGTGCTCCATTTATTTGCCTTCTGGCATTTTAAATTTGAGTTCACATTTTCAAGCTTTTCTCTGGAACCAGAAGGGCTGGGAGTTAAGATTTGTTTTTAAAATGAATGCTGAGAGTCTGTAGTCAGGGTCTAAGGCTTTAAGAAAAACACCCAGTATCATGAGATTTGTGATTAAAATCACGAGTTAGTCACACTGAAACTCAGATCAAATGTTTGTGGTATTAGCCTATTTCTAGATATAACTCTATATGAAAAGAGGGCATAATACTCCTTCCTTTGTCTATAAGCACAATACTTGTTAACTGACAGCTTGTTAAATGATTATTGCAGTAATTCCTGGTTTTAATATCTGTAATAAAATGTAGCATTTGTCCTCCCTTTTTTAGTAGAAATGTATTGATGCTGGACATCATGGCATGGCCATTCTTCACAGAAGAGGAAAGCAACTATCAATGAAAGATTTCTATTGAAGTAGCAAACTGTAGTGTGAGTTCAAAATTATTGATTTTACTGAATTTATTACTTGAAGCTTTATGCTGAGAGACATACATTCAGTGTTTGTCTGATGCCAAGGTGCAGGGAAATATTTCTGACAGTGTTTTCCTTGTGCCCTGCACTGACTGATCTAAATTTACAGTTGACCTCACTGACAATAATTCTGTCAGTAGATAGGTCCTTCAGGCAAATTGCCAGTTCAGACATGAAACTCTGCAACTGGAAGAATGCAGAAAGTCTTTTACATTAAAACTCTAGTGTGGTGGAAGATGTAAATTTTTCCTGACAAAGCTGGCATTACAGTTCCTTTGCAACTCTCTCCTTTATCACTTTTTTTCCAAGCAAAGGGAAAAAAATGATTTTTTCCCCTCCTGGGCAGAGTTCAACCATATTAAAATGCTGATTTAAAAATGCAAATTTTTCATTATTATTCTTGAAACTTTGTCCACATAAATGAAAATTTGTAGCTACTAATAACATTTTCGTTATTTCCTCATTCTGTGTTCTGAAATAACTTTTCTACTAACTATTAATGGAAGAGTTTGAAATTGTTGAACAAACGAGAAATTTTTTCTTACTAATAATTTGCTGCAGGGGTTTTACTGACTCTATATATTAACTTTAATGTTGGTAAGTGCATTACATGTTATTTTATGGGTAGGTGTGTGTGAGTGCATGTGCGTGTGTGTGTAAATCATGCATTTACAAACATTAATCTTACCAGATTTATACTTTTAGTGAACTAGATACTCACTGGTATGAGTGAGTTATAGAGAAATTTCTTGCAAGGAACGTAAAAAAGAATTATAACTCTTCAGTGATTATACTGTTTTATAGGATATTGTTTTTCTTTTTTTTTTTACAGAAAAGCAAAGCTTTCAGCGTAAGTGTAATGTGTTCTTAGATGAGTGTTTTGTGTTGGCATCTGTTATTGATGTATATTATTTATGTAGATATGCATGTTATGCGTAGGTGGTAAAATATCTTTGCCTGAATAGGCCTGTCTGAATTTCTAAACCACCTTTTGCAACTAGTCAGTAAGCTATGGTTCACAAATGAGTGCCTCCCAGTTATGTAGCTTGATATAAAAAATATTAACATATGCTAGATATGTCCTTATCAATGTAACAAGATAATATGTCCATAATTGCTGAATTTGAGCTATATCTGCAGCTGTACTGCCTGATATTGTGAGCCCATCAGATCAGCCAGGTTGGGTCACATCATTAAAGTGTAGGGTGACCAGATGTCCCAATTTTATAGGGACAGTCCCGATTTTTGGGTCTTTGTCTTATATAGGTTCCTATTACTCTCCACCCCCGTCCCGATTTTTCACACTTGCTGTCTGGTCACCCTATTAAAGCGTTCCACAGTGGTCTCCCAGAAAGTATGGCAGAGAGTGGTGGACACACTCTCGACCTCTGAATTAATACCAATCACAGTGCTAGCAGATACTATGCTGCTTAAAGTGCCATCTTTTGGACAAGTTCTTGACCAAATGGTTTAATATCTGGGGTCACTTTCAGAGATTTAGGTGTAGCCTTATGTCCTAGATAAATGCCAGCTTGGATAACTGCATTCCGCCTTCCTCAGATTCTCCTTTAATATAATGAATTCTTTACTCCCAGACCCTATACCCTTGTTTGCTGTTGCCATGTATTGTCAAATAGCTACTGCATTTCAGTGTCTGGTACACTGTACATTTGTATACAGATTACCTTTGCTAAGAGAGCTTTTGGGATGAAAAGTACAATGTAAAAGTACTGTGGTGAGAGGAAGGATGATATTAGGGTGCTCGAGTAGGGATCTGAAATCTGGGTTCTCCCACAGACTTCCCCTGTGACCTTGGGCCAGCCACTTGGTCTCTCTTGATTTCATTTTCCCATTTGTAAAATGCAATAATAATTGTTTCTTTCCCCCATGCTAGTCAGTCTTGTCTATTTGGATTCTAGACTCTTTCAGACAAGGTGTCAAAATATATTTGTACAGCAGCTACCACAGTGGAGCCCTAATGTCACTTGAAGTCTCTAGGTTGCTGTAATACAAATAATTAACAACAATAATGTAAATGTGATTTATTGTTGTTTACACTCGAATGGCTACAAGTTTCTTCTGTTAATTTGCTTATACATGTAGAGCCCTCCCCCTCCAGCCTAAATTCATTTTTGCTTTCACATAAGATTTATAATGTGAGGAAATGCTTCATTTGATTAACCTTCTGATTTATAAAAGTAGACATTTATCATTATTTCAGTGACAAATCGTGACTGTATTTGAAGAAATACAGTAATAAGAGTTCAAATGTACATCGTTTTCTCTTGGAAACTAAAATTAGCTGTTTAAAACAAAGCCATGGATTGATCCTATGTTGATTGAAAACAGAGGGGTCAAATATGTATTTTAGGCAATTTTGAGCCCTTTAAGTATAGACTGACAAGGGAGGTGGAATGTTACTAATATTAACAAGGAACTGTACAGGAGAACTGATATAAATTCAAGACTGACAAGTCAAATTATTTTGGGAGGGGGGAACTCTGGGAAAATTTAGCATAAGAAATATATTATAAATAAGCACAAAACATTGAGATGAATATGGAGAACTCCCTTTAGTGCTAATTAAGAAAGCTAATAGGATTGACAGAAATATAAATGGGAGAGTGAAAAATCAAGACTTTAAGAGCAGAGAATGGTAACCTGAAAATGTCCAAATGTTTAAGCATCAGAAGAGCACAGTGTTTAATCTTCCCTTCTCTACCTTCTTTCCTCCATCCCATTTACTGTTAGTCATTAGGCAGCTTCTCACTACTGAGAACATATCACACGTTATAAACAGACATGGTCCTGAGCCTCACATTTCAGATTAATTCAGGTTTTGCTGATCCTGGGTTTTATTTCTGGGCCATCTCTGATCTGAGAGCATCTCTGTTCATTTTGATGTCTCATTTAAGTACTAGTAATCCTTATCCAAAACCTAAAATTGCTATTTACTATAAAGTAATACACATAAATTAATGTCCACGATATCAGTCTGTAACACCCTTTTCCAGCCATGTATATAAACTGAAGGTATAACAGATTCCTGGCTCCTTAAATATATGTCTCTTAAGGGCAATTACCACTTCCTACCACTGGAGGACCAGTCAATCCATTCAGTGGAAGCCAATTAGGTTCAGGAAGAGTTTTTCCCTTAATAACATAGTGTTGCATAATTAGATGTATTGTGCAGAGGCAAGGTAGCTAACAAGCAGCTGGGAGTGGGTCCTGGCCAAAAACCAACCAGATGATGATATTTAACTTTTTACTGTAGTGTCTGAGGACTCAGTTAGGCCCAGGTCCCCTTTGTGCTAGATGTTGTCCAAAGAGAGAGAGAGGACTGATCCCTCTTCTGAAGAGAAAAGCCACATAAGAGGTTTGTGTACGGGGAAAGTGATTATGAAAATAGGCAATTATATGTATACACACACACACACATTTTGCTATTACACTAATAAACGTTGACTTTCCACAACTTCAGTACAGTCCAGTCTATAAACATTGGCTTATTTCTTGTAGGTATCATAACAGATGTGGTTCTGTGAAGGGTTTCAAACAATATGGGTCATTGGGCTGTTCATTATGATGAGAATGTTTCATGTGTAGTGCCCTTTTAATGATGATTGTAACACTGTGCAATGAGCTTCGTTTATATTCTCACAAGAAACTCATTTTTACTTTTCTGCCCAAAAGCATTCTTTCCTCTAAAATATCCGCTTAGGGCCCTGTCATGGTACAATTCCCCACTCTGAACCTTAGCATCCAGAAGATGGGGTACCAGCATGAATTCCTCTAAGCTCAATTACCAGCTTAGAACCTGTAGCGCTGCCACCAACCAGGAATTCCAGTGCCTGGTACACTCTGGTCCCCCCAAAACCTGGCCCGGGGACCCCCAAGACCCAGACCCTCTGGATCTTAACACAAGGAAAGTAAACCCTTTCCCTCACCGTTGCCTCTCCCAGGCTTCCCCTCCCTGGGTTACCCTGGAAGATCACTGTGATTCAAACTCCTTGAATCACAAAACAGAGAGGACAATTCACCTTCCTCACTCCTTCTCTTTCCCCTTCCCAGACTCTTCCTGAGAGAGAAAATAATCCTGGCACAGAGAGAAATCAGCCTCTCTCTCCCTCTTCCCTCCTTTCTCCCCACCAATTCCCTGGTGAATCCAGACCCAGTCCCCTGGGGTCTCACCAGAATAAAAAAAACAATCAGGTTCTTAAACAAGAAACTTTTAATTAAAGAGAGAAAAACCGTAAAAATGATCTTGTAAATTTAAGATGGAATAGGTACAGGGTTTTTTAGCTATAGGCACTGGGAATACCCTCCCAGCCTAAATATTCAAGTACAAATTAAAATAATTTCAGCAAAAATACACATTTGAACTCCTTCCAGCCAAATACATATTTGCAAATAAAGAAAACAAACATAAACCTAACTCGCTTAATCTACCTAGTACTCACTAGTCTGAATCTGTAAGAGCCTGTATTGGAGAGATTGGAGAGAAACCTGGTTGCATGTCTGATCCCTCTGAGCCCCCAGAGTAAACAACAACCAAAATCTAACAGCACACACCCAAACTTCCCTCCCTCAAGATTTGAAAGTATCCTGTCTCCTGATTGGTCCTCTGGTCAGGTGACAGCCAGGCTTACTGAACTTGTTAACCCTTTATAGTCAAAGAGATATAAAGTACATCTGTGCTATTAACTTTTCTTATCTGTTTATGACAGGCCCAGAACTGGTCCTACCAAAATTAATAATAATATTTCCATTGAGTTCAACAGGATTAGGACTGGATTCTAAAGTACTGATTCAGCAAAGCACTTTGTCATGGTGTGAACCCCCACTCTGAACCTTAGCATCCAAAAGATGGGGTACCAGCATGAATTCCTCTAAGCTTAATTACTAGCTCAGATCTGATAGGGCTGCCACCATCCAAAAATATAGTTTTTTTGGGACACTGACTCCCCAAATCCTTCCCTGGGGACCCCAACACCCAAACCCGCCTTTGGATCTTAACATACAGAAAGTAAACCCTTTCCCCCACTGTTGCCTCTCCCAGGCTTCCCCTCCCTGGGTTACCCTGGAAGATCACTGTGATTCAAACTCCTTGAATCTTAAAATAGAGAGGAATCAGGCTTTTCCTCTCCCTTCTCTCCCCCTCCCAGACTCTCCCTGAGAGAGAGATAATGATACTAATACAGAGAGAAATCAGGTTTTTCCTCCTCCCTTCTCTCCTTTCTCCCACCAATTCCCTGGTGAGTACAGACCCCCACCCCTTGGGTCTTACACAAGATAACCGAAAAATCAATCAGGTTGTTGCCGGCAGATAACTGCCTGAGGCCAAGCAACAGCGGGGGGGTCCGTCGCCTGGTGTGCCGCGCCAATAAACACACCAGGGTGGAGAAGCAAACCAAGTTTATTTGAGATCTCAAAGCGGTGCAGGGAGATTGACTCAAATCAAGCACACCTTAAACAAGCAGTCTGTTCCTTTATATCCATGAGAACTTTTCTCACTGACTAGCAATCCCCCGTTTCCCCTCCCTCCTCCTCCTTCCTCCCCCTGTAGCAATTCCGTAAGCGCAGGTGCATTAAGTAATCTTGGCCGCAGCAGCTCGTTAGTAAGTTTTCCTTCTGCAAGTTATCTTGTCCTTCTGCTAAAGGGGCACAGGCCTCATTATTTCTGCTTTAGACCAGTTAGAACTGTTGCAACTGATAACGGCTGTTACACCTGGCCTTTTAGGTCGATTAAAGTTCAAACATGGAGGGACTCTTGTCTGCTGAGGCCTAAAACCAGGAAGGCTCCATACTCTTGTGGCCTTCCACCCTCCCGAATTACGTAGGGTTATGCTTAGTGACACCAACAACTCCCTCCTTTGAGAATACTCAACAAACTTTTGGCTGAGTGTTCTCACATTTAAAGGATAACATGTGATTAAGCTCTAGAGAGCTGGAGTGCTTTACAGCAAGCAAGCAAGAGAAGAGTAACAATACACAACACCACACCAGTGAGCAGGAGGTGAACAATGCCTTCCCCTAGTTCTCCCAGGTTGAGTAACCAGCCCCAGAGGGAATCAGAAAGAGTAGGTTTCCTTTCCTGGGCCTTCCACTGTTCAAAAGCCTGTTTGGCTGACAGGATGTGCTTGTTAATATCCTGTGTGCTTTCTGGGACATAAGTACAGCATTCATCCCCTATAAGGGCGCACACCCAGCCCTGGGAAGCCACACTTCCACCCAGGAAGTGTCCAAGTATGTCTCCATGATCACAGATCAGATGGTATTCCTGATGCGTCTGTAAGGGCAGTGGGCCAAGTCTGGTACTCAAGATCACTCCGAATGGCCATCAGCTGGTCAGTTAGGAAATCGTGAATTCCTAAACATACTAGATCCCACTGCAATGCCTTCCCAGCCTCAGTTATATTCAATACCATCTTTCCTTGGTGTAGTACTATAATACACCTGTTATTTAACTATTCTCAGGTACTTTCAAAAGGCATCGACATTAATAGCATAGGAGGGGGGTTACATTATTAGTCACTCTCTAGGACACAGGGCGCAGCCTGTAGAATAAACCCCAAGCTCCAATCAATACCACATTTTCAAGCATGGGTCCCATAAATGTCCTCCCGCCAGTGTATAATTATTTGTTTCTTCACCAGGGTCAGTTCTTAATGTCCTTTCTAGTCAGGAATTCCTCGACTTTGCCAATTTCTGAGTGTTCCTTCTTCTTTCCCGAAACAGTCGTGGTGCAGCATCCTTGTACTTTTTCCCTACTGTCCAGAAGGCACAGTGGAGCTAGAAGGTGAAATAGGCTAATCATCAGTAGGAGAATTCTCCCGAGGTGGAGGGGTCTTTTTGCAGTGAGAATCTTGGGTCCAAGCAGTCAGTCTTTGGCACTTCACAGTGGTGTTGGTAGGTAGCAGGACTTAATAAGGGCCTTTCCAGGGTGTAGCCAGAGCAGTCTTTCATTGGTGGACCTTTACACCAATCCTGTCTCCTGGTTCCAAGGAGTGGCAGGGCTGCTAAGGTCTTTGGGTAGCCCTTCTTTACCTGTGAGAAAAGAAACTTAACACATTTCATTAGTGCCTGGCAATGTTTTTCAGATCTCATAGCTGTGTGGGCAAATTCAAGCCCTCCTTTTCCTAGTTGTTAGCCAAGTCTTAACTGTGAGCAGTGTCCTTGAATGGAGTCAGTGTCTTATCTATAGCCTGAGCTTGCTAGCTAATTTTTTTTTTCCCGTTAACTCATTCTGTGCTTTGTTCTTCTTCCTTTCTTGTCTTCTTTTAACCTGCAAAGGAAACTTCCACTTTTTACTTATACACTTTTTTCCCAACAATGAAGACATAAACATTGTCATTATACAGTAATTAGTCTTATTATTTAATATATGCCACACACACCCTTTTACTAAAATAACCTTATTACAGAGCTTTGGAGCAACAAGCCAGGACAAGCACACCCACTTTGAGGAGTTCACTCAATACAACCTCTAGTCCAATAGCCTTTCACCATCCCCAGCCCTCTGGCTAGAAATCTGAGGTAGCCAGAAAGATCCCATGTACAATATGGGGAGTGGGTTAACTTTTCATGTCTTTGCTTTCAAAGACTGTTGGTATGCAAATTTTAACAACAATTTTGCAATTAACAGTTTGACCAATAAAGTTTCTTTTCCTTACTTAAGGAAATGCATTAGACTTTCGTATATTACATTCTCCTGATTTATCTAAACACTTTGTATTCCAAGTTGAACAAAACAAATATCTGCATTTTAATTTAACCCTTCTATTTGATTTTAACTAGACTATCCTATGAAAATATTAAACACAACAATTTTGGCCACGAGACAAACACCACAAGACAGGACATAGAACACAAAACATAATTCCTGTTGTGCCAGTAAATGCATGATACGTTGAATGCTGTTCAGCTGGCATCAGTTTTCTCTGATTATCTGAAAGACAAAAAAAAACAGAGGTCTACCCTTCTAGGCAGACAATCATCGCTTGAAATATACAAATACTCTTGTTGGCTTCAGGCAAAACAGAGGAATTACCCCATAGTTTCTTGTATTTGTTTCATAGGCAGCCCAGGTTTTCAATTACATAACACTGTATACATTCTTCAGCTAATTCAACTAAATTGTTCATAGCCAAACCAAATGATTGCAATCCAATAACTTCTTTGTCTGAATTTATTTACAAACATTTCACAGACACCAAAAACTTTTTTTCTTTAGCATTTTTACAAAGTTCAACTGCCGTTTTCTCCAGCAACTACAGAGTTAACTTCTCACTCTCCCTTAAATCACTTGCTTGTCTCCCAACAGCCACTTTTATCAACTTAAATCATCATTCCAAGTAAGTCCTGGGTATTTGAAATCTCCATGCTTACACTTACTGACTCCTTCCTTCCACTACACCCTTAAAGTTTTCCAACCTGCTTTCCAATCTCTCTCTCTCTCTCTCTCTCTCTCTCTCTCTCTCTGTTGCCTGCCTGCCTGGGCCCGATCCTGCTTTTCTTGCTGAACCGTCCCTTCCATGGGCACCAACTTGTTCCACTACCAGTTTAGCTAGGAGGGCGGGCTTCTCATCTAGCCCCCACCCCTCCTGGTCTCTTCCCTTAAACATTCTTACTCACAAGACTACCCGAGTCCTCCTTCATGAGGCTTTCCACCTGGACAAAAACACATGGCCCATTGGGCAAAGGCCATTTACTTAACATATAATTTAAAGGACTATTCTTAGAGGGTTTACCCAGAGACTCATTCATCTGTTTGACACTTAAACAGAAAAGAGAATTACGCAGAGGGAATTACAGTCTAAGCCAGACTTTCCCACTTCTATACACTGACCACTACAGGGGACGGGACAGAAGGATCTCCATTCAACCTCAGAACTTTCTTGCACACATGGCTTCCACTCCGAGGAATTACGAACAAGAGGTTCAGTTCTGCCCACACTCCTAACGCCCAAATGAACAGAGCAGGAAAACAACAGTAACCGGTTAAACAGAACAGAACCAGAACCAGATAGCATTTTCTTATCCTATTAGGACTCACTTTTACTCATGCAGTTCTCAACATATAACACCAACAGTACCAAGCAAAGCAAACACAAAATAACAAGGGTAAAACAAATAGATGGTGTAAATTCTGCAGAGCTCCCCCCTTCTTAATTGCTCACCAAACTGTGACAAATTTCTGTTACCAATCTATCCCTCGTGTCAGGTGATCAGGCTAACACTACAGGATCGTTGGGGGAAGATAAAGAAAACACACCATATAACTGTATTTTAAAGCTCCATTAATAAAATAATAAAACAACAACGGAGAGTGTTGGGAACGCTCCCTCATCACTCAGGAAAACATTAATGCCCCAAGCCCCTTTCATACCCACACACGTACATCCAGACTGGCCACTTCTGTGTATAATGTTCAGAGAAGGGGGGAGAGGTGGACTGGAGATTATCCTGTATACAGCTTGTCCAGAATTTCTAACATGCTTCCTCTCTTTGGAGGGCTGTTCTCTTGCACCATGGAATCTTCTGCAGCGTCTCTTTCAGAGATTCCAGTCCAGGTCAGCTGCCTGCGGCTTCTTCAGTGTCACCAAGCCACACCGGCTCTGGGGTCACAAAGGCACACTGTTGGATCTTACTGGACAGTTAAGCTTTGCAAATGTAATCTTAGTTCTGTAACTTGTATTGCCTTTGGTTCGCCTCTGTCTATATTTTTTTCCTTCACAGCCAGCTGGGGCCGAAAGCAGTCCCTCCCTGCACCAAGCACAGTCCGCGCTGATTCCTGACCCTGAACGCAGAGCAACCCCCCCCCACTTCCATCCCTAGGCCAAGATGATTTTTAAATTAACCCGTTCCTTTCCTCAATAGACAAATTTGCTCACCTGTGTCAGGGCTTTTTGGTGATTAAACGCTCCTCTTAGATGTATGATCTTATCTAGATTGAAGTACCTTCTAGTGGGCATTGTTTAGATGGATGGATGGATTTTCACGCGTGTAAATATTCCATTTCTCTAAATACCTGCAGGTTGTTGAACCATAATGTACGTACATGTAATATGCTGGGGTACCCTTAGGGGGTGAGATGGAATGTTTAGACTGCCCCCCACCCATTTTCCACTTACACACACAGGGAGGGTGCCCTGTCCGCGCTAGCGGCTCATAAACTAAGGATTTTTCCCTACAGGGTACTCACACAGGAGAGGCTAACGAGGATGGCCACGACCCTCCTACACCTCCCTTCAGCAAAGAGCGTCGGCTAGTCTCTCGGAGACGGCGCCGCTTACTCTGATTGCATCCAGTGAGATGATCAGACTGTCAGTAGCCCACACGGAAAGGAAAGGGGAAGGGAAGATGAGTACACACACTCCTAGACCCAGGCAGCTTCCTCACCGGACGATGCCAGGCCAAGTCAGCCCACCATGGGTCGGACCTCCTAAAGATCCACTAGTTACCGGGCTTGCGTTAGAGTAGTCCTGGTCACGAGCTTTTGCTTCACAGGGTACTCTGGGCGTCTTCCGGTAACAGTCATTCACACTGGCCCCCAGTACCATTCTGCATCTGATCTTGCTTTTTAGCTACAACAGGGAGAGAGTGCACTAGGACATAGGGTCTCCCCTTTCTAGACAGGTCCCTCCTTTGTCCCTGCACTATCCCTAACCTGCTTTTGGATCCTTGCACTCTGCCAGACAGAGGGAGGAACTGGAGCTACAGTGGGGTATTTTTACAAGAGCTCTCCATACAAACAGCTTCAGAAGCTACCCATTTGCTGACAAAACAGGAGTAATTGGAGGATCGTGTTATAATTAAGTGATCCTTCCGGTGGCCACCTTTCTGGTCCTCTAGTTGATATTGAGGCCAGTCTACTATACAGAACTTTTTAGTTTGCTTTTAGTTAGTGGATCTGATCCAAGCACTTCCCAATTCGCTAGAATGCATTTTAAGGGTGTACACCGTGCCCTGCCTGTACTCTGTCCCTGCCCCATATCCTAGGGTGACACTGGGCGTCCCCAGGTCATAACAGGCAAAAATCCAGACCACTGGACTGTTCCTACCTTATCCAAGGGACCGGTTCCTCACCGTCGCCCTCAACTGCTTCTCCACTACTCAAGCGCGTTGCACCGTTGTGCCCTCTGGGGTCAGTCGAACTGCGTCTCAGCCGAGGCCCCCGGTGAAGTCACCGGTGCGTGCTGGGCGTCGGTCATCGCCGCAATCCGTCGACCACCAGAAGGGATCCAGGCAAGGCTAATTTTAGCCTCAATGCCCCACGTTGGGCGCCAAGAACTGTTGCCGGCAGATAACTGCCTGAGGCCAAGCAACAGCGGGGGGGTCCGTCGCCTGGTGTGCCGCGCCAATAAACACACCAGGGTGGAGAAGCAAACCAAGTTTATTTGAGATCTCAAAGCGGTGCAGGGAGATTGACTCAAATCAAGCACACCTTAAACAAGCAGTCTGTTCCTTTATATCCATGAGAACTTTTCTCACTGACTAGCAATCCCCCGTTTCCCCTCCCTCCTCCTCCTTCCTCCCCCTGTAGCAATTCCGTAAGCGCAGGTGCATTAAGTAATCTTGGCCGCAGCAGCTCGTTAGTAAGTTTTCCTTCTGCAAGTTATCTTGTCCTTCTGCTAAAGGGGCACAGGCCTCATTATTTCTGCTTTAGACCAGTTAGAACTGTTGCAACTGATAACGGCTGTTACACCTGGCCTTTTAGGTCGATTAAAGTTCAAACATGGAGGGACTCTTGTCTGCTGAGGCCTAAAACCAGGAAGGCTCCATACTCTTGTGGCCTTCCACCCTCCCGAATTACGTAGGGTTATGCTTAGTGACACCAACAAGGTTCTTAAAAGAAAAGCTTTTAATAAAAGAAAGAAAAGAGTAAAAATTATCTCTGTAAAGTCAAGATGGAAAAGTTACAGGGTCTTTCAGCTTATAGACACTGGGATTACCCTCCCAGCCTAAATATACAAGTACAGCAACAGAGTTAAAATTCTTCCAGCAAAATAGACCTTTGCAAATAAAGAAAACAATCAAAAGACTAAAACCGCCTTTCTAACTAGTACTTACTAAATTGAACAGAAGAGGCTTTTTCAGAAAGATTGTAGAAATCTGCTTACATATCTGGCCCCTCTCAGAACCCAGAGAGAACAACAGACAAAAAAACCAGTACAAAATAAAGACTTCCCTCCACGAGATTTGAAAGTATCTTGTCTCCTGATTGGTCCTTTGGTCAGGTGTTCCAGGTTCACTGCTTGTAACCCTTTATAGGTAAAAGAGACATTAACCCTTAACTATCTGTTTATGACACGCTTATACAAGCTACTTTGAATTGGGGATGGAGTCACTAACTTTCTGAATTTTAACAGTGTTTTCTTTTCATGTGGATGATAAGGAATACAATTAATAGTCTGTGCACAGTAATATGTATGAAAATTCTAGAGCTGCTCTTTCTCATAGCATATAGAATCCATAAATTATTTTTTTAAATAATTATACCTCCAACCACAAAGAAAATTATGAAAAGGAATTAAAGAAAACAAAAAAACCCACTAGTTCTGACTTTTCAAAATGTAACATGCTTTCTGGAGCCTAGAAATCTATTTTATTGCTTACCTTGAATGCCCTGGATGATATATTCCTCTTTAGTTTTAATATGCTTATTTGCAATATGGAATACCTGTGAAGAATCACAGCTATGAACCAAAGAAAGCAGAGTTAAATGAAATATACAGGGTACCAAGCAACAGTATATGCTTACTAATCTACACAGTGTACTATTCATAAATAACATAGGTGCCAGTCTGCTCTACAGCTAGAACCCTGTTCTATGACTAATATAAATTGACCAGGAGAAAGAACAGGCAACTTCTTCTATTCATTTCTGGTCAGTCTTGCCAAGCCAATTAGAAAGTGCATCTCTATTAGCTCTTTGGCAACCAGTAGAAGATTCACGACCACGGACTACCCATATTTTGATAAAACAAAGCAGTCTTATGTGCCACTAACAAAAAAACTTTGTCAATAGCTAAAATATATGAATGAGGCATTAACCAGTGAATGAGATTTAGGTTCAATTCCTGCTAATTTTTCTCATTCACATAGTTCCATTAACTTCAGTGGAACTACTTGTATGAGTAAAACTAACAGGCTTTTGCCTATAGTGGCCCATTTCCAAAGAATTAATTTCTATCAAAAACAAAACTGAGACGTGCCCTTCACATCAGATCCAATAAGAAGTTCATCAAAATCCATTAGGATTTGGGTCATTTCTTAACCTGGAAGGTGTGGCTGTGGGAAAATTAGAAAAGTGTTTGCAATATGAGGGCACCGGGCAGTTACGCTATTCCAGTTCAAGTGCTCTGAATCATGGGGCCCAATCCCGAACCTGAAAACAGTTTATGTTCACCATAATAAGGAAGGAGAGTCCACACACAAGTCATCAGTAATCTGTTTTTAACACCCAGCTTCTGCCAAATGCATAATAGTGGTTCATCGGAAATCAGTAAAATCATTGATTTACAGGTGTGTCTTGCTCGGGGAACATTTCAGGGTGGAGCAGAGTGGGGGCTGGACTTAAAATTAGGACCAGCACCAGAGCAAGAGGGGATATTGGTGAGGAGGGTGGGGGATCCACTGTAATTTACCAGCCTGGGATTCTGGTTCCTGCTGTGGCTTGGGGTTTTCCTTGGGTTTGTCAGTGCAGGGGAACTTCCTCAACTGGCTTCTCTGGGTAGAGGTGAAAAATCATATGCTCCTTGTGCTCTTGGTCTTCTGGGGCATCCTCTGTGGTCCTTCCTGCCTCTTTGCCTTGGCCCTCATCAGCATTCGAATGAGGCCAACGAGGTGGAGGAGGGGGTCATGAGCCACTTGAGACTCTGTACTGGGAGCCCTTGACAGCACCCAGTCCAGCTCATCATAGAAGGAGCATATACAGTGAGCCCTCCCAGAGAGACACTTGAGTTTTTTGCTCTCCTGTTCCAGATCCTCCAGTGCTCGATCCATTCCCAGCATGGGCCAGAGTCTGCTCAATGCCCTCCTGCTCCAGTCTCTGTGAATGATCTTGCCGCTCCGTGAGAAGTCAGGGAGGGTGGTGTACTCTGACCACACATTGATCAGTAGTGACCCAGGTGTGATCAGCAGGCCAGGCCATTGCTCTCAGAACAGGAGCCATGTTCACCTGCATTGATCAAAAGAAAGTGTCAGAAAACTGTTCTGATGTGGTCAGCGCAGCTTGCTACTACTGGCAAAAATAGGGAGCGGGGACCTTTATAGATTGGGTAAGGGTCAGGCAGAAAAGGTTTCCGTGCAATTGGGGGGGAGGGGGAGGACTATTGAAACTCAAGATCTGTCACTTGCCCCTTAACCTTGTATGCACTGCAAATTGGCATGGAGATGGGCCATGCCACAGCCTGAGATGTGTATCTACTACAGCCCTCAGGCATGGTAGTTTACTCACCCTCTCCTCTCCTTCAAACATATGATTCTTGGGGCATCTAGATGTGGACATGGGAGAGAGGGTTATGTCACAGCCACGTGCATGGACATGTGGACAGTCATTGCTGTATAGGTACCCCAAGACTCTCAGAGATCTAGATGAAGGTAGAAGTTATAGCAGCTTAGACTACTGGAGATTTACTTAAAATCAACTCCCAATTAGGCCCAGTGAAAGGCAGATTTTAGTGAACCATATATTATAGTCTTGAAACACTTACGTAAACGTAACCACCTTTGATAGGAAGCAGCAGAAAGATATTAATTTTTAAATTGGGTGTACTCTTCAGTGAAGGTTTCTGACAAAATCTATCTTAAATCCTATTTAAAATGGAAAGCTAAACAAGATGTCAGAGTAAGAAACTGAATAGGCCTGTCAACTAACTTCTAGTACAATATATTACGTAAGAAAGATTTCCAGCAATATTCTGTTACTGTGAAAGTCTACTTTTAAGCATTTCTGATAAAGCAATAAAACATTTATTAGAATCAATTATGTATGTCTAGATACATCTCCTTTTAACTATAGCTTTTAAATGAATAAAGATGGATACATGCATTAAAAACCACCCCAAACCTGTATTCCTCTTGCTATTTGAAATTCTCAGTGCATAGTCCCAAAATCTCCATTCTGAGTGTGAATTTAGAAACAAGTTTTAGTGTGTTCAACTGGTGTGAGTCTCCAGAAGGAGTTGAGATGAGAATAGTAATAGCCTGCGGATCTCACATGGAGTTTTGGTCCTTTACAGCGTTGGCCTAACCTAGGCTAATTGTCAGGATGACTTTAATGTTCATGCAGAAAGTGGCTGTTCAAGATTCTGTTTTTATAGCCACCATGCCAAATTTGGGCTATGAGAAGGCGTCTCACTCTCTGTATTCTACCAGGCACACATGGGTTCTTGTTTTGAGTGGCATTTCATTACTGGGGAGAGAGTGAATAATACATTCCCTCCACCCCACCCCCCCCGCCCATGATCAGATCATTATATCTAGTAATGTGAGATGTGAGTCTGCCTTTGCTTAGATTAGGATAAAGAATCAACATCAATTGTCCGCCTGTGAAGACGAATAGACCAAATTCAGTTTCAGAACTTCCTAAAGGATGATATTTTTAGCTATCTGTCAATGGTCTCATAAGGCAGTGTAACTATCGCTTGTTCTCAACCATTTATCCTAAGTATCATTTTGCTGTATGTCATCACACAGATCATCGTAATTTGCAGTTTCATTAGACTTATACAACAAAGTATTTAAAAAAAAAGAGAAAGAGACCCTTCAGATCTCTGTCAGAAACAGGTACAAACTGGCCACCTTCAGTGTGGTTGGGTTTTGGCTATGTCTGTCTGTTCCTAATGCAATGACAGATTGCTACATACGAAAAAAAAGGCAGAGCTCATGCTTTCTGTGGAACTAGAACATTGTACAGTTTTTTCTCAATTTTTTAATATTTTTTCTTATAAATTAATGCAAGTTTCTCCTGCTATGGACAGTGGCATTTATAGATGTCTTGCAACAATTGAAACGTATAAGACACACGATAGAGTGACAATATTGGAAATTGCATTCCAAGTCATAAGAGTCTTTAAAGTTCTGCATGGTGTTTCCGGTGGACATAGAGAGATCATTCTTTGCTTGCACCACTGCATTTGTGGAATTTCATCCAGCAGGTCTGGTGGTGGACACCTCGGTAAGTTCTATCCTGAGAGTGAGAACCAGATTTTTTCCCCTGTGGTTAGGAGTTCTCTCTCTCGTTCACAGAAGAGAGTTGGAGGGTACAAATAGACCATCTTCCCATGGTTGAATTTAAGCCAGTATTTCTCACTGAGAGGCAGCTCTTCGGTTGATGTAAATTGGCATAGCTCCATTGGACCAAGAGAGCTATGCCAGCTTGCATCAGCTGAGGTTCTGGTCTTGGGTTTCATCTGGCAACTTTCCCCTCATGGCTGATTAAAATCAAGTGGAGATGAACTGAGTCCACTGTTGGTTAAGAATGTTATTGCATCGCTGTTGGAGGGCAGGGTGCTATCTTCCTTTAAGTCTGTAGTTCTTAGGCCTTTGTTCAAGAAGCCGTTTTGTGATACTGGAGATCTTGCATGAACCAGCTGCATATCTGACAGAATGGAAAAGCTATTGCATATTAGTGCAAGTGCCCCACAAATTCCTAGCTAGTGGTCTTTAATCATGCATAGAAATATGTTGTATCTAGAAATAAAAAAGGATAAAAGCAGGAGGGAACACACTACTACTTTATGTGAGAAACATGTAAAACAGAAACAGCGAGGAAAAACTGGTCAACTACTAGATACATGAGCTAATCATAGCTACAAAACAGAACTCCCCTATATAACTAGGAAATCTTTAGTCTTTATTATATATTTAGCCAGTTACTCAGCTATCTAAGAGGAGAACAGTAATTGAAGGAGAAAGGTAATTCCAAGAAACTTCAGAAAATGTTAGACACAGCTGTGGACCCATTCAAAGAGCTTTTCCTCACCAAATATTCATATTTTGCCCTTGGCTATAGTTGTGCCAAAATAACACTGGATGAATTCAGGCTGATGCTTCATTTGTGCAGTTCAGTCAGTGGTTTTAACAAGTGGAACTGACTGGTGTAGTGATGTGGAAGACATGCAGTAATGGCAACAAGTTACATCAAGTCAATCTTTTGCCTGTTAGTAGTGGAGGCTGAGGACTGAACTGCAAGGCTTACTTTGGCAGGATGGCAGTTACTTCTATTTGAATAAGGCATTGTCCATGCATTATTCCGTTTCATACTGCCCGCTGAGCGCATGTACATCCCCCTTCCACTATCTCCTATGTTTTTCACAGCCTTCCTTTTGGTGTCTTATTATTATGAACAATGGCTTGATGCTTTATGAGGTGTGAGAGAACACTGGTTGGTACTAAAAGGTGTGGTCCACAGTGTGTCAGTGTATTTTGGAGATGAACAGGATTTCTTGCTTATAGCAGCTATAGCTGTAATCATGCAACTAGGATTAATTCTGAATTTCTGTGTAGTCCCATTGATTTTAGTGGGGTTACACAAAGGTAAAAAGTTAAGCATGTTTGTAAGTGTTGCAATGTTGGGGACCATGTCAGAAGGGTGAAATGTTCCCTTGACAGTGCTAACTGAGAAAGCTTCATAGGCAAAAGAAATCATGTTTAGAGGCATTTGTCATAATATCGGGGCCACTTCAAATTTGCATGTAAATGTGTGAGAATGTTTTGTCAACAGGATGGATGATGCAGTGCATAGGGCACCAGTCTAGCACTTAGAAGACCTAGGTGCTGTGTGGCCTTGGGCTGTCTCACAGCCTCTCCCTCCCTCAGTTTTGCCACCTGTACAATGGGGATAATGACGTTTCCCTGCCTCACAGGGCTGTTGTGAGGATAAACACATGAAAGATTGTGATATGCTCAGATACTGTGGCAATGGGAGCCATGTAAGTACTAAAAAGAGATTAAAATAGGTTGGCTATAGCAATATCTTCTTCAGAAAGCTTTGTTCCATATAGATAACACTGCTCTACAGCCAAAATGCTTCTGAAATAAATGTAGTCCAACTTTACTAATTCTGGGTCACTGAGAACGAAAATGATGCTTAAAATTGTTGGTTGGCTCTAGTTTTCAAGATATGCTATTGGGTCAGTATATACGACCCTTGACTTGGGAATGGCAGAGGATAAGAGAGTTATAAAGGGAAGGGATCTCAATTTAAACCAGAAATGACTAAAATACATCTTTGACTGGATCTATGAATAAATCTATGACTGGGTTTGGACAGTACTTGCTTTTTAGGCAAAACAATGAATGATGCAATCTGAAGATGGTATTGCATCATACATGATATGAATTGCATCATGTTATTCCTAGACGTCATGGATGATGCAATCAGAACAAAGCTTACATCACTCTGCCGAAGAAATTGCCCTATATCAGCTCTAGAAATCATACAGTGTCGTGCTCTCTTCTTTGTCAGTGTTTGATTTTGCAAAGGGACACATTTCTGTTTAGCCAAAGTGAGCAGAGATGCCTCGTACTTGTGTGAAGAGTGCAGATAACTTCTGCTATGTTTGTGGTGAAGTGACTTTTGCATCACAAAAGCGCAGTATAACCACTCTGGTTAAGAAAGCCTATCACCTTTCTTTTGGCTGCAAACTTGAAGATCAGGACAAGAGGTGGGCCCCACACATATGCTGCAACACTTGGGCAACAAATCTTGGCCAGTGGTTGAACAGGAAAAGGAAATCTATGCCTTTTGCAGTGCCAATGATTTGGAGAGAGCCAAGAGATCATACCAGCAATTGTTACTCCTGCATGGTGCCTCCAGTTGGGAAAGGTGTGTCAAAGAAGAAAAAGTGGACTGTGCATTATCCAAACATTCCATCAGCTATACGCCCAGTACCCCACGGAGAAGGACTACTGGTTCCTGATGCACCAGAATCATTCTCACCTGAGTCAGATGAGGAAGAGGATGAAACTTCTGGTCCTGAACCATCAATGTCACAGGACCCACCTTTTCTCCCATCCTCCTCCTCTGAACCACACCTCCTAACACAAGGTGAACTGAATGACCTTGTCAGGGATTTGGAACTACCCAAGAGTAAGGCCGAGCTGTTGGGCTCCAGACTACAGCAGTGGAATCTCCTGGCAGGCTATCAGGGCAAATGGAGCCCATCAATGCTTGCAGACTATTGCTGGACAGTGACTAGAGATGCTCCATTTAATGAATACAAGAGACAAGCCAAGAAGCGCCGAGTAGACACTGAATAGGACTAAACTATGTACATAATAGTTTTTTGCCTTTTGTTTCATAATGAATTTTATTTATATAACCCTTTTGCTGATTTTTAAAGTGTTACATAAACAGGACAGGTGAAATATTATCATATAAAGCAACCATAAACACATGAAAAGACCTAGGTTTACAATTTATGATTAAAACTCTACTATCTACACAATATACATAGACATAAAATGTAAAAACTTAAATATCTTAGAAACAGTAGCCAATCAGTTGTTTTAATTGTCATATTTGAATTCAGCACATCAAAATACATAATAAATAGCACATTTTATCTCTGAAGCAGACGACTTCTCAAAAATTGCAGACCAGTGTAATCTGGAGAAGTAATCTGTGATATGGAGAAGAGATCTCTGTGTTGCTGGTGCAGTTGGGACCACATTTTGACTTTTTTTTTTATGGTAAGCAGCACGTTCGTGCAAGTTGTGGTATATTGCATATTGTTGCATATACCAATCATTTCAAGGAAAAATAGCACTGAGATTTTGATAGCTGAGTGTTAGTGACATAGAACTTGAATAATAATACTTTGCATTTAAATAGTCCCTTCATTTACAGATCTCAGTGCATTTTAAAACATTTTTTAGTTCTCACAAACATCCATGTGATACAGCACTCACCATTAAAAATACATTTACCAGCAATTACCCCATAATAACGTGTGAGAGTGAATGCGTTTCCTATTGGAATATAGCAAATACAGCAGGATCTGATCTCACAGCATGGTAACTATTGGCAAATGCTACATTTTAATGGAAGGCATTATAGGCAAATCCTATTATTCTCATTAAATAGATGGAAAAATAAGTCTGAGAGGTTGAATGACTTACCTAAGAATACACACCAAGTCAGTGGTAGAACTTTCTCTGTCTTGTCTATTAGATTTTAAGCTCGATGGGGCAGGGACCACCCTTGCTATGTGTTTGTAGAATGGTTTGCATATTGTATCATTATACAAATAATGAATAATAACTCGGAATCAAACCCAGTGTTGAAGATTTCCAGTTCTAGGCCACATTTCTTCCCTAAAAAGTCACACTCTGTGACCAAACAACTGAAGTGTGAAGGCAAGTTCTGCCTTAGCTGTTGCCAAACTAAAGTAAAATCCATTATAAAAGATGGAAACTTTTTGCTTATTAACTCAACTCACATTTTATAAAGAACATGTTCATCTTTCACCTCCTATGATGTCAAAGAACAAAAATCCCATTTGAAAAGGACAAGCTTTCCTTTTAATATCTTTGCTAGTTACAAAGAATTCCCTCAGCAGGAGACTGAGCTCCAGAAGGCTATTGGAAATTATAGCCAGAGACAATAAATAAGTGACTCAAAGTTTTGGTGCTCTTGAACTGAACATTTGAACATTTGGACTCTCAATTAATGGTAACAGATGGGAATTTCTCCACCTAGACTGTTCAGCATGAGACCACAGTAATGCTGTGACAGGGCTTGCCACAGAAAACTCCATGTAGTATGGTAAATTTATTAGGTTTGTGGGTCTTCCAGAAAATTCGATACCAAATTTTGCTGAAATGCTGATGGAAACTCTGGGAGCTAATAACCCACTATTTCCTTCATGTTTTGATGCAGCATCCCCATCTTGAACATGAAAACATCTGGCCATCAGTCTTTCCTTATATTTTTAGGATCTACTCTCAGTATAGACAATGACAAAGTTCACACTGGAGTATCAAAACGCCCTTTAATTTTCTCTACTTACCTATTCATGTTTAAAATAATACTTGTACAAGATCTTGCTGGAGGCATTTCCAATGAAGACTAAAATATGGATGGATGCCTAACTGTTGCCAAATTAACAGCAGTCTATGTAGTAAGCGTTTTGATTACAGCCTTTTTCTCACCACTGAGTTTAGAACTGTCATCAGAGGTCTTAATTTTATTTTCTCCACCTCAGGAGATGCCAGAAAATGTACAGGACATTCAACATACATATGGGACTGCTAGGAGAATTAAAGAGGAAGAAGGGGCTGTGGTGCTTTTTAGTATGCTAATGACACTTAGCTTTCTATCTTCATTTCTCCAATCCATCCAGTGGCGTTGAATGCCCAGCCTAGTGTCTGAGTGTGGGGCATGGATGAGAGATAGCTGTTGGAAGGTTAATCCACATAAAACAGAAGTTGTCTCCTTGGATTTGAGTGGTGTGTAGATCGCAGAATGTGATCAAGCCATTGCAACCATATTTTGCTTATGTCTGTGTGTGCTTAAATCTAATAAACTCCCACTCTCCTCTATGAGCCAGGATGGGAGTTGAGGTAGGGGGTTCCCAGAGTCTTTGGCCCCTGGAGCCCTATTTCTGGATTCCTTGTTGCTGTCTGTACTTTCCTTGGCTTAGGTTTTCCTTTTACCCCAAATCGTTCTTTTCTCACACCCCCCTCTCCTATTCCTCTCTCCACTCTCCCTCTCTCTGCTTTTCCAGTCTCGGCTTTTTCTCTCCCTGCCCCGCACTCCCCCCCTTCCCCCACTCTCTTCCCCTTCTTTCTTTCCCACCCTCCCCGGCTGACAGTATTTACTGTCTTTGAAGATATGGTCGCCAGGCAATTACTGATTAGGGCCTGGAAAAACAGTTTCGAGAAAAGCAATAAATTAAGAAAAGAAGGATCAGGCCCAAAGATTGAAAAGTTTGTGCCCGCATGAAGCAACCTTGTTTAAAGTCATGGCCCCTCCTAAATAAGATTTTAAAGGAGGGGAAAAAGGAAAAGGGGAAAGTGAATGAAGACAGGCCCTTCAAGGGTTGAGTCAAAGCTCTTGATCCCTGGTGGGTGGAAATTTGGAGACGGCTTTTAAGACTGGTCCACCCTGAAATTTTTGTTAAGACTGACTGAGCACATAGGGAAAATCCTGACACTGCTACCGCAGCCAGCTGCCTCCCTGTGGGGAGGCCAGGCACCCTCTGCTTCCCCAACAGTGGCACATTTTGGACACCGATGGGTGGGGAAGGTTTATGGTTTGTGTGGACTTTGAAGGAGGGGCGTTTGGACAGAATTTGTTAGATACATATACCACTTACTCTTTGATGAGAACCTGCTTGGCCCTCTCGCTGGAGTTAAGAACTAACAGGGGTTTAATGAGACAAAGACTTTGTTCCCTTTTGCAGAATACTTTCTTAGATGTGGAAGAGGAGAAATAAAAAGCAATTTGGCTAAATGAATTTGAGAGGAGAAGGGTTTTGGTGAATTAATGTTTTAAGAGAATTAAAATTGTTAGTTGATTTTGCTAACAGGGTTCTATGGAAAATGCCTCCTGTCGCATCCTGGGAACCAGTAGAGATTTCAGCAAGCTACCGGATAGTGGCTCTTAAGGCATCTGAAGAATTGGAGTGGCCCACATGGACTATAGAAATTCTGGCAATTGTAGAGAAACACTGGGAGGTGTGGGCCAAGAATAAAATAGGACGTGATAAAACTGAGGCAGAAATCCTATTTACAGGCCCTGATCCCCCACCCCAGAAGCAGTACAGGTATCCAAAGGAGGCAGAAGCCAGCCTGAAATAAACAATTGATGGGCTTTTAAGAGTTTTAGTGGAGCAGTCAAGCCCCAATAATGCTGTTCTCTGGCTGGTACTTGAAAGGGATGGCAAGACCTGGAGGCTGGTAGTTGATTCATTCCCCTCCTCCTTTAATTGGTTGACATCACTGATTATCCCTATAGTGGATTTCATCAGTGCTTTCTTTGCTATCCCTTTGCATTGGGACAGCTATTACAAATCTGGTTTTCCCTTTCAAGGGAAGCAGTTGTTTTTTGCTAGGGTCTCCCTGTAATCAAGATGTGGGATGGGATGCCTGAAAGAGACAGTCTGATTTCTTATGTGGATGACATCCTGATTTGTACTCAGACAAGAGAAGAGAATGTGGAACAGGGGCAGCTCCAGGCCCCAGCACGCCAAGCGCGTGCTTGGGGTGGCATGCCACGGGGGGGCGCTCTGCCGGTCACTAGAAGGGTGGCAGGCGGCTCCGGTGGACCTCCCACAGGCGTGCCTGCGGAGGATCCACTGGTCCCGCGGCTCTGGAGGACCACCCGCAGGCACGCCTGCGGGAGGTCCACCGGAGCCACCTGCCGCCCTCCTGGCGACCGGCAGAGTGCCCCCCGTGGAATGCTGCCCTGCTGGGGTGGCGAAATGTCTAGAGCTGCCCCTGATGTGGAAGTATTGGATAGAGTGTTACAAAAGAGTCAGAAAACGGGGTTTAAAGTAAGCCCAAAGAAAGCCCAGTTGTGTTCCCAGCAAGTGAATTATTTTGGGGCAGGTTTTTGTCATTTCAACTTGGTCAGGAAATTCTGGACATCATTTTCAGATGGTCTGGCTACCATGATCCGTGAATTTGTTGCCTCAGGACTGCATTACTGCAGTGCATTATGGATGATGCAATACTTTAAATCTGTGCCAAAACTTAATCTGGTACAGACTGCAGCATGCTCACTAAGCAGCACCTCTCAGTTGTGGGCACATCTTCCCAGTGCTTCAAGATCTGTATTTGATGCCTGTTGGTTTCCAGGAATGTTTAAGGTACTGATTCTGAGTTATAAAGCACCAATGGCTTGAGACCTGCCTATCTGAGCGACCGCTTCACCATAATGTCACATTCTGCCACGGTTAAAATCAGCAGAGACCTCTGAGTTTGATCCCGCTCATGAGACAGAGGGGGACTTCTGGCAGAGCATTCTCTGCAAGATCTCTTTTCCTAGGATTGCTCTGCTACTCAAGGTCTGGAATTACCTGAATTTGTTGATGTTCCAGAAATGCTAAAAGGGCCATCAGTAGAAGGAGGAGGCATCTGAGGATTTCTGTCTAGTGGGAAAATGGGCAAAGAGGCTTTAAGGAATATTGGTCACATGATTGATCAAATCCTATGTGGTCGAGTGGGAATAAGTGCTACTCCTTTTCTTTGTGTATTGTATGGTCTTCTGCTTAAATGGACTTTGAATGGGAAAATCTGTGAAGCTGAGTTTATATAAAACTGAAAACTAACTAAATGAAGAGGATAGCTCAGTAAACAGTTACATTCTGCTTGCGAAAGTGAAGGACTTCCTGAATTGTTCTGTTAACAGCTGAGTGACTTTTTAGTGTGTATACTCAGTATGCATTTCACTTGTCTGACCCAAAAGAATGGGTGACTGTGTGGTACATACTGAGTGGGATTGGATAGATTGGTGGAGTTAGTGGATCCCCTGCTCTTATTGTCATCACCAATGGGATATATTTAGGCATTTCCCACAATGTTGTATCTCCACTATGTCTTTGCTATTAAAGTTAAAATTGTTTTTCTTATCCATACTTGTTACTACCCAACAGTGGAGCCACTGATTAAATTTCCTTAATAATAAATATATTTCAAGAAATCAAGTTCAAGTCTATGGCGGTCTGGCAGGGATAATATACTGCAAAAGTAGCTGTGAAAACTAGTTTTGTAGTTTTGAAAGAGGTCTCTCTGAGGTGTCAGGCTTAGATTAGCCATTAACATTATTTTTTTTATATTACAGTAGCTCCTAAAAGGCCTTCCCTGAGGTCATTCCCCCATCATAGTGTGGGCTTTATACATACATATATGCATACACACACATGTACATGTCCCAGCTCTGGTCTTTTTACACACAGACACACCTGACCTAACGAGCTTACAATCTAAGTAGATATGACAACGGGTGGAAGAAAAGAAGCATTATTTTTCTGTTGCTTGGGCAAAGTCACACAGGGAGTCTGTGGTAGGGCTGCGAGAGGAACTCTGAGTCACAGTCCAGTGCCTTAACAAGACCACGCTCCAATGAAAGTTTTCTTCCTCTTTTTTTGTTCTAATCATTAGAAGAATGCTGACTTACCCTATGCTTGTATATCAGTATTGGTCCTGTTACTTTTTAATATTCCTGATATTATGCTACTGTTGGTCAAACAAGATTCAATAAAAAGAAATAAAAATAACAACCCTGTCCCCCCTCAAAGAAACAACCCACATGTGACTACCTCACCTGCACTAAATGCATTTGGTAATTACTACAGATGGGTATGTATTTTTGACAGTACACTTTTAAGGCTCTTCAGCTGGTGCAGAAAGAGGATGGCTTCCATTATGGGAAGAAACATTAAGTGCACTATAAAAATGATCTGAAATCCCATAAGGCGGGAGGGAAATAACAGGAACTCTGCCAATCAGATAATGAAGCTGTGGGTGATGGAAAATATCAATAAAGAGTCAACAAAAGCTGATCTAAGCAGTGAGCTAATATGCTCCTGTTTAATAGCATTAGACTTTTTTCCTTTCAAGCGGCACCGCAAGATAAATAGGCCTCAATGTGATCTTCTATTAAGGTAATTTTAATCTGGTGGGAATGTTCTCTTGTGTTGAAATGTCTATTTTGTCTTTAAAATCCCTCACTCTGTGAGAAATTTGAAAAAGAGAGTAACTGCTTATACAAGTTTTACGTATAAATAATATGTTATGCCCTTGTATTCCCTCTAATACCTTTGCAGCAGCCAAAACATGTGCCAAGTTTTTTTAAAAAAAATCATTCTTAGTCATTTAATTACTAATGGAAGCCAAATCAGTTTACTGAGAATTAAATATGGTTTGGAAATCACTTGAATACAAATGGAAAAGAGCCATGGCCACAAACCTGCAACTCCTGCATTTGGGCTGGGGTGAGGAAGAGGTATCATACCACATAGGTCTCTAATGTTTCTGGTTCCAGACAAAAGCAAAGCACTGAGAACCACATTTTGGTTCCAGTTTAGATAGGGCCTATCTTAGGTAGCACCCATTCTTGTGATATTTACCTAACATCAGTAGTAAGGCTCCATTTTTATCTCCAAAAGATTCCCCATCCCCATCTGCCTTCACTGCTCTCCCCTCCCTTGTAGATGCATCTCCCACAGAACCTTTCTTGCTGCCTGAGGAGAGGATGAAGAGTCATGGATTGTATGGAGGGAGCAGAAAATGAAAATATCTTCCTTCCATGCTGATCCAAAGGGGATCATTTCTCCCATTAACCACTAGTAGTCCCTGTACTTCCACCCCTCTTTGCATGGACTAAAACGCCTCCCTGTGAGTTCTTCCTTCCTGCATGGTCTTAAGGAGCTGCCTGAACACTCCCCAGACCCCCATATCACTTGTTTTAGGAGCATAAGCCCTCAAAGGTTGCAGAATTCTGGGTGTGGAATGGATCAGCCTTGAGGAAGGGCAGCCAAGTGCATAAGGGAGGAAGAAGGGAACGCACACTTATTTGGTGGCCAAACAGGTGGAGCTACTTGGATGGGAGGGAAGGACTGTGTAAAGAGAGAGTCATTGCATCCATAGGATGTTAGCTATTCACTTTCACTATTCACTTTCATGGCTCCTAATGGAGGCTGAGTGGAGGGGGCCAGGGACTGATCCTCAGCTGCTTATGGAATCTGAGCTCCTTCAAATCCATCAGGCTAAAAATCCCCCCACAGGTAAATAAGGAAGAATAGTAATCTGCACCTTATGAATGTCTCTCTCTTTTCTTCCTTATTTACCTGTGGGGGGATTTTTAGCCTGATGGATTTGAAGGAGCTCAGATTCCAGTGATGACTAGGATTAAAGACCCTGAATAGTACAGCATAAGCACTCTTACTGAAAGGCAACACACATTCTCACTGCCACTTCTTTTATCATCCTTCAAGGGCCAGATGTGGTGGATAGGTGGGTCACAGTCTCAGACTACACCTCTCCAAAAAGAGAGAAATTGGTCAGTCATATAGAAAGCTGTCTCAAAGTGGCCCTAAAGTATCTGTAGAAGCCTCCAGAACTCCCATGGAAGCTACTTGAGGACAGGATTATATCCATAATGTATACCTGCAAGGGACAAAAAAGTTAATGTTGGCACAGGAATCTTATCTATAAATTTTGGGTTTAAAAACTTTAAATTTAATGGTGCATTAACTCGGTAAGTAAGGTTTTAGATAAGCAATATGTTTCAGAGGCTAACGGTATCTTAATCTCAAAGGCTCATAAATGGAGCAGTCTCACTTCTATTTGTTCAAACATTACTCTGAATTGAGCGACGGTGTCCCAGACTTGTTGATTCGTATATCAAAGTCTAACTTGGAGATGAAGGTTTATAACTGAAGGCAAGTTCACTTGCTAACAAATTGGCTGAATCCTAAGTATCCTGCAAACTGATTTCAGATTTGGATAATGATGGTTAATAGACAGACAGGCTGGACTAGCAGGGGATAAAAGGGGGGAAAAATCCTAGCAGGACTAGAGAAGTCAGTTTGTTGTAACTTTAAAGAGATATTCTCTGTTCTGCCTCTGGAGTGTCTGACAGATGATGAGAGAGTCTCTATGAGAATCCCTGCATCTTGCATAGTTTGTAAATAAACATACCATTATTTCTGTAACAATTTGATGAGCATGATTTATTTTCCGAGAGTTTTTGAACTGACTTATGGAACTGGTTATTAAGGCAATCCATGATGATATAGATCAAGTGTAATAAGTCTCAGTTCTCCATTGCACTCATCATCAGCTCTCATTATGATAGGTTTATCATTGAAGCCTGCTTATTGCTACACTTGCTTTTAAACTGTAAGGGCTTTGTGGCAGAGATGTTACATTTGGCACTGACACCAACCTGTAGAACCATGTATATGATAAACCCCAGCAGATGTTAAATTATTTGCTCTTTCTAGAAATAACTCCTATCATAACCTAGTCCCAGATTTGGACCTTAGCGTCCAAAATATGGGGGTTAGCATGAAAACCTTCAAGCTTAGTTACCAGCTTGGACTTGGTAAAGCTGCCACCACCCAAAAAATTAGAGTGTTTTGGGGCACTCTGGTCCCCCCAAAAACCTTCCCTGGGGACCTCAAGACCCAAATCCCTTGAGTCTCACAACAAAGGGAAATAAACCTTTTCCCTTACCCCCTCCAGGTGTTCCTGGAGAGAGACACCGAAGCAAGCTCCATGAATCTAAACAGAGGGACTCCACCCTCCCCGTTCCCAGCCTTGGAAAACAGAAGTACCAAGAGTTAATCTCTCTTTCCCCCCTCACCCAGAGGGAATGCAAAGTCAGGCTAGTAAATCTCACGCACACAGATTTCCCCCTGACTTCTTCCTCCCACCAATTCCCTGGTGAGTACAGACTCAAATTCCCTGGAGTTCCCCACCAAAGAAAAACTCCAACAGGTCTTAAAAAGAAAGCTTTATATAAAAAGAAAGAAAAATACATAAAAATGGTCTCTCTGTATTAAGGTGACAAATACAGGGTCAATTGCTTAAAAGAATATTGAATAAACAGCCTTATTTAAAAAGAATACAATTTAAAGCACTCCAGCAACTATAGACATGTAAATACAAAAAAAAACCCCATATAACTCACTATCTGATCTTTTTGTACTTACAACTGGGAAACAGAAGATTAGAAAGCAGGAAATAGAAAAATCCTTCTCTTAGCTGAGAGAGAGGCAGACAGAAGACCAAGAACAAAGGACTTACCCACAAACTTCCCTCCACACAGAGTTAAAAAAATCCTGTTTCTTGATTGGTCCTCTGGTCAGGTGCTTCAGGTTACTTTTTTTCCAGGTGAAAGAGACATTAACCCTTAGCTATCTGTTTATAACAACTCCATATTCCCAGAGGATGAAAATTGACACCCTTGATCAATAACTTCCTTAGTTTTTCCCAGCCAGTGTATTTGGAATGATGTACCCTCTCTTTGTTTTCATCTAGTGTAGCTTTCCTCTGCTTACTCAGGGAGTTAGAAAGGGTGTAATGGAGATAAAATTGCACAGCTGACTGTGGCCTGGTCTACACTATGGGTTTATATTGAATTTAGCAGCCTTAAACCGAATTAACCCTGCACCCGTCCACACAATGAAAGCCTTTATATCGATAAGTGCTCTTAATATTGATATCTGTACTCCTCCCCAACGAGGGGAGTAGCGCTCAAATCGGTATTGCCATTTCGGAATAGGGTTAATGTGGCCACAATTCAATGGTATTAGCCTCCGGGAGCTGTCCTACAGTGCACCATTGTGACCGCTCTGGACAGCAATCTGGAGTCGGATGCACTGGCCAGGTAGACAGGAAAAGCCCTGCAAACTTTTGAATTTCATTTCCTGTTTGCCCAGCGTCGACAGCTGACCAGCACAGGTGACCACGCAGAGCTCGTCAGCACAGGTAACTATGCAGTCAGAGAATCGAAAAAGAGCTCCAGCTTGGACCGCACGGGAGGTACTGGATCTGATCGCTATATGGGGAGAGGATTCCGTGCTAACAAAACTCCGTTCCAAAAGATGAAATGAAAAAAACATTTGAAAAAATTTCCAAGGCCATGATGGAGAGAGGCCATACCAGGGACTCAGTACAGTGCTGTGTGAAAGTTAAGGAGCTCAGCAAGCCTACCAGAAAACCAGAGAAGCAAACGGAAGGGCAGGGGCAGGGCTGCAAACATGCCATTTCTACACTGAGCTGCATGCAATTCTAGGGGGGGTCCGCCACCACTACACCACCTCTGTCCATGGATTCCAAGATGGGGGTAATCTTAGCCTTGTCTGAGGATTCTGCAGACAGGGAAGATGAGGAGGAGGAAAAGGAGGACAAGCTTGCAGAGAGCATAGAGCACTCCGTTCTCCCCAACAGCGAGGAGCTTTTTCTCAGCCTGACAGAAGTATCCTCCCAGCCTTCCCAAGCCGCTATCCCAGACAATGAAGCCAGGGAAGGGACCTCTGGTGAGTGCACCTTTGTAAATATAAAACATGGTTTAAAAGCAAGCTTTTTTTAATGATTAATTTGCCCTGAGGACTTGGGATGCATTCGCGGCCGGTACAGTTACTGGAAAAGTCTGTTAACAAGTCTGGGGATGGAGTGGACATCCTCCAGGGACATCGACATGAAGCTCTCCTGGAGGTACTCCAAAAGCCTTTGCAGAAGGTTTCTGGGCAGGGCAGCCTTATTCCGTCCTCCATGGTAGGACAGTTGACCACGCCATGCATGTAGCAAGTAATCTGGTATCATTGCATGACAAAGCCTAGCTGCGTATGGTCCCGGTGTTTGCTGGCATTCAAGCAACATCCGTTCTTTATCTCGCTGTGTTATCCTCAGGAGAGTGATATTGTTCATGGTAACCTGGTTGAAATACAGGAATTTAATTAAGGATACAGAGATGGTTGGGCTGTTTGCCTGTGGCTTAAAAGAAATCCTTCCCTGCATTTAGCCAAGCAGGGGGAGGATGGGGGTGTGATTGGCGCTGAGCTTTTTCGCGTTTGGCTAGCTGGGATCTTCCCTGCTACCAGCCATGTGGTGGGAGGGAGGGTGGCTAGCAGCGATCTTCCATGATAACAGCCACGCGGTGGGGGGAGGGGTAAAGCAATCATCCCAGAGAATTGGATGGGGGCAGTTCTGGTGCTGCACATTAACAGGAAAGAAGCAGCACTCAATGGGCTTTGCTTGCTATTTGGGAAGGAAGGGCGCTGGATATATGAAGGCTGCAGAAGCCGAAAGACAATGGCTTACCATGGCCGCTTGCAAGCCGAATTCTGATGCCCGGACCTGCGTCTGTGATCTCTAACACCAAAGCCGCAGGCACTCAATATTAAGATGCAAAATGCAACCTTGTAGTGAGATCACATGTGCTACGTAAGGTGAATAGTGTTGTTCACCGAGAAAGAATATAACCATTGTTCTGTAAAATGTATCTTTTAAAATACTTTTCTCCCTTTTTCCCCTTCCTCCTACAGCTTCAAATTTGTCAAGTCTCCCTCCTCTGTCAAGTTCCTCCATCAAGTTCCTCCGTCCCGAAAGCTATCTCAGATAAGGCAGTGGAAAAAAAAGATGCTAGACGAATGTTCCGAAATGTTCTTGGCAATCATGGAAGTGACCCGCAATGAAAAAGCTCATCTGAATGAGTGGAAGGATGTGGTATCAAAGTACAGGAAAGATGCCAGTGACCGTGAAGATAGGCGGGACGAACGTGAGGACAAGAGGGACTAACGTGAGGAGAGGAGGGACGCTCGAGATGAGAGGTGGTGGCAGAAAGATCAGAGGTGTCAGCAGGAAGATCAGTGGTGGTGGGATGCAACTCTGGGCCTGCTACGTGATCAAACTTACATGCTCCGGCATCTGGTGGAGCTTCAGGAATGGCAGTAGGATCACAAAGTGCTGCTGCAGCCCCTGTATAACCACCCTCCCAGCTCACCATGTTCCTTAGCCTCCTCACCCACCAGACGACTAAGAACGCTTGGTGGGAGGCTCTGTGCACCCACCCATTCCACCCCAGTGGACAGCCCAACTGAAAGGATGTCATTATTTTGAAATTTTTTTAGTGGCCTTTTCCTTCCCTCCTATCCTCCTACCAAACCCCACCCGGGCTACCTGATCAGTTCTCTCTCTCTTTTTATAATGACTTAATAAAGAATACATGATTTTTAAATGGGAGTGACTTTATTTCCTTAGGAAGCAAGTGGTAATCGAAGGGGGAGGGTAGATGGCTTACGGGGAATAAGTCAATCAAGGGGAGAGAGGTTCATCAAGGAGAAACAAACACAACAGTCACACCGTACCCTGGCCCGTGATGAAACTGGTTTTCAAAGCTTCTCTGATGCGCCCCGCTTACTGGTGTGCTCTTCTAATCGCCCTGGTGTCTGGCTGCACGTAATCAGTGGCCAGGTGATTTGCCTCAGCCTCCCACCTCACCATAAAGGTTTCCCCCTTACTCTCACAGAGATTGTGGAGCACACAGCAAGCAGCAATAACAAAGGGGGCATTGGTTTGGCTGAGGTCTGTGAGAGTCAGTAATGTGCGCTAGCGCACCTTCAAACAGCCAAATGCACATTCTACCACCATTATGCACTTGCTCAGCCTGTCCAGGCTGCCTGTGTATGGCTTCATGAGCCATGGCATCAAGGGGTAGGCTAGGTCCACCAGGATAACTACAGGCATTTCAACATCCCCAATTGTTAATTTCTGGTCTGGGAAGTAATTCCCTTCCTGCAGCTGTTTAAACAGAGTAGTTTTCCTGAAGACGCGGGCGTCATGAACCCTTCCCGGCCATCCCACGTGGATGTTGGTGAAACGTCCCTTGTGATCCACCAGTGCTTGCAGCACCATGGAAAAGTATCCCTTGCGGTTTATGTACTGGGTGCCCTGGTGCTCCGGTGCCAAGATAGGGATATGGGTTCCATCTATCGCCCCATCACAGTTAGGGAATCCCATTGCAGCAAAGCCATCCACTATGACCTGTGCATTTCCCAGAGTCACAACCTTTTGTAGCAGCAGCTTAATGATTGCTTTGGCTACTTGCATCACAGCAGCCTCCACAGTAGATCTGCCCACTCCAAATTGATTCCTAACTGACCAGTAGCTGTCTGGCATTGCAAGCTTCCAGAGGGCTGTTGCCACTTGCTTCTCAACTGTAAGGGCTGCTCTCATCTTGGTATTCTGGCATTTCAGGGCAGGGGAAAGCAAGTCACAAAGTTCCATGAAAGTGCCCTTACACATGTGAAAGTTTCGCAGCCACTGGGAATCGTTCCACACCTGCAACACTATGCGGTCCCACCAGTCTGTGCTTGTTTCCCCGGCCCAAAATCAGCGTTCCATGGCTAGAACCTGCCCCATTACCAGCATGATCTCCAAAGCGCAGGGGCCTGCGGTTTGAGAGAATTCTGTGTCCCTGTCCTCATCACTCTCATTGCTGCGCTGTCGTGGTTGCCTCCTCCTTGCCTGGTTTTGCAAGTCCTGGTTCAGCATAGACTGCACGAGAATGCGCAAGGTGTTTACAATGTCCATGATTGCTGTCTTGAGCTGAGCAGGCTCCATGCTTGCCGTGCTATGGCATCTGCACAGTTCACCCAGGAAAAAAGGTGCAAAATGGTTGTGTGCTATTGCACAGAGGGAGGGGTGAGGCTGTACCCAGAACCACCCACGACAATGGTTTTTGCCCCATCAGACACTGGGATCTCAACCCAGAATTCCAATGGGTGGGGGAGACTGCGGGAACTATGGGATAGCTATGGGATAGCTACCCACAGTGCAACTCTCCGGAAATCGACACTGGCCTCGGTACATGGATGCACACCGCCGAATTAATGTGCTTAGTGTGGCCACGTGCACGCTACTTTATACATCTGTTTTTAAAAACTGGTTCCTATAAAATTGGAATAATCCCATAGTGTAGACATACCCTGAATAGTCTCAGTCTGACTAGTTTATAAAATTGGTTTGCCATTTATTTTTGTCATTTATGGTGAAATCCTGATACCTCCTTAAAGTTAAAGTTAAAAGACTTTTCCCAGGTGACCAATGTGGGATTGAGAAGAAGGAATCCCTTGCCAACCTGGAGGTAGTTTGACGTTCTTAAGCAGTTATGGTTAGGCTTACCATGGAAGAACTGGGGGGGTGTTGGCCCTAGAAGAGCAGTTTATATATTGAAATAACATATTCCCAAACTTTTTGTTTGTTTCTCTTGTCACTTTAAAGATTGCAAGGTCTTTGGGGGCAGGGAATGTTTCTTCCTATATGCTTGGAAAGAGATTGGAGCAATTACAATACAAATAATAAATACTAACAAACTACTAAAACTATTTTGTCAGTGGCTTGAAGTCATCAATTTTTGAAAAATATCAATAATTAATGGACAGTCATAGAAAAACTCATTGGCTGACACAGCTTTAATTTATTGCAATAAAAATAATTGTAAGATAGAAAAAAAAAGAGACATTTTAATGGAACCATCAGATATGGCCTCTTTAAAGGCCTATATTCTATTTTCCTGCTTGAGGCAGTAACTAAACATTGATGGAACACACATGGTGTTTTGAAAGCTGGGAATGCGATGTAAGGTAGCAATTTTCATCTTCTAGTGCAGCTGCAATCTGGAGTAACCATGAATAAATCAAAGCTGGAAGGCTTGAAGTTGCTATTGAGATATATATTACTATTTCTTTTTGACTGCAGTCTACTCTGATTTATATTGAGAAAACGTATCATGGCATTTATTGTTTCAGGTGAAAAATTAGTTATTTTCTAAATTCTAGGGATATGTTATAGAATCAGAAGTTATACTGTATTGGGCCCATCTCCATGCAAGTGCAGCTTTGTTCCCTACTGAAGTTTTGTGCAGTTTGGTTTTAAATATCCCATCCCTCCAAATATGGGGCTCCATCATTTCCCTAGAGATGCTATTCCACAGCCAAATAGGTCTCACCATCAGGACTATTTTCCAGGTATTTCTAGATTTTCATTTCTTTTATTTGACTCAGTTACTCCTAGTTATACTCCCTTTTACTATCTTAAAGAATGAACCCCCCTTTAAGGTAGAGGTTTGAAACTGGAGCAGAAGACAAGAGCCTTAGCATTAAGTGTTGATTTCTTGAGAATGGGCCATGCTATTGCCAGTTTAAGAGTGGATTGTAGTGTAAGGAAGGTAATAATTAACTCTGTCCCTAGCATACCCAATTGCGGTTGCTAGTTTGTTCCCACTTTTCTTACCACTTTTCTGGAGGCAGGAATTCATGCAGGATTCACTCTATCACACAGATCTCCCCCAACGCTTTTATTAGCATGTGCTATCTTTGCAAAGAACTGTCAATGGGAGTACAGTGTAAGCCCCAGATGCCTAAAAGGAACTTTACCTCCATCAGTCACAGTTTTTACTGCCTCTCCAGCCTCAGCGCCTTAGTCCTGGATTAAGACTTCCTTCCTGCAGTGTTCTATTCATAATCTGGGAACAGCTCATAGAGACCGCAACTCAGGCTGCTTCCTGGGCCTATCTCCCAGCTCTAAGAACAGACTCTTGGCCTGCTATGTTCCTGCAGAAGCATGTGCTGTCTTCTGCAGCCCATGCCGTTCCTTCTTGTATGTCATTCCTTTATTCTAGCCAGAGGAGAGCTGGCAGCAGAAAGAAGGGGCAGGATTACCTGTCAGCTCTCTAGCCAAACTAGGTTGTGAGGGAGGGAGAAGCCAGCTTCTCCAGTCCACCCAGTCACAGGCTTTTGGGGCTCCAAGGGTGGAGCTAGCCTTCACATCACTGTAGCTGATCTGTGGAGTAGGGGTTCCACAGCAATTCTCAGTAGGTTTTCACAGCAGCCAAGACAAGCATAGTTCCATTTTTCAGGGAGGAGGGGAAAGGGCTTCCATTAGGTCGAGGGACTTCCCTCAGTATTTGGGTAAAGGCTGAAATGGAGTCTTGATGAAACTGCTATAAGGTAGGTGCAAAGCTGGTTTCAAAAACACATGCTCAGAGTAGTTATCAGTGGTTCACTGTCAAACTGGGATGTACATAGTGGAGACCTGCAGGGATCAATCCTGAGGCTGGTGTTAGTTAACATTTTCATCAATAACTTGGATAATGGAGTGGACAGTTTGCTTATAAAATTAGCAGATGACACCCACTTAGCATTTTGGAGGACAGAATCAGAATTCAAAAGGACTGTAACAAACTGGAGAACTGATCTACAATCGACAAGATGAAAGTCAATAAAAATAAGTGCAATGTACACTCTTAGGAAGGAAAAATCAGATGCACAAATACAAAACGGGGAATAACTGGAAAGGCAGTAGTACTGCTGAAGAGGATTGGGGTGCTCTAGTGGATCACAAATTGAATATGAACCAAAAGTGTGATGCACTTGCAAAAAAAGGCAAATATTCTGGGGTGTATAAATAGGAGTGCCCTTTATGTAAGGAATGGGAAGTAATTGCCCCACTTGCCTCAGCACTGGCGAGGCCTCAGCTGGAGTTCTGTGCACCACTTTTTAAGAAAGATGTGGACATATTGGACAGAATCTAGAGGAGAGAATCAAAAATAATAAAAGGTTTATAAAATCAGACCTATGAGGAAAGCGTTAAAAAATTGGGCATGTTTAGTCTTGTGAAAAGAAGACTCGTGGGGTGGGGGGAAGGAACTTGATAACAGTCTTCAAATATGTTAAGGGCTGTTACAAAGAGGATGGTGACCGATTTATTCTTCATGTCCACTGATGGTAGGAAAAGACGTAAACGGCTTACTCTGCAGCAAGGGTGGTTTAGATTACATATAAAGAAAAACTATCTAACTCTCAGGGTAGTTAAACTCTGAAATAGTCTTCTACAGCAAACTGTGTAATCTCCATCACTGTTTTTTAAATACTGGTTAGACAAACACCTGTCAGGGATGGTCTAGGTATACTTGTTCCTGCTCAGTGCAGGAGACTGGACAAGATGGCCTGTTGAGGTCCCTTCCAGCTACATTTCTCTGATTCTATAAATCCTAATTGATGGAATCTGATCCTCATGAGGACCCTTAAGCAGGTGGGTATCCCCCTTGACCCCAGTGGGACTGCTCATTTGTTTAAAATTAGAAATGTGCTAAATTCCTTACTGAATAGGGGCCCATGTGAGCATAGAAAAAACCTACCAGTCCTGACTAGGAGTGGTTCCTGCCTGTTAGGCCTAATGATTGGCACTGGGATAAACACCTGTCAGGGATGTCTAGATAACACTTAGCTTTGCCCAGAGTGCAGGGGACTGGATTACAATCAGTCCTACGATTCCATGATTCTGTGATTGTGAGGAATCCTGATGTGATGGGCTGGGTCACAGAAACCCCCTTGGGATTGCCATCTGATGTTCTGAGACTACCGCTGAGCCCGTTTTCCCTGGCAGCTTGGGACTTCAGTACCCTGTCTTGTTGAGCCAGACACGCTAGCCTGCTATAAACACAACAAGCCCATGTCCCCCACAAGCTGCAGGCTTACCTGAAAACAGTTTAAGAAGTGCTTCTGTCTCTAGCACCCTACACCCAGTTCCCAATGGGATCCAACCCCCCAATAAATCCATTTTACTCTGTATAAAGCTTATACAGGGTAAACTGATGAATTGTCCGCTCTTAATAACACTGATAGAGAGATATGCACAGCTGTTTGCTCCCCCAGGAATTAATTACTTACTCTGGGTCAATTAATAAGCAAAAAGTGATTTTATTAAGTATAAAAAGTAGGATTTAAGTGTGCCAGATAATGACAGACAGAACAAAGTAAATTACCAAGCAAAATAAAACAAATGCACGCAAGTTTAAGCCTAATAAACTGATTACAGATGAAATCTCACCCTGAGATATGTTTCAATAAGCTGCTTTCACAGACTAGACTTCTTTCTAGTCTGGGCCTAATCCTTTCCCCTGGTACAATCCTTGTTCCAACTCAGGTGATAGCTTGTAAGGTATCATTACAAATCTTATAATCTACTGAGTGTAGATTATACACTCATGGGGGATTTCTCATGACTGCAGCCTCCTTTGTTCTGTTCCACCCCCTTTTATAGCTTTGGCACAATGCAAGAATGTTTTGTCTCTCTGGGTCCTCACCCCTCCTTCTAAATGGAAAAGCACCAGGTTTAAGATGGATTCCAATACCAGGTGACATGGTCACATGTCCTGTGAGACCCCAAGCCTTCATTTTCCCTGCCTGACTGACAGGAAGGCTTGCAAGTAAACAGAGCCCTCTATAGCCAATTGTGCTAGTTAATGGTAGCCATCAAGATTCCAAACCACCATTAATGGCCCACACTTTGTATAATTACAATAGGACCTCAGAGTTATATTTCATATTTCTAGTTTCAGATACAAGAATGATACATACGTACAAATAGGATGAACACACTCAGTAGATTATAAGCTTTGTAATGATACCTTACGAGAGACCTTTTGCGTGAAGCATATTCCAGTTACATTATATTCACACTCATTAGCATATTTTCATAAAATCATACGGAGTGCAATGTCACACCTCCATTACTGCTACCTGTGCTGTATCTGTTCTATGGATAGAGGATTTCAGTCACCAAGGCTTTCCACCTGGCACCTTTCATGAATGCTAAAGCCACTTCATTTCTTAGAATTTTTCAATCTATAAGGGAGCAGGGGAGGAAATGGCTAAATATACTCTCTTCCAGCCTGACAGCAGATGTGCCATGTTTGAACCTGAGAGGATTTTATTTTTTTTAGCCAAGTTATAAATCCCTTGAAAAAATACTTTTTATTTATGTATCACTGTCATAAACAGATAGCTAAGGGTTAATGTCTCTTTCACCTGAAGCACCTGACCAGAGGACCAATCAGGAAACAGGATTTTTTCAACTTTGGGTGGAGGGAATTTTGTGTCTGAGGTCTTTGTTTTCTGGCTGCCTGCTTCCTCTGAGCTTTGGAGAAGTAGTTCTGCTTTCTAATCTTTTGTTTCTAAGTGTAAGGACAAAGAGATCAGATAGTAAGTTATATGGTTTCTTTTCTTTGGTATTTGCATGAATATAAGTGCTGGAGTGCTTTGATTTGTATTCTTTTTGAATAAGGCTGTTTATTCAATATTCTTTTAAGCAATTGCCCTGTGTTGTATCATCTTAATACAGAGAGACCATTTGTATGTATTTTTCTTTCTTTTTTATATAAAGCTTTCTTTTAAGACCTGTTGGAGTTTTTCTTTACTTCAGGGAAATTGAGTCTGTACTCACCAGGGAATTGGTGGGAGGAAGAAATCAGGGGAGATCGGTGTGTGTTGAATTGGCTAGCCTGATTTTGCATTCCCTCTGGGGGAATAGGAAAGTCCTTTTGGTTTCCAGGACCGGAAACGGAGAGGGGGAGTCACTCTGTTTGGATTCACAGAGCTTGTGTCTGTGTATCTCTCCAGGAGCACCTGGAGGGGGGAAGGGAAAAAGGATTATTTCCCTTTGTTGTGAGACTCAAGGGATTTGGGTCTTGGGGTCCCCAGGGAAGGTTTTTCAGGGGGACCAGAGTGCCCCAAAACACTCTAATTTTTTGGGTGGTGGCAGCAAGTACCAGGTCCAAGCTGGTAACTAAGCTTGGAGGTTTTCATGCTAACCCCCATATTTTGGATGCTAAGGTCCAGATCTGGAACTAAGGTTATGATATGGTGTGCAGTGGGTGGGATAGACAGAATCCAGAAGCCAGTAGAATTATTATATTTTTCTTTTCTCTGCTAAGAGCTTTTTAGCAGAGAGAAACAGTTGGTTTTAAAAGGGAACCAGAGAGAATTTTTTTTTCTGCTCTCTCTGGCAGTTTGTGGCTTGCATGTTAAGCAAGAAGCCATTACCAGACTGTTAAGAGTCTTTTGTCACACAATAGCACTCCCATTGAGAGTCACCTCAGCACTATATAAATGCAAATAAAGTGGTTTTTCAGGTTTACTTAACATTGAAGATTAGCTAAAGGCACTGTTGCTAGGCAGACTTCAGGAGGCAACAGAGAGCCTGCAGTTCAGAAGAGAAACACCGGAGGGCACCCCAACACAAGAAAACAGGAACCATGTCTACCAAGGCAAAAATTGAGGCCGAAGACCAATTCAGAGAAGCTGAACACAGGCGACAACTGGAAATAAAACAAAAAGAGATGGAGATAAAAGAAAAGGAAGAAAGCATCAAACTGGCAGCCTTCCAAAGAGAACAGGCAGCCAAAGAGGCAGCACACAAAAGAAAACTAGAAGAAGAAGAGGTGGCCTACCGAAGGAAACAAGCAGAAGAAGAGTTGGCCCACCGCCGAGAAATGGAAAAACAACAAAAAGAAATGGAAAAACAACAAAAAGAGAATGAAGAGAAGGAAAAACAGAGAAAACATGAACTGGAGTTGGCAAAAGCTGGGCTGCATGTGCCAGCCAACCCTAACAACCCGGCGCCAATTATTGCTCCACAGCACAGGAAATTTCCCACCTACAAGGCAGGTGATGACACCGAGGCCTTCTTGGAAAAATTTGAAAGAGCCTGTCTTGGGTACAGCATCCCCGAAGACCAGTACATGGTAGAATTGAGGCCACAGCTCAGTGGACCTTTAGCAGAGGTGGCAGCTGAAATGCCTAAGCGGCAAATGAATGACTATAAACTTTTTCAAACCAAGGCCAGATACAGGATGGGGATAACCCCAGATCATGCCCGTCGGCGCTTCAGAACCCAAAAGTGGAAACCAGAGGTGTCATTTCCCAAACACGCCTACTACATTGCAAAAAACTATGAGGCCTGGATAACAGGAAACAACATTCAAACCTTGGAAGAACTGAACCTCCTCATACAAATGGAGCAGTTCTTGGATGGTGTTCCTGAAGACATCACACGGTACATACAAGATGCAAAACCCAAAGATCTCGCTGAGGCGGGGGAGATTGGAGCCAAATGGATGGAACTAGCAGAAAGCAAGAAAGCTACTGTCAAGGGGAACGATTACCCCAGGGGGCACACAGACCATAAACCCTACAACCGAGGACAGCCAAAGACCCCACATACCACCCAAGTAAAGCCACAGACACCCTACCCTTCCACCTCACCAGTCTCCAGTAACTCACCTCGGCCCAGTGACCCATCAGATGGAAGATGCTTTAAGTGTAATGAACTGGGACATATCAAGGCCAACTGTCCAAAGAACACCATGCGAGTGCAATTCATTACACCCCCATCACACCAAAGATCCCCAGGCCCGGATGCCTCTCAAATACCCTTGGAGCGAAGGGAAAATTTGAGAGTGGGCGGAAAGAAGGTTACTGCGTGGAGAGACACGGGGGCACAAGTGTCAGCTATCCACCAATCCTTCGTTGACTCCAAATTCATCAACCCAAAGGCCAAAGTTACAATTTACCCCTTCATGTCACAAGCTGTAGACTTGCCTACAGCTCAACTGCCTGTTCAGTACAAAGGCTGGTCAGGAATGTGGACTTTTGCAGTCTATGACAATTATCCTATCCCCATGCTACTGGGGGAAGACTTGGCCAACCAGGTGAGGCGGGCCAAGATTGGGAATGGTTACACGTAGCCAAACCAGGCAAGCTTCCAGACCCATTCCTGTTCCTGAGCCGTCCACAGAGGCCCCGTCTGTGTTACCAGAGACCCAGACAGAGGTAGTGGACCCGGATTCCATGCCAACCACTGAAACAGCCACAACACCTCCAGTCCCAGGCCCGGAACTGGAACAGCAACCAGCACCAGCAAGTGCAACCACATCTTCAAACTCAACGCCAGAGGGCGCCAGCAAGCCCAAACTGGCAGAAGCAACAGACAGCCATACCCAAAAGGCTCAGCCAGAGCCTAAAATACCCTCAGGTGCACCAGCGGAGAGCGGTTCACCAGCAACGGAAACAACCCCATCACCTACATCGCTTCCAGAGGGATCAAGCCCAAGTCCACAGTCTGAGGAAGAACTGGTGACCCCAGCCTCAAGGGAACAGTTCCAGACTGAGCAGGAAGCAGATGACAGCCTTCAGAAAGCGTGGGCGGCGGCCCGGAGCACCCCACCGCCTCTCAGCTCTTCTAATCGATCCCGGTTTGTTATAGACCAAGGACTTTTATACAAGGAAATTCTTTCTGGTGGACACCGGGAAGAATGGCAACCGCAAAAACAGTTGGTGGTTCCAACTAAGTACCGGGGGAAGCTCTTAAGCTTAGCCCATGATCATCCCAGTGGCCATGCTGGGGTGAACAGAACCAAGGACCAGTTGGGGAAGTCCTTCCACTGGGAGGGGATGGACAAGGATGTTGCCAAGTATGTCCGGTCTTGTGAGGTATGCCAAAGAGTGGGTAAGCCTCAAGACCAGGTCAAGGCCCCTCTCCAGCCACTCCCCATAATTGAGGTCCCATTTCAGCGAGTAGCTGTGGATATTCTGGGCCCTTTCCCAAAAAAGACGCCCAGAGGAAAGCAGTACGTACTGACTTTAGTGGACTTTGCTACCTGATGGCCAGAAGCAGTAGCTCTAGGCAACACCAGGGCTAACACTGTGTGCCTGGCCCTAACAGACATCTTTGCCAGGGTAGGTTGGCCCTCCGACATCCTTACAGATTCAGGGTCTAATTTCCTGGCAGGGACCATGGAAAAACTGTGGGAAACTCATGGGGTGAATCACTTGGTTGCCACCCCATACCACCATCAAACCAATGGCCTGGTGGAAAGGTTCAATGGAACTTTGGGGGCCATGATACGAAAATTCATCAACGAATTCGCCAATAATTGGGACCTAGTGTTGCAGCAGTTGCTGTTTGCCTACAGGGCTGTACCACATCCCAGTTTAGGGTTTTCACCATTTGAACTTGTGTATGGTCACGAGGTTAAGGGGCCATTACAGTTGGTGAAGCAGCAATGGGAGGGGTTTACGCCTTCTCCAGGAACTAACATTCTGGACTTTGTAAGCAACCTACAAAGCACCCTCCAACACTCTTTAGCCCTTGCTAGAGAGAACCTAAAGGATGCTCAAGAAGAGCAAAAGGCCTGGTATGACAGACATGCCAGAGAACGTTCTTTCAGGGTAGGAGACCAGGTTATGGTCTTGAAGGCGCAACAGGCCCATAAGATGTAAGCATCATGGGAAGGGCCATTCACGGTCCAAGAGCGCCTGGGAACTGTAAACTACCTCATAGCATTTCCCAATTCCTCACTAAAGCCTAAAGTGTACCATGTTAATTCTCTCAAGCCTTTCTATTCCAGAGACTTACAGGTTTGTCAGTTTACAGTCCAGGGAGATGATGCTGAGTGGCCTGACGGTGTCTACTACGACAGGAAAAAAGACGGTGGCGTGGAAGAGGTGAACCTCTCAACCACCTTGGAACGTCTGCAGCGGCAACAAATTAAGGAGCTGTGCACTAGCTTCGCCCCATTGTTCTCAGCCACCCCAGGACGGACTGAACGGGCATACCACTCCATTGATACAGGTAATGCTCACCCAATCAGAACCCCACCCTACCGGGTGTCTCCTCATGCCCAAGCTGCTATAGAACGGGAGATCCAGAACATGCTACAGATGGGTATAATCCGCTCATCTACCAGTGCATGGGCATCTCCAGTGGTTCTGGTACCCAAACCAGATGGGGAAATACGCTTTTGCGTGGACTACCGTAAGCTAAATGCTGTAACTCGTCCGGACAACTATCCAATGCCACGCACCGATGAGCTATTGGAAAAGTTGGGACGTGCCCAGTTCATCTCTACAATAGACTTAACCAAGGGGTACTGGCAAGTACCGCTAGATGAACCTGCCAAGGAGAGGTCAGCATTCGTCACCCATGCGGGGGTGTATGAATTCAATGTCCTTCCTTTCGGCCTTCGAAATGCACCCGCCACCTTCCAGAGGCTGGTAGATGGTCTACTAGCTGGACTGGGAGAATTTGCAGTTGCCTACCTCGATGATGTGGCCATTTTTTCAGACTCCTGGCCCGAACACCTGCTACACCTGGAAAAGGTCTTTGAGCGCATCAGGCAGGCAGGGATTTGGGTCTTGGGGTCCCCAGGGAAGGTTTTTCAGGGGGACCAGAGTGCCCCAAAACACTCTAATTTTTTGGGTGGTGGCAGCAAGTACCAGGTCCAAGCTGGTAACTAAGCTTGGAGGTTTTCATGCTAACCCCCATATTTTGGACACTAAGGTCCAGATCTGGGACTAAGGTTATGATAATCACATTCTATCCAAAGATCAACAGATGTTCTAGAAAAAAATTATTTACAGCTCCCTTGTAAGATAAAGGTTGAAATGTTATCCCAATTCTGCACGAGGAGAAAGGGTATGGAGGTTAAATGATTCATCCGCTATCACATAGAAAGTGTGTTGAAGAGCCAGGATTAGAACTCTCACTCCCAACTCACAGTCCTTTGATCTTTGCCACTTAGCCTTTCCCATTATAAATAATTGTATACACTGGAAGTGCCTCCCTTATAGTGGAGCTGCAGCTCTGCTATAATGATTTTTGAAAAATAAAGCTGAAAAGGGCATTTGCTCTAGTATCAAGCTTTTTCAACCATTTTCTACTTTCAGCGACTGCTCTACAGAGAGACTTCACTGGACATATTAGATTCCTCTCTTTTAATTAGAACATTAATATTCCCACTATTTCTCTCGCTTCCAGCTCTGACTAGTTTTAATCCCCCGCCTCCAGTCACTTAGCAAAGAAAGTGAAGACTTAGTATCCAGATGAAGTTCTGTGTGAAAAGCTTTCTGAGTCACAAGAAAGAGGGCTGAGTGTTATACCTGTCAGATTTTTCATATGTACATATCCATGCAGGCAAATGTCACTATCTCTGAATCACAGTAGGACTTATTTGCTTTGCTTCTTTACTCCCCTCAGCAATATTATCCTGTATTTTGAAGTGGAGGGAATTATATAACACACTCATGTTAAAAATGGTTGCAGTGCAACAAAAGTTTACCTCTCCAATTTTTTTTTTAAATCAAGCTGTGAAAATGAACATGTTGCCTAGCAACATGATACTGCAAGCTTGAGCAACTGCTGAGTCCATTGAAATTGACAAGGGAGCCATAGATGAGTGACTGAGCTCCACTACTTAACAATTCTGGCAATGAAAGGGGGAGAGAGAGCAAGCAGAAAAAAAAATTGAAAATCAAGAAAGATGAACACGCACAATAAGAGCCTAAGAAAAGAAAGAGATGTCAATAGGGAGGAAATAGGAAAGGAAGAGAGAAAATACAAAGATTCAAAACAAAAAAATAAGGTGGATAGAATTAAATTGCAAAAAAAATAGCGGGGAATTTATTTTGGCTAGGTGATATATTCAACATGTGCATCTGAGTGTCTTAAAGAAAACTGTTGTATACAATATCACGTGTGAAATTACATGAATATGTAGGGATGTGGAGACAGACATTTGCAGATGTGGTTATGTCTTCACTCACTCATGATTCATGCTCAGACTTTTTGTTTACAGGTCAAAATGATTGTTTTACCAGTACAACCTTTCAATAATAAGTTGAACACACCGTAATGGAAGTCATTAACCTGCATAAAGATTCAAGTCTACCTCCTTTTCTGCAGTGTGTAAAGAGCATGGATGGGCCAAGCTGGCACAGCTAGTGTTTTCCTGTAGAGTTCTGGCTCCCATGTCTCTTCCCGGAGGCCACTAGCAGCTGGCCTCACCTAGAGCCGTCTGAAATAGGAACAGGTAAGTTATAGCAGTAGTTGATTAATACATTTCCAAAGCAACAAGTTGATGTAGAAAGTGAACCCCAGGCTTTAGTTATAGTCAAGACATGCACGGGGCAGCTTGAGGTTTGGGAAGTAAAGGTGGCCCAGTCCCAGGCAGACTTGTCATAACCAGACTGACTTAGCACTGGACTAATCCCACAGCGTAATCCACTGGGGGAACACAAAAGCTGTCTTTATTCCCCGCCATTCCTGAGCTGAGCTTCTGTTGTGTCTCTCTTGAATGTAGCTAATGATCTGGACCTGCCATTCTAAAGCACTTTGCAGGGTACGCTCACTGATTTGTACTCTGAAAATGTATGCAGCAATAATTATTAATACTTTAACTTCAACTTTTTTTCATGGTGCTTCTCATTCCAAAGGATTCCAAAGTGCTTTAGAAGTATAACAGAATGAAATATATACTGTTCCAAATTCTGTTTTCATTTATTCTGGTGTCAAGCAACAGCAGTTCCGGAGATTTTAACAGCTACTCCAGCCCTACACCAGTGTAAATGAAGGCACTGACTCGCTGTACCTTCACTGTACCTCACCAGCTTTGGATGTGCAAGGAATGTAGCACTGAGCCCTGGGTACATAGACATGGCTTCACATTCTCCTCAAAGATAGTAACCTCTGGTTGGAAAGTGTGACAACTGTCTAACAACAAAATAACTTAGCTGTTTATAATATACCATAATCCTTTGAGCGATGGTTGCAAAAACACGTTGTTAAGTAGTTGGCCTTCAAATAGTTTCCAGGATGTGTATTTTATTTCAGATGATTAATTACAACCATCTCTCTAGTCCTCCTAAAGAATGACATTTTAAAACACATCTGTTATCATTGGACTGACATTGGTTGAATATGTTGACATGTTTTATCATGGTAGGTAATTTTTTCGTTTTCTGTGGGTTCAATCTATACCTTCTGTTAGAGATGGAGTATATTATATGCCATTATGATCATACATTGCTGACTATTGCAGATGATTGTAAAAAGAAAAAAAGTGCACTGGTTCCCTTCGAATAGTATATCTACGTTAATACTATGATCCATAACCCTATATTATTTAAGAGATTATAGGTGATGTCCTAAGTTTTAAGAATATTTTCTTATTAATTTACTGAAACACTGACAATTAATTTAGGAAAAAAATGAGAACCAGACAGATACCAGAGGGCTCGGGAAAATGTTTGTGGTACCAGTTTTGACAAAAGTGAAAGAAGGTTTATCCTAGCAGTTACCATCTTAGGAAATCCATCATCATTCCCTGTTAAACAATGGAGCCAATATAAAAGAGGGGAGGGGAAATCTTTAAGCAGTGTGAGATTTCTTGCTTTCCTGCCAGCTATGTTAAAGATAGTATGTGAGCTCAGAGGGAGGAGGACAGCCACATCCTCATGCAGCTGGCCCTTGCCTACTAAACTTGTGTTATGATGCAGCATCTGAGCATAATGCTTTCTGCCATCTTTGGTTCGATAGGAGACTATGGCGTCCTGTTGAGTGATGAACTGGCCTCAGTTATCTATGCCTTTGTTACCTCCCATTTGGACTATGACAGTGTTCCCAAACTTCATTGCACTGCAACCCCCTTCTGACAACAAAAATTACTACATGAACCCTGGAGCGTGGACCAAAGCCTGAACTTGCCTGAGCCCCACTGTCCTGACTGAGAAAGCCAAAGCCCAAGCCCCACCGCTCCAGGAAGGTGGACCTAGTTGAAGCCCAAGTGTCCAACCTGAGCCCTGCCACCCAGGGCTGAAGCCCTTAGGCTTTGGCTTGAGCCCTGGGTAGTGGGGCTCAGGCTTCAGCCTCAGACCCCAGCAAGTCTAAACCATCCCTGGCAACCCCATTAAAAGGGGGTTGCAACCCACTTTGGGTCCCTACCCACAGTTTGAGAACTGCTGGACCATGGCAATGCAATATACCTGGGCGGAAAGCCCGATCCCTTAGGAAAGGCCAACTAGTACACAATGCCACATCACATCTCAGCAACATAGGCTATTGTGAGCATATCAGACCTAACTTCTGCTTTCTGCACTAGTTTCCCATAGAATATAGAGTCAGGTTCAAAGTCTTGGTTCTTATCTTCATGGTATGGTCTTGGCCCAGGATATCTAAAAGAACTAAAGCTCCTGGATGAAGACCATGGTCAACCACTCCACTTCAGAGGCAAAATAGATCTTTCTAGCATAAAAATAAAGCTCACCTGTGCAGTAGACAGATTTCTCAGGGACCAGTCTCAGACTGTGGAAGAAATTCCCCCTGGAACTAAGGACCATCACAGCTTCACCACCTTCCACTCCAAGTACAAGATGAACATTTTTGATCTGCCTTCTCTAAAATAAACACAGACCAGTGCATATAGTTAAAAAAAAATCACTCCCTAAACTCTATCAGAACAGACTACCACACTATACATGCAAATATCTTCTGGGGTGAAGATAGGGAATGAACCACGCATGACAGACGTTAGTAGTATCTCTTCTTGCATTGCTGGCAGCCACACACATAGTAAGGTGATGAGTGCAGTATAAGAACCCATATAGGATAGACAGGGGTCAGCAACCTTACAGAAGTGGTGTGCCAAGTCTTCATTTATTCACTCTAATTTAAGGTTTTGTGTGCCAGTACTACAGTTTAATGTTTTTAGAAGGTCTCTTTCTATAAGTCGATAATATATAATTAAACTATTGTTGTATATACAGTAAATAAAGTTTTTAAAATGTTTAAGAATCTTCATTTAAGATTAAATTAAAGTGCAGAGGCCCCAGACCGGTAGCCAGCACCCGGGCAGTGTGAGCGCCACTGAAAATCACCGTGTGTGCCGCCTTTGGCATGCGTGCCAGGGGTTGCCTGGGATAGAAGTATCCATTCAACTCATGTTCAAGCTTGATTCAGCTGAGTCTAGTGTGGCTGGTTCAGGTAGGCTCAGATTACTTCTTTAATTGTGTTCCCAGTCTGGATTGATTGGAATTGTGGTTTATAGTGTAAAACTCTTGCTCTCTGAATTGAAAAGTGAATGTGTGAGACAATGTCCATTCATGGTTTTAGGTTAGATATTAGGATAAACTTTCTAGCTATATGGATAGTTAAGCAATGGAATAGTCTTGCACGGGAGATTGTGGAATCTCTGTCTGTTCTAAAAACAGATAAAATAACAAAGTGGTGCAGGCGGGAGGGGGGAACTAGTGCCCTGCAATGCAAATACTGGGCACACTCCACCTTCTATGTAAATTCATGTCTGCCTGGGGGAAGGGAACAGAGGGAAGAGTGGGACTCAGAGGGGCTAGAGTGGTTGCTGCAGGGCCTGGGAATGGGCTGGGAACAGGACCTGAATTGACTGGAACAAATATTCAAGAAAGAACTCTTCAATCTAGTAGAGAAAAATATAACATGATTCAGTGGCAGGAAATTGATGCTAAACAAATTCATACTGTAAATAAGGCATGCATTTTTAACAGTGAGGTTAATTAACCGTTGGAACAATTTACCTGGGTGGTGGTGAATTCTCCATCAATTTTTAAATCAAGACTGGATGTTTTTTTAAAAGTATGCTCTAGTTCAAAGAGGAATTATGTTAGGAAAGCTCTGTGGCTTGTGTTATGCAAGATTATCACATTGGTCACATCTGGCCTTGGAATCTATGACTATGTTAGCCACTTTAAAAATAAATTAATAAATGAATGGAACTGCTGAGGAGAGGGAAGACAGTGCAAAATTGGCTTCAACTATATTACCCAGACACACTTCACTGGAGGTACAGTTTTAGAAACCCATCCAAGTTTTAATTCAACGTGCTTAAAAAGGGGATGAGAGATGCACCAACCAGATCCCTGCCTGTTTCTGGTGATTATTCAAGTGGAAATGAAAAGGTCCCATAACACCCTTTGAAAGGAGGGGTGGGTGAATAACATAGATTTCCTGGCACACATTCCATCTCACAATAAAAGAGTCTGTGATGTCTAAAGCTGTGTATGAGTTACTGCTTGAGAGCACAATGCTACTGCGTTTGTCAAAATAGCCACTACACAACACTGGCATCTGACTTGTTATTGTAAAGTCCTCTGGGATATCTTCACTAGGAAAAGCACTCCCCAAACCCTCCTATCATTTATTAAAAATTAAATTTATAGAGACACATCTTCATGTTGTTTTCAAAGGGCCTTTTTTGTCACCACTTTGACACATCAACCAGTGCTTAATTTGTGCCAGGGCTTGCCAGGGCTGAGCCATGTCACCTCTAGGCTTGGCGGTTCATAGCCCCTGCACCTCTGGGGTTTGCTGTATCAGTTATAAATGTAAAAAAATTGCTTAAGCCCTGGCACATTTTTCATTGCATATTAAGCACTGACATTAACCATTTGATTTTTGTGCAAACCTCAGTGTTCTTTTTGAGTATGTGGCAGAGGTATTTGTTTCCTGCCTCCATATCTCAGAGAAATGTTATATCTATAACCAAGGCCGTCCCTGGGGGGGGTGCCAGGCCCTGGTGATAGACTCGCCACGTCTGGGACTGACCGTGCCCCTGCAGCTTTAAAAGATTGTATTAAAACATTAAATAATTGCCGATGAGATGCAACTTATCTGTTAATGATGATCAATTAAAAAACCTTTCTAATGTTTCAGAAATGGAATGTGAACGATTGAAAAAACTGGGAAGTAATGTCTGATACAGTGTAAAACTGGCAGATAAAAATACTTCTGTGTAACTAAAGATTAAAGGCCAACAAAAACTAGACACTTAAATGATGCCAGGTATTGCTCTCATCTAGTAAAACACAGTTCTGCACTGGAATTTCTGTTAGAAAGTAACAGGCTTTCAGCAGAGAGCATATAGACAGCTTTTGTGCTAATCTTGTCCATTGTTAAACATTTACCCTGAACTTCTGACACAATTCTTTTAAATCTGCTGAATTAGGCCAGTTTTATTTTTGTCCTTGAATCTATTTTACCTTTGTGGACTTATAAAAACCTTACCTTTTATTTTTGTATTGTTGAAATCTGTAATAGATTTATCAGACTGGATTCAAATACTTCAAGGCATCACAACACTCCTTCAGGAGTGGGACATGCAAAGGTTTAAGTTCTCTGGGGCTCAGGCGAATTACTATAGTTGATTAGACCAGCAGTCAACCTAAGCCAGTATCCTAAGAAGTATCACATAGTTCTGTACTCTATCCAGCTACTCCACCAATATTGCTACTCTGATACTGAAAGTGGTTAAATTACAAGAAGGATGGTCTAACCATTATATTAAAGCTGATTGAATATTTTGCACTGAATACATGTATTCTAGGAATTATATCCTCTTTCTATTTGCAAACTGTCCATGGATGGATTTCAGTACTGTCCAATTTAGATTTATTCCTGAATTTCTGCCCTAAATAATTCTTTACCTGCTGATCATTCACAAACAATTAATTATGAATATTAGCAGTTCACAACCTATGTTGAACTACTTGGATAGGTTGATTCTTAAACTTGTTCAAGAGACCAAATAACCAAACTTAGCTAAGTTTATTGTCCGAAGATAAAACAGTACAATACACGAAGGAGACATACATACTTTCCTTCCAGCAAGTAAATTCTTGTAATATGTTCACTTAACACTGAAGGTGTGGTTCAAAAATACACATATCTAGTAGTATTTATAGGATGATTTACAAGTTACAGAATTCTTTACATCACTAAAATCCAACCCACCAGTTTGTACCAGTTCCTTAACTTGCTGTCCTGTACCTTCCTTATTTTTACTTTGGATACTAGCATTCCAGGTGGTAGAGGAAGACTGAGATCATATGAAGAGTCTCGGTAGATAGACTAGGACTGAGGGTATGTCTATCCTGCAAATAGAAATCGGTGGCTGGCCCGTGCCAGCTGACTCAGGTTCCCAGGGCTTGTGCTGCAGGTCTGTTCCATTGCAGTGTAGACTTCCAGGCTCCCACCTTGCAGGTTCCTAGAACACCGGCTCCAGCCTGAGCCCACAAGTCTACACTGCAATGAAACAACCCCTTAGCCCAAGTCCCACCAGCCTGAGTCAGCTGGCATGGGCTAGCTGTGGGTGTCTAATTGCAGTGGTGACAGGGGACATGGGTGAGAAAGGAGAGCGAGCAATTGAAAAAAGGGAGGAGAGGCTGGCAGAAGGGGGACAGACATATTGGACCAGGAGCCAGGAAGAGGGGAACTGGCTATGCCAGAAGACAGGGACTGGGATGAGAAGCCTGAGAAGTAGAGACTGAGGTTGTCTAGGTGTGGAAATGGGACTGGAATTAGGAGCCAGGTTTGCAGAAGAGACTGGACTGAGACAGGACAGCTTGGAGAGGATGGGGCAGAAAGGGTTAAACTTGAAGGGAATGTACAGAATAGTCTGTGACCACTAGAGCCTGGAATGAAATCCACCTCTGAATCTCACCATTCCTCTGCTGTCAGCAAGCGTCTGTGGAACCCATGGCAAAGTGTCTGTTTCAACTCCCTCTAGTGCTGTTCCATACAGAGAAGGACAATCTATTACTACTCTCAATTGCTCTGTTAGCTCAGCTGGCATGTGCAGTGGATGTAAAAAATCCAGCACGGCTGATGACCCGTCTGGGGGTGGATATGACACCACTGATGGGATTTTTCTTTTTTTCAGTCTGTTTTTTAAGACCTAGGAAATCATGTACAAAAAAATACATTAAAACATTATTAAGGAGGTCAAATTAAACACTCAAAAATAGCCAATGCCATAATTAATGCCTGTGCAACCTTAATTCAACCCACTGGTGCATATGTATTATAATACAGTCTTTTACCTCTATTTCATCCAGTGCACAGAGTGAACGATACTTAATGAGACGCTATTCATTATTTTGTTTTAGCCTCATTGTTCAGTATGTGGATATATATACCCCAGTATCCGCTAACACATATGATCAGTTGTAGTCCAGGCAAATAACCTGTTTGTTAAGAACATTGGAAGGAAGTCAAAGATAGATAAAAAGTATTATTTTATTATACTCATGTAAAGGATATTAATAGATGGGACTCAAGAATGAAAATTATCAATGCACGAAGCAATCTACGATATATGGCAGTTGTCCCCAACCTTTTTCGTCTGGCGGGTGCCAGACGATGAGCCATGGAGGACTGTGGCGGCAGACGAGCATCTGCCGAAATTCCATTGACAAGCCACAACGTCAATAGGTGTTGCCTCCGAAATGCTGCCAACAAGCCGTGTCATCCAGAGGCATCGCCGCCAAAATACCGCTGAAAATCGGTGGCATTTCGGCGGCCTCGCCTCTGAATGATGCAGCTTGTTGGTGGCATTTCAGTGGATGCTCGTCCGCCGGCCAGTACGCGGGTGCACTTAGACACCCCAGTGGGCGTGATGGCACTCGTGGGCACCGCGTTGGGAACCCCTGGTATATGGTAACTCTTAAGCAAATTATCTGAGAAGACATATCAATTCTGTGTAACAAATCATATCAATTTCCAATATCACTCTGCATATTTTTAACTTTGCTCTTGCTGAGGAGCTTTCAGATAAAACTGAGTTGTGTCTGTAAACAGCAAGGCTTTCTCTGCTGGGATAGCCTTCTTGTGAAGAAGAATTATAGTTGGACTAGAAGTTTACATTGCATGTGGGCACTTTCTCTTTATTCAGTATTTTAAAAAATATTTTATCTACTTTATTGTAAATAGGAGCCCCTATTTCTATAATCCTTCTCTAGGGATGTCCAAACAACAAGGGCTTACAGCTGGTGCTAATATCACCTCTTGATCGCTGTATTACCTCTCTGTGAGATGATCTGAGTTTAAAAATGGTAATATGGACATTTATTCAAATTGCTGATTGCTAATACACTGATACAGGTCTGTTGAATTTCTCAGTCTGTCTGTTACCTGCAATCATAGCATTATCTTTTACCTTAATAAATTCATCAGCTGCTCTCTTGTCAAAGCATTGCTGGCTGGCTGTAGCAATAGAGAGTTATGCAACTTAATTCCAAACCGTTTTACAATGCTTATCACATGCAATCTTTCCAATAGACAATTTGTGAAGTTGACCTATCATCTTAAAAAGGCACTGGCTTTCCTTGGAGATGATTTCTGGAGAAATGCTGCATTCTTTGGGAGACAACAAAATTCTCTAAAGGCTCCTTAAGAAATTAGACCTGTCTTAACAGGAGGATTGAATACATCTGGTGAAGAATAGCATTGTTCCTTTCATTGTGAATGATGACCTTCTTCTTAGGCACTGAAGTCCATTAGTTTGAGGACTGCTTATTTTTATGAATAAATGCATGCCAGAACCCCAGCTGGAGTAATAGGCATAGCTTAGTTTTAGTCAGTGGAGCTACACCAATTTACATCACATGAGGAGCTGGCCTCATATTTTTTTCTGTGGTAGTCATAACTATAGTATCTGGCCATCTCATATATATTAATTAACTGAGCATTGCAACACCCCGGTGAAGTAGAAATATATTAAAATAATTTTATAGTTGAACAACTGATTTTCAAAGGTATTTAGGAGCCTAAAGATACAGATTAGAGATTAGTGGGATTTCCAAAAGCATCTGAAGAAGTGGGTATTCACCCACGAAAGCTCATGCTCCAAAACCTCTGTTAGTCTATAAGGTGCCACAGGATTCTTTGCTGCTTTTACAGATCCAGACTAACACGGCTACCCTCTGATACAAAAGCACTTAGGCACCTAACCTGCCTAGACACCTTTTAAAATCTTGCTAAGCACCTAGCTGCATTTTTAGGCATCTAAATACATTTAGAAATCTGGCTCAAAGAGATTAAATGATTTGCACAACACCTCACAAAAAGTCTATGACAGAAAACTCAAGGCAGATTTTAAAGGTATGTAGGCACCTAAAGATGCAGGGAGCTGCCTAGTGGAATTTTCAGAAGTGCATAAATGCCTGATTCCCAGTGTAGTAAAAGCACCCTTTCAAAAATGGCCCCTCTTGACTCCCTTCCACTGCCTTAATCACAAGATCTTACAAGGAAGTATGTAACTAGCTAACATTTACCACTGGTTATGGTGTCTGAGAGCAGGGAGACATACAGTGGTCTTTTTTTAAAGGATGTACAATGATTGATGATCTGCCAAGTTCTGTCATTAATGAATACACTATAGTGTTGCATTATAGTACTTGCAAGGCTTCTTGCGATAACAAATAGTTCAGACAATTGATTTGTACACAAATTGTTAACATTTCAAGTCTTTGTCCATATAAAGACTTCTTGAAAATCAATTACATCAGACCTGTACAATTTCTGGATGTTGCTTAACTTCCAGATAAATGCGATTTTTAATATTATTATTATCATTATTATTAGTAGTATTATTAATATTAATATTTTATTTATTTTTATTACCATGATGCCTAGATGCCCTAATCATGAACTAGGACCCATTGTGCTAGGCCAGGGGTCAGCAACCTTTCAGAAGTGCTGTGCCGAGTCTTCATTTATTCACTCTAATTTAAGGTTTCGCGTGCCAGTAATACATTTTAACGTTTTTAAAAGGTCTCTTTCTATAAGTTGATAATATATAACTAAACTATTGTTGTATATAAAGTAAATAAAGTTTTTAAAATGTTTAAGAAGCTTCATTTAAAATTAAATTAAAGTGCAGAGGCCCCAGACTTGTGGTCAGCACCCTGGCTGTGTGAGTGCCACTGAAAATCAGCTGCCTTTGGCACACATGCCAGGGGTTGCCTCCCTTATGCTAGGCACTATAGATAGATCTGTTATCAGCACAGAGATGGTAGTTAAATTGGTGTTTGCAGATGAGATTACCCAGAAATAAGTTTCAGAGTAGCAGCCGTGTTAGTCTGTATTTGCAAAAACAACAGGAGTACTTGTGGCACCTTAGAGACTAACATTTATTTGAGCATAAGCTTTCGTAGGCTACAGCCCACTTCATCAGATGCATAGAATGAAACATATAGTAAGAAATATATATACATACAGAGAATATGAAAAGGTGGAAGTAGCCGTACCAACTCTAAGAGGCTAATTAATGAAGATGTGCTATGATCAACAGGAGAAAAAAAACTTTTGTAGATAGGAGACTCAGTCCTGGGAAGCAGTGACTCTGAAAAAGATTTGGGAGTCATAGGGGATAATCAACTGAACATGAGTTCTCAGTGTGGTTTTGTGGCTAGAATGGTTAATGTGATCCTTGGATGCATAAATAGGGGAAACTTGAGTAGGAATAATGAGGTTATCTGGCATTGGAGTGACTGCTGCTGGAATACTATGTCCAGTTCTGGTGCCCACAATTCAAGAAGGATGTTGATAAAATGGTGAGGGTTCAGAGAAGAGTCACAAAAATGATTAAAGGATTAGAAAACATGCCTTATAGTGATAGACTCAAGGAGCTCAAGCTTTTCAGATTAACAAAAAGAAGGTTAAGAGGTGAATTGATTACAATCTATAAGTACCTACCTGGAGAACAAATATTTCATATTAGGTTCTTCAATCTATCAGTCAAAGGTATTACATGATCCAGTGGCTGGAAGTTTAAGCTAAATAAATTTAGACTGAAAATAAAGCATAGACTTTTAAAACTAAGAGTAACTACCCATTGGAGCAATTTATCAAGACTTGTAGTGGATTCTCCATCATTGGCAATTTTAAAATCAAGGTTAGATGTTTTTATAAAAGCTGTGCTCTAGGAATTATTTTGGGGAAGTTCTATGACCTGTGTTATACAAGAGGTTAGTCTAGATTTTCACAATGGTCCTTTCTGACTGTGTAATCTATGAGTACAGAGGTGAACTGAATGCTGCAAGCAGCTTGGTGAGATATTGGAATTCTGCATACAGCCCTGCTGTATTTTAAAAAGGATGTTGAAGAATTAGAGAAGGTGTGGAAAAGGGCTGGACAAAGTGCTTCACAGTGAGACACTTAAAGGTTTCAGTCTGTTTAGTTTATCACAAAGAAGATTGAGAGGTGACTTGATTACAATGTATAAATACCTGAGTTAGAAGAAAATACTGGGTACTAAACGTCTATTTAATTGAGTGAAGAAAGGCATAACAAGAACCAATGCTGGAAGTTCAAGCCACATAAATTCAAAATAGAAATAAGAAACACATTTTTAACTGTCAGGGTGATTAACTACTGGAAAACTACAAACAGAAAAAACCTACAAAAACTACAAAGGGAAGTGGTGAATTTTCCATCTCTTGACATCTTCAAATAAAGACTGCATACTTTTCTGGAAGATGCACTTTAGTCAAAGCCAGGTTATTGTATGCAATACAGGGGGTAACTAGGTGAAATTTAATGGCCTGTGTTATACAGGAGGTGAGACTATATGATCTAATGGTTCCTTCTGGCTTAAACTCCATGAGCCTAAGAGCTTTTTATCATTATGAATTTGGAAAATACTGCTGAAAGGGGTGTGAAAAGTGCTTAGAGGATTAAATTGGTCCTTCTTATACATACAACTCATGGTGGAAAATATTGCCTGTGCATTTCACAGCTTATTTTAGGGATTCAAACCCCATTTCAACTGTACAGCCTAGCTGATATCTTATTTAACTATGGAGCTGTTTGTATAGTTTCATTATTAATAGAAGTTAAATTTGCAATATATGCTGAGAAGATTTTTTTAATATTAAAATACTGTATTCAATTTGTAGCGTACGCCTTCAGAGCATTTTAAAATTACATAATTGCCTTTGATTGATTGACTTCTGGATTTCTGAATCAAGCATTAATTGCATAAATTAAATAATGAAAACCTATATTTAGTTTTAGTTGTTTTTCTCACTTGATTGTGGTGTGAAATATTTGTAGGAATAAAATCTAAAGCTCTCAGAATTGAAAGAAAATGTACAACACTTAACATTCTGTACATCTTATTACACAATTCCTTGCCTAAAGGTCTTAGGTTAGGCGAATAGCTGCTAAATAAGACCTGTATGAATATAAAGGACAGCTCTCTTAGAACTGACCCTGTATGTTTCTATTTGGAAAAATCTTGTTCTTGAAAGGTTATGGAAGATGAAATTTTTACCATTACAAGCAAAGTAAGTCTCCTATGTGTTTGGAATTTCAAATATTCTTACTGAGATATGAAATCAGTGGGGTGTTTTTTCTATATCTCAGTTGTGTTCCTGAGTTTTGGTCATGTCTATATGGGAAAAATTGAAAAAATTATCACTTTCTTTGCATTAGCATCTTCCATGAGCTTTCAGGACTCCTACCATTGCCCACCTCACAGAAATCCCTCTCTCCTTGTTTTTTAAAGAAATTTTGTTCTTTCACACTTCTGAAACTGCTTTTCTGCATTTTGTTAGGGATAATCCTCTCTTTTCTGACCCTGATTCTTCAAGTCTCATCCTGCTGGAACTCTGTGCTACATTTGATACCATAATTAACTTGATAGTTTAACTTTCTCAAATCCATTTTTTTTCAGGCACTCTTAAAGCAAATGTAGGGAGAGGGTTCATATGCTAAATTCATAACTACTTTACACCATGTAAAACCCCATTGATTTCAATAGGTTGCATGGACTGTTCAGAAAGTCAGTGCATGATCTGACATATGGTGTGATGTTTAATTACTGAGCATGCCAAAATACAGTAATAAAATATCTTGTCGTATCCTAGTTATAGTTACCATGGCCATAAACAAGCCAAACTTTCAAGTCACACCGGGCTTTTTTGATGGCTATAGTGAATATTACAGAAATGCAGGCCAAGATGTTATGAGCAGTGAGGAGGACATGTGTTATCATTTATAGTGCAACACAGCAGGAGCTGAGAGACCTCACTTCACATATTCCATTAGGGTCTATGTACCAAGCACTCCACATGGATTTATTAACTCCTTTATTAATTACCTTGTAGAGGGAGGTTTTGCACATTCTCCCTTCTGTTTTGCATGAAGAAAATGTCTATATGATCTATTCAGTTCAATAAAGAGACTTCATTTACATTAACATGTACAGCCTTGGAACCAGCTATATGGTTAACTACCAGAAATAATGTAAACTTACTGATAATAGTTATCTTTAGGTTTCCCCTTTCATTCAGCAGGTGCTGTTTGCCATAATTCACCAATAAAAACAATTTTATTTAATGTGACAAAAAATGTTTTTTGTCTTGTAAATATTGGTCTTGCACTGCATTGCATCATGCCTCTTTCTCATCCCCTCTCTAGTGGTAATGATGGCCTCAAACAGCTCCACTCAGGGCCAGGCTGTGAATCCTTCTTCAGCTAAGGGAGCAGCTACTTACGTGAGTCGTCCCATTGACTTAAACCAGTGACACTAAATATGCAAGTAACTACTCACCAGTGGGGGGGTAAGAGGGTCACAGGCCTACTACTAATGAGAGAGTGGATATAACAAATAATTCTGAATCTAATGCAACATGTTTCATGCAAGCTAGAGGGAGGGAGTCCCAGTTGGTTGTGAATAGGTCTCATGGTCCTGATTTTGTTTTCCCTTATGCTGGTTTTACAGTGATGTAACTCTGTCATAGATTTACAGGGTCTGTGTTATGCTAAAGCCTTTAAACAGTCCCTAGGAGTAGCGCACTACTGCATCAGATCTCCAAGGGGTCACACTTGTCCGCAAGGCAAGCCATATGCCTTCCATGACTCCTGACTTGAGCCTTTGGCCTCCAGCATCCCCTGTTAGGCACTGGACTGAGATTCAGGACCTTGGTTCTGTTCCCAGCTCTACCATTAACCCACTGCATAAAAGTCGGTAAGTTTCCCATCTTTTGTCTGTATTGTCTATTCTTATAGTAAGCTCTTCAAAATAGAGACTGTCTTATATGGGGTAAGTTCAACACCCAGAAAAATGAACTCTGGGGTCTTTATGTATCAATGTAAAGTAGATAATAATCAAATTACTTCTGATTTACACCAGTTTAAGTGGGATCAGAATCAGTTCCCTTTTATTAGAGTTAATTTATTATATCTATCGATGTAGCTCCAGAAGGACCCAATCATGGTGCTAGATGATGTACAAACACATAGGAAGACACAGCCCCATCTGTCAAGAACTTACAATTTGGAACAAGTCACAAGAAGAGAATATACTGAATGTTAAGAGGCGCTGCAGGGAAGGAGGATGACTAATGATAAAGTCATAGGTTGACCATATTAACTTCTTGGTGGTTTGAGTTATTTTAAAATGATGATTTTTTTCTCTTTATAAATTAAGAGGTTTAGGTCTGCTATCCCTGATGCCTAGGTGTTACAGCAGATGTGAGTCTCAAGGAAGGTTTTTGAGGCAAAGATTGTTTTTGTGAGGAGAACTAGAACATTTTTTCCACAGTTCATTATTGCAATATTTAACTTAAGCAGTTATGACCTCCAGGACAGGTAGATTCTTGCAGTTAATGATGGTCTGAGCATTTAGCGTTGCCCCAAACTTCAAACTCTTCCAGAAAGTCATTTAAGCATGACTTAACCTGCCCGTCTTTATTGTTCAATTTTAACTGTGCTTTTAGGAGGCCTCTCAGCCTTTCAACGTTGCATGGTGCTGACTCTTTTTCTACCAAGTATGGTCTGAAAGCATAGTGTACTCTATATATTTTCTTTACACTTTGGTGATTTTCAGGATAATAGCTGGCCATTAACTTGGGTTGTGAGAGGGTGGATGAGAAATTTCCCCAGCTCCTGGTATTTATTTTAATATGATGGAAAAAACACATCAGAGTGAAATCATTTTCTGTATTAAATAATCTATGACATTATAACTGAGAAAACAGCTGAGCACTAAACTGTATTATGACAATATTCCTCTGCTCTGTTTGTATGGTTCATAGAAACAGATATTATAGTCATATCATCTGAATACAAGTACTACATAAACTGTTTTAATTGTTATTTTAAAAAGCAGATTCAGCTACCAGTCCCTTTTCAGTGTAGATTTAAGTACAGTTTAGGATAATATTTGTTCAATTATACGACATCTGCAAATCTTCCTAAGAGTCTTGAATAGGTCTAGTATGCATGAAAGAATATGTTCTCATTCTTCAGCAAACAAATTGAAGTTATTTCAATGGAGTCAAGATTGGATGACAAGATACAATTTTCAAAGGTCATTCTCAGTATTTGGTCTGAGCAAGAAAGCAATATTGCTCTTATTCCTTTGCCAGGTCAGGGTCTACTAATCAGGATATGTACCTCTGAGTTTCCAACTAGAAATAATCAGCAAATAAGAAGACTTTTCTTCCATTAAAGTGCTGTCCTTGTTTTTAAAGGATGCAATCTGATCTTCTCTCACTGTTTTAACAGTAAGCCTGTAGAAATGTGGATGGCCTGTAACACTGCTCTACAGCCAAAATGCTTCTGAAATAAATGTAGTCCAACTTTACTAATTCTGGGTCACTGAGAATGAAAATGATGCTTAAAATCGTTGATTGGCTCTAGTTTTCAAGATATGCTATTGGGTCAGTATATACGACCCTTGACTGGGGAATGGTGGAGGATAAGTGAGTTATAAAGGGAAGGGATCTCAATTTAAACCAGAAATGACTAAAATACATCTTTGACTGGATCTATGAATAAATCTATGACTGGGTTTGGACAGTACTTGCTTTTTAGGCAAAACAATGAATGATGCAATCTGAAGATGGTATTGCATCATACATGATATGAATTGCATCCTGTTATTCCTAGAAGTCATGGATGATGCAATCAGAACGAAGCTTACATCACTCTGCTGAAGAAATTGCCCTATATCAGCTCTAGAAATCATATAGTGTCATGCTCTCTTCTTTGTCAGTGTTTGATTTTGCAAAGGGACACATTTCTGTTTAGCCAAAGTGAGCAGAGATGCCTCGTACTTGTGTGAAGAGTGCAGATAACTTCTGCTATGTTTGTGGTGAAGTGACTTTTGCATCATAAAAGCGCAGTATAAGCACTATGGTTAAGAAAGCCTGTCACCTTTCTTTTGGCTGCAAACTTGGAGATCAGGACAAGAGGTGGGCCCCACACATATGCTGCAACACTTGGGCAACAAATCTTGGCCAGTGGTTGAACAGGAAAAGGAAATCTATGCCTTTTGCAGTGCCAATGATTTGGAGAGAGCCAAGAGATCATACCAGCAATTGTTACTCCTGCATGGTGCCTCCAGTTGGGAAAGGTGTGTCAAAGAAGAAAAAGTGGACTGTGCATTATCCAAACATTCCATCAGCTATACGCCCAGTACCCCACGGAGAAGGACTGCCGGTTCCTGATTCACGAGAATCATTCTCACTTGAGTCAGATGAGGAAGAGGAAGAGGATGAAACTTCTGGTCCTGAACCATCAATGTCACAGGACCCACCTTTTCTCCCATCCTCCTCTGAACCACACCTCCTAACACAAGGTGAACTGAATGACCTTGTTGGGGATTTGGAACTACCCAAGAGTAAGGCAGAGCTGTTGGGCTCCAGATTACAGCAGTGGAATCTCCTGACAGGCTATCAGGGCAAATGGAGCCCATCAATGCTTGCAGACTATTGCTGGACAGTGACAAGAGATGCTCCATTTAATGAATACAAGAGACAAGCCAAGAAGCACCGAGTAGACGCTGAATAGGACTAAACTATGTACATAATAGTTTTTTGCCTTTTGTTTCATAATAACTTTTATTTATATAACCCTTTGCTGATTTTTAAAGTGTTACATAAACAGGACAGGTGAAATATTATCATGTAAAGCAACCATAAACACATGAAAAGACCTAGGTTTACAATTTATGATTAAAACTCTACTATCCACATAATATACATAGACATAAAATGTAAAAACTTAAATAGCATAGAAACAGTAGCCAATCAGTTGTTTTAATTGTCATATTTGAATTCAGCACATCAAAATACATAATAAATAGCACATTTTATCTCTGAAGCAGACGACTTCTCAAAAATTGTAGACCGTAGACCAGTGTAATTCAGTAATATATTTAGAAGACGAGTTTGGCTGCTTTGTGTTTGTCTGAATCTCTATGTCAGTATCTTTGCCTCTTGGTGAAGGGTGGAAAATCAGAAACAACTTATTTCTATGAACTGGATATTTCAATTCTGTTCCATATAGGAAAGACATTCAATTATTTATTGTTTGTAAGGCTTGTAATTTTTCTAAGCTTACCAATGCAGTTGAGTTCTTTATTTGGCAATCTTACCATAGGGCCAGGCTGAAGCAAAACATATAAAATAAAATAAAATAGATGGAAAGTGTTCCACTGTTATTCTAGAGAACATTTTGGCACTGGAAGTTGGAACTATTGGGGAGAAAACACCAGCATCCAGGTTTGCATTTAAAATATATATTTTACAAATTGGAGAATGAAGAGTGAGTGGGGCATAAAGAGTGTTGGTGATGCCAGCTGTGCATTTGCATTGGCAAACTAAGTGCAGGCATAGAAAATCTCCTCTCACTCAAAAAATAACTGATATTGATCTGCCAGCTTTATTGTGGGGGCATATATACGATTCATTGTACTGTTCATGTTTTGCATCATTCTTCCAGCAGTAATAAATAAGTAGCAACAGTCATACAATATAAGATCTATTTCAGCTGCATTAGTATATTCTTGTATTCATGCCCCTGGTTCCCCCTGTGTACTAAAACACTTCCATTACTCACCCTTCTCTCAAAATCATACCTAATACAAAAGCAGAGAAGGTAAAAGACTAACATTTTATAGCATTGTATTAGTTGCTTATCAAGAATCAAATTCTGTATCCCTACTTAGTGGAAATTTCCATTGAGACAATAAATGGGTGTTTTGTCTGATTAATAACAACTGAAAGTGGCAAGATTGGTCCCCAAATGAGAAATTATGTCTTATGAAGATATGTTTATCTTCCCTAAACATTGCAAAACATTCACTCAAAGTACCTATGAATCTGGAGTTATCCATAGGGGCTTATATACCATGTACTGCAATATAGACGTTTCTGTGATATAGTAATGAGAGCAAAATCATTCTGTAGCATGATCTCCTTCCCCTTATGAATTAAGGTCAAACCAGGCTCCTTAAAATACCCATGATAACTACCCCTTTATTTCTGAAACTTAAAGCATTTTGAAAAGTGATCTACTATATAAGTGGCCGGAGGTAGTTACTGCTACTTTGGGCTATGAATGATTGCTTTCCATTTGGCTAATGCAGCAGACACTTCAGGCTGGTGCAGAGTGAAACCCTTAACTGTAAAGAGATTATTGAAATTAGCATTATTAATCTTGGTCAATGGATTCATTATAAAAAAAAAAAGGGATGTTATGAAGATAATCCTTCCTCACTTGCCTCTCCATCCACATCCAGTTCAGACTCTGCAGTGCACTTTTGAAACTGCAATACCCAACTATGCTGCTGCCTTTAACTCATCTCTGCTTGTCTTTTCCTGCCCGCACCACGTCCCTACACTCTTTCACTTCAGCTTGTCTTGTAGCTCCCTAGGCGTCTTTCTACCAGAAATGACTCCCTGCCTTGTTGGCTGCTGTCCTTTATGTCTGGAACATCTGCCCAGATACTATATGCCATCAACCTCATTCTCCTCCTTACAATTCCTGCTCAAACTTGCTTCTTTCATTAGCATTCCAATACTGAACTCCATTCCTCCCTTCTTTCTTGATACTGTCCCCAAATAATATAAATACAAAAAGGGTTTGATAAAATGTTTACATGTCAATACATAACAGGGTGCCAAGGTCTACAGGTATAGGGATATGGTGGATTCTCCATTGCTTGACATCTTTACAGCAGGATTGGCAATCTTTCTCAAAGATATGCTCCAACTCAACCAGAAGTTATGGGCATGATGCAGGAATTATGGGGTGAAATTCTATGGGCTGTTTTATGTAGGAGGTCAGACTAGATGATGAAAATAGTTGCTTTAAAAAAAATCTATGAATTTAGGGATGCAGATGGATGGAAAAAGCTTAGACTGAGCTTTGTGATCTGTTTCTGAGTTGCCAATAAAGCCAAACTCCACAAAGAGGGGTAAATTTGACCTCAGACAAAATATAGTCTTGATTTGGAGCAAGACTGTTTACATGTGATGTGAACTTGGTTGAAATCTCCCTCTTCACAAGGAGGGAAAATGGAAGAGGTCCTAAAAATGGATCCTGGAATAGCAGAAATGACTACATCCACTGCAGCAGCAGCAAACCCTGCTGCAATTTAGGAATGAAGAGCAAGCCCAACAGGAATGGCAGCAGACCTAGGCTACAGCTGTTCCAGAAGTAATGACTGATGTGAGATTCATTAACCTAGGTGCGCTGCCCAAGCTGGCAGTAAGTCCTTTTCTAGATAAGATGGAACCACAAGATGACCCACAGGCTTACCTAGTCTCCTCTGGGCAGGCAACTATTGCTGGTAAGTGTGAGAAGGAAGTGTTGGCAACCTGTTGAAAGGAACCTGTTGAAACTCTCGTTCAGTGATTAGGGCACCAGCCTAGATCATAGGAGACTTGGATTCAATTCTCTGTTCTATCGCAGGCTTCCTGTGTAACTTTGGACAAGTCACTTAGCACCTCTGCAGCAGCCTCAGTTCCCCATCTGTAAAATAGGGGTAATAGCACTTCCCTGTCTCACAGGGGTGTTGGGAGGATCAGTTCATTAAAGATTATGGAGTGCTTTGAGTTCTGCTGATATAAAGTGCTATGTAAAAGATAGGTATTATTATTTGTCCTGTGTCATGACAGGAGAGGTGCCAGTCAAAGTAATGAGCTCTAGAGAGCCACTGATTAGGAGACCCTGCAGACTGCTGTTTTGGCCTAGCTGGGAATCATGAGAAAAGCACTGGTGGGGGATTTGAGGTTAGTTTCCTCCTTCGGGGCTGTAGCTACACTCCTTTTCTCAGTGCTTGACAGACTAAGGGGATGTAACCTCAGTGTTCGAACTCAGGCTCAAGCTTAACTTCTGCTTCCATCTACACACAAACTGTGTTTAAACCATGGCTTGAACCCAGGAGGGTATGAGTCTGAGTCAAGCCTGGACCCAGGGCTCAAGCCCCATTGCTTTGCAGTGTAGACACAACCCAGTTTGACTTGTGCTCTGAGAGTACATCATAAGTATCCCAACTTTCTCTGTCCTCTGGACAGTCAAATTTGGTGCACAGTCACATTGTCCCACACTGTACCATGCACAAAGAGTGGCCACATTTTGGGAGGGCACTAGGAAGTCTGGGATATAGGTTGTTAGATTCGGGCCCACATAATATATATGGATGCTGGAACCCTAGGTTGGGATGCTGGGTTCAAAAATTCCTAACTGGGCTTACAAATATATGTAGGCATTCAAGCCCAAGGTTAACAAACCCAGGGTCTGCTAACTCCAGTACAACTAGCCCTGGGCTTCCATTGTAGTGTAGGCATATCCTAAGTGATTCATTGGCTAAAACTTGAGACCAAGAACAGCTCTTCAAAAGTCTGGCTGGGAGCTGTGATGCTTGCAAACCAGGTGCCAGCTATTACCAGGGCTTTTAACCACAGCTGAGCACTGACAAATTCATTGCTGGACACTAGTCTGTTTCACCTGTGTGTTAGTATGTGTAAGATGGGTATTGACTTTGTAATAAGGTGTTTAGTGTTTAGACCATGAAATGCTTGTATGTTGCTGCATACATTAAGCTTACCTATACTAACTTTATGACATGCTATTAGGTGATATTTAATATTTTGCTTTGTAACTGTAAAAAATGTTTGCTCTGAAACTGTGAACCTGTCAGGATTGTCTCCTAACCATTGAGAAGGCCTAGCAAAACAAAGTGGGCCATTATAGCAGAGAGATAGCAGTGTTAGTCTGGATCTATAAAAGCAGCAAAGAGTCCTCTGCCACCGTATAGACTAACAGACATATTGAAGCATGAGCTTTTGTGGGTGAATGCATCCAACGAAATTCACCCATGAAAACTCATGCTCCAATACGTCTGTTAGTCTATATGGTGCCACAGGACTCTGGGCCATTGTAGGACATCACAATACAAAAACATTTTAAATTGCCAAAGAGGCTACGTGCAAAAGGACTTATCCCATCAGCTTGAATTCTGGAAGAAGGAAATAAAAACAGCTGACAAGAACATTTTGGATCTCTCTCTCTGGTTTTTTGCTGTTTGGACTAAGACAGGCCTCGAGCTATGAAACAGAAGCAGTGAGCCCCAGGCTCAATTTTGGTTAGCCCTAAAGGACATTCAGAGTTGACAGATTACTACAACTCAGTCACATTTTAAAACCATAGCCTGTAACTCATTTGTGTATGTTTGCTTGCCTTATCCAATCATCATAATGCTCTCATTTCTTTTTCCTAGTTAATAAATCTTTAGTTAGTTTATTATAGGATTGGCCGCAAGCATTGTCTTTGGTGTGAGATCTAAGGTACAAATTGACCTGGGGTAAGTGACTGGTCTATTGGGACTGCAGGCGACCTGCATATTTTGTAATCTTTGGTGTACAGCAACCAACTATCACTAAGTCCAACTTGCCTGGGAGGCAAGATAGACTAGATTGTCCCAGGGAACTGTCTGTGACTCATTGGTAAGACTGTTATAATGCTTTAGGAGTTCACCCTTTTTACTAGGTTGACTAATCATACAGCATACAGCCAATTTGGAGTCTCTGCCCTGCTTGTTGACAATCTGCCCTGAGGGTGACACCCCCAGTCGTGAGCCACTCCAAACAGTGTGACAGGAGGTGTCATAAACAAACAGTTAAGGGTTAATTCCTCTTTTACCTGTGAAGGGTTAAGAAGTTCACACAGCCTAGCTGACACTTGACCAGAGGAACCAATGCGGGGGACACGATGTTTTCAAAGAGAGAGGAGGGAAATCAGTCTTTGGTCTGTTCAGAAAAGTTTGTGCCAGAGTGAAGGATCCAGGAATCAGCCATCTGATATTTCTTAAAAGTAGTAAGTGTTTAGAGAAGGAATGTATTAGATTACGTTTATTTTCTTTTGTGACTTCGTTTTTGCATAGTGGGAGAAACAAACAGGGTATCTTGGTGTAACTAAGGTTTTCGCCCAGAGAGACATCCTCTGTGTTTTGAATCTGTTGTCTGTGAGAGTAGCTTGCATACTAATCTCACAGAGGTATTTCTTTTACCCCTTTTTCCTTTAATTAAAAGTTGTCTTTTAAGAACCTGATTGATTTTTCCTTGTTTTAAGATCCAAGGGTTTTTTGGATCTGGGCTCACCAGGAATTGGTGGGAGGTGAATCAGTCTCAATCCTGCCAGAAAAAGGGGGGCTAACAACTGGGGAAATATTAGGGGGAAAGACAGAATTTCCAAATGACTCTCCCATAAACATTTGTTTAAACTATTTGGTGGTGGCAGCTACTAGATCTAAGCTGGTAAGTAAGCTTAGGGGTTCTCATGCAGGTCCCCATATCTGTACCCTAAAGTTCAGAATGGGGGTGACACCTTAACACAGGGGTAGGCAACCTATGGCATGTGTGCCGAAGGCGGCATGTGAGCTGATTTTCAGTGGCACTCATACTGCCCGTGTCCTGGCCACTGATCTGGGAGGCTCTGCATTTTGATTTAGTTTTAAATTAATCTTCTTAAACTTTTTAAAAACCTTATTTACTTTACATACAACAATAGTTTAGTTACATATTATAGACTTATAGAAAGAGACCTTCTAAAAATGTTAAAATGTATCACTGGCATGCAAAAATTTAAATTAGCGTGAATAACTGACTACTCGGCACACCACTTCTGAAAGGTTGCGGACCCCTGCCTTAACAGGAGAGCATAGACTTTAGTGTGTTGAAACAAACTATCTACATTCCTAAGGCTGGGCAGCAAACTGGGTTACCTAGAGATCTCCCAGAGAGACTTCTATGACCACAGCTGCAACATAAAACTGATGGGTATGTCTACACTGCACTAAAACACCCATAGCTGGCCTGTGTCAGCTGACTCAGGCTCATGGGACTCAGATTGCAGGGCTAGAAAATTGCAGTGTAGATGTTTGGGGTCGAAGTGAAATCTGGGCTGTGGACCCTCTCCCCTTGCATTGCAGACATACAATGGGGCAGTCCAAGGTCACCATGGGCTTCATAAACAATGAAGGGACTTGAGGATCCTAACTGTGATTCATAAAGATGTTCACTCTGAATGTAGGGGGAACCACTAGTCCCTCCAATTAACTATTGCTGCCATTTGTCTAAAGAGGAGTCTGGGAACACTTTTGATTCTTCCTAGGATAAGAATTGTGTCCAGGGAACCATGGAACTTGCTTATAACAAGGGGGAAGGAAACACCACAAGGAGCCTGACAACCAGATGCTCTTGCAACCATAGGAGCCTTTGGGACTTGAGTCCTGAATGGGTTCTACGGAGGAGGAGAAAAAAGAGTTCCTAGCATTGCTGTGGATGGGGCAGCTCTGACTCTGCTTAGGGATGCAGAGATCTCCGCTTTGTTTATTTACTGTTTATTATTTCTCTGAATTTATGGTCATTCCATAAATAGACATGCTTATCCATTGATCCAGTGCTCCATGACATACATTACACCAGGAGCTCCCTTTCGCCTCAGAATATACCTATGTAATAACCATATTTAAGATTTTTTTTTAAATCTTCCACCAGTCATCATTGTCCCTCACAGCTAGGGAAAACAAATGGGCCTTGCTGCATGGGTATGTATACTGCCTGCTCACACCATATCTCAGGTTTCTGTTGTTACATCCTCTAGTGCGGTTTTGCCCATCCATTGCTTATTGTCAGACTTGCCATGTTATGTTTGTCTCTGTTGTGAGGCTGATATGGCCCAGAGAGAAGGGTTAACCCCTGCTGCCCCAGTGAAGAGCTGATGCATCCCGTCACAGTCTCCCATTTAATTTTAAAGATTTTTATTTCTGATAGGTAATATACCCCAAAAAAGGCACAACAAGATTCCTTGGTTGAAAACTGAAGCAAGAATAAGTTTTTAATAGTGAGTAATTATCCATTGGAATACCTTAACTAGGGATTCTCCATCATTTGAAGTCTTTACATCAAGAATGGATGTCTTTCTAAAACATATGCTATAGCTCAGGCAGAAACTATAGACTTGGTGCAGAAATTACTGGTTCAGGGTACATATCCTGTCTTATTTAGGAGATCAGACAACATGATTATAATAGTCTCTTCTGGACTTTGAATTTATCAGTAGGATGTTTCTGAGAGAGAATTTGCAATTTCTGCTTTGTGGTTATATGAAAGGATATATAATTATGTTACTTATCAGGGACAAAAACTTTATAGTTTATTTTTCATGTTTTCTAGTCTCTGAAATGGAGGTGACAAAAAGCAGGTATAACAGGTTTAGGGAATGCACTATTCAAATATTTGGTATAATATTTCCTTCCCTTTTCCATACCTCAGTTTACCTCTCTGCTGAGGTTCAGACCAGAGTTCAGTCTATTCAGGACCTTGGTGTTTATATATAATACAGAGGTAAATTTCAGAGAGAAAAAACGTGTAAGCAAATCTCTAAATATCTATTGCTCATCTTCGTAACAGTTTACTTCTAACCCATGAAACGGTTGTGACTGTTGTGAATAACAACACTTTTAAAGAAAATACTCTTAGGGGAGTTTGTGCCACATGTTCAAACTGAAAATATAATTATGCATGCGCATATGCACACAATTCTCTAGGGCTCTTCTCTGGGAAGATTTACTCTTAGTCTCTGTGGAATGGCGTCTAAACTTGCTTTAGTGATTTAAAATCTGGAGGGAAAGTGACAATCCCACAGCAGCCTTCAAACTTTCCTTGAGTCCCTACAATATCAGTGTGAAATTTGCACATAAAATCTAGTCCTCTTCTTCTTCTCCAGCAGGGTGAGGGAGTCTGTAGACAACAAAAATGGCAAAGTGTCTGGAACACATCCTTTCAGCAGACCTTTCTTCACCACTGAGTTCTTCAGTCTGCCTCCCACTTCTATTTATAAACTCTTCTCCTTGAGTTCTAATTGGTTCCACTCTTAGAGAGTGACTCGGGGTGTGTGCTGCCAAACCGCTTGCCCACAATGGAAATGACTCAAGTAGCTTACTCAGCTAATGAGCACACCTAGTGCCCACTAGAGCCCTATTTCTGGATGATTGTGGCTCATCCAGCAGAATCACTCTGTCTGGCTCCAGAAAGTCTGTAGGCACACACAGTACCGCAGAGCAAAACCAAGAAATTATTTATCCTTCTCACTGTTCCTTTCCTTATTTACAGCTAAAAGCTGCAATGGAAGCATGTTGGTAATGCAAGCACAGAGGAGACCCCTGACAGTGACCCAAAGGCTAGTGAATCTATACTCCAGCAGGAGGAGATCCAGGGAGGATGTGTTGCAAAATATGCACTGGCTGAAACCTTGCAGTTAAGTTTATTTTAAATTATACCTCCATCTCTGTCTTCTTGTGACTAAAAAGATGTTCATGGAGAATATTTAATACCTGAGCCTGGTTCAGCATCCTACCTCACTACATTTTTAAATCACTATTTCACTCCATATACAAATCAAGTCTATGAGAGCATACCATGGCCATGATGTATTACCATGATTCTATGGGACTCAGCTCTGGGACCAGAAAGTAGGTACTGGGACTAGCAGGTAGGTACTGGGTCATAATCAAAATATTCCCTCTTCCTCACAAATATTGTGTTGTACACAATACATCTATATGAAATACATGGTGATAAATGCACTGCAGTCCAAGTGCATTTGCAGCAATGTCCCTGAAATAATTGCTGACTGAACAAATGAGCAAAACTGTGCTGATGCCATTGATGGCACATATATTTTAGGGGGGCTGAAACTATTTGGGTGACCCTGCCTACTCTCCACTGCCAGGGATTCTAAAACCCTGGAAAAATATGTTCTTTTTCAGAACAAAAAGTAAAATTTGCTAAATTTCCCAGAGAAAGGAAAATCTGATAAAAATGTTAAAACTATTCTAATTTCATTTGAAAATTTCTAAACCTAATTGACCTTGGGAACCCAATCTCTAAGGCTCCCAGCTCAGCCATGACTCCCAGAGCTGACTCCCTCTATTCCATCCGCCAGGAGCCTAAAATGCCTGGAAGCCATGGTTGAGCCAGGTGCCTCAGAACTTGTACTGTCAAACAGCTGTCACCACCACATCCACGGTTGACTTGCCAACCACAAACTGATTACCCACAGGTTTGTCACCATCTAGGATGGCCAGCATCCAGAGGGTGCTTCCGGTCTGGAAGCAACATGCTTCCAGACTGGTATTGTCTTTTTTGTTTTTCTGTTCTAGGGCTAGCACAAAGTCCTCACATAGCTCCAAGAAGATGGCCTGGCTCATATGAAAGTTCTGGTTGCATTGGTGGAAATCCCATGTCTCCACACCAATGTAGTCCCACCACCATGTGTGTGTGGGCCTGGTCCACAACCATCACTCAGTAAAGGGAACTACTTCTGACTTGAGAGCATGTACTAGCTCCACAGATATTGGTGAGATCTGTCCTCCATCTCTGCATGTGGTTGGCATGCTCTCTGTTTGACATCAAGCCTCTGCATTTTTCAGAACAAGCCTCTGCAGGAATACCCATTGCCACCTTGCAGCCCTGCTGCTGTGGCCTCTCAACAAAATGACAGTTGCTGTCTTAAATGTGCCACTAGTGGGTGCAAGTCATCAGTCTATGTGATTTTCATGCCTTGACACCATTTGAGAGGTAGGCCAGATACTGAAATGAGCATTGCTACGTGGAACTACCGAATTGTCTGAGTGCCTGGGTTTATCATCTTTCCACTCACAGTCCCCAGAAGGGACAGACAAGTTCTCTCACAGAACAGTTCAGTTTTCAGTGTTTCTATGAACCGGGGCATGCACCCCTCAGAAGGCTTTGTATCTAGCATAACTGAATGTAGTACCAGTGTGGAAACAGGCAATAGCAGCAAGCTTGTGGAACATGGCTGTTGTTTTCAGTGTAACCACTCTTTCTAATGCTAGCCTGCATGGAGAAAAGTTTTCCAAGATTGACTTGGATTGTAAATTAATCTTGGGACATGGACTTTTCTTTAGATCTGTCTGCAAATGATCAGGCTTATGTAATACCTATGTTGCTATATAAATTAATACTAAATGAATAATAATAAACTTAGAAAAAGTTATTCCAGTTACTCTACCTACACGCTAAGAGCCAGGGACAGCTCTAGCCATTTCACCGCCCCAAGCACGGCAGCACGCTGTGGGGGGCACTCTGCTGCTCGCCGGTCCCGGAGCCGCCTGCCGCCCTCCCAGCAACCGTCAGAGCACCCCCCATGGCATGCTGCCCCAAGCACGCGCTTGGCACGCTGGGACCTGGAGCTGGCCCTGCTAAGAGCTATGGAAAAGTAAATTCAAACATTAGTCCATCATCCTGAATTAAGTCTTCTATTTGTTTAGGGCATTTTTCATTATTTGTTATCTACAAAAGTGCACCATTTTCCCAGAACATTGGCTCTTTTGAAAGCATTTCCAGCAACCATGAAATAGCTGGTAAGTAAGTTTTAGTTGTTGTTTGCAACATCAGCTAATGGACTAGTGTACAGCAGGTTTTGTGTATACAGTATCATGTATGTGTTGTCTCGGGCCTATGCAGTCCCATCTTGCAGCTGACTACCACTGTATTTCATCACTCCTTTCAATTTCTATGTCTGCCTCACCATTGCTTTCTGTTTACATTTCTCTATGTCATTAACTTCATCTGCTGTACCTGGTATCATATTGTCCTGCACAGTGTCTGGCCCATGACCATATACTTTTTATTTTCCAATGAGTCTTGCATGCTGCTCCCCGTCAAAGGCACCCATTTTTTTTCTTGTCTCTCTGTGCTAGTATCAGCATGCACCCTTTTATATTAATCTCCATTTAGTTGCAGTTTCTTTCTTTCTTTCTTAAAGATCATCTATGTTTCTAATCCATAAATGATTGCAAGAAGGACACATTGATTGAAAACATGTCTTCAGGCAGCGTGGCAAATTGCTTTTCAGGATGATTTAGATTTCTTGACGTCTCCAATTCCACTAGGTCCTCACTAAAAAAAAATAAAAATGATTAACAGTAGGAAAACACTGGGGATGTACAAATTTATTTTGCATACATAGCTTTAAGTACAATTTAGTGCAGGAGCGGAAAACTGATTTTAGTGGCTGCGTCATGGCAGTATTTATTGATAGGCGCAACAATTGTGATTAACTGTTTGGGGGAAGAAAATAATAAAATATTTCATCAGAAGTCTTTTATGTGGCCAGAGTGGATTATGCCTAACAAAGAGGCTATTGTGTTATTCACAACTTTACTACTTTACACCCTCAAAATAGTTGGATTTGAAATGCTGCATGGCTTTTCTTTTTAACTCTAAGATAACAAGAGGGGCACTTCACTGACTGGGGAAAAGAAAGTGGCTGTTTCTTTTGATGAAATCAGAGTCTTCTAGCTTTTCAGCACACAGAGGTAATTAATCCATGATGAAGAGGGAATCATTGGGCATTAGTATCTGAAAGAAAAGATACAGTCCATTTGTGTTATGCCTTCCCTTAGCCAGATTCTGCCCCCTTATGCTGAACAGTACTGTGTTTATCAGCTAGCTTAATTGATTTCAATGGGCTCCGTTGTTCTAGTCTTACTTAAGGCTACAATTCTGGCACAGGTATTTTTAGTAACAGTCACTGACAGGTTGCAAGCAATAAACAAAACTTGATGGAATCCTGCAACCTGTCCCTGACTTTTACTACAAATACCCTGGGGGGAAAGGGGTAGAAACAGAGCACTGCAGGGGCATGCAGCTGCTCCAGCTCTGTTGCTGCTCTTGTAACGGGGCTAACTACTGCTGCTCCATCCCCCAGGGGGGCTGACCCAATTCCCAGCCACTGCCCTGAGGGCCCTGGGGCTGGCTGCCAGTCAGCTGTTCCTGTGGCCCTGGTGCTGGCCACTGTTTAGCTGTTCTGGCAGCCGCTGCTCCAGCAGCCCTGGGGCTGGCAGCTGCTCCAGTCCTGCTACAGAAGAAGTCACGAAGGTTCCAGAAAGTTGTGTAATCCATGACTTCCATGACAGAACCGTAGCCTTAGTCTTACTCACAGTAAGTATTGTCTAACTGTGGGAGTAGCATCACAGATTGCAATAGCAAAGTCCAAAAGTAAGGTACTACTTAATGTGAGTAAAGATAGCTGAATCTAGCTGTATAGAGCTACTCACGTAGTAAAGTGCTGGTACTATACAACATGAGTAAGGACTAGACTTTACCACTACATGTAAAGATATGGTTGTCCTCTCATTCTATTACCCATACAGTAATGAAACTCTTCCAAAAGAATAGCCACTTAGCATGCATACACAAATAGTTTACTTTTTTATACAAGGAAAATTATCTGTGTCTTTGTCACAGAGGAGTCTAGACTCATAGACTCTAGGACTGGAAGGGACCTCGAGAGGTCATCGAGTCCAGTCCCCTGCCCTCATGGCAGGACCAAATACTGTCTAGACCATCCCTGATAGACATTTATCTAACCTACTCTTAAATATCTCCAGCGATGGAGATTCCACAACTTCCCTAGCCAATCTATTCCAGTGTTTAACTACCCTGACAGTTAGGAACTTTTTCCTAATGTCCAACCTAAATCTCCCTTGCTGCAGTTTAAGCCCATTGCTTCTTGTTCTATCATTGGAGGCTAAGATGAACAAGTTTTCTCCCTCCTCCTGATGACACCCTTTTAGATACCTGAAAACTGATATCAGGTCCCCTCTCAGTCTTCTCTTTTCCAAACTAAATAAACCCAATTCCTTCAGCCTTCCTTCATAGGTCATGTTCTCAAGACCTTTAATCATTCTTGTTGCTCTTCTCTGGACCCTCTCCAATTTCTCCACATCTTTCTTGAAATGCGGTGCCCAGAACTGGACACAATACTCCAGTTGAGGCCTAACCAGCGCAGAGTAAAGCGGAAGAATGACTTCTCGTGTCTTGTTTACAACACACCTGTTAATGCATCCCAGAATCATGTTTGCTTTTTTTGCAACAGTATCACACTGTTCACTCATATTAAGCTTGTGGTCCACTATGACCCCTAGATCTCTTTCTGCCATACTCCTTCCTAGACAGTCTCTTCCCATTCTGTATATGTGAAACTGATTGTTCCTTCCTAAGTGGAGCACTTTGCATTTATCTTTATTGAACTTCATCCTGTTTACCTCAGACCATTTCTCCAATTTGTCCAGATCATTTTGAATTTTGACCCTGTCCTCCAGAGCAGTTGCAATCCCTCCCAGTTTGGTATCGTCCGCAAACTTAATAAGCTTACTTTCTATGCCAACATCTAAATCGTTGATGAAGATATTGAACAGAACCGGTCCCAAAACAGACCCCTGCGGAACCCCACTTGTTATACCTTTCCAGCAGGATTGGGAGCCATTAACAACTACTCTCTGAGTACGGTTATCCAGCCAGTTATGCACCCACCTTATAGTAGCCCCATCTAATACCCACCTTATAGTAGCCCCGTCTACTCATAATACATGTATTTCCTCTTACTCAGAAGATTGCAGAAGGCCATGGAACAGATTTTCACACAGAGCTCGCTGATTCACTGTCATATCTGGCAAGTCTAAGACAGCATGTTTTGGCCTTTTCTCCAATGCCTTTCAATGAAGAGACTAAAGAGTCGGGAAACATGATTTTACTAACTCTCTCCCCATGACCATCACGTCACCTGGTTTAACAAGGTCACATTCAAGCTCCATGCAGCTATGGAAGTTATGTTCCCTTTTAAAAATTGTCTACAATTTCCTGGCACCTATCCTATCTCTAAGAGGTGTGGAAGCTCAGGGCAGGGAGTTATTTCAAGCACTGGGAATCAAAACATTTGATGCACATATTTGTTTCTTAGCTCCTTGGACTCATGCCCAATCTGTTACGATGGCATACAGCCTACTTGCAAATTGTTCAGACCCTTACCCTAGAGAATTAAATAATCAGCCAAGTTGGGCATAAAGCAGCAGGCAGGATACTACCAGTACTCTGCTCTTCAGACCACTTCTTGTCTGTGACAGCAGCCTATTGGAGACACGTTGGGCTAACTTCTGCTCTGGTCTGTTTGTGTATAATTGGAGTAGCCCGTCATGTTTTATACTTGCTCACACCAATCGATACTCCCATCCAGCCTGGCTTTTCAAAGAGATTTTTAAATAAAGCTGAAACCCCTCAGTCTCCACATATAGTGAGTTCCGCTTCAGAGCAGTGATCATTAAAATATGCAGAGGCTCACCAATTTTCTACTTCTTTTTGCTCAGACTACTGAGAATGGCATGAATTGAGTAGTTATATTCATGGGCAGTATCACTTTCTGTGTTTTGACCTTTGCTACATCAGCTGTGAGGAGGCTAATTCTTCACACCCAAAATAACAGTGTGGCATTTTGAGGTGTCTTATTTTTCCAGCGTCTCTGATTTTGAAATAAACTGCAGTGCCTGGAATAAAGAGATTTTAGAGTCTCAAAATTAGACATACACCGCTACCTCGACATAACGTGACCCGATATAACACAAATTTGGATATAATGCGGTAAAGCAGTGCTCCGGGGAGGAGGAGGGGCTGTGCACTCCGGTGGATCAAAGCAAGTTCAATATAACACTGTTACACCTATAACAGGGTAAGATTTTTTTGGCTCCCAAGGACAGCGTTATATTGAGGTAGAGGTGTATAGTAATATACTCGGTGCTGGAACGATTTTATAGTGGGGGTGCGGAGAACCATTGAAACAAACTGTAAACCCTGTATATAATGGAAACAACTTCAAGCCAGGGGGTGCGGCAGCACCCCGGCACTCCTAGCTCTAGCATCTATGAATACATTTTTGTCACACATATCCAAAAACACAGTGAGACACATATAGCTATGTTAGAAACAGCCCACTCTTCTGAGTAAGTGTAAGAAATTGTTAAAACCTAAACCCTCAGGAAATAGAAACTCCCCTCTGAGGAGAGTAAGACGAGAAGCTGTAAGAAAGTTCCAAACAAGAAAATTTCCATTAGTGGTTCCAAGAATGAGGAGTATCCTCATACAAAACATATGGGGGGCAGTAGATGTGAGAGGGCGCACTATCTGGCTTCTCTCTCTGGTGCCTATTGAGATCTTCCTCTTCTATAAGGGTGAGAGAAAACAAAAAGACCCAGACATACAACAGAACAAGGTGCATATATAAAAGAGGAAGAAATTACTCCACCGATATATACACCATGCATGGAAATCTATGTTTATACTAGGGCAGGGAAAAAGTGAACTAAATTTTGCTCTTAATTACACACATGTAAACGCAAAGTAACTCCAATATGCCAATAGAGTTATTCCAGATTTACATTAGTATAATTGAGAACCAAAATCTGGCCCATGCTGTTTATGTCCTCAAGTAAACTGATTTACTAACTGCTAAACATAATTTCATTTGTAATATTTCTTCTATAAATTTGAGAATTAAATGGACGTTATTGTTCATATATGAGAGATAAGTACTTCCTAAGATCTGAGACTTGGCGCTTCCAGGTTTTGCTTGTCCCTAATAGTGCTTAATGAAGGGCCTGTCTCTGAACCAATGTGCTGCAGAGATAATGGTAACAAATGTCACATCCCGTGCTGGCTAGAGCACGGGATTGAGAGGATTCCAAATTTTGCATGTGTATACTGTGCCAGCACTTCCTGTGTGAGATTTAATCCGGAATCTGATTGTATTAGACATGACAGGCTTGCTGGACCCTCCAGCTGTCACAAAAATGATTCTTTACCAGTCCTTCTGTCTTTCCAAACACGTCCTTAGAAGGCAGATAATATATGTTTCTGGTTCTGGTTCATCTGTGATGACATGGAGCAAAACAGGGGTAAAGCTGAGGTTTCGTCTTTCCTGACATGAGGTACTCATAGTCTGCAGGCTTTTCTCTCATCCAGGGTAACAGTTTTTCTGAGGTCCAATTCCAGCATCCTGGTCAAGTAGCATAAAGCTAAGCCTGCCAGCTTTGCAGATCAATCTCTTAGATTGTGAGAGGAATTATCAATTGAGGTTGGAGACTGAAGTTTAGTAAAATGTTCAAACCCCAGAATCAATTGTGTGTTTGGTTTTATTGGCTTTGATAAGGAGACAGAACTGACTAGCATGCCAGAGTCTCTATCTTTGGAGACACCCGTGAAAGGCTAAGACTAAGACATATGGGTTTGAAGTCAAGATGAATTTACTGAGGCCTTTCTTTGAGCTTCAGAATCAAAGACTACGGTTTAATTCCTGAATGAGAAACCTTAGCAGATGGTTCTGATCTGACCAACACAACAAAGTCTCTGTGACTAACATTTTCAAAAGCTTGAGTTCCCACAAATAGTATTTGACTGTCTAAATGTTTGTTTGTTGGTTTGTTTGTTTTGGGTGGGAAGCATGTCCCTCTTGGTACACAAGGCATTTTCAGCAAAATGTGTTAATACTCATGTCCCTTTCAAGTTAATTCAAAATGACTGCCTTCTGTCTCATTAAATCAACTAAATAGTCCCCTCTACCCTCTAAGTACATCTCTGCAGGCAGTAGATCTGTGAAGAGGAGCCTGCAACAGAGCTCTCTGTACCTTCACCATCCATGTGCATTCAAGAAGGAGATTGTGATATTCAGCCCCCCCTTACCAAGCATGGCTGGGGCAGGGAAGGACTCTCAGTTTGCTGCTTCAGCCCTCACTGGCCTAAGCAGGGCTGGCTCCAGGCACTAGGTAGCAAGCAGGTGCTTGGGGCAGCCAAGGGGAAGGGGCGGTACGTCCGGCTCTTCGGTGGCAATTCGGCGGCAAGTCCCTCTTGGAGGGAAGGACCTGCTGCCGAATTGCCACCAAAGAAGAAAGCGGAGTGGTGGAGCTGCCACCGACTGCAATCGCGGCTTCTTTTTTCTTCCCGCCACTTAGGGCAGCAAAAATACTGGAGCTGGCCCTGGGCCCAAGTGAGGAGTGCCACTGAAATCTCCATGTCCCAGAGGAAGGTGAGCAGCAGTTTAGGATCTTCCACTCTCCCTACACACCTGAGAGGGGTATTGACACAGTCACTGATATCGTCCCTTCTTTCACCACCTAGACTACAAAGCAGTGCTGCAGGGATCTTCACTTTCGTGGGAGAAGGGGCAGCTTTGCCAGGACTTTCACCCCCACATGCCCTTTCAAGCTTGGGAGAAGAGGGACAGCAATGCAAGGATCTTCTAGGCCCACACAAGGTTTCTGGGATACTTCACCCCCTCAGAGGCCTGGGAGGAAAAAATATAGTGCTGCACTGATCTTCACTTTATTTTGGGGGGTGGAGGGGAAGGAGTAGCACTACTATGCTCCTCCCCTCCTCTCAGGCATAGGAAGCGTGAGATAATACTGCCTGAATCATCCTTAGGAGGAGAGGGTTAGGAGGAAGTGGGTTAGCAATGCTAGGATCTATACTCAGGGCTGGGGTAGGAGAACTCTGCCAGGATCTTCTCCCTCCCTCAGGCCTGGGCAGGAAGGATGGGCACAGTGATGCCCACATCTTCTCCTCACCTCAGGCTAGGGAAGGAGGAAGGAAGCAGCTGTGAAACCTATTATTTGCCAACTAATTAAGAGCTTCTGGAATGAATCACACAGGTGCCATACATAGTTTAAAGGAAGATTCCACAGACCATGCAGCTTCTCTGTAGCTAACTCAACTCTCTAGTCAAAACCAAAACCTGGAATGGACCAGCATGAGTTGGAATAGATCAACTGGTATACTGAGTATTCTTAAAGACCAGCACAGATCATGGAATGGATTCTCCATAAACATTAAATCCCTCTTTCTCCCAAAAAACTTTAAATGAACAATTATTAAATTCACCACTTTGACACACTTCCTTATAAATAAAATACAATCATAAAATAAATGAAGCAATGTCAAATGTTTGAAGATTGATCAGCGTGTCCACAAAAACACAGTCATTGGTTATATAGTCCATCAAATGCACTGACAGCTAATGGCTACTTCTTTTCAGAGGATGGAGATTTTCCAACTCCGGAGCACAGGGAGCTCACTTGCCTTGGAGAGCATACTGGGGGTTCAATCTCTGTAAGGTTGTCATCATCACCGCCATCATCTTGTGGGATATGAATATCAGGAGTGCCACAGGCTCAGGGGAAAAAGACGCAGAGTGTTTGTAGCAAGGTTGAAAGTTTCTGACATTGAAAGATGTGGTCCTGGCCATCTGCGCTGATCAGTATATTGTTTCATTATGAGCTTCACTTTGTTGTCATGCTGCAGCAGAGATTCATCATTTGGTTTTATCTCAACTCATGGGAATTTTGTTGTTAGTTAACTGCTGAACAAGACAGTTGCAGACACCATGCCAGTTGAATAGTGAAAAAGGGTTTGATATTTATGGAGGAAATGAAATACTGTAACTCCCTTTTCATGTCCAATCCATCAGCTGCATTAATTCAAGGTGCTTTCTTCACATAAACCTCTCAACTTCTCCATTGTGGCCAGTGCAGAGTAAGTTTATGATCTCTGAAACCACGGTACTCTGCAAATTGAGGGAATTGTGAGCCATGGAAGGGAGGAACATTGTCAGTTTTAATAACAGCTGATAGGCCATAGGCTGACAAAATCTTGCTTAGTTTGGGTATAATGGCAATGGCAGAAGTAGTAATGACCATTTCAACTTCCAGCTAATGAAAACAGTTGTCTTTAACAACTAGTAAATGCTTTTCATTAGGGAGATCACAAAAATCCATGCTACTTCTGTCCATGGACAGAGGAGATGCAGGTAGTGGAGGATTGTGCTTTTCCAGAACTGATGCCTGCATAACCTGCAGAATTTAATGCGATCTTCAGAATGGCTATCAATCCCAGGGAACCAGAGCTTTTATCTGAGCAGGGATTTTGTTTTTCCCAGTCCCTGATGACCTTTGTGAGCCAAATCAATTGATCCCACAAGAAACATGGAATAACAAGTCTTGTAGCTCAGAGTAGGAGGTCATCATCTGTGACAATAAATTCACCTTGAACACAGGCAAATTATTGTAGAACAACTTGCGTTTCAGGAGTCAAATGTTGTAAGCTCAGAGGAAGTTTTTTTCCATTGACCACTTCAGATGGTTTTGATGACCATGTGTCAGACTCTGCGGTTGTTTTTGTTTGTTGAGAGAGCTTTGGGAATGGTGTGTGAGAGGAGTTTCCATGTGCTTCTGCTTTATGTGTAGTGTTGTAATTGTTAGTGGTTTTGGGAATAGGATGCCTGGAGAAGTAGTCAGCAGGATTAGCCTTTCCAAGCTGATAGATAACTTTGTAGTCATAATCTTGTAGTTTGAGCATCCGCTGCTCAATATGAGTTGGCGAGTGAAAAGAGAAATTGTTGAACATCTGATCAATAGGTGCGTGATCAGTCAGTACTGTGATATGACATCCATAAATGTATAAATGAACATTAACGCTACTGCACACTACTGCATAATTAGTGAGCCCCGCAGATTTCTAATTTTTTGCGCAGAAAAAAACTTCTGCGAAAATGTTGGTGCAGTTCCGTCTTTTGCCCACCAGGGGCGCTGTGGCACAAAAGCAGCCCCAGCTCCCAGCAGAAAATTTCTGCAGTGCTGCCTTTTGCCCACAAGAGGGCGCTGTGGCAATAGAACAAAGCTGCAGCTCACAGCCAGCTAATGAAGAGAAAGAATGACGCCTTCACAGCGCTTGTGGCCAGGTCAGGCGATAAGGGCTATGGGGAGACAGCGTAGGGTGCTGCGTGCGTTAGATGTGCTCATAAGGGCTAGTGCGGAAGGACAGACTGGGGCAGGGGCTGAATGGGAGTGTAGGCACAGGGCCACGGTGGGGAGGGAGGTGCAGAGACACAGAGAGATATGGGGGGTGGTACAGGGAAACATAGGGACAGGGGAGTGGCTGGGTGAGAGCACAGAGACACATGGGGACTGGGGCAGATGTGTCTGACTGAATGGGAGAGGCTAGGGGTCAGCCAATGTATGCACAGGGGAAGCTCCCTAACAATCCCTCCCTGCTCCCCAATAAAACCAGTTCCATACTTTTCCCACCCATACCCAACAACCCTCCAAGTTCATACCCAGGCTCCTTTCCAGCAATTTACTTCTCTCTCCCTGAGCTTCTCTGTTACCTCTGACTCCCCTAAGCCTTTGTTCTGCTTCTGAGGGGTCTGGGAAATACAGTTCTGTACTGTAGTTTAAATGAATTATTACTCAGAGTTCTGTATTAATACACCTAGTAAGGAATCTGTTTGTCAAAAAAAATTTCCTGAATCTTTTTTGTTGTCTGTATTGTTACAGACATACTTGTTGACAGGTGTTTTGAAATAAATGACCAAAAATAATTGAAACGTGTCATTATATGGTGTTTTTTGATAAATAAACTATGCAGAATTTTAAAATATTGTGTGCAAAATTTTTTATTTTTTGCTGCAGAATTTTTAATTTTTTGGCACAGAATTCCTCCGGGAGTACAAAATGGAACTATCTCCATGCTACAGCAAGAGCTTCTATTTCTGTCTGAGAGTAGTTTTGACCATGTTAATCAACCTAATCCAACATCTACCAAAAGTTCCGTTCTCTTATTAGACTCAAAATATGGCATGACTACATCACTGGTAAGGGATTTCTTTACATTCTCAAAGGCATTTTGATGTCCATCTGACCAAACTCATATCTGATCTTTGCTAGTTAGAGGTGTCAGTGGCTGTGTGATAGTGGCTAACCTTGGAATGAATCTGCCACAGTAATTTGCAAGCCCTAGTGGGCAATGAATGAGAAGGTCTTCCACTTTCTTTGGATCTGCTGGCATGCCATCTTTGGAGAATATGTATAAAAAAAATCTAACGTGAGTTTATTGTGCTCTCATTTTTTCTATATTTAACTTGAGATTCTGCTCCTGCAGTCATTCAAAAACAGCTGCTAGTTGAGGTAGATGATCTTCAGATGTGGTGCCAAATACTTAAATGTCATCACACACATTAAGAACTCCAGAGATTCCAGCTAGTATCTCAGATATGGTGTTTTGAAATATTTCTGCAGCTGAAGAAATGCCAGAACTGACGTATAGACCCACGTGTCATGAAGTTTGTTATGTATCTGGGCTTAGGGTGGAGCTCAAGTTGATGCAATAATGTCATCTACAGTGGAGGTGATGTGTTGCTCACATTTGATAGCCTGATTGGATAAATGCATATCAATTCAAATTCAGATTTTGTCTGGTTGCGTTGGTTCCTGGGGTGTGGGGCCTCCCACTTGCTCAATGATGTCAAGCTCTTCCAGGCCTGCTAACTCTTCTTCCACCAGCTTTCTGAAATGGAAAGGAATGTGTTTTTGTGGTAGAGCTATAGGCTGAACTGTGTCATCTACATGCAATTTTACTGGATGTCCCTTCAACTTTCCTATTTCTTTGAACATGTCCTCATGAGACTGAAGGAGTTGATTTAGCTTGTTAGGCTGTACTATTTGGATCATCTGAATCAGTCCAAGTGCAAGTTGCTGTGGCATAACAAATCAGTGTGTCTGTGCCATTAATCATCACATACATTGGACTGGTAACAGACCTGTCCTTAAATAAAAAATGAGCTGAGAATACACCACACATTGTCAATGGGTCTGGATTTCCATAGGCATATACTTTTACTGCTGTTGTGGTTTTCTGTGCTATGGCATCATACACACATTGAGCCATCACAATCAGTGAAGCACCGGTGTCAATTAAGACTTCAGTCTTATATCCTTGTCTGATGATGTGGTGTCATGGCTGAACACTATGCCTTCGAAGACTTTGTTCTCAGGAAATACTGTGAAGACGTAAGAATGGTCAACTTCTAAGGTGTTGTTTAAAGCATGTTCGCTTGATCTTACATCTTTTTTAGAAATTTGTCTCAACTGGTGAGAGAATAGTACATCTACAGACTTTTGCATAGTGGTTTTGTTTTCCACAGCTATAACAGAGGACCCCTTTTCTGGACAAACGTGACATGTCGGTATGGTTATGAGCCTCCAGATTTGTAGCATTTTACATTTGTTATCTTTGTGGCTGAACCCTGATTCTTCGATGGTTGGTTGCCACACTTAATTCCTGACTGAGTTCTTAGTGTGGAGTGAATGTGCTGCTTCTGTAGTTATTGCCAGGTTTCCTCACTTTATTTGGTTGAGCACGTGTTTCCAACATCTTGTTCACTCGCGCAGTGTCCAGTACGCCGAAGAGAGTCATTTAGGGGTCTCAGAAAATTTGTTTTCTCAACTTAACTGACAAGCATCCTAATATTATTTGCCCGTCTTAACTCATGGTCCACATTTGTGAACTCCCATGAACTCAAAAGTTGGTATAGGTATGCAAGATACTCATCCATGTTTTCCCATTCTTGATGACTTGCTTGCCAGAACATATATTGTTCACAGTCAATGTTTCTTTGTGGTTTAAAGTACCTTATGAAGACTGTTTTTGCTTTCTCAGAGTCCTTACTATCCCCAGTGTCAGGCAATAGTTTAAAAATATTATGCTCCTCACTTCCTGAAAAATTAGTTTTGTCCGACTCCTGCCAAACAACTTTTGGAATCTATATGGAGAGGTGCTGAGAGACATTGAACCAAACTGTAAACCCTGTATATAATGGAAACCACTTCAAGCCAGGGATTGCGGCAGCACCCCCAGCACCCTTAGTTCCAGCACCTATGTCTGTATGAAGCTTAAGACTCAAGGGAGGTCAGAGGATGGACTGCAGCTGAAACCCCAAAGATCAAACTCTTTATGAAATAGAGTCTTTACTTGGAAAACCTGTGTTTTGTAGTCTTTGAATTGTTTCTAAGTATATTTAAGTTAGCAATAAATATCACAATCCAAGATTTAATGAAGACACTAAGGGCTTCTGTACACTGTGCCACAGTGCAGACTACAGGTGTGTGAATTGCCAAGTGCACGAAAATGTTGTGTCCTGCATGGACACTGGTGGCGTGAACTAAAACGTAACTAGTTGACATTAATGTCGTACCGTGTGAAGAAGGCTACATGAACATGATCACACTAAAGCAGAGTCCGCATGGGGAGGTTCAAGTGCAACATTTTGATGTGCTCTGCATTTCACAGCCCCGTAGTTTGCACGGTGGCACAGTGCAGACATAGCCTAAGAAAATATAATTAATGTGGTATTGGCTCCCTTTCTGGCAACGTTTAAACTGTAAATCCTTCGGGGTGAACCTTATTTCCATTGTGTCTGTAAAACATCTACTGCACTTTAGCTGCTAGTTAAATAGTAACTAACAATAATATCTGTCAGGATTTTTTAGATTGTAACTTAGCATCTAGGAACCACATCTTCATACATATGCCTTGTACAATGAGGTCCCTGTCCCTGCCTGCAGGTATATGTGATCTGGGGGAGCAATTACCACATAGCTGGGGTTCCAATTAATTTCTTTATTAAAGGAAAAAAAAGGAAGTGGTGGGAATTTAATAATGAAATACGATGGGATGGGGTGTATAGGGTGTTTACAATAGACAACGATGGTGGGGGGTTCTTCTTATTGAACAGTGTAGGGAGTTCTAATAGTGGGCTACAGCAAGTGGGGTTCAGCACAATGGGATACAGTACAGTCAATAAGCAACTCTAGATACAGTGTGGAAATGCAAAGCGTACCCAAAATAAATGCAAAATAAAATGGTAGCTTCTATATGAGTTAATAGCTAGATACACAATGTAACACAGTGGCATCAATGTAAATACAAAGTATATCAGAAAAGTGGAGGCAACCAATGGGGTGTTATAATTACAAGTAAAATGTGAGTTACAGTACAACAATACAATATCAATATAAAGGCTGGGTCAACAAACAGGAGGGGGAGTGAATGATTAGTGGTATGCAGACGAGCGGCTGGAAGCAGCGAGAGACTCTGAAGCCCTGCAGGGTAAGGACAACGGAGCAGTGTGATGGTGATCTTCGGTAGGGGAGGGCAGCGGAGAAGTGTAAAGAAGGGCTAGAGAGAGGTTTAAGCAACAAGCGGACACCAAAAACAAAGGTAAAAAAAAACAGCAAAGGGTTTGGGAAGTTTCACAGGGGGAGAAGCAGCAAGGGGTTTGGGAAGTTCGGAGGGTGATGCAGACGCAGGGGGGGAAGCAGCAAGGAGTTGGGAAGTTCGGAGGGAGTGCAGATGCGGGGGAAAAGCAGCAAAGGGTTATAACAGGGAGACACGGAGGAGCACACAGAGGGGGAGATTGGAGCGGGGGGAAAACAGACACGGGAAAGTTCAGGGAGAGATCGGGACAGCAGGAAGGCGAATTTAAGCAGCAAAAAACCTTATCTATCTTAACCAACGACTAGGCAAAACAACAAATATCACAATTCTAAGCAAAGCTATAACAAGCAACTATACGGAGCAACAAAACAGTAAACTATAACAAGGCAGTTGAAACTTACAAGCTCTACAATCTTAACAAACTATGACTTATTAAACTAAAAAAACCAAGATCTATGGTGCACCTTATGCTATGGGGAGGTTACAGAGGGCAGAGTGGTATGTGTCCAGGACCCAGCTCCCAAGGAAGCCAAGGGATGGTGGCTACAGCGGTGGATACAGCTGAAAGCAGAGAGCCCCAAGGCAAAGCCCACAGGAGCAGAGCTTAGCAGCAGCACAAACTTATTTTTAGTGGCAAAGAGCCCTGGAGTTTAAGAGAGGTTTTAAGACACAGACCAAGGTTTAGCTTGAGTCTGTGTGCTGGGGAAACAGAGCCAGCAGCTAAAATAATAAAATAAAAATATAGAAAGTTTTACAGAGGGATTCTTACCAGTCCCCAAGGCAGCAGCAAAGGCAGAAGCAGCAGAAACATCAGAAGAGGCAAGGAGGGCTCGGTACAGTCTCAATAATCAGGAGATCTCTCAGGTAGCAATTCGTTCTTCGTGGGGGAGGGCGTTCAAAAAACGGGGGTATGCTCAAAAATAAAACGAGAGCGGAGAAAGGCCCCCCCAGAACCCCTGGCTGATCAGACCAGGCAGCAATGCAGGAACCTTTCTGAGGTGTGTTTCAAAAATGTCTGGTTTTAAAGGCAAACTTGGGCAGTTTCCCGCCAGTAATCCTGATAGGCTCCCTCTGTCACAGGGGATGGGGCACAGGGAAAAAACTGAAGGTAAGCCCAGAGACATGCCTGGACATAGTCCTGTGCAATAGGTGACTCAAGAGCACATGAGGCCTATGACTCATGCCCAGGATCTTAAAAACACATTAGGTCTTGCAGCTCTGGACATTGCCTACCCTACACCAAGCCCAGGCTCAACGAGGTGATAACAGGACTAACCCTTTGAACAGGGCAGTGGTCCCACTTAGCATGCAGCACAAGTGGCCATCCCTTTGAGAAGGGCAATGGCTCTTGTTAAACAACTTAAGGGGCCCTCCCTTTGAGAAGGGCAGTGGCCCTGGTAAACAACTTAACAGCCAGGGAAGGGCGACCACAGGAGAACAGAAAACAAAATGGAGTCTGGGGACAGCTGTAAGAAACAAAATGGAATAGAGGATAGCTGTAACAGACAGTCCCCACACTGATTACAGATTCTGGTCACTATTCTAATGAAAACATTAAATAATCCGAGATGCACCACACATGATCATATACAGTATAAGTTGCAAATTATATTTTGCAGTTAAATATCATTACTTTATACTTCTTGATATAAGCATATACCATAGCACAAAAAATGTAAGCAATGCAACATAACTGTTTTATTTTTTTCTGTCAAATGCAGTAGAAGCCAATGAAGAGTTTTTAATACTGCCCACTATTATCACCAAGCATACAATGGTAGCTACAGTTATTTTCTATCTTATTTATAGGGGGAAAGAGTGGTAGTCTTACATAGTATTATATAGTAACTAATTCTGGCTTTTAATGGTGATTGCTATATTTTTCAAACTTTATTTTATAAACTATGTTAGAAGTTAGTTTTAAATACTAATTTTTCAAGTGTTTACTATTAATCAGAACTGGACTGAAGTAGACTTTTTTTAAATTTATTTTAATTACTTTGTTTAGTTGGAAATTTTTTAGAAATGCCAGCACTATAAGCTTTAGGCACCTCTTCTTGCTATGATGCTAATATTATTTACATTTGTTTATTTGTATGGTATAAAATACATGATGGTTGACTCTGACATATATACAGAATATTGTGAGGTCTGAGGCTAACTTTCTACACGTAAAAGGTACATATATTTCAAGTGAATACCAAGTAGTAGTTGTTACTATTATCAAAAGAAATCTTACCTGAATTCTTTTCTGAATATACAGTCTGAGAAGGGATCCACATCTGAATTCTTTGTGAAACTATAGGTGGAATGTCAGAGAGCTGCCTATGAGATTTCAGAACATCAGAGGCAACCTCCGATAGCCCAAGAAACTGACATATCCTGAGCTGAGTGGGATTTCACCAACAGTGGAGAGGAGGCACCTTCTACTTGGTAAGCCTCCTTGGTACATGGCCACATATAGAGATCCAACAAGTTAGAGAAGAGAGAGAGGCTTTCAGCCCCTCCAGTATATTTGGTCCACTGACTCCAAAGGTACAAAGAAAGGAAGATAATGACTGCTTAACATGAAGTTAAATTTCCTGTCTGGAAAACTTGACAATTAAAAGATGTGTCCCTTGAGTTTGGTCTTTGATATCTCCCTAGTCATGCACAGTGCTGCCACTCAACCTTGAGATTCATTGCAACATTTGAGGAATTCAATTGGCCTCATACTCCCTTAGAAAGACACCACTTTGAAAATGCATCTCTCTCTCTCTTAATATCTAAAGTATGTCCTAAAAATTACATATGTCCAGGAAGCTATTAGGGATGGATCCATCTCAATTATTATGTTAATTCCAAGAAGCAAGCTTTCAGTAAGCAGAAGCAAGGAAATTCCATGTTGCAACCTCTGGAGGACTTAATATTGGGAGAGAAGTGCCATGTCTGTAGGAAGTGGGATGAGGTCCATGGATGACAGCTGCAGAAGTTTGGAATTTCAGACCTTATTAGACCAGTCTAGTCCAGTCCAGAGCAATCAGGATCAGATCTGTCCCCTGGCTCCTCACCTTCAAGAAAGCCCTAGAGATAAGAGGAAAAGGCAAACATCAGGCTCCTCAGTATCCACCTATTCCATTGCATTTGCTGTAGACAGTCTTCAGCTGTGTTTTGCTTTGGGTTGTGAACAGTTAGCCCTTGGATAGCTCCCATGTTACCCAAATTAGCTAAAGCACATTTGTTGAGAGGCCATTCCTTAGGAACTAGGTCTTGGTAAATAAGTCAATCTACTTTCTGGGCTAGTTTTACAACCAAATGAGTAGTCATTATAGGAAGAAAGTATGACTCTGTCTATAACATAATTTTTAACACTTGCCAGTAAAAACTTCAGCTCATAACATGCCTGTTGATATAAATGAACTGTGAAGGGGAGAATGACACACTGAACTGTCCTAAGGCTCCAAGCTATTGTTGTGGAAACTATCTGTTCTTCCTGGGCCTAATTTGACCAATTTGGTCATGCTTAATTTGTACAGCATGCATCCACAGAGATTACCATGTATGCCACTGATACAACAATGGCAAAAATCTCTCTGATAGTGCTAATGGTTCTCCCTCCATTTTACCAATTGAGGTAGAGGGTGCCTGAGAGAGAGATCTTGGATCTCAGTTGATCTACTTTCTTCATCAGAGAACAGCAGGGAGGCCATGTCTTTGAAGGACTTCTCATGTGGATGGGTGAGCTAAATTTCTGATGTGTACTAAAAATGTTGGGTTTTTCTCTTAGAATTAAGGGACCTCACGTCGAACAATAATTGGCTGCTGAGAGGAGGTGAGCATACTTTTTTCTGCATTGATGCTGAATACTAGATTATACAGTAAATGAGTAGTTTTCTCTATTGTCATGACAGTTTTATTGGGCAATAGGGCCCTTACCAACTAGCTGTAAAGCGAAGGAAAAGACTATTGTGAATCTTCTGTTATTACAATGTAAATCCCACCATCTTCTGAGCTGACAAAGGTTGACAATTAAAGCATGGTAAAATCTTAAATTTTCTGAGTCTATTTCACTCCACGAAGATGGAAGTACTATAGATATGTCCTTTCAGTCAACTGACACATAAAAGCCACCGTGTTTTATCATGATGACTCTGCGTCTTAGTATTTATATTTTCAAAAGTTTGTATTATGCAAATGTGTAGAGGTATTTCAGATCAAGGACTAGGTATGGCTTTCTGGATCTTGGGGCACCTCTTTTAAGTGTGAGTCTACCACTGGAGCCTCCCTCCCTCCATTTGGCTGGGAAAGCTATCAGACGTTGGGTCATCACCTCCTTTTACTTCCTTGGCTCTGATGAGGTAGGTGAGGATAAAAAACATGTTTTAGGAGGGATATTAGTGTTTTCTATATAGTATCTGACAGAGGCCTTTGACAACACCTTCATTTTGTGGTATTGCCCCACAGATTAGTGTAGTAGGGCCTTCTGCTCCCTCTTTTCCTTCCCCTCTCTGAGTGGCGAGGGCTGAGTATGACTTCTGGAGTTATAAGTTCACTTTGGTCCTTATGGTATGATTTCTTGGCCCTGCCTCTAAGAGCTCTGGATGTTTATGACTTGTGATAGCTTAAAATCCAGTCTAAATTTGGAAGAAAGTAGCCAAACCTAGTGCTATTCCTGGAAAAGTAATATGTGTATTGTTGTCAGATAAGGAGGCTCTAGGTCTGCGCTATCCCAAAGAATATTCTCTAAGGTGTACCTGAAGAGATATCAGTCCAGAAGACCACAACTAAGGCTTGCTTGACTTGAGAACCTACTTAATAAGGACAGAGTCCTAAAGCTGATCTTTCTTTTACACTATTGATAAGAAGGACAGGGTGATGAAGTGGTTAGATCTAGGGAAACATTGAATAAGAAATCCAAACATCATTCTAAGCAGTTTTCTTCTTTTTTGTACCTCATACGTCACTGTTTGCAATTTCCTGAGTCAAAAGTCCAGTTTGACATAATACAATGAATCACAGGCATTATGATGGAAAAAACACTGAAGAAGCTAGCTCAAAGCACATTTTAAAATTGAATTCTAGGGATCTCTTATGAATAAAAATTGGTCTTTTTTGAAGACCACGGCGGCACCCAAACCACTCTGAACTCCTACCTGCTCTTTAAAGGTGTTGTTAGGTAACCTGGCATTTGGGCTTGGGAGTTTGTGAATTGGACCCATGATTCTTCAATATGCTCAAGATTGGGGTGTGCAGGAAAATACTTGCCCATTCCCTCTTCTGGACAAAGAGACATTTTGGAGTCTCTTTAAATGTGGGTTTCCTTTCTCCTCAGGAGTTAAGGAAAGTGTCCTGAAGAATTTAGTATTTAATAAGAATTGCGTGTAGTCAAGTGCAAAATGAGGTATCTTTCTAGGGCTTTGCCTTCTTGTGGCCTTGGCTGGTATCTCCTGAAAACTTCCCTTCCTCTGATAAAGTTGAGCAGTATACTCTCCTACTTGCCGCCAGCTGCCATCCACCTTTTTCAGGGGCTGAGGATAGGGGCTATTAGAGGGGAAAGAGAAGCCTTCTCAAAAACTTTGTTGGGAGCTGTGTCTTGAAGCCAAAGAACATTTTCTTTTAGATGCTCATCATCTTGAAGAGAGAGTGGGATGCTGATTGTGATTAACTGATGGGCTTCTCTGACTGGGAGTGCTGGGATTAGTAAGAACTCCTGTTCTCACAGGAGGTGGACTTTCCTGACCTGAGTGTGACCTCTGTGCTTTTTTTTTTTTTTTGCAGGGAGAGGAATTCCTGGGCTCTCCTGAAGAACTTGAAGGGGAGTGTGAAATACGAGAATGCTTCCTCAAAACCACCTGTTTGCAAAATTATTTTCTTTGCTTACCAGCCACCTGGATCCTGTTCACAGACTCAGCCCCAAAACCTTTGTCTATCAAGATGTCTACTGTGTCCTCTAGGGAGGTTTCAATCAGTGAGCTTTCTACATCCACCTCCCTTCCCCCAGAGACAAAGCATAGCCCTAGGAGTGTAAAATGATCCTAGCTGTAGCTTGAGGAAACATAACCCCACAGTCAACACGTGGTAGCCTAACCCTTCATTCCTAATTAATGACCACTACATCTTTCTTGGTTGTCAGATGGCTATCACCATCTTGCTTATACTGTGATAGAAGACTGAGACCTCAAGAAAGTTGCTGGAGCGGGAGGGAGGTGGTCCTGGTGCTAAATCTTGCCATGACTAGCTCATCTACTGGCAACTGGGAGAAATGGCAGCTCCTTATTTCCAGCCTGGTGAAGCTAGAGAAGAAATTCATATTTTATTTAAACCAGCTCAATTTAATCAATTTTAAAACAGCACTAGGTGGATTATGCCTTTGGTGGTGCAAGATGGTGTTCTTGCAGGAAATCTCTAGGGGGATCAAACGCCTCAAAGACACACCACACCATTTCCCTGCTTACGTGGGGCAGGTACCGGACAATTGCTATGGCTCTGTAACTTTGGGACTCTATTGGTACAATCTCTTCATGTATCTCAGTCATAAAGGCTCATTCAGTGCCATCGTTTCCGTGCAGTCTTCAGGCCCACACCTAAGCACCACACTGCCACTGGTTCCTTGGCAGCAGTATTATTCATTTACCCCCTCCAGTGGATGTCACACAACATGAAAGGAATCTTAATGCTGATTTAACACCATTAATCCTCATAGAAAATTCTGGTAACAGTTACATCACTTTGCCATAGGCTCATGCAACACAGCACAGGTGTTTCCTAGCTCCTTTAGGCTGGCACTATCCCCGTTACCCAGACTGCTTAGTAAAGGCATGGATGTCTGGCGTTGCTATCTGACAGATGCATATCTCTGCGAGTAGCATGACTTATAGGCACTGCTTCCCCATACAAAGGGGTCCTGGCCATATTCTGACTAGCAGCAAATTGTTAGAAATGATCCCTCACTGTGCTGCAGAGCAGGTGGAGAGCAGATGGCCTTGTGCAATTAATGTGTATTTACACTGTAGAAAAATAAGTTCTTTCTTTAGAATGTATTTGCTTTTTAAAACACATTTTTGGCATATTCATTTTGTAAATTTAATTAACATTTTTTTTCAAAGAAAGTTCTCTGTTTAGAACAAAATATATGACTAACATCTAAAGATGGACAGGATGTTGGGCCTGAACTGTTGAGTTTTCAGATTCATATTCAGTTTTAGACTTGGCTCTTAACATAAGAAGATCGGTACTTTTAAAAAAAATACATTTTATCTCCCTCTTTTGGGTATCCCAGTACATCTGGTCTTCTCTGCGAGTAGTTTCTAGGCTGTAAGCTCTCTAGAGTAAGGCTCTTATTTTTGTTTGGATTTAGTGTAGTGCCAAACACACTGTCAGTGCTTTACATACTATAAATAAATAATAATACATTTATACTTTTTTTCTCGGTGCTTGTCTCAGCTTGAGCTGCACCATTTGAAAAAGACAGTGAATGAATGTGCCCACTCAAGCACTTGACTGTTTAAGTCAGGACAGATCAGATTTAACATTAAGTCAATCAAATAAAAAATTGAAAGCTTGGTGGTCTAGTTTGCTTTTAAAGCCTCCTATTATTGTAAATATGAAATGATATTAATATATAATATTCCCTTTCATACTGATTTGAGGGAAAGTAGTGCAGCTAAGGAGTTCTGAACAGAGATGAGCCTATTAGGCTGTGTTCCAGATTATGTTAAAGATTAGATCCTAGGCTCAATCAAGGGTAGGACTGTAGTTTGTGCCTGGATTCAATGGTACCAAAAATCTGCAGAGCTGATCTTGAAAGTTGGAAGTTTCACAAAATCTGCTGTTCTGGAAAGACTTCTGGCATTGTGTAAGAATGTGTAATTTCAGCAGCATCTGTAGAGTATTTGTAAAGTAGAAAATAAATTCTTTCCTCTTTTGGATTTGAGTCCATAAACAAAGGTACTGATTCATATACAAGAATTTAAACCTCTCATTCTTGGAAAAAGATTGTGTTTTTGGCTTATTTTTAGGTCTGACCAGAGTGACTTTACCAAATCACACAGGCAGGTTTGATAATCAGTGCCTTCAGTCTTTGCCTCTTGATTAATTGTATAGTTGGACTCCTAATATGAAAATACGTTATGTTCTTGATTTATAATGTGAAGTGTATTCACTTTTATTTAACTAAAAAATATGTTCCTGAGTTTTTGATCCTTTATAGGTGCATAAGTCTTTCTTGTTTGTCATGCAGCACCAAGAGGCACCAAATGGCTGGCTTTCTTCCTATTGTATATACACACACACAATTTAATTACTATAAATCAACATTTTCCTTGAGGCTTTGTGCATAATACCTTACTTGTTTTCTGTTAGTTGTCTTTCTGCAACAAGACAGAAAAACATAATACTTTTATAATAGAACAATTGTAGCAGTATTCTGACAAGTCCAATTTACATGGTACATTGTTTCCAAAGAATATCTGAGTAGAGAATACAGAACAGCTATACAAACCTACTATTACATTGGAAAATCATTAACCTCAAAGGAATAATAACAGTATGCTATTAAAACTTAGAATACATTTTCAGTATCTGTGGTTTTAAAGAAAACCTTATAAATATGCAAATTGCAGATCAACAAATCCAAAATAAAATACACTAAAAAACTGATATGTAGACAAAAGTTTATTTACACCATACAACATTTTAAATATTTTATACACAGCTGCAGCAGAGAAAGCTACTCTGAGCTTTCCGGAGAAAACTGCAATAATAAAGATGTGAAATATATTATTCATATAAAAGTGAGATTATTACTTTATTGCATTTAAAGCAATGAAGAATGTAGCTCAACAGACATTCATTTAATGACAAAAACTTTGCTTTTATATTATAAAGTAAAAAGTGTAGTAATGGCCAAACAGACTGTTATAAACTTTAAAAACTGCATAAATATATACATTGTGCTTCATGGTGAAGTTTTTTGAAAACTAAACCAAATGAAGCTGTTACAACATGAATCGTTGCTTGAGGTTTATCTATAAAGATTACCTTACAAATCCATTCCACAGGTACTTACAACACACGATGGTAAGAATTGTACACCTGGTTCTCCACTAACTTTACTAGTGGGAATATATTGTACGAAAAAAACCACTGACATTTGGCACATGAAGATCCTGACATAAAGTAGTCACAATGTTCAGACACAAATGTCAGGCTTCCCAAGTCTCTTTAGTGTCAGTGCAATGAATTCATTTTTGTTTTGTTTTCGTTTCAGTTTGTTTTGATTTTGTTAAACTTCTGTTTGAAAGTCACCTTCCTGCACATCTAAAGGCAAGTTCAGACACTTCTCCCATTCTGCTGGTCTTAGTTCTAAAGCATCTTTTGCCTCTGTATCTAATACGTTTATTGTGGTATAGTGTTGGTATTCATTTGTGTTTTTGAAACTGTCCCATGGAGCCTTGTTTGGTGTTGGGTTTTCCTGAGGACAGAAAAAAAAAACAGGAAGAAAAAAATTAAAAGGAAGAAATAAATGATTTTCTGTTCATAATTTTGATCATGGGATACAGAAGTCACTGAGAGGAAATGACTGAGGGAGCTGAAGTGGCTGGTGTCCAGCATCATTCAGCCTGTACTTCTCTCTGAGCAGTTAGCACTTTGGAAGCCTCATCACCTGAGCTGCCAACTAAATCCTCTCCTCTAACAACTGCCAATTCTGAATAGAGAATGGCATGGGGCATGTGGGCCAGCACTGAGAGCCATATTTTAATAACTACCGGTATGTTATAGAAAAGTAGGAGGAAAAAAAGGAAAAGAAGAGATTTTTTTCTTGAATTATGGAGTGATGTGAAATAGAGGTTGCTAGCTTGGTTATAAGTTGGGATAACTTGATGATCTGCTAATGAAATAACAACAATGGCCTGATTCCAGCAGGGGCTGAGAGCCCTCAACTCCTGTAGAGTACAATGGGAATTGATGAGGGTCTGTATGGTGGGATGAATATAGCCTGAGGTTGAAGGCTGACTATTGTAAATAAGTCCCACAAATCATTTTAATGTTCAATTTAAAAATTTTTCACTTTTCAAATCAAATAATGGGATTTTTTCTCATATGTTTGATTGATCCTGAAATTGACTCTGTTATTTCTTCTGAAAAACAAAATATTCAGTTCTGTAACCGCTTTTTAATGCCAAAACATTATAGTCATGTGTACTAACATGAACAGATTGATGTCAGCACAGTCCCAGAAAGTGGGTTTCTATTTGTTAATGGTGGCTGCACAGTTAAGTTAGTAGAAATAACACAAAACATCATGTGAGAACCACAGAATAATTACTATTATTCCCACCTTTAATATCTATGACAACATCTAACTGCAACCAGGAGTGTAATTTGCAGCTCATGTAGATGTACTGTACTAGTTTTAATCTACTTGGCTTGCAAAAAATAGCAGTGAGGATATGCCAGTGTGAGCTTCAGGATATGTCTACACTGCAGTTAGACACCCGTGGCTCGTCCATGCCAACTGACTTGGGCTTGCAGGGCTCGGGATAAAGGACTGTTTAATTGCAATGTAGATGTTTTAGCTCAGGCTGCAGCCCACGCTTTGGGACCCTCCCACCTTGCAAGGTCCTAGAGCCTGGACTCCTGGAGCCCAGGTTCCAGTTCAAACCTGACCATCTACACCATGATTAAAACTCCCTTAGTTTGAGCTCTCAGCCCGAGTCAGCTGGCATGCACCAGTTGCGGGGTTTTAATTGCAGTTTAGACATACCCTGAGACCCATGCTGCCATGCCCTCGCTGTTGTTTTTAGATAGACTAAAGCTTGTGTGGGTGTGCCTACATGGGCTGCAAATTACACCTTCTGTTGCAGTGTAGACATATCAGTTCTTAGGGATTAACTTTAAGAAAAATGTGTAGAACCCAGAAGTCATTTTTCACCAGATTTTGTTCAGAAGGCATTTCCCAATAGGTAAGATAATTCAAAGTTTTGGATTTAAAAACAGATTTGCACAGAATCCTCCTGCGAGGGCCTAATGCCATATTCCTTGTGCATCTAAAATTCACATTGACTTCAGCCTAAAAGCTGTATAATGGGACCCTAAGTGATATCAAGTTCTGAATACTTCATCTTATAGCGTTGATTAAAAGATAAAACATGGGTTTCTTTTGAAGATTTGAGTTTAAATACAACATCTTCAGCATATAAACACCCATTGATTTCAGTAGGCTTTGGAACAAGCCCTAAATATTCACCATTTGACCTCCATTTGGTTCCTGATAGAAATCGAAGGTCACGTGATTATGCCTCTTGTGCCTCCTAGAACAACACTGCTTCTCTTGCTGCACTGCAAATTTGTTTTCTGAATTGCAGTCTGGATGTTTGTTCTGGAAAATAAGTTTGGCCATAGAAATCATTTCTGAGAGATTTTGCTTTATAAAATGACAATCAGGCCAAGAAAGCACTATAATTTGGAAAGCAGAAACCAATAATTATTTATTTTAGTCAATATATATAACTAAGGGTGCACTTAATATTCAGAAACAAAAGCATCTAATAAATATTAATTATAATTCAAAGCATTGTCTACCTAGGACATACAATCTTTTACTTTTTTTATAGGTGGCACTAGTAGAGCTGTGCAAAATGTTTACAACAAAATGCCAAACCATACAAATGTCATCTGTTGTACAGATGAAACTTACACCATGTTTGTACATTATGTTTTAAAAATCTTTCAAGAATGCTTCAGCCAGTTGTATGGTTTGTATCAAAATCATATTAAATATGTAGATTTGAATGGTCCTGATATGAAACCAGGTGAGATACAGTGGTTTCAGCTAAGTTTTCCTTTGAGATTTTGAATTCATTCAAACCCCAAACATAAGGCAAAACTTGGATGAGGGAAAGGTGGGAACTGGGTACAAATTCGTAAAGATCATAGCTAAAGAAAATACTCAACAAACCCCTGTGGAGCACAAATTCGGGGCCAGATTTCAGTTGATGTAAACTGGCATAGCTCCATCGGCTTCACATTGGCTGAGCGTCTGGCCCTGAGAGTTGAAAATATATAAAGGGAAACACTTCTAGTTTATTTTTAATGTGCTGTTTTGAATCCATAATGATACTATTGCTAATGAATAAATGTGGCACAGAAAGCTATTTGATTTAATGAAGGAGAATCAACCATTCTCTCTTCTCATTATTAAGCATACCTAAATAAAGGAGGTTATTTTTGTTAGTTATTTTTGCTGTGCACAGACAATTAGGGTAACAGTCAACTACAGATTACTGTATTTTTGATTTTCAAATGGTAAATATTTATAAATCCATTACAGACAAGGCACGATAATACAGGACACTGTATACTCTCAGAAGCGTGTCAGCTGTGAGTGATTTTAGCTGAAGATATAACAAATGATTTTGGCTAGGACAAGAAAACATTACACTAGCCAGACTGCATTGATAAACTACTTTCTCGGTATAAATGCGTTAGGCTTGGTAGACATATACAGATTTTAAATGTGCTTCCTTCAATTCAATTACTTGTCAGCAATAATGATGTTGTGAGTCATTATAGTCTAGTTATGAAATCTAATGAGTCTTGTCAAACATAAGAATACTGCAGATATCTTTGGTTCTCTGTCCTAGGGCTATTTAAGAGTAGTACACAATAATATTATCTTACCATGAAATGGTGTTATATAATCCATTTGCTTGCTTGCTAAAGTCCACAAACCAGTATATTTTAAATTCATAAGAAGATAACAATATACTTACCATACTTCCTGATTTTGGTACGTCCCGAAATCTATCCAGAGTCTGAAATTTCTGATTTAATTCCTGAAATAATTCCATGTGCCTCTTCCTTGTATGCATGACCTTCTGCGAAATGGAACATAATTGGCTATAGCTGTAATTGAATCTGGCCATTTTTTAAAAAAAAGAACCATTATTTCCCCCAACATAATAAAGTAAATTGAATTTGGCAGGACCATCTTTTCCGTATAGACTCAGTAAATGGAAATGAATTGCACTGAGCCTCCTATCTTCTGTTTATAATGTTCTGCCTGTACACAAAGTGTTGCTTTTACCCTTCCATTTATTGAATTGATGAAATCAGGAGATGTTTCTTTTGTGCTAGTCAGATATATTGGGAATGCAACAGCAGCCCTTCTGCAAGTTTTTCATCAGTCACAAGTTAAAACTGTTTTCTAGATATGCATTCAGCATAGAAGAAATGAATATCTTAATTTCAACATGAAAGGAATAGTATCTGCATCTTAAGGGTATATTTTTTTCTGAAAATAGTGGAGGCAGAGCTGACATATTGATGGGGAAAACAAATCTGTCATGCTGATGCTATGATGAGTACAAGTTGCTAATGTATACCACCTCTGAGTTGTGATTATGGTCCAAAACTCTATGTATTATAATTAAATGCCTTCCTGTCATTCACACCTCCCCAAAAGAAAGTTTAATAAATGCTAAAGTTGTGACATGTAAGGATAGATTTTCAATGTTGCATGGGTTTGTATTTGAATAGCGTGAGTTGCTCAGCTGTGTAAATCCATAATTAGCATTGCATCCATCTGAGTTTTGGGACATATTCTCTGCTGGTATAAAAGTAGTGCAACTCCACTGACCTCAGTGCAGCAGCACCAATTTACACCAGCAGAGCCTGTGGCTATGGTGTTGTTATATGTGACAAAGTTCCTCCTCTACCTTGGTGGGTCCTGCGCTTATTTGGCAGATTTGCTCACCTCAGTGATCTTCCCCACAGTCTGGGTCAACTTCTCCTGTGTCTGATCAGGAGTTGGGAGGTTTGGGGGGAACCCGGGCCTGCTCTCTACTCCGGATTCCAGCCCAGAGCCCTGTGGATTGCAGCTGTCTATAGTGCCTCCTGTAACAGCTGCATGACAGCTACAACTCCCTGACCTACTTCCCCATGGCCTCCTACAAACACCTTCTTTATCCTCAGCACAGGACCTTCCTCTTGGTGTCTGATAATGCTTGTACTCCTTAGTCCTCCAGCAGCACACCCTCTCACTCTCAGCTCCTTGTGCCTCTTGCTCCCAGCTCCTCACAGGCACTTCCTCTCCTCTGGCTCCCCAGTGACCAGCATATTTGCCCTCTACCAGACTCTTGTACCCCACTGGCCTGGGTCTGTCACATATCCCTCTCCCCTGCTCAACACCAAGGGGCTGGGCAGCTTGGGATGCCAGACAGTGCATACGTGACAAGCCATCGGCATTACCGTGACGACTCCCTGCCCTGTGTTGCACATGGAACTGGAAAGGTTGGAGGGATAAGAACCACCTGGTCACCCTTGTGTTCTTCTCCTTGTTCCGCTGCATCCACTGAAGAGGGGCATGATCGGTCATGAGCACAAATCTGCTCCCAAGCAAGTAGCAGCGCAATGCTTCCATGGCCCATTTTACGGCGAGGCACTCTCTCTCCACCACTGCATATTTTTGTTCCCTCGGAAGGAGTTTCCTACTGAGGTAGAGAATTGGGTGTTCCTCCTCCCCGACCATTTGGGATAGAACGGCCCCCAACCCTACTTCCAATTCATCTGTCTGCAGGATAAATTCCTTTGAGAAATCAGGAGCTATCAGTACGGGGTTACTGCAGAGGACAGTCTATAGGTCTGTGAATGCTTCCTCTGCTGCATCAGACCATCTCACCAGATCAGGTCCACGGGCTTTCACTAGGTCTGTCAGGGGGCTTGCCCTTGTGGCAAAGTGGGGGATAAATCTTCGGTAATACCCCACTACACCTAGGAATGCCCAGACTTGTTTCTTGTGACGTGGTCGGGGCCAATTTTGGATGGCCTCCAACTTGTTCACTTGGGGTTTTACCAGACCTTTTCTCACAATGTAGCCAAGATATTTGGTCTCTGTAAACCCTACAGCCCACTTGGCAGGGTTTGCTGTAAGGCCAGCTCGCCTGAAGGTATCAAGTACTGCCTCCATCTTCTGTAGGTGGTTTTCCCAGTCTGGGATACGAATGACCACATCATCCAAGTAGGCAGCAGCATAACTGTTATGCGGGCGTAATAGCTTGTCCATGAGGTGCTGGAAAGTAGCTGGGGCCCCATGTAGTCCAAAAGGGAGGACAGTATATTGAAAAAGACCCTCTGGTATAGAGAACACAGTCTTTTCCTTTGCGTCTTCCACAAGGGAATCTGCCAGTACCCCTTTGTCAATTCTAGAGTAGTCAAGTACCAGGCATTCCCCAGACAGTCCACTAGCTCATCTATGCGAGATATGGTGTATGCGTCGAACTGGGATACTTCGTTTAGTCACTGGAAGTCATTGCAAAACCTTGTGGTGCCATCAGATTTGGGCACCAGCACGATTGGGCTGGATCACTGACTGTGGGATTCTTCGATGATCCCTAACTCCAGCTTTTTTTTTTACTTCTGCTTTTATTTCTTCCCTTTTGGCTGCTGGCACCCGATAGGGCCTCATTGTTATTTTGGCCCCATGGTTCATGACGATGTGGTGATATGTCTCGATTGTTTGATCTGGTTTTGTCGAGAACACATCTTGGTTCTGGAAGATCATCTTAGACACCTCATTCTTCTGGTCTGGTGTTAAATCGGGAGACACTCTCACCTGTTTGGAAGGCTTGTTTTCCTGGGTTAGGTCTTTTTGGACAGTTATGCGTGCCTCTTGTGCATGCCAGGGTTTCAGAAGGTTGATGTGATAAATCTATTCTTGTTTTCGGCATCCTGGCTGCCATTCCTTGTAGGTTACTTCCCCGACGAGTTCAACCACCTCATAGGGCCCCTGCCATTGGGCCAGAAACTTGCTTTCTGCTGTGGGTACCAACACTATCACCCGATCCCCTGGTTGGAACTGTCGGACTTCTGCCTGGTGATTGTAATGGGTTCTCTGGGCCTCCTGTGCCTTTTCCAAATGTTCCCGTACAACAGGGGTGACCCGGGCTATCCGGTCTCGCATCTGTATTACATGTTCTATTATATTTCTCCCCTCATTGGGTTCCTCTTCCCATATCTCTTTGGCAATATCTAGTATGCCATGGGGGTGATGCCTGTATAATAACTCGAATGGGGAAAACCCAGTCGAGGCCTGAGGTACCTCCCGGATAGCGAACATAAGGTAGGGCAGAAGGGTATCCCAATCCTTCCCGTCCCGACTTACCACCTTCCATATCATAGCCTTGAGGGTTCGGTTAAACCTTTCTACCAACCCATCAGTCTGCGGATGGTAGACTGAAGTTCTCACGGTATGTATATGGAGCAGCGTACAGAGGTCCTTTATTAGCTTTAACATAAATGGAGTTCCTTGGTCCGTTAATATCTCCTTTGGTAGCCCCACTCAGGCAAAGATCCCCTCCAGCTCTTTAGCTATTGTTTTAGAGGCTGTGTTCCGCAAGGGGACGGCTTCTGAGTAGTGAGTAGCATAGTCCAAAACAACAAGTATATATTGGTGGCCCTGAGCCGTCTTCTCCAGGGGTCCCACTGGGTCCATGGCTATTTGCTCAAAAGGGACCTCTATGATGGGAAGGGGTACTAAAGGTGCCCTCAGGTGGGGACGAGGACTGTGCAGCAGACACTCCGGGCAGGACGCACAGTACCTCCGCACTTCTTCATGTACTCTGGGCCAGAAGAACCATTGTAGGACTCGTGCCAGGGTCTTCTCTATCCCCAAGTGCCTCCTAAAAAGATGACTATGAGCAAGACTTAATACAGCGTTCTGGTGTTTTTGAGGTACTAGGATCTGCTGTACCTTCTGCCCCTGTGCTGGTGCAACCCAGTATAAGAGATTCTTCTTCATTATGAAATAGGGTCCTGGTCCCTGGGTTTTCCCTTCCACGGGGACCTCATCTATTTCAGTCACCTCCTTCCTAATGTTGTCGTACCTTGGATCTTCAGCCTGGTCCCGTCCAAAATTTCCTCTTCCGGGGCTAATCTGCCCAAGATCTAGGGGCCCAGTCTCTGTTGCCTCTACTGGTTCAGAAGCGTTAGGGTGGGGGTCAGACTCGGGTGCTTCTGCCTCCTGGGTGGCCTCCTTTTCAGCTGCTCGGGTCTGCCTACCTACGAGAGCGACCCTCTGGTTTTGGGTCAGTATTTGGGTTCCCAAGGCCTTAGCTGCCCTCCTTTCTCTTTTCGACTTTCTACCCTGTCTGGGAATGGAAAATAAATCTGGGGATATTTCAGAGAAGACTGGGGGTTAACAGTCTACTGTGGATGCCTCACTAACTTCAGGGTTCCCCTCTTTCTCCAATCCTCCTACTGGGAGTAAGTCTCCAAACCCTGGGAAGTCCCTCCCTATGAGCACCGGATATGGGAGTTTAGGGACTTCACCTGCTGCTACCTCAGTAGTGTTCCCCTGAATCTCAATTTTTACTGGGATGGTGGGGTAATAACCAACTATCCCATGTTATCCCCGTACGCTTAGCCCGCAGCAGCTGACTACACTTCATGAGCTTCCCCGAGACAAGCATGATAGCACTCCCCGAATCAACCAGTGCTGTGATCTCTACCCCATTTAGCTTTACTGGTCTAGTGTACATATGTGGGGTTAGTGAGACCCCCAGAAGGTGAATTAGGGAGCATAGGTCTGCCCAGTTCCCCAGGTTACACTGCATAGGCTCCTCAGCACTGGGACACTGTGCAGCTATATGTCCCCATTTCCCGCAGGCATAACATCTGTATGGGGCCTTAGGCATTCCCTAGTCTCTTGGTTTGGGCAGTCTAACATCATGATTCTCCCTCAGTGCTCTGACAATTTGTGGCTTCTGGTGGGCTTTCAGCCCCTCTTTTTCCACCTGTGATCTCCTGGTTGCCCAGTCACCCGACCTCTAAGGCTTGGTGCTGCTAGTTTAACCCCGGGGTGCCTCTTCCTTAACTGGTCAGGTCAGCTCCCTCACTGTCCTTTGCCTCTCTACCAGTGCGACAACCTCATCATAGGTGGAGGGTTCGTTCTGGCTTACCCAAGCACGAAGGTCTGGCGGTAGCCCCCTCATGTATCAGTCAATGACCAGAACCTCTAGTATCTCTTCCAGACTCCAGGATTCCATTTGCAACCACTTTCGTGCAAGATGGATGAGGTAATATAATTGGGACCGCGGGGGTTTGTTTTCCTGGTATCTCCATTCGTGATATCGCTGGGCCCGCACTGCCGTTGTTACCCTAGATCTGGCCAGGATTTCTGCTTTCAGCTGGGGGTGGTCTGCTGCAGCCTCTTCAGGCAGATCATAGTAGGCCTTCTGGGCCTCCCCACACAGGAATGGGGCAAGGATGCCAGACCACTGATCTCGAGGCCAGGCCTCTCGTAGGGCTGTCCTCTCAAAGGCCAGAAGGTATGCCTCTACATCATCCTCCCGCGTCATTTTCTGCAGCCAATGGCTGGCCCGTATGATCTGCGTCCGATCATGGCCGCGGTTCAGCTCTGTAAGGGTCTTTACCTGGTTTACCAGTTCCCGCAACATATCTCGGTCTTGAGAAGCCTGGTCCATCAGCAGGCGATTAGTCTCTTGCTGCAGCCGCACTGCCTCCTGTTGGGCAGCTGCCTGGACACGAGTAGCCTCCTGCTGGGCTGCCGTAGCTTGTATCAATGCCTGCACTAAGTCATCCATTGTGGTGAAAAAAAAATAAACCCGCTCCTTTTTTTTTTTAAATCACCCTCCTTCTTCCGCTGCACTGTGCACACCAAATCCCAGTTGTGACAAAGTTCCTCCTCTACGTTGGTGGGTCGTGCGCTTATTTGGCAGGTTTATTCACCTCAGTGATCTTCCCCACAGTCTGGGTCAACTTCTCCTGTGTCTGATCAGGAGTTGGGAGATCTGGGGGTAACCCGGGGCTGCCCTCTACTCTGGGTTCCAGCCCAGAGCCCTGTGGATTGCAGCTGTCTATAGTGCCTCCTATAACAGCTGCATGACAGCTACAACTCCCTAGCCTACTTCCCCATGGCCTCCTACAAACACCTTCTTTATCCTCAGCACAGGACCTTCCTCCTGGTGTCTGATAACGCTTGTACTCCTTAGTCCTCCAGCAGCACACCCTCTCACTCTCAGCTCCTCGCGCCTCTTACTCCCAGCTCCTCACACACACTTCCTCTCCTCTGTCTTCCCCCTCCCTGACTGGAGTGAGCTCTTTTTTAAACCCAGGTGCCCTGATTAGCCTGCCTTGATTGGCTGCAGGTGTTCTAATCAGCCTGTCTGCCTTAATTGGTTCTAGCAGGTTCCTGATTACTCTAGTGCAGTCCCTGCTCTGGTCACTCAGGGAACAGAAAACTACTCACTCTACCAGACTCCTGTTACCCCACTGGCCTGGGTCTGTCACATATGATATTCATGGAGACAGAATTGCTGTAGGAAGGATGTTATTCATGTTCGGTAGGTAATTTTCCAAAAAATAGTATACCCATTAATTTTAGTTTAATGAAGTACTAAGACAGTTAATTTCATGTTTTGGGCTAGCCAGAGTTACATTTGAAAAAATAAGTGTTTATATGTTAAAAATATGTAAAAGAATAACATGCATAAGGCTATGTTTTAGTCACAGGTATTTTTAATGCAAGTCATGGACAGGTCACGGGTAGTAAACAAAAATTCACGACCCATGACCTGTCCATGACTTGTACTATATATCCCTGACTAAATCTTGGAGGGTGGGAGAGCAGCCTGGGGGCGCCCCAGGTGCTAGGAAGAGGGGAGGTCTGGGGCTACCAGGAGGGCGGGCGGCAGCACGGAACTGGGACTGCCACTGGGAGGGATTTGTGGGGATATTTGGTGATGCTCGTAGGCTCCCTACATGGTTCCGCACCTCCCCGGAAGTGGCGACATCCCCCTCCCTCAGCTGCAAGGTGGAGCTGGCATGGCCAGGCACCTCTGCCTGCTGCTTCCACCCTGAGCACCACGGCCAATGAGGGCTGAGGGGGCAGTGCCTCCAAGCAGAGAAAGCCACTTCCAGGGAGCCTCCCCAAGGTAAGCACTGCCCAGAGCCCTCACTCCCTCCTGCACCCCAACCCCCAGCCCTGAGCTCCTTCCCACACCCAAACTCCTGCTGCTGTCCCAGCAGAGGCTAGTGTGACTTTCTCAGGTGCTGCCAGAACTGCTCAGGCAGCCCCAGGCCAGCTGCATCGACCACCGCAGAAGTCCTGGAGGTCCAGGAAAGTCACAGAATCCATGACTTCTATGACCTCCATGACAAACTTGCAGCTTTATTTATGCATATTTAGGAACTGTATGTGCCAGACGGTGACACAATCTTATGTGGGAGGAGAAGTACACATGTATACCTTGTGCCTCCCATCCTTTATGTGACCCATGCAAGTGCCATTTAAAATTGCAGTCTCTATACTGGTGGGAGCCTTCTATAATCATTATCTCCATGCCTGATTCTGCCACCCTCACTCACAGTGGATAACCAAATTAAGCACAATACTACTCAATGTAGGGTGTCAGTAGATGGCCTTGAAATAATCCTTTAGCCCTATGTTGTAATTATTTTATCTTCCATTTGGTGTTTATAAATTGTGTGACAGGTTCCTGCCTTGTTAGCCTTGTATTTTTACCAGTGTTATGTAACAACTATATTATCTGTAACATAGCTACTCTGAAACTTAAGCATTTGTTTGATGACAGCTCAAGGAGCCATCTGAATCCTGGAAATTGGCAACATTATTCACAATAGGCACATGAGATATCGCAAGCAATTAGAGACTGATCTACTTATGATGAGTTGTAGGGAGAACACAGGAAACAATTTTGCAGGATTCAGTGAGAAATACTTTGCAAAACATTATTAAACTACAGATAGCTGACCTAAACTCAGAAAGGGGGTCTCACTTAAGTGACTTGCTGGAGATTTTTGAAGATATTACTGCTCTGGTAGACAAGGGAGCAGGGTTCATATACACAGAATTTCAAAGGCTGGGTGCTACTTCAAAGGTTATTATTGGCTAAAGTAAGAAGTCATGGTATAGGGAGTAAAACAAAGTTTGCAGGTTAAAAAACTGGCACTAAACTGGGAAATAGCATATGGCTGTGAAATAAATGATGCCAGCTGGAAACTTTGTAATAGTGGATAGGAAATGGAATGTACCGAATGCTATCTTTTTGATATTTGTCTGAATGTTTGTCTGAAGTATTTGTTGAATAGCAAATATGTCACTTACTTCATTATATAGTTCCTGAAAAGAAGCAGGTGGGAGGGGAAATTAATCATTTTCTGTGCGAGTCGGGCAGGTAAATACTTTAAAAAATCTAGTTGAAAGAAAAAATAAATACAGTCCACCTAACTGAAAACTACGGATATTTTCTGCTGCTTTGTATTTTCATAGCTACCCTTCTTTATTCCCTTCTTGCTGATTTGGTGTACATATAAGTGTGTAAAGAGTAATTTACACGTAAGCATTACATAAATAATCTCTACCTTTAATTCTTCCTATTTCCACTTTTTAATTCCTTGTTAAAATTCTCAGTTTTAACTATTTTTCAAAAAGTAGACTGCTATAGTATTCACTCTAGTGAATGTCCTGCTTTCTCTTCTATGGAACAACAAGACGCAAAAGGAGAGAAACAATTCTGAGTTCAAACTTTTGGTTTTGTGTCCACTTGTCTATTGAGTTCAACAGCCATGGAATAAGTCAGAAATGACAGATCATGTGAAATCTGTGTGGCATTTCAGATAGCCTCAAGATGTACTCTGATGATTAGAGGGGTATAAGAATCTGAACAAGATACAATAAAGAGAAAGGGAATCCTTTCTTCTGCTCTGCTGCTTTACACCACAGGCTCATGCTTTCCCTGGACAGCCTGGCTTTGTTAGCAGCCATTCTTCTGGGGATTGTCACAACCACAACCACCTAGGAAGCCCCACCCATCCCCCAAGGCCTGGAAAGTGGGGAAGCAGTGCAAGTTAACATTCAAATATATTAACTTGTGCCAGTTTCCCCCATAGTAAATAGGGGGGGGGGGAGGAATCCAGAAGAGAGAACCTGGATCCCCTCCTCCAACCCCATCCAGGTCTGCACTGTCCAAAGACCGTAGTCTCCCTGTTAAGGGACTTCCCTAGGGTTGGGGGACAGAGAAGAATGGCACAGAGGCTGCATTTCTTCCTTGTGCACCTGCTTCTCTCTGCATGGAGTCCTATGATTTTATTCTTCCTTTCTCTGTCTCTCTTTTTCTCTTACTATGCAAAAATAATATCTCTTTCCCCCCCCCCCCCCCAGACTGGATCAGTTTCTTCTTCCTGCTTCTTCTTCCTATTTATTTACTGTTTCTATCTAATTTTGCCCCTCCAGTTCTTTCATTTTTCTCTTCCTTTGGTGCTGCTGTTTGACTTTCTTTACTTCTGCTTATTTTTCTCATTTTCTTCATTTTCCTTCTCCGTCTTCCCAGGCTTTCTCTGTTTTTGCTTCTCATCTTGGTGCCTCTGTGTGTGTTTACCCCCAAATCCTGCTCATTTCCTGTACTCACAGAAAGTGAGAAGTGGCCTAAAAACAGGGCTGGGAGCTAGCAACTCCTGAGTCCAGACCTAACTCTGACAGTGATCTGGGTAAATCACAACTTCTTTGCTTGAGGGGGGATATCCCCCATTCCAGTTTATACTGCTCAAACCAGCAAAGCACAAAGATGGTTACAATATGTGACAAGGACCCAAAATGAGGGACACAAAACATTTATGAATGCAGGAAAATGAAAACCCTGTGCAATTCAGTCCTTTAGTGGAAATAACTCTTTAACTTCAGTTTATGAATGTTTGTTTCTAATGTAAATACATGTCTACAGTTTTTAGCAGTAAAAGTAAGGAAACACCAAACTGGTGTGGAACATAGCTAGCTTTGGGAATAAAATGAGTAACATTCCCCAAAATGAGGGAGTGTTGATAAGTATGTTTTATCTAGTAGTTCTACCTACAGTTACTCAATAGTTCCATTACACTCATCATTTAGACTACTGTACAAGTGACTTTCTCAGTTGCTGCATGGTCCATTGCAATGTGCAGTACTATGGTGACATGCCCCCTCCATTAAAGTTGAAAGATAATAAACGTGTGACCTTCTGCTTTAAAAATCTGTGTCTGTGTTTCATTCTCTTGTGTGTCCTCATCAGTAACAGAGCCTTTCTCCCCATGGCACATCTATTATAGAGCTCTTTGTGGGGAGAAGGGGTGGGCGGGGAAGCAATTCCCATGACATCTTTATGACATACGCTGTTTGACACAATTAGAATTAATTTTATTTGAACTGACAGCCATACCCTGGTACTGAAATCTCAGTACAGGAGCAGCTCTGTAAAAGTTTTAGGGGAAAGCAGGCTATGTGGCTAAACAGAGTGCCACATAGCTAGGGGCACCACAGCCAATAACACTAAGGATTTTTTTAAAATCAACAACATTTTTGAATGTGAAAATGTATCAAGGCCCTAGTGAATGTCCCTTATAAAGTAATATTCGACTGGTTTGCAGTGGAAACCAGTGTGATTTGTGACTGCAGCAGGAACACAGACAGAATATAAAACTGGCTGTGTGACTTTATGTGTAAATATAAGACAAACAACATTTTTTATGGCCTGCATTCTACCCTTGACTCCATAAGGTTTCATGCTGGACGTTATTGTGGGGTGTGCGATTCAATGGGAACCCTGAAGAGAAATTCTAGCTGAGTCAGTGATAATTCCAGTTTCATGGAAGAACTGTGGTGGGGGGTGATCCTAGAGTGGCAATGGCACTACCTTGGAAAAAGTTCTGGATTTGTAGGAGCTGGTGGATTGCAGAGCCAGAGCGACTATCATTTGTGAGCATGTTAGACAGGGGCAAGCAATATGCTCCTCAACTAGATTCTGGCCCTTCCCCCACCCCTAATGTATGGGTTAGCCAAAATCTGGATTTATTTGTTACATTCTATTCTTGTATTTTTTCTATGTGAAGCATGGATAAAATAGCCTGTGTGGAGGGGCTTTGGCACATAAAATATGGGGCTTTCCTCTCTGAAGGACCAAAAGAATGAAGCAGGGTATTTTTATTATTTACAGAATAGTGAGTGATGAGGTCTTAGGATGAGATGATGCATTAATGTGTCCAAACCCTAGAGCTGCCTGTAGTTAATACCACCAGTGACAGTTTGTGATGGGGCTGCATGGCTGTGCATGAGTGAGAGACACATGTACAGCTACTGTGGCTTGTGACTAGTCATGCAGGAAGATTTCAGAGTTCAAAGAGATTATAAAGTACTTTGTAAAGACTAACAAAATATAGTATTTATTTGGCAGTAATGCTTTCTGTCTACAAAATGAAATCCATATGTTTCAGCCAGTGTTAAGTCCCCCATGTAAATAGTACTTTTAAGAACTATTAACTATTACATAACACTAAACTGTTTACAAAGGCAAAACAAGACACAGTTGGCCCGCTCCTTGAGTCTGACCAGGCTCCTGTCAGTGCAGGGGGCAGCAAAGGTGGCCCATGGCTACCTTTTTGGCCCCTCCAATCCTGGGTGCACATTTGGCCCACAAAACCATTTAGGGCATTCTCAGGGCTATTCTAAGTTACAGTCAGCTGCAGCGGCCTCGAAGAGGCCATTTAGGCTTTAGGCATTAACAGAATGCATAAGCATTTTGGCCCATGATCCCACCCTACCTCACCCCTCTGTCTTACACCTAGGACTGTGAGGGAGGTTGGGTGGTCATGGCACCACTATGGGATTTCCCTGTCAAGGGGAATCCTCAGGTGGCCACCTAGGTCAGCTTTCAGAGTGGTGCAAAGCAGAGGTCATGATCTGATCCAGTACCAACAATGAAATCTCAAAGCAGGGAAAGGATCTGGTTCAGCACTTCTACAATACCACAGCCACTGGCACAATATCATTGCTGCTGTTGTTATTATTTATACTGCGGTAATCCCAGAGGTCTCCATTAGGATTGGTGTCACTTGAACAGAGTAATGTACACACATATAGGATGACACATTCCCCTTCCCGATGTTTTATATACAATGCATGTGTATAATATGGTATTTTAAAAAAATCTAGGCAATGCAGCAATTGCAAACAAAACACCATAAAAGATGTAAGTATCATATATACACAATGTGAGTCAATTTAAAAAGCATTCCATGACAACTGATACTTGAGAACACGATGTGCATAGTATTGTCAATAGTTATCTGGTGCTGGGATATGTTCCCTTGAGTGCTATGATGGATGTCTTTGTAGCAGTTGCCATAGAGAATGTTCTCAGAGAGAACTGCACTGAATTCCTGACCTTCAAAATGGAATTGTGTGATTCAGAATTCTCTTCATTGCTGTGATTGTATAATTTATGTTGTGCTGTTTTTATTTAATTTTAGAATTGCTTTTTTTCCCCTTAAATCGTTGATGCATATTTTTCTTCTTTCTTTGAATGTAAGTATCCTCAAGAACATTAACTGATGCGCTTTTAGTGTGTGTGTGTGTGTGTGTGTGTGTGTGTGTGTGTGTGTGTGTGTGTGTGTGTGTTTCCAGAAAAAAAAAAAGTATGTTAAATTTGAGAGGATGAATTCAAACTGGAACAGGTTCAGAGACGGGCTACAAGGATGATCCGAGGAATGGAAAAACTGCCTTATGAAAGGAGACTCAAAGAGCTTGGCTTGTTTAGCCTGGCCAAAAGAAGGCTGCGGGGGGATATGCTTGCTCTATATAAATATATCAGGGGGGGTTAACGTTAGGGAGGGAGAGGAATTATTTACGTTTAGTACTAATGTAGGCACGAGGACGAATGGGTATAAACTGGATATTAGGAAGTTTAGACTTGAAATTAGACGAAGGTTTCTAACCATTAGGGGAGTGAAGTTCTGGAACAGCCTTCCGAGGGAAGTAGTGGGGGCAAAAGACTTTCCTGGCTTTAAGACAAAGCTTGATAAGTATATGGAGGGGATGTTATGATAGGATTGTTAATTTGGGCAATTGATCTTGGATTACCACCAGATAGGTCTGCTCAATGATCTGTGGGGAGATGTTGGATGGCATGGGAACTGAGTTACTGCAGAGAATTCCTTCTTGGGTGCTGGCTGGTGACTCTTGCCCACATGCTCAGGGTTTAGCTGATCGCCATATTTGGGGTCGGGAAGGAATTTTCCTCCATGGCGGATTGGCAGGGGCCCTGGAGGTTTTTCGCCTTCCCCTGCAGCATGGGGCACGGGTCGCTTGCTGGTGGTTTCTCTGCAGCTTGAGGTCTTCAAACCAGTTTTGAAGATTTCAATAACTCAATTCTGGGATAGGGGTTGTTATAAAACTGGATGGGTGGGGTTCTGTGGCCTGCCTTGTGCAGGAGGTCAGACTAGATGATCAGATTGGTCCCTTCTGACCTATGAGTCTATGAGTCTATGAGAGATGGCTTAAAGGTTAAAAAAATTGCAGGAATATTGTAATTATCCCCAAAATAAGTGTTGCACACCTATGAAATTCAGAGTTACTGTTAAACTTCAAAGAAATTCAAACATGCTAATGGAATGCACAATTAATGCACTCAAATAATCTTAACTCCTTTAGTGACACCATGCAACAACAATAAAAGTATGATTTTTTTGTGTTGTGGTTGAAAATTAGATTAAACTGATTGATAAAGAAAGAGGGTTTGTGTCCTTTCATATTTTTTTCCCCCAGTATATCACCACAGGTCAGAACTGATTTGCTGAGTTATCTCAGATATTGCAGTGCCCCATTAAGGGTGATCTGAGCTATTGACCTATGCCTGTCTAGATTCTGTGTAAACGTAAGAGTTAGATACCACAGTCATTAATAACAGCTTAATTATACCCTAATTTCTTCAAATCTAGTTTATACACAAGATTTCAACAAGTGTTAACTATCTGGGAAGTTGAAGGCTATGTCAGTCTGTTATTAAGATCATTTGAGGGAAAACAAGGCCTGAAACTAAATTGTACTTTTAATGGAACCATATTTAAATAAATTTGAACTGACACTAATTAATGGATTCATTTGTAAATTCTGAGAAATTTCATTCTGTATTCAAACAGTAAGTGCTATAATTTTTGGGAGTACACACTGTATTTTTCATACATAAGACAGAAGTAGACTCCTTCCTTTAACTAACAACTCAATTGCATTAACTATGGAGGCCTGACCAACTTGTCCATAATAATACTCTTTTTCATTGCATGGAGCATTCCTAGTGAAACACTAAAAGGTATGGCATCCAATATATACTGTGCTTTAAGATTTTCAAATGTTAAAGATTTTCATAATTCAAATCATTTTGGTTTGGTTCTCTGAACACATAATTTATTGCTTAGAATTTAACATTTTGATAGCCTAAAACTCTGGAATACACAGTATTATATACTGAATGATTCACAAGATGAGATAATAAAGGAACTGCCATATTTTTGTATCAGTAACTGCAGGCCAGATTCTGACTTCTGATCCAAGATATGCTTCAATGCATGACTTGAAAAATCCACTACCATGGTTGCCCATGTAAACACAGACTATGATTTTTCAAGTCACAGTCAATATGTGCATATTACTGGATATTAAAATTTGGTCCTAAATATGTAAGGTTCTATGCAAACAGTGTGAGAGGCTACACTGGAGAAACACATAATAAATTACATCAAATTATTAATAAGCATGAACAAGACAGTTTTTGCAAAAAAGAAAAATCCATAAATCATTAATATTCTGCTGATTATAGACTTTGACTACATGGAATAGTCACTTAGAGCAGCCATACAAATAAATAGGAAGATAAATACCTTCACCAAAATATTTGTGCCTGTAAATCCTTGCATTAACTTAACATTTCCAACAAGAACTACAGATTTTGTATGTCTCAAATTTTGGGTATCCAACTTGAGACACCCAGCGGGCCTGTTTTCAGAATGCGGTTGCTCAGCATCTTTGAAAAGTCAGGCCCTTTAAGGTGTTTCAACTCAAGTGCCCAAAATCACTGACCAGTTTTGAAAATTTAGGTCCCAGAAGCTAGAAGAATCCTAAAGAAAACGAGAGATTGGGCTTTCTCATATAGAGAATTTGTGGAAGGAAGCAGACTTGCTGTGAGAACACCACTTATCAAACAAAAGAGACAAACTTTATCAAATAGACAATCAGCATCTACAACCAGTGGGGAAATTAGTAGATGTATACAATGGAAAAAATACATGCAATTGAAATGGTGGAGAACTTAGAACAGAAGCCATGATGGTTCATTTGTACTATGTGGTGGTTTGATGTTAGAATGTTTTACAAGTAACTTTCACCAACGTAGTTTTAATGAAACTTCCATCATATATTATACAGCACCCATTTAAACCATCATATTAATATTGCCTATATCATGTGGTTTAAACTGAAATTGTTTATGAATTTTATTTTAATAAGCAGGAATAACTTAAACTTAAACTTACTTCAAAGTCAAGGTCTGAATAACGTGATTTTCTTCTCTGTTAAGCATCAGAAAAGGAAAGAAAATAATAGGTGCATTAACCTGGGGTTTATTCATGCAATCATAGTCATTAGTTTAAATAACACTGGTGTTTCCTTTTGAATATTTATATTAAAGATTTCTTAAGAAAGATGTACTTTTTGTTTTAACAATTAAAGATTAAGTTGTAATATGACGAACAGTTTGTTAGAAATGAGATAGTTTTTCCTATAGAATAAGACGAAATTGCATTTCACAGGGAGGTCTGCATGTAATCAGGCTCCTCATTCAATAAGTTGTGTAGCTGGATACCATGATCTTGGCTATATTTATAAGGAGCCTATCACTATTCATAGAGACACCCTAGAACTTGGTTCTTCTCTCTCACCAGATTGATTTCAATATAGTTACTTCAGACTTACACTGGGCTTAGTGACAGAGGAATCAAGCCAATGGCAGCTCTATCTTCCATACAAGCTTCAGCTTGTTTGCAATGATGACTTCATTTGGAGAGAACAACTTCAAATTAGTTTCACATTTATGACAAATATTAGTCCAGGAATCTGAATGTAAAAGTAATGAGTCTTCAATTGTGATGTATTTACTGTTATACAATACAACAAAATGTCATTTTGTATAGTATCTTTTACCTCCCACATTAACCAGGATATTTAAAGACTAATTGGAAAAATTGTGTCTCAGCACCAATAGCAAAACAAAACAAAACACAACCTAGAACAACAGTGGTAAAAAAAATCAGAGAGATTATAATCATTCTAAAATGAGCTAGTACCTCAAAAGATTTATATACCCCAAAACACAAACAGGTCTCTCAAGGACTTGTGGACACTCAGAATATTTAGTATTATGTTTGGCTGTGTGGTCACAAAAGGAAAAAGGCCCATTCGGGAGGTAAACTTTAGAGTAGTTGTCCCTAAAAAAGAATAGTTTTAAGATATAATTCAGTAATAAACCTGATCTGCATGAATGAGCATGCTAAATCAAATATAGTTTAGAGACCTGGTTTGCAAGAAATCATGATTTAGAAAAATGGAGGATTTAAAACCCATTTTGCATTTTGCCTGCAAGTCTGCTCATGGGCTGCAGAGGTACTCTGGCATTACCTATAAGCAGAGATGGGTGATTAGGTTTAAGCACATAACTCTACTGTTCACTTTAAACGTGAGCAAAACACTGAACCATACTTTACTGCAATCTGATTGGATAGATGTCACAGTCGCAATTCTGCCTTTACATCACATCTCCTCAGCACTGTGACTCAGCAGGCTATTTTGTGTACGTATGTCAAACAAAATTCTTCTGGCGTCCAACCAGAATGGAACCAGAATGAGGACATTTATTTTTAACTGTACATTAAAGAATATTAGTTTTGTGCTTTTACTTTATAGTTTTCAGGGCTGCATATGGTGATCAGTCATAGCCTATTCCCCTAAAGTCATCAAAGACATGATCTGCTGTCATAGGTCAGAGCAGCAGTAGTGTTGTGCTTTGAGTTGAAATCCACTGGAGTTCTGCCAATGACATCAATGGGTAGAAGGTCAGGTCCTATCAGCTATCACACTGGTAACACTGAACAATTTTAATGTTATTTTGGAACTGGCAAATATCTTTAAGGGCCTGATCCAATTTACATTGGAGCGATCAGGAGTCTTTACAGAGGGGTTTTCCAGGATCCGTGTTAGCCTCAGCTTTATGTAGTATCTTTTATTAATGATTTGGAAGAATAAGTAACCTTCACATGAAGCAAAATATGTAGATAATATAAATTCAAATATATTTCAAATAGTGAGCATGGAGAAGTAAAAACAAAGTCCTAGAGAGGTGCAAAAATTACAAAATCAGATTCAATCTAAAATATTGAACACGAAGGCATGTAGCTATTCAATGGCAGGAAGTGAGCTGGGAAACAGTAATGAGGAAAAAAGCCCAGGGATGATAGTAAACAATGAGCTGGGTATCAATTTGCAATTCAATATGCCATCAAAAAAAAGGCAAGGCTGCATATACTGCCCCAAGGAGGTGTAAGTCTCTCTCTATGCAACTCTGGTAATATTGCACCTAGACTACTGCATAAAGCTCTGGGCCGGTCAGTAATAGAAAGATGTCAATACATGGTAAACAATTCAGAAAAGGACAACAAAAACCATTCAGAGGCTAGCAAGAGTGATTTAAAAGGAAAGGGCAAAAAACCTTATGTACCTTGGCTGAACAGTGGGTGTGGTGCTGGTAGTGGAGTTGGAATACATAATCACAGTTTAGAAGTATTTGGGTGTAATAATGAAAGAAGTTAGTTGGGGAAGAACGTGTCTAAGAAGTTATAATTCAGGAATAATGGGATGAAATTAAGGCAACTTTAGACTGGTTATCAAGAAAGCATTCCCAGTAGTGAAGTTTATTTAACCAGGGAATGATCTCCTAAAGGAAGCAGTGGAATGCCCATCAGTAGAGTACCTGAACATAAGGTCGGGAAAGGTATTGGAGGAAAATACTGCAGAAAATATTCCTGCATTGAGAGAAGGTGATCTGGTGGGTCTTTTCCATTTCTAATTTCTCTGGCTGTCTGATTTCAGAGATAAAACCCACATCACAGGAAAAAGCCCTTATATTAAAACTAAAGTAAAATTCTGTGGAAAGGAAGTCTGCGGAGGCAATTCATTTTAAATCAGTTGTGTTTTGTACTAATCGTGTACAGCTTCTCTGTATAAAATTCCGGAATAACTTTTAACTCTGTTCACTGGTGGAAAAAAATTGAGAAGTGCTGAAAGATAATTTCCTCACACCAACATGTACTACTCTGCTGGCACCAGGAAGGCGCTGCTCCACTAAATGACTAATATAATCCCTCTTCATCTGTGTAAAAAGATGAATTCCCCGTTTGTTCCTTATTCTAGTTTGCATTATACTGCTACCTGATTAATTACTTAAACTCCTGAAGATATATTAAGCAGTGCAAAGTATAATTGAAACCAGAGATATAATAGTGACGGCTATCTCCATGTTTCCATTAATATAAATCCTTATTATCAGCAGTTGATAATTCACTCTGAGATTAAACGTGACATAAAACATTTTAACCCAAGGGAGGATTTTTCCCCTCTACAAAATTAAAGAAAAATCTCTTTTGGCATTTTGGAGATATAAAAGTGCAGCATGAATAGAAGTTCTGATTTTTTTAAAATGCTCATTCGTGTTCATGTTAGTGAAAAAAACAGCTTAGGTTCAAATACAAGGTTGTACTGCCTATTAGTCTTTAGTGAGTCATAAGGCAGTAATTTTGTGTGAAAAAAAGTGCATAACCACGTAAGTGTGGGAATTTTTGAGTGCTGAATGTCTCCGAGCAATTTTAGCACACAACACACTTGCAACACCCACGAGGCCTCAGTTCACAGCTATTTTGATCTACTGGGCATAAGGCTCCTTTTTATAACAGCTCCTACACACACATTTACTGAATAGTCTATAAACACCTGTTTTGGAGCTGCTATGCTCTTTTGGGTAAGGTATAGGCATTTCTTAATTTAGTAAATGACTGAAAATTTGTATTTTTCTTAAATGTCACATGCAGCTAAAATAGGTACATGTAAAGCACTGTCTCAAATATATGTTATTCTCTAGAGTGTTGACTAGAATTCCAGTTCACTACACCTTCAATTACTCTCATTGCCTGGTTCAACTCCCACCTTTATAAAGGTTACATAAAATGATGTAGTGGCAGTTTTGGAACTGGAGGAACTCAAGATCCATCCAACAAATCAAATAAAGCGGAAGCTATAATAGGCTTAGGCTTTCATTATGTCTGAGAGTCACAGAACTGGCACGCAGCACTGCTTTGGCACATGGTTGAGAGTGGAAGGAGGAAAGAAAGATAAATCTATGTAAGGGTGGTCCTGAAAAACTGATGCAATCTGGGTGCATTTTAAAGCAGAAACTCCCACAATGCTCTTCTCATTCTATTCCCAGTTATTGCTTCAGTTCTCATATCATAGGTCAAAAGGACTTGAGACTACCGTATTGCTCCTAAACTGCCTGATGACTGAGTCTTTGCTTGACAAGAAATGCTGTTTTGGTGGTGTACTTCTTCTCTCTCTTTCTTTCCTCTCTTGTTACCACACATGGTTTTAACCTTGTTCTTTAATTTTGATTTCAATGTTTTGTTTCTGCTCCCTTAATTTTAAGCTTCCCCTGAACTTCCCTTTCCCTTTCTGGTGTCTCTGACTTTGCCTTTCCTCTGTCTTCTCTTCTGCCTTTCCATTTATTATTTTCCCCCTTCTTCGTGTTGTCAGCTCCTTCACTATCTTTTTAGTTCTTTCATATTTTCCTGCCTGTGATGATGCTCTCCTTCTGAGGCCCCACATCAGATCTTTGACTAAGGAGGTCTGTAAGGAGCTACCCTTTGGGATATGTTAATGCCTCTCATTAATGAGTCAGAAGTGATATTTTAGTGGTATAACCAAGTGCCTCCCACTTATGGCAGTGTGCCTGTCTCTACAGAAATCTCAGATTGGAGAATGAGGGACTAGGACCTGAAAAAGGAATACAGGGGAATGAGAGATTGGACCTGAATTCCAGTCATTTATGTGCCAAAGCACCATACTAGGTCCTCTGGTTTAGAGGAGAATATTAAAAAGAGAATACGACAGTTTCTTCCTTGTCTGCCACATTCACTTTTAAATTAGAGTTGCTCCTTTTCTTTGACTGTTTATCCTTTTGTCATCTTCCTGCCTACCAGAGCACAGTCTTTCTTTTTCCTTGTTAATATAATTTCCTGCATTTTTTTACAACTGTTACTCTCCTTTTTCCTTTTTGGTCTTTTTCTTTCTAAATATCCATTTTTCCCCCTTTTCATTTGAAACAAATCAAGTGCAGTGTTTCTTTCCTTCTCTGTATTCCTCTAAAAGAAGCAGCCACTCCTGCTCCACTAAGATGCTCATGCCAGTTCTCCCTGCATTTTTGGGGAGCAGGTGCTCTTCCCCTTCCATAGATCTACTGCTTTCTCTGCATTTAGACTTCCAACCCTCTCCCTCCCCATTGTGTCAAAGTGGATGGGACTGCACTGCCTCACTTCAAAGTAATCTAGTTTTAATGAGCACAGCACTCTGAGTGTGCACTTTCAAAACAAAAACCATTCCAAAAGAGGATATTCAGAGTGCTTTCTTCATTAAAACCAAAACACTCTGAACTGAAGAAGCACATTGAAAGCCACTTTGATGCCAACTTTACAGCCACTTTTCAGCCAACTTCAATCCGTGTATATGAAGAAGGTGCAGGAGATAAGCAAGATGTTAAATTATTCCCTGTAAGAACCACCATGGTGTACTAGTATGCCCGCCTGTGTCTATAGTAACAGCAATACTGTATGGAGTGTACAGAGTGAAACCTCACTAGATTGTACCTTGGTAATCTGCAAAATCATAGATGTATATGTGTGCCTGGGTAATATTTGTACATAAATATATCACCTGCAAAGAATTATCTAACTAGAGAAGCAGATCTTCTTGATAAAATAAAGCATAAGAAAAAATACTAACATACAAAAACTGGAAATAAGTGTGACACACAGAGACAAAAGCTAGGAAATTCTAGCATGCCTGAATATTACAGCTATCTTCTTAAACTGTCATCTCCAGACATCATACAATGCAATGCCCAGGTATGAGAGAGTATACTAATGACCTTACATCTCAGCCTTAACTTTGAACTGGTAAGGATTTTATGATACAGGTCTCATAACCTTAGTATCACATAAAAGCAGTTTTTGAAGTGAATTGTTCTAATGGATAAAGCAGATGCCCATTGATGTAACTGTGGAACATTTTTGAGATTTGTAAATATAGGAAAATCAGGAATTTTGCAGACTTTGTAAGAGCGTTTCCATAAAACCCCCCTCAATTTTCCAAGTGTGATGAATATTTTATGTGAGGACACCTATACATGTATGATGTAAGAGACTTGGTCAATGAAGTATGAGATTCTGATTTTTCAGAAATAAAATGGAAATGAGGTTCAGGTGACTTGTTTTTTTGTTTTGTTTTGTGAGAGCACTTAGAGCTAAAGGCCTAAATTTTCTGAAATGTCCCCTACTTCTGCAGGTTTGGTTTTATGCCCACAATAAACTGAGAGAACAAATAATAGCAACTAGGTATACAAACTAGCTGTTTTGGGACACAATGTTCAGCTGGAACCAATTACACCTATAATTCTTGATGAGTGTATCAGCAGGTGAAAAACTGCACCCACAAAATCAGAAGTTGGTTTGAGTCCCTCTGAAAATGGGGCCTATGATATCTAATATTATTCCTGTAGCATGGTAAATAATTTGCGACTTATACCATTTCCCTAACTGCTTTATAAACATTCTTCCCGTTATTATGTGCTCAATAAATATTGATCTTAAATTTTAAAATTTTAGAATTAACATGTCAGAAATTGCCCAGGTGCATTTCATTTACATGTTAAATGTTGACTGTTATAGAATGACATGGTAAAAACACATTTGCAGAGTGATTACAGAGCAACTATCATGATGCCGAGGATTAAAGTATGGAAGTGTGCAGAGGAACACAACTCCCTGTCCTACACTGAATGTAAAAAGAGCTCCTCCTTCTCTTTCTGACTTAAGGCATCCCCCTCCTCTCTTGCTATTGATAAGGGAACATGATGTGGGAGCCGTAGGAGGATCCTGATGCCTGGCAGAGAAGCTTCTGGGGCTTCCAGATTTTCCTATGGATGGAGAAGAGAAGCAACAGGTCCTGATGGGGGAAGAAGAGCTTCTCCGTTAGGTATCGTCTATTTGCACTCTTTGTCTAAGAGAAAGGAAAGAAAGATTTCCTCTCTCCCCTCTGAAGGGAAAGATGCATCAATAATACCTGATACAAAGTTTTGCATTGAATCTATCTTTTGAAATGTCTTAAAGTTTTCTAAAATGGTGGCAGTGGCACTGGATATTTCAAAAATTTTTGAGGAATGATCTCCGCCCAATCTCTGCTTTAATTTGGGCTTACACGAGTAAAGATTCAACAGCTTTGCCAAGTCTTAGCAATGGCATTTGTAGGAATCTGCCTCTACTACTGTTCCGTACATGTTACACAGACACACACATGCACATTTTTTTCCAGTTGGCTAGGGACCTGCTAGGAGCCATGAACTCCTTTCACATATAGAACTTTGAACTGCAAATGCAGCTACAAAGTTGCAAAAATGTATCAGAATGATCCTGTGTGGTTTCCTTAGTAAGAGAGAGTACATATATTATAATGACTCTAATCATCACTCTTGATTTCAGTGTAGTTACATAAGCATAAAACTGGAGTAACAGAGTGGTAAATCAGTGTCAGTAACACATCTTACAAGTGAAGTGAAAAACTTTTATAAATGAAATAGACCTTTTGGATTCTAAAGATGTAAGCCAACATTCTCACGGACTTCAAGGCATATTTTCAAATGTGGCGCCAGGAACTGGGCCCACCAAACCTGGAATTGTACATGCATATCGGGTAACTTCATGTCTACCTAACTAATGTATGCATGCAACTGGATGTGTGCGCAAAATGCAATTTTAAGAAGTCCATTTGAAAATGTGTCCCAAGATTATCTATACATTTACATGTTAATGCAACTTACAAAAAATAGCCAATACTTGGCTTACTTGCCGAGCCCAAAATTCATCTTCTTTCTTTTTAATTTATTTAATTAATCTGTGTTTCTCATGCAAGAGTTGTAGATATTATGAACACAATGTAACGAGAGAAATATTTTGCTTTCAAAGTTCTTTATGAGAGAAACAAAATTCTGATCTCCAGCCCAAATTCTCTAGTCAACACACTCATAAAAACTACTGACCTCGCTGATATTGGTTTTGCATAAATAAAGACTTTTTAAGAACTGAAGTATTTGATCCTTAGGTGTTAAAGAAACAAGCAAATGGTTTTCATATGCAATTTTCTATAATGTTTAAATCCTACAGACAGATTCCAATAATGATTTCCAGAACAATTTAATAGCCAAAATTACAGCTGAGCAAAGTGTGCAGGAAATGTACCTGCACCTGCTGCACAATGCAAATTCTACACATGTTGGCACAAACAGGCACCTGTATATGCAAATTAGGTCACTTCATGGAATGCTACTTAAGAGAGTTACTCTGATTTACACTAGGGTAGAATCAAGCCCATTGTCCATCAATAACTGCTGGTAAAGAATTATGAACATTTAATGAGGTAAATAAATATTGAATAATGTACATTCTTTGAGGATGCAAGTAAATTCAGTGATTAAAATGTTATCCTGTAGGAATGGGTTTTTCTTTTTCACTGGAACTCAGGGTTATTTAATAGAATTCATTGTGCAGGTCAGGACATTTGTGGCAAGGCAAGAGGAATTTTGAAGCTCCAAGATTGTATCATTCCATCCTGAAGGTGCTAAAACTTTACTTTGATTTTTATTCTAATTCTAAACATTGTCAGTATTGTTTTATAGCAATACAATAAGCAAAGCATGATTCCAAACAGTAATTTAATCTTAATTAAGACATTAGCTGTACCCTCAAACATAAAGACTGGTTGTAGTCAAGGAGCCATGACTTATTATGTTGCCATATAATTAGAACAACAGAACATGTAATTTCCTTATGCATCACTGACCTCTAAAGAACTCATTGATATTGTGGATCCAGTTTCGCTTCTTGCTAATCCTGCATTGTCATCCAACTCGGAGGCTATGAAGTTCTTCACTGCTGTGCGGGGCTCAAAAGGCAAATTCTGCATATGTTCCTGGGTGGGAAGATGCTGATCTAAATTGATATTGAATTGGTCCATTACAGAGGGATTCATGTTGAATTCCGGATTAACTTTATAGTGCAACAGCCTTTCATGAGGCAAGGTATCCATGCCTATATTCAATTTGCTCTCATCTTTCAATGATTGCTGGGTGTTTACTGAACCTCTGGGCATGACAATATAGTCACTTTCCATCATCCGTTCTTGAGGATTGACTATGTCCATATCTGCACCTCTCAAGTTATCATCAGTGCATAAATACACAGTCCGTCGCAACTCACTGTTGTCTTTTTTCAAACACTGATTGGCCAGCTCACTCATGCTCATAGGCATGTGGAGGCCTGCGGGCTGCTGAATGATGACTTTGGAAATGATGCTTCCAGGCAATGTTGAATAGCTCATACCTTCAGGGTTTGCTCCTTTCTCTTCTTCATCATCATTTAGTGAAATCCTAGAAAGTGTTCCTGTTATTGTAGCTGCTCTGCATGGTCCAATATCCTTATGTAGAACTGTGAATTACAGAACAGGATTCTCATAACAAGGAATTACCTTTGCTGGTGCTTATTTTACATTGTCATATTTTTATTTACCTATGTTCCTTTCACCAGTGTATTGCCTTATATTTTTTTCTATCCATTTAATAACTTTGCTTTATTTCATAAACATTAGTTTGAATGGGCTTTTATTTAATCAGTTTATTTTAAATCAACAGTATATAGCTGACCTGGATCTCTCCCTAAGCCCTAGATCATTTATATAAATTAAAAACAGCCCTATATTTCTATATTCTGTGATAGACCTTAGATAACCTACAGCCTAAGCAGAAGCTTGCCATGTGGAACTTGATTAAGGGCTTCCAAAAAAACCCAATACACTATGACATCTGCACAGCCCTTATCAACTCTGTGTAACCTCTTGGAAAACATCAGACAGATTGTGTGGCTAGATCTTTTCATCAGTCCATCCTAATGATCTCCTTAACTGTGTACATGTCTTTCTCTGACTTTACTCCTAAATGTTCTTTTCTGCTGAATTTTGTAACTCTCCTGTATTAAATTCATCTCTGAATACATGCAGCATATGGTCAAACTAGGCAAAGAAGCTTATTTATATGAAATAAACATGCTTTGGTACACTTGAAAAATCTATAGATATATATAAACATGGCTAATAAAAAAGTCATTCACCACTTTTAGTGACGGTCTCTCCAGTCAAAGAAGAAAAAGAAAGCTTTGTTTCAGGACTTGAAGGAAAATGAGTGGCAAAATAAGAAAGATAAATTTAAAATATCCTACTGCCACGAATCTTTGACTCTAGCACAAGTATAGCATTTCCCCCCATTTAAAGTAATGGATTTAAACACGATAGTGCTAGGATGTGCAGCAAAATTAAGATTTTGTGAGTTAGACAATAAGAGGTACAGAAATACCCATAAATGCATTTACTCTCTTTCCTGTGTCCTGAAGTTCATGGTGGCTCTAATATAACAGTGTATATCAGTACACTGATATACAATAGTAATCAGCTCACCAACACAGCCCCTCATGTTAAATCATACATGATTGTCTATAATATTTCATGAATTATTTGCCCTAAAGCAAGGAAATGTAAGTGAGAAATTGGGGCATTTCAACTACCCAATCGCATTACTTAGCAAAAATGAAGAAAAAAAAAAGGAAAAAACCTCATTTTAGGAAATGCAAGTGGTTATTAGATTGTTTCTAACCACACATGTCATGCCAGCTCACCCAGTCACCTTTTACTCAATCTTTCATTATAGGAAATTGAATTTAAATCACTTAAATTTACATGGTGAAGTCCACTCATGTCTGCATTAAAAGTATCTTTTTTTAAGTGTGTCCTTGACATGACTTTATGTACTCCAAAGCTGATAAAGTATGCAGCTCACGGATTAAGTCTGAACTTATCCTTCCATTAGGAAGGTAGGAGGAATGTATTTGTTTTTAAATTCCATTGCTTTACTTCTTTCAAAACACACCAGCAGTAATGAGCATTAGTTAATAAGGAAGAACTATTACTCTATTGTGACAAAATGCGTGGAGGGACTCTAAAGCTTAAATTCCCAATGGGTTATAAAGACCCTTCATTTTTCATCGTATTTTATTTAAACTACGTTGGCTGAGTAAATCGCTGAAGACAAGTATTTTTAAGTAGCAGAAGCAGACAGAAATGGAGCCAATTAAAGTACAGAGTACTGAAATAGAATAAAAATGTGTACCTATAATGTGAAATTAAAATATATTTTTATTTTTTTGTTGCTGCACTGCTTAAACTACAGTAAACTTTAGTTAGTTAGATCCAGAGAAAAGTCAGGCCCTTTAGATTACATACTGATTGTTTTTGCTATTATATATTATATGAATATTTTCAAATGTGCTATATCTAACAAAAATGAGGTTTGCTAGCTGTATGGCTATTTCATATTTGCATGTTTACTGGGGTGAAGAAAATTCTTGTATGCATGAAGTTGATTTTATCACCAAATCCATTTGTTTGCTAAGCTATAAAAATTCCTGTGGGACACTTATCAACTACCTGAATCCTGTTAAAAGACTCTTACGCAATTTGCTTTGATGATGAACTACATTTATCCATATAGCAGCATGTATTTTGACAATGAAAACAATTAGAAAAGATATTTTTCTGTAACCAGGTAAAACCTCATAGTTTTTTCTGTTTCTTCCTTTTATTTCACAGTGACACTAGTACACATCTTCTTTGTTTTGTTTTGGTTGACTACATATTGTTTCGGTATCCTTACCTGACCGACAAGCAATGTCCACATCTTTTTCAAAATCTGTCTGTAACAAGAAACAATGAAACAAGACAGCCATTATTAAATTAAAACCAAACCACAACACCTTTTGCCAACCAGTGCTTCCAAAATGTCCTATTTACAGAATCACAGTCTCTTAAAAGCGGTTTCTTGTTGCTGGGAAGGTGGCGTTTATTGTTTTACAACAGCAGAGTAATACAATTTTTCCTAAAGTATAAGTGGGTTGTTTTCAAAGTATGCTACCTGATCACAATAAAATAAAATAAAATAGATGGAAATATAGTATGGAATTTTAATAAGATGATACAGTATGTAATTTTATATTTACATGGAAGAATAACGTCTACATATCATAATAGGGTTATTGTCGAAAAAGCT